>NC_082694.2:50142265-50742265 GCF_949987515.2 Delphinus delphis
CAAAAAATTTCTTCTTCCAATGTAATATGGTGGAGCATAGCCAATACATTTTCTACCTGGAAAGTAACGTAACTGCTGAATCTTTATATAGATGTATCTCATTCTGACTTAGGGAAGGATTTTGACTTTTCATACAGAGGGTTTTAACGAAGCAACTTTAAGCCCCTTTTAGATTTGAAATGATAAAAGCACTGGCAGGACTCCTAAGAGAGAGCACAGAGTTGCCATGTGAGCGTCTTTAATGGCAGAAACCTGTCCCTATCCAAAGAGAGCACTTTGTTATTTATCAGCGTTTAGGGAAGAGACTGAAGTGCAAGCGTGATGCAAGTTTGAAAGATCCCATTGAAAGGAGACATTCCCATTTCCACTGGAAATGGGGATCTGTTTATCTGAAAATCTGCGGGTGGCATGTTCTTCATTTCTGTGGCCATTAAAAGATGATTCCAGAGTGGAGGTTGACTTGAAGATCCTAAAGTTCTCCTTAACTAAAGAAAATCTCTCACATAAACTGGTAGTAGCTAAGGTGATTCATTTATGTGGCGATTCTACACAATATATAAGTGCAAACTAGTAATGTAGTAATTGCAATCTCAAGAAATAAATGTACACCCCAGGGTGAAAGGGAGGTGGGCTAATTGGTTTGGCTGCCTGTTTCTACTGCTTATAAGTTTATGTACACAGTCACTGAAACCACATAATTAGGCTGACTACACCACGTAAAAGCCCAAATCTCATCAACAGTTTACTAAACACTGAAACAGAAATCAAGAAATGCACTGTTTGTTTGGGAAAGTAATGTGTTTGGCACCTTCTGAAATGACTCCAAATGACCCCCACCTCCCAGTATTCACATGCTTGTGTGAATTAGGTTATAAAAGACTATGTCTCCAAGATGGCCATCATACCATGCTGTGAGCTCCCCTGTTGAGAAACCCATGTGGCAAGGAACTGAGAGCAGCTTCCAGGTTGAACAACCCATGAGGAATTTAGGCCTTCAGTCCAACAGCCCATGAGGAACTGAATTCAAACAACAATCATGGGCTGGAAGCAGATCGTCCACTAGTTGAGCCTTCAAATGAGGCGAAAACACCCGTCAATACCTTGTAGCCTTGAGAGAGATTCTGAGACAGATGACTCTGCTAAGCCACACCAGATTCCTGACCTACAGAAACCACGGATAACAAGCGTCGTTTTAAGCCACTAGGTTTTGAGGGAATTTGTTATGCTACAACAGATAATTAATTCAAGAACATTTTCCAAAAACATTTAAATATATAACATACAATTGAAGAGTAAAGTGTGGTCCATTTATGCCATGTAAAAATAAGATAAGGTTAAACACTATTTGATTATATGGGATTAATATCTATGTGGTTACATTTATGACCTCCACATAAGACTAAACTAATGTCCTCAGAAGGACAAGAATAGAGAAACCAGACTATCAGGTAAATATCCAGAAATTACAGAACGCTTTTCACTAAAAGACACAGGAAAATCCTGATTGTAGTTTTAAGGAATTCTTTTCTTTATCAGCCAGTACCCGGGGAGGTAGAGAGAAACCACTCTTCATAGCCTATAGAGAGATTTAATGCAAGAAATTAGAAAGGTGTTGAAAGTTCTGGGGCAGCAAAAGAGGGAGGGTGATATTGATCAGAGATCAAGAAGCAGCCAGTGCCCTTGCAAGATGTGAAGGGACTACACTTGCTGCTGGTACCACTGAATCCTGAACAAGAACCATGACCCTACTGCTACCACTGCTGGTTCTTCTGCCTAAGTTTCAGCAGAAGCAGAATGGCTTCTACTGCCCTCCTGCCTTTAATCCTCCATGAAGGTCTCCCACTGACAGAACCTCCCTTGAGCCCAAAGTGGGTCTGGGAAATGTACCCCCAGTAGAAAGGCGGGTATATGGCTATGTGCCAGTAAGCAGTACCTGCCACACATATTAAAACCGTTTAAATGTTTCCCTTTGAGTGATGGCATATATTTTTCAAGACTAAAACTACCACAAAAGAATACACGGTACAAAATTCCACAAGTGTTTTCCATTAGTTTTACAAATTAAGCCCCAGACTACCATTCTATTCATATGATGACAAGATAACTGGATGAATATATGAATTTCATCATCTATGAAAACTAAGGGATTCTCGATTTTAAAATGCCACTCAAACCTATAATAGGAATGGGTTTTTGTTTTGTTTTTTTTTTTTTTTTTTTTTTTTTTTTGCTGTACGTGGGCCTCTCACTGTTGTGGCCCAGCCGCTCCACGGCATGTGGGATCTTCCTGGACCGGGGCACGAACCCGTGTCCCCTGCATCGGCAGGCAGACTCTCAACCACTGTGCCACCAGGGAAGCCCCTGTTTTGTTTTTTTTGCAGTATGTGAGCCTCTCACTGCTGTGGCCTCTCCCGTTGCGGAGCAACAGGCTCCGGACGTGCAGGCTCAGCGGCCATGGCTCACGGGCCCAGCCGCTCCGCGGCATGTGGGATCCTCCCGGACCGGGGCATGAACCCGTGTCCCCTGCACCGGCAGGCGGACTCTCAACCACTGCGCCACCAGGGAAGCCCAGGAATGGGTTTTTGACTGAACAACTTGGTTAATCTAGTCAAAACAGTTTATTCAGAAATGCCTTATATACAATACTTATGAGCCTATGATGCCCATGTATAGCCTCATTTCATTGAGAAACAGAAGAAAAAAAGTGTAGAAGTTAGACATAAGTGCTCTAAGATCCAAACAGTTTCCTTGCCCTTGTTCATTCACAAAATTGTTTGGGATTCCAAATATGCAGCCCTGACATCTTCAGCCACACAAGACAATATTTAATGCCTTGAATATTTTGCACAACATTTTATCAAGCAATTACTTACTTTGGCCTTAACTTGATCAAGTTTTTCAGGTACGCAGGTGAAGGGAGACTGGTTAGTAATTAATTTTCACCTGATTATTACTCTAGCTTTCAGACCTACCTAAAGTTTTGTTTCTTCTATGCACCCTTACAAAATGCCTTTGCCCTCCTGTCTAGAGAACATACTATTTGAGAGCAAGGTCCATATTTTCACTTTAACAACTATTTACCAAGAACCAAGGTATTCCAAGCGCTGTGGCAGGTGTCACCCCACATCTCTTTTTAGTTTCAACACCGTAAGCCTCACACTCTGCCTGGCCTGAAGCTAGTACTTAGTGCATAGCTATCAAACAACTGAGCAGCTCAAGAAAAAGAACAGATTCAAGGCAACTCAGGGTTTTCCAATTAAACCACAGTCTGCCACCTATTGTTGTAACAGTTATTTCCTATCTGCCTTCCGGATCCCCGGTAACTTGTCAATAGCATGGTTACTGCTGAGGAGAAAAACCTGGACGTCTTGCTTTAATGCTCAGATTTATATAGGTAATTGGATTTCTTCCTTCTTGAGGGAACACAATTAGAAAGATTCGTCTCTGGCTCTCTTTCTGAAAGAGCCTGGAGAATACTCAACCACAATTTCCACACTCCTTGTAGGATCCTTTGCTAAGCTGAACTAAGTGGTAGCATTGCAGCTGCTTCTGAAGGCCATTGTTGGGAAGGAAGTGTGGGTGTTGACATTTGCCTCTGAAAATCCATACTCCACAACAGTGTACTCTATGAGGCCCTGGAGTAGGAAAGGGCCTTTTGTATCGCCCGTACCCTTCAACCTGAGTTGTTCATGTGAATGAACAACCAAAGTGAATGCCAATATCGATGGAGTAGAGCCTGAAAGGACAACACGCCTGGAGCGATAATGCAGTTGGATCGGGCGCCAGTGAAAGACGGCAGATGGCAGAGCGAGCACGAGGGTTTACCCCTGCTCCCTTTCAAGACCTATTGAGAGGAGAGAAAAGCAATTTTTTAGAAGTTTAGCTCATAAAGAAAAGAGATGAGGCAACAGCAACAACGCTGAGCAAGTTGGGAAGCAGATGCACAAGGGCAAACCCCGAAAGCTGCATCTTGAATGAAATAAGGAATGCTGAGAAGCAACTTGATTCATGACTCCCAAGAAAGGCTCAGAAAGGGGCATCACCTATCACCTCTGGAAGTGGGGGTAAAAATGGGACTCCAAATGGGAGAATCAAAGTCTGTTTACAGAGCAGTTGGACCCTAAGGTCATCTGCCTGATTAACTGAACATTTCTATTCCATCAGAAGATTAGAGATGTGTTCTCCTGAGAAGAAAACAGGGGGTCTTCAATCTAGAGGACAGAAAGCGCTGGTAAGAATAGGGATGTGATACCAAGAAAGGGGAGAAGATGTGAAAGCCTGCAGATAGAATCTTGAGATACCCATTCCGCATCCCTACCACCAGCAGCTCTCTTTCCTTACCAACACCTCAGAGGGCTGTCACTCTTGGAAATCTAACCAGGCCTAGAGGAAGTGTCTATACAGCACAGACGATTCCCCACTATAACACCATGTAATGAAGCCCACAATTAACTAGTCTATGCAAACAGCCCTTCCATTATCTTAAATACAAGCAGGGAGCCTAGAATCAGCAGAGAACTAAGAAAGAACTACTTGAAGAGCAGAAACCAAAACAAATAGAGAAAGAAACTTGGGAGAAAAAGAACAGAATAATAAAATACAAATAGATCATTAATAACCTCATAGAAATAAGAACAATGTGCTGTGCAAAAACAACATTTGGATTAAAAAAATCTCCTGGAAATTAAAACTATGATAGCATGCATTAAAAAATTCAGGAGGTGTGCAAAATGACGACAGGGAAAATGGGAGGTTTTTAAAAAAGAAGTTAGGTAAGGCACATGAGAGACTTAAATCCTCATTTTCCAAGGGAAAGAGTCAAAAGACAAGTACTAAAACTGAAAACTCAAGAAATACTAGTGTAAGCATGTTATATAGAGCCATGGAGGTAACCAAACAGATAAAACCATCAGAAACAGTTGTCTCTGGGAGATGAAAAAGGGAATGATGTGGGCAGAAGACTGCTATTTTTGGTAACAAACCTTGTATCATAACTCTTTAACATGTTTTCATGTATAACTTTAATAAAACCAGCACTTATTTTTTCTAAACAGCACAGGCTTTGCATCTGGCTTTTAAAATGTTGGCTCTACCACTTCTAAGCCTTGGGCATGTCACTGAACTTTGATGCCTCTTTGTCTGTATACCAGAGAAATCATTTCTACCTCACAGAATTGTTCTGAATATCAACTATGATAGGGTATGTGAAGAGTTAATCAAATAGCCTAGTGAATATTAATGACAGAACAAATGTCAGCTATTATTATTATTCCTTAAGTTAGCTAGAAGTGAATTTGTCAATTGCCTGAGGATTCTCTTATGCCATCCTCATAATAACAGAGATGGAAGAGGTTTTGAAAGAAAACTATATTTCTAGGGTTGTCTCTGGCCTTTGAGGTTAACGTTGGCCCACTAAAAGTTTCTATAAACTTACCCTTGGTACCTAACGTTACAACTATTAACTATCTTTTCTATATCAGGACAGAAGCATGAAATGGAGAGATAATGAAGGAGGTAACATGGGAATCCTTGCTCCATGATAAATAAATTTTCATGTTATTTTTTGATTACCCTCGTTAACATAGTATGTTTTCCAGCCCCCAAGGAATAAAAATAATATTTGTAGTTAGCAGAAGGGTACTCAAAAGATGTCCATGTCTTAATCCCTGGAATCTGTGAATATGTGTATTACATGGAAAGGGAAACTTTGCAAATGTAATTAAGAAACAGACTCACAGACTTAGAGAATGAATTTATGGTTACCAGCAGGGAAGGGGAGGGAGGAGGGATAGTTAGGGAGGTTGGGACTGACATGTACACACTGCTATATTTAAAACGCATAACCAACAAGGACCTACTGTATAGCACAGGGAACTCTGCTCAATATTATGTAACAACCTAAATGGGAAAAGAATTTGAAAAAGAATAGCTACATGTCTATGTATAACTGAATCACTTTGCTGTACACCTAAAATTAACACAACAGTCTTAATCAACTATACTCCAATATAAAATAAAAAGATAAAAAAAGATTACTAGGACTTCCCTGGTGGAGCAGTGGTTACAAATCTGCCTGCCAATGCAGGGGACATGGGTTCGAGCCCTGGTCCGGGAAGATCCCACATGCCGCGGAGCAACTAAGCCTGTGCGCCACAGCTACTGAGCCTGCGCTCGAGCCCGCGAGCCACAACTATTGAACTCATGTGCCACAACTACTGAAGCCCGCACGCCTAGAGCCCGTGCTCCACAACAAGAGAAGCCACTGCAATGGGAAGCCCGCGCACCGCAAGGAAGAGTAGCTCCTGCTCACCGCAACTAGAGAAAGCCCACGTGCAGCAACAAAGACCCAAAACAGCCAAAAAATAAATAAATGTATTAAAAAAAAGAAAGTCAAAAAAACCCACAAAGATTACTCATCTTAAAGTAGGGAGATTTTTCTGGATTATCGAGGTGGCCAAGTCTAATCATATGAGTCCTTAGAAGCAGAGAGCTGCCTCTGGCTGGATGCAAGAGAGAAGTAGTCTGAGGGGAAGTCGGAGACATTAGAATCAGGAGAGGGACTCAACCTGCCATGTGTAGGGCCACTTGGAAAACATGAAGAAGGATTCAGGCAGCCTCCTGCTTTGAGTTTGGTCTTGTTGAAGCTCAGCAGAGGACCCAGTCATGCCCATCCAGACTTCTGACCAAGTAATTTACCAACTACTAAGTCTGTGGTAAATTCTATGGCAGCAAAGAGAACTAATGTGGTATTCAAACAGGTCATGCTTCTAGTAAAGTCTCATCTGACTCAGAATGGGTAAGCTGACCCACTGGATACAGCGTATTTTCAGAAATTTTACAACATTAAAAACAGTATATTGTAGCAGTTTGTGTTTGAAAAAGGAACCTTTATGATATAAATATTAAATACTTTCATCAAGACATCAATGAGACTTGACAGAATCTACATGACTCTGTTGTATAAGATGGGTTTCAATAGCTGGATGAGAAGCCAGAAACCCATGATGTTTCTCAGTATCAACTGTCTTTCAAAGGTGATTTGGTCATTCATTAACTTTACAAAGAGCTAAAGACACTAATATACACCATTAACTATAACTTGGCATTATTTTTTCTGTCATTGCTATTAGACTATTTTTTAGCCTGCACTGAAAGGCAGTAAAACACATTATAGAAGATTACTTAATTCGTATCCAAAAAAAAGAATGTTTATGTCATTTTTGTATTGAAGTATAGTTGACGTACAATGTTGTGGCGATCTCTGCTGTGCAGCAAAGGGACTCAGCTTTACACACATACACATTCTTTTTAAATATTCTTTTCCATTATGGTTTATCCCAGGAGACTGGATACAGTTCCCTGTGAGATACAGTAGGACCTTAAAGCTTATCCATTCTAAATGTAATAGTTTGCATCCACCAACCCCAAACTCCCAGTCCAGCCGTTTCTCTCCCCACATTCCCCTTGGCAACCAAGCTTGTTCTCTATGTCTCTGAGTGTGTTTCTGTTTTGTAGATACGTTCATTTGTGCCATATTTTAGATTCTACGTATAAAACATATTCTACATATAAGTGATATCACATGGTATTTGTCTTTCTGACTTACTTCACTTAGTATGATAATCTCTAGTTACATCCATGTTGCTGCAAATGGCATTACTTTGTTCTTTAAAAAAGAAAGTTTAAGTACAAAATGAATAGTAACACAAGGTGTTGAGTTTTGTGAATTAAGACCTTGTCAATTATGTTATAGCACTATATAAAATGTCCATATTCTGGGAAAGGTATCTGGGTTAGAAACTAGAAGAGGGAACAACAAAAAAGATATGTTCCAAACAAGGTCTTAAGGCTGAGTGTAAATTGCAGACAGTGAAAAATAATGGATGATTATATTAGGTAAGATTAAAACAGTGAGAGAAAGAAATGGCAGGACTCTGGAAGACGGCTACAACAGTGTCATTCATAGTTGTTGAAGCTCCTCAAATGCCCCCACAAAACCAGACAGATCATTAGAAAACAAAAAATCCAAAGACATCTTCTACTTCAAGATGAGGTAACAAGCCGGCATCCATGACATTGCGGCCGACTGATTTGTTACCTCGCAAACCAGGGAAAAGTTCAGTTCTTTACTACTTCGGATAATTTGGGAGATGACACTGGATAGTCACAGGAGAACGGCTTTCTGGAAGACTAAGTACAAAAGTCCTTGGGCTGGTTTCAAGGATATGAGAAGATTCCCTAGGATCCAGTATTGAGTCTTCTTGCCCAAGTGGTAGTCAGGGTTAAGAATCACAGGTATAGAAGTATGCAAGTATATGGCATGCACAGAAATAGGTGAGTAGTCTGTTGTGGCAGAAACAAAGGATTGGAGAGAAGGTGAAGGAATGGAGGTAATGAGGTGTCAGTGAGGTAAGGAAGGACCAGACTCTGTAGGCCAGGGTTTTGCCAATGGACCAAATCTGGCCTGCCATTTTTTGTGTGTGTGTTGCCCAGGCACTAAGAATGGTTTTCGCATTTTTAGCTTGTTGAAAAGAATCAAAAGAAGGATACGACTTAGTGTATCCTTCTTATGAAGGATACTGTTACATGTAAATTATATGAAATTCAAATATCAGTGTCCATAAGTAAGGTTTTATTGGTACACAGCAATGTCCATTTGTTTATTTATTATCTAAGTCTGCTTTTGCACTACAGTGCAAAGTTGAATAGTTGTGACAAAGACTATATTGTCCACAAAGTCTAAAATATTTACTGACTTTTTATCGGAAGAAAGTTTGCTAACCCCTGGTGCAGGTTCTCATATGCCATGTTTTCATAGCTGAACATTTCTCTTATGAACACCTAAATAAAATAGTCAAATAAGATCAGAATTGTAACTCTGACAGCAGTGTAGAGGATGAATTAGATGAAGAAGCAGCTGTACGCCGATCAATCACTTAGAAATTATTGCAAGAAATAATTATTGCAAGAAATTACAGATGAAAAGAGAATGCACTTGGAGAAGAGGGCAGGGCTAATGAAGAGAAGGCATGTGTTGTGAAACATTTACCATGTAGAATTGACAACATCTGGTTGAGAAAGGGGAGGTAGAAGAGAGGGGAGGAAAAGGTTGATATTTGAGTTCTGTTGGCTAGAATGACACTATTTGAAGAAGACAAAAGAGGAGCAAAACTGAGGGTAGGAAAAGAAACAGAAAAGCAAATGAGTCTGGCACTGTGCATGAAAAACGTAGCATGCCTGCAAAATGGCTAGATGTTCCTTGCCTCTGAACAGTTATAACATACCCCTAGGCCATTTATCTCATAAGACATTGCGTTGTGTTTTGAACATAACTAATCTTACTGTATTGTGATCACTCAAGGACACGGCCCACATTTTCATTTCATACCCTGGCACAGCGTGCTGTGCATAATGGATAATCCACACAGATTCCTGAATGGGTGGATTAGACTGTAATTCCTTAAGGGCAAGAGTATCTCGTAAACTGCTTCAGGGCCCCTCAGCACCCAAGACGTTACAGAGAACACAGCAGTCACGATCAGTAGTTTGTGACAGATGTCAAGCGGATGGACCTTCCAACCTTCAGGAGGAGAAGGTATCGGCCATCAGATCATCCCTCTGTCTTTAATTAGCCAAGGTTGTATAAGACCACTTTAGATGGAGGTGTGGTCTAGTCCAGAACGCCTCTCTCAGCAGCTGCATGCTATAGAAGCAGAAAACTTGCTGTTTAGCCTTTCTATCCTCAAGGGACACCGAGAGACAATGGTTACTATTTAAAAGACAGGTATTGGGGAAATTGACAGTTCAGATGAATAAGAGAGCACTTTCGCAGTGAAAAGAATAAACACTGGGGCATTAGGAGGGCCATCAGGAGATGCCATCCCCAGAGGCTGAATAAACCCATCTGCCAGTGACATTATTCAAAACCACAGTCCAAACTGCAGATGTTTGGCAAATAGACTCTCACATCATTAGATGAAAGAGATAGGTAGTGACAGGCAAAATTGGATGAAGGCTAGCTTGTTCTGTATAGTGTATGCCTGAGGGTCATTTCTGAGTGTGTAGATTACCATTTGAGAGCAAATCACTCACCAGTAGCTGCCAGGAAAAGAATAAAAGAAAATAAAGGGAGGCTGAGTGAAGGCCAGATGGGTGCTCGGCTGCTGCTACATCAATGGCAGTGATGCCTAATGAGGTGAATGGCAGTCACATACGTAGCCACAGCCACAAAGAGTACGGTCTGCAACTAGGACAGAAGAGAGGAGGTCATAACACAGAATAAATTTGGTCTCATAGTGAACGTCCCCTAATTTAGACCTTTTCCCTTTACCTCTTCATCTCATAGCCACTACTGTCTCATTACAAATTAGGGTGCATTTTCGATGCATGGTACTTAACGGATACACAGGTAGTCTGAAAGGTATAAAAATATATTCCTTCCTTTTCCCAACCTAATATCTATAGATACTCAGCCAAAACAACCTTCTCACCAGCCTTCCATACCTCCAAGAACCCTAAATTATACTCGCTCTTTGGAATGAAAGACATTATGCCTCTAACAGCACTCTTAAAGAATAAATTTACCCTCGAACAGTGGCATTAATACTTTTTTAGGGCTACCTCAGCATAATGTGTCATGTGGCATCTCATCTAATGAAGACAACTGAGCAGGCCTAACGAAAAAATGGCCGGGCTCAGCAAGAGAAACTTCTGAGACAGGCAAAGAGAAAACTACTGACACTGGAAAAAAGAGAACCTCTTGAGTTGACCAGAGCCCACTGTAGGTATTCAAGTCATTGCAACTATGCATTGTCCAGAAGAGTTGTTGTCAGCATGTACAATCTTTTTTTTTTTTTTTGCGGTACGTGGGCCTCTCACTGTTGTGGCCTCTCCCGTTGTGGAGCACAGGCTCCAGACGCGCAGGCTCAGCGGCCATGGCTCACGGGCCCAGCCGCTCCGCGGCATGCAGGATCTTCCAGGACCGGGGCACGAACCCGTGTCCCCTGCATCGGCAGGCGGACTCTCTACCACTGAGCCACCAGGGAAGCCCAGCATGTACAATCTTGTGTTGCAGCGGAGAGCAACTCTCCGCAACAGTTTGGGCTATGACAGACCCTGACCCCATTTTTGTGCTTGTCAATTATCATGCAGAATCCACCCACTGAAAAATGAGATGAACTGTCCTTTATATTCCAAGAGTGACTTTCAACTGAAGAGTTCAAAGCACCAGCCAAATTTCTCACATCTTTCTCTAGAGAGCCAAAGCATATATGAAATTCTTTTTAACCTAGGATTTTTTTAATGATTGTGAACCATTCGAAAATAAGGTTTGTGAGATGCATCCTTGGAAATTGTTCATTGAAAAAGACAAGGTTCATAGAGACTTCCTGTGGAGGACGCAGTCATCAGTGAAGCAGAACGTTGTGACTGATTGTATGCTGTGGACAAAGATGGGATAAACGCTGAGGGAAATAAAAGAAAAAGGAATCTATTTCTGCATCAAGGAGCGTGATATAGAGGAACGAGAAAGGAGACACACAAGCTTTTGAGTTAGGCAGATCTACATTTGAATACTGCCTTTATTGCTTTCTGTGTGATCTTGGGCAAATATTTTAACCTCTCCGAGGCTTAGTGTCCTCAACTGTAAGAATAAGTATGATACATTATCTCTCAGGGTATTTGTAAAATTGCAGTCGGTACGTGACAGCTGCCACATGATGCTTCCCTCCAAAATTTGATCTCTCACCTCAAACTGGGCAGACAAGGCTTCTAGAGGGTGATACCAATTTGGTAGAGGCAGCTTCATATAATGGATAGAGGAAGGGGTCAGAGAACTTGGCTCCTAGACATGACTCTGCCACTATAAGAATAACAACTATTTCTATAGCAATTTTCAGCTTGTAAACGTTAACATATACTCCCAGTGGATGTTCTAAAGTCAGTAACAATATGTCACTGAATCTCAGCTGCATCATCTGAAAAAATGAATGGAGGTGGTCACCTATGGTCTGTAAGCATCCTTCCAACTCTCTGATATTTTGATTCTAATTTTCTCAATCTTATGACTAAGCTGCATAAAATAATTAATACTTAAAAATGGAGTAAGAAAGATTCTGGTGAACTTGGGAACCAAAAGTTTCACAGATCATTAAAACCTCGCATCACCTCCTGAAGCATGGTTAGGATGCGAACAGATGAGAAAAAGAAGACAGGATGTCCCCAAGTGAGGGTGACAGCTGGAACCAAGGCAGGGAGTCAGAATTGAGGGAGATACACAAGGTAAAGAGAAGAATGACCTGAATGAAGCAACCAAGAGCTCTGAACTATAACATGAAGAAAGGGCAGAAAGACCAAGGTCAGCATTTAGATACACTGCAAAGCCAAACAAAGATGAGATCAGCTCCAGCAGGGAACAGGAGCTATTGAAGTCATTGTGTGATCTAGCCTCTCTCCTCACGGTTGTCACCATAGTGAACGACCAGCATCTCTACATATGTTTCCAATCTTTTGTCTTCCCAAGTAGATTCCTCCAGGGCTCACGCCACAACTTATGCTTATCTCACAGAAGGTAGAGAGTAAAGACCCAGCTGTATATGTGGACTGGCCAACTGCATGAACCAAATATAACGCTTAAGATGCTGTGATCCACATGATTTGACACCAGAATGGTATCACAGTCAAAGAACATGGTCCATGCAATCGAAATAATATGAACATAATTCAGCTCCAAACCTTATTTTTTCTCTAACACCCAACACCATGAAAAGGACTTTAATGAACAGCAATGCTTGTTAAAGTCTCTTTCCTTCTTCAGTGTGTGAATTTCACCTGCTCTTGGGTCTCTCCTCCAAACCACCTAAAGCCACCCCACAAAACCTCCTTGTAATCTCCCTCTGGTCCTTCCCACCCCCACCCCCAACTCATTATCCCCTAAGTCCTAGGATGAATCCAGGGAGGAAGCAGAGAGATACTGAATAAACTTACTTAGGATTTTTGATAGCCAGCAGGAGGAGGGAGATTTTATAGCCGTTCTCATATTCATCATTTTCACACAAATTTCCAGCATCTCTGCGTTGAGCCAAATGGGATCAGGTATGTTCAATATTGTGTGTCTCATCTAGACTATACTGGAGATGAGCTTCCAACAGCCTAATTCCATAGACTTAACAAGGGAGAAGAGACATTTCCTGGGTTGGCTCTAGAGAGGCGAGCATACTTGCTGTGTCTAGGCTGGCACTGAATTCAGAAAATGACTGAGTAGGATTTGAGTAGAAAGAAAGAAAAAAAAGGGCATTTGGTAACCCAGACACCAATATAAACCACAGACTCCAAAGTTCCTCAGTGGAAACCATAGGTGACCCTTGAACAACATGGGTTTGAACTGTTCGGGTCCACTCTACATGGATCTTTTTCAAAAACTATACAGTCGGCCCTCTGTATCCTCACGTCCCACCGTTCCACATCCGCTGGCTCCCTATCAACAAATTCAACCAACCACAGATGGCACACCTAGTACACGATCTGCAGTTCGTTGAATCTGTGGATGAGGAACCCACAGATAAGGAAAACCCACCGTGGAACTTGAACATCCACAAATTTTAGTATCCATGGTGGGTCCTGGAACCAATCCCTGGCAGGTACCAAGGGATGACTGTAATCTCCCCAGAACTCAGAAAGTTAACTTCCCCCAGTTGTTAGCTGCTACCCCTGAAATCCCTTTATCAAACACTACTCGCCTCTTCTGTTGCTGCTGAACGTGAGAGACAAGCCCCGGCTTTTCAAAAGTTTGATTTACACCATTTCACTTGTACGAAAGACCTCCATTAGTACCTGTTTTTGCTAAAATTCAAAGAGGATTTTCACTTTCATGAAAAGGCAAAAAGTGAAAATAAATAGCATTCACTATTTGTTTTGCTGAGAGCTGAACCAGGATAGAGGCATCGATCGGCACCCTGAGCGGCAAGAATACAGCACCGCTGAGCTCCTTTCCCGGGAACTAGACTCCACGTCAAGCCGCCACGGCTTTGAACTACGTCTTGTGAGCATCTGTGCTCTATCTCAATCTATTTTGTGCATCTGTTAGCAAGATGTGTCCTGAGGTAATCGTTTCTTTGCTTTATGCCATTTCAGTTTAGAAAGGTTGCATAGGAACGTTCTACTTTCAGGTAGCAAGGGAAACCTGTAATGGTTATCCCTAGGAGCCAAGGAGCCCTGCCTCTGGTGTCTTCGGGCAGAATTCCTGCAACTCTTCAAATAGCCCCAGAGGAAACCAAGAGCAAAGATTTACTCTCCAGGGCATGCAAGCACATTCTTCCAATATCTCTTTCCCTTTTTCCCCACTTAGCTCACAAGTCCCTTCCAATTAATTGAGGGCAGCCTGAATCCAATTTACGTATTTCCACATTAACAAATCCTCATCTACTTTTTATGAGCTTGTGCCCACCTACGAACCTCTCCCAAAGAGTATGATGAAACATCTAATTCTTGGGAGCTGTGTTTCTGCAAGTCAGAAAGATGCCCTACATACTTTTTTAACTGATCAGTCTAAAAACAGCTTCAGCCAATTTAAACCACTTTTTATAAAATATCATTTGCATCAGGTTTGACAGCCCGCCGGCCACTTCTCCTCCCCATTATGATATGAAACAGCTGAGCTACCAACTCTGGGAAAAACTAACTTTCTGCTGGAAACTGCAAGTCGACAGTAATGATGGTCATAAGCCTGGAAGCCGGCCTTAGCCCACATTATGGGGCTCAGCCCTGGAAATTTAGGAAAAAATTAAATCAATCTGAAGAAGGGGAGGAAAGAACTAATTTTTCTGTGTTACATAAGTGGAGGAAGAGAGGCTGGCAGCTTTGCACTCGGCGTGGCCTCAGCTAACTGGCCCAGCACTCCTTAAGGCTCATTATGGGCTCTGTGGGGAACAGGGCTTCCTTCAGGAAACACGGGTGCTGGTGGAGGCCTAACAAATGGTCAGCCTGCGGGATGAACCCCCAGACCTAGGAAACAGTCATTAACTAGAAAACACAGTTTAAAAGTTCCCCAGAATTACACTTTGCTATACAGCAGAAACTAACACACCATTGTAAAGCAATTATACTCCAGTAAAGATGTTAAAAAAAAGAACAAGTTCCCCGGAATTAAACACATTGCCAGCCTAGGTCTGCAGCGTTTTTTAGCTATGCTAGACTGCACGTCCCAACTCTGTACAATCTAGATAACTCCACCAAGGCAGGGGAAATGTGTTCTCTCTACCTCTCCCCAAATGGGTTTGGAAGATGCTTCTATTCAGAAGCTGGAACCCAAATGTAGGGGCAGAAATCCATAGTCCTCACTGTTCTGGGATTAAGGGTGGCGTATACTTGGGCATACATACCCCTGTCTAGTTGTAACAAGACCTGCCCCCGGTCAGTGGGCTGACTGATTCAGAGGAACAGAGACCTTGGTCAGGAGCAGTCCTAGATTTGTGAAAAAGGTTAAGGACTCGGAGAGCTGCTCGAAACACTCGTCTCTCACCTCAGGTTCTGCGCCTTGGCTGTTCTTGCTTTCCTGGGCGCTTTTTTTTTTTTTTTTTTTTTTTTGCGGTACGCAGGCCTCTCACTGCTGTGGTTTCTCCCGTTGCTGAGCACAGGCTCCGGACGCGCAGGCTCAGCGGCCATGGCCCACGGGCCCAGCCGCTCCGCGGCATGTGGGATCTTCCCGGACCAGGGCACGAACCTGTGTCCCCTGCATCGGCAGGCGGACTCTCAACCACTGCGCCACCAGGGAAGCCCTCCCTCTACTTTTGATAACTCTCATTTTGCTCTGACCTTGACCACACCCCTCACCCCTCACCCCTCACCCAACAGACAAGGATTCAGATTATTCTCCCACATCCTAACCACTCCTTGGGGGTTTATCATCTCTTCTTGTTGCTGTCAGCACATTCCAACTCTGCCTCACTTCATGACCGACACAGAACAGCATTCATTCGTTCACACATTCAGTCATTCATTCAACAATGTCTATGGAGCACTTGCTATATGCCATGCACTGTTCTAGGGCTTGGAATACAGCCCTGAACAAAACAAAACCTCTCCCTTCTTGAGGCTGGTGTTCTGATAAGCAGGAGTTAGACACTGGTTTTGGATCTTTTAAAAATGCCACTTAAACTATTTCCCTTCATCTCTCAGTTTAGCCAGCAGCCCCCGCTCCCACTCCACTATTTCTATTCCCCCATAGTAAAAAGAAAAGTCATATTTTATGTATAATACTTTACACTTTTCTAGGGATTTTCAAATGTTTTGGCAGGAGTCCCTTAAACAACATCATGAGGTACAGCATTTTTTTTAACTCTTAATTTTGACATAATTATAGATTTTCAGAAAAGTCACAAAGATAGTTCAGAGAATTCATGCATCTCCTTCACCTCACTTCTCCCAATGTTAGCATCTTACATAACCAAGGTACATTTGTCAGAACTTTAAGGAACTCATTTTGGTGCAATATTCTTAACTAAACTACAAACTTAATTCAGATTTCACAAAAATTTCCACTAATATCTATTAATCCTTTTGCTGATTTCCTTTCCAAGACTCTTTAAACATTTCCGATCTGTGACAGTTTGGAGGTTTTTCTTTATTTTTTTTTATGATGGTGACACATTTGAGGAACACTGGCCAGGTGTTGGCAGAATATCCCTCAGGTTGTGTTTGTCCAGTGTTTTCTCATGATTAGGCTGCGGTTATGAGTTTTGGGGGGGAAAATACCAAAGAAGCAATGTGCCCTTTCCATTGCATCGTATGAGGTACCCGATATCAACATAGTTGTTACTGGTGATGTTAACCTTGGTCATGCGGCTAAGGTGGGGTCTGCCAGGGCAAAGTGATATTTGTTCCTGTCAAAGTCTGCTGTTAGAAGTGAATCTGAGTCCAGCCAACATTCAAGGACAGGGAAATTAGCCCCATTTCCTGTGAAGAGGAATATCAAATAATTTGTAGACATGTTAAAACCACCACAGCATTTGATAAATATTTTGGGGTGATACTTGGAGGCTGTTTCCCCTTAAAGTTTTATCCACTGTTTTTAGCATTTACTGGGGATTTCGCCTGCAGCAATTACCTAAAGGTGATTCTATTTTCCTAATTCCTTCCACATGTATTTTCTGAATTCCTCTGAATTGCTCCTTTCCCCTTATTTATTTATTTGACCATTAATTTATATCAGTATGGACTCATGCTCCTAGATCATCTTATAATTGTGAGGTACAGATTTTAATCCCCATTCCACAGATAAAGAATTTGAGATACAGAGCATTTTCGTGACCCGCCAAGGATCACACAGTCACTCAGTTGCAAAGCAGGGTCTGTAATTCACATTACCTCGCTCTCAGCTTGACGCTGCCTCTGGTTTCACCGGGTACACAACTTGCTACATAGCGTGAGTTTAAAATACTTGATGAACCAACAAATGAACACATGAATGAATAAAGGAAATAGTAAACTTACAAATCCGTTTGATGATGACAGTTGATGGCCCATCATCTTATTCTCAGAGCACAGAGAAACAGGAAATGTGTAGCAGGGAGATATGAATACCAACCCCTCTGAAGGACCTTTATTCAACGGTAAAAAGTTCCATCTTCTTCACAAGGTGATTTTGTAGCGCCGGCATTTTGTCCACGTGTTCAGAGTATATCATAGTTTTTTTGGCCTGATGTGATTTTAGGAAAGAATGAGAATAGAATCCCTGTAAAGGGAGACCCAGCAGCTGGTTTCTTGATCATCTAGAATGATCCCAACGTGTTGACTTAACACTGTTCCCAGGAATCTATGAACTCCCCAAAGGCAGAAGTCATGGAAAATGTGCAGATGAGCCCTCAATTAGTGTTGCTGAATATGCTCTTGCTTTTTGTGGTGCCTCCCTGGGGAAAACCACATGACTGGAACTCCCTTGTTGAACAGCCATAGATTTAGGGTTCTGAGTTATGGTGTTAAATGACAACTTTAAATCAATAAATAAACTGCACTGTTAACAAATCATGTCCTGGAAACAGTAGGATCAGTAGAAGTGTCTGGCACCTTGCCCAACTTCTGGCACTCAGAAGGCACTAAATAAATATTCGCACAATAAATGCAAGAGGAGCTGAAAATGAGTGGGCTGGAGTAGTTGGAGAAGACCTGCGCAGGAGGTGGAACTTGCACAGGACCAAGAAGGATGCTGTTGGCAGATGGAAAGGACCTATTGTACCAATACTGAATTCTGTTTCTTTTGTAGTTTCAGTCATGTCAGCTGGTAATAAGACTTTTCCCTTATCAGAACCCCTTGATGACTACAAGAGGAGCCAATACCTTCTACCATCCGTACCTCAGTTCCAAGTTCTTAAAAGCTCTCTCGGTATGCACAATTGATCTATGACTCAAGAGGTGACAAGAAAGCATTACATAACAATAATTACATCGTCCATGAGATTACATAACAATAATTCCATTTCCCCAGCCCAGTTGAAAGCAATCTTTCTAAGCACACTCTACCAGATGTGATATTTCCATCACTCAGCCAGTTCTGAATCCTGGTGCCTGACAATGGTAATGCTGCAGTTCCAGTGACTAATGTCTGTTTTCTCAGAAATCCCTACATACGTAAAAGAAACTGAACACAAACTAGCTTACACCAAAAGGGGCTTATTGTCCCCTTTAACTGAATGGGCTCATAGAAACGAGTACAGCTAAGAAGACAAGCGCAGCTCTGGTACCACTGAGAACCAAAACAAGGAGTTGACACTGATATGATCTTCTCTCAGTTCTAATTGTCTCAGATTTTATTCTCTCCTGCTACAGAAAATGATTCCCCCTAAGGCAGGAGCATCAAATCTCAGCTCATACTTTTCCTAGTTCATGAACTCAGAGGCAGGGCTCCCTTCTCTCTCCAGTTCAACCAGGCGCTATGAATACTACAAGAAAAGAGAGGGAAATTGCTGGTCTTGATCACATGTCCATCCCAATGGCTGGTGAGGCTAGGTGCTCTGACAGGAAGCCCCAGCAGGATCACAGAATATAGTGGGAGCACTTTCCCCAGAAAAGAGAGCATGAGTGCAGCCCGACCCCTCACCAAAGGCCCACAATTCTTTGCTGAGCTGGACAGAGCAGGCATGAACAGACATGTATACCCAACGTCCACAACCTTAACATCTGACATGTTCAGCTTTATGGAACTCCCAGTTTCCGATTTATCTGACCTTAAAGACTCATATCCCAAATTCCTTACTGCTGAGACAGAGAAGGAAGAGCAATGACAGTGCATTTTAAACTAACCATCTGGGAGCTAGCAAATGAAGAAGGGAAGTAATGACCTTTGCTTACTAAGAGCGACTTCCTGCCAGTATTCTATTTGGAAGACTGAAATACGAGCAAACAAAGGCAAGTATACAATCTGTCTTTTGAATCGGAAGATAAGAACTATACACTTCTGGGTAATCTTCCTGGCTCAGATGGCCCCCACGGTATATGAGTAAGGCAGGCAAGAGAGTTAACCCTAGTTAAAAAGCTACCATCACCCATTTCTCTAAGCTCTGAGGCCACATGTCAGAAGGCCATTTGGAGGCTGTACTGGGTCATGAGGTGTGCTGGGTGCATTTGGTCGGCTCTACAGTGGAACCAGAGAAATGAGACCCCACAGCGTTAGAAGGCTCCAAACACACGTGCTGTACCCCAGCATGGGGGGATGAGGAAGTAGGGGCAAAGGAGGCACAAACAGTGAGTAGACCACCCTGGTGAATGTGAGGAAGCTTATCTTCAGGAAAAATAGGAGAGGAACCTATAAAGGAACTAAGTCCTCTGTAAGCACAATAAGATACATTAGAGTAGCTTTTGAAGGTGAGTGTCAAAACTTGTGTAGCAGATAGGGACCAACCTCACATTGCAGGAGTTCATCTGGTACAAATGTTCCATTCATTCTAGCTAGTTCTACTATGCCTCACAGGTTACTAACTTCCTCTTCATGAGTTTTCACTGTGACTCACTTGCTTACCTACTGTCTATAATTAGTCTTATCTCTACCTTATATTTTTGTTTCTTTTATTTTCTGTGTAGCAGAATTTTCTTAAATAAAAGGGAAACATGAAACTCATGATGGCTTCTGGGATCTCTTCCCACTGGAACATTCTGGAACCAGACGACTGGGGCAGAAGATGCACAAGTACACATGAAAGCAAGGCAAGGAAGCCAGGATAGGAGAATACTCTCTCTTCTGTTCTTCTGTCCCCAGGAGCCAGGAGCTCCACCGCCAAAATATCCATCTCAAAGCTGAGACGCTCTGTGACTCAGTGAACCACTGAGGGGCCTCTCTGGCCACTTTTTCTGATATATTGGCTACTTTTGTGACTGTGATAAATGGCCACATCAACCACGATGGCCCTCTGGTGAGTATTAACCTCATTCTAATCACTTCAGCAAGCTGGACCCTAGACAGAAAGGGTATGATGACCAGAGTTCCCAGTGGAAGTGCTTATCCAAAACTCTGCTAAAACTCTACAACTTCACAGAATCTTCTTCTCATGGTAAGACAGAGGAAGAGGATAAAAAGCATAAACTTCAGAATAGCCATTACGGAGCAATAAATTGTGGATTTTGCAACAACCTTTACAGGCTTGTGGTACACTCCCTGCCAGGCTATAGTTGCATGAATAAAGCAAGAACTCAGCCACACACAGGTGAGTTGCCACAAAATAAATACTACAGCTCCTGAACTGGGGAGAGAAAACAACCATCTCTGTTAGTCTCCCATAGTATTGGCTGCTGTAACATTATAATACAGTAAGCTTTTAAATCAACAAGAATTGTAAGGGTCATTGTTTGACTCCAGATGCTACATCATACCCCATGCTGAGCCACAGAGGGGTGCGTTGTACAGGAGCTGAGATCTGTCAGGATCTGTAGAAGAGAACAGAGAAGTGATTCAAGGTACAGCAGAGACAGAGTCACAGAACTGAGGGAAGATGCCAACAACCTAGTCTGATCTCCCTGACCTCATGATCACAGAGCACACGGACAAGGCTATTTATCTTGCTCTTCCCCTGCCTCGGTGGATGGTAATTCGTTTTTGGGAAATACTATCAAGAAAGATTGTTCCACAGTTTTGTTTCCAACAATGTAACAGAAATCCTACAACACATTGTTACAGAAAATCTAAAAATGTTAGCCAAAATATTTTTAAAGGACCTTTATAAATTAACAAATAAAACTAGAATAAAGTAAATGAATTCCTCTAACTTCAGAAAAAAGTGAGAATGTGAGCCTGGGGAGATAAACCAGCACTATAGCTGTTACATACCCAAGACACATCCAGGAATCCATCTGGGCCAAAGCGTCAGCCGATGAGGGGAAAGGTTAACTAAGCCTATACATGTGCATCACAGAGCACTGGATCATTGACCATCCCACACCAAGTACGGGCTCAGGAAGGGGTATATGTGGTGAATCAGAAGAAAAGCTACCCAGTAGAGTCAAAAAACAAGGATGCCCTTTGCTCTTGACCCCCTGAGATTCACATGAGTTTGGGTCTGAATTTACACTTTTTTTTGCAATTGAAAAAAAACACAACCTTACAATTTTAATTTAAATTAGACCTGGTTCTGTAGTAATGCCCTTAGATGCCTGAAGAATCAAAAGTACACCCCTTAAGAGGAACACACCTCAGCACAGGCCTCTTACGTTCTAACAGACAGTGAAAGTGAGTGAAAATACAAATAAAAGAAATCAGACATACAAAATAAAAATAAGAATAAATAGCAGGAGACTATCAAAAATGAACAAACTAGTTTGATAAAGGTTCAGATAGAACTTTTAGAATTGAAGAATATGATCACAGGAATAAAAAATGTAACTGAACGGTTAAACATTGAAAGAGACATGTTTAAAGAGAGGCAAAGTAACTGGAAGGTAGATATGATGAAACCGAACAGGATGAAGTACAGAGAGACAAAAAGACTGAAAATAGGAAAGAGAGATTAAGAACATGGGGAAAGGAGCAACACATATCTAAGTACAGTGGTGGAAGGAAATAAAAGAGAAAATGAGGAATGGATAATATCTGAAGAGATAGTGTCCAGGGACTTCCCTGGTGATCCAGTGGTAAAGAATCTGCCTTGCAATGCAGAGGACGTGGGTTCAATCCCTGGTCAGGGAACTAAGATCCCACTTGCTGCGGAGCAACTAAGCCTGTGCGCCACAACTACTGAGCTCACGCGCCTCAACTATAGAGCCTGCGTGCCACAAACTACAGATCCCACCCCCCCCCAGTCTGCAAGCCACAACTAAAGAAGAGAAAACCCCCACACCACAACTAGAGAGAAGCCCATGCACCACAACAGAAGATCCTGCATGCCTCAACGAAGATCCCACGTGCCCCAACTAAGACCTGACACCGCCAAAAATAAATAAAATAAATTAATAAATAATAAATAAATCGAGCTGATCTCCCTGTGCTATGTGGCTGCTTCCCACTAGCTATCTATTTTACATTTGGTAGTGTACATATGTCCATGCCACTCTCTCACTTCATCCCAGTTTACCCTTCCCACTCCCCGTGTCTTCAAGTCCATTCTCTACATCTGCATCTTTATTCCTGTCTTGTGATCACCTAGAGGGGTGGGATAGGGAGGGTGGGAGGGAGACGCAAGAGGGAGGAGATATGGGGATATATGTATATGTATAGCTGATTCACTTTGTTATACAGCAGAAACTAACACACCATTGTAAAGCAATTATACTCCAATAAAGATGTTAAAAAAAATGAGTTAATGTGTTCAAAATGCTATGCACCATATCTAGCACATAATAAATGTTCAAAAATTTTAAAAATTAATAACAATAAATAAATCTTTAAAGAAAAAAGAAAAAGAGAGATAGTGTCCAGAATTTCCCAAACCCTGGGAAAGACATGAACCCTCAAATCCAGGAAGTCATTCAACCCCAAGAATAATACTAAAAAATCCATTTTTAGGTAGAGAGCAATCAAATTACACTAAAGGTAACGAAAAGTTTTTAAGCGTAACTACAGACTACAGAGAACAGATAGACTACACACCAAGAGCAATATTTAGATTGATACCTAACTTTTTTTTTTTTTTTTTTTTTTTTTGCGGTACGCGGGCCTTTCACTGTTGTGGCCTCTCCTGTTGCGGAGCACAGGCTCCGGACGCGCAGGCTCAGCGGCCATGGCTCACGGGCCCAGCCGCCCCACGGCATGTGGGATCTACCTGGACCGGGGCACGAACCCGTGTCCCCTGCATCGGCAGGCGGACTCTCAACCACTGCGCCACCAGGGAAGCCCACACCTAACTTTTTGATGGGGAAAATAAAAGCCAGAAAGTTGAAGAAGAGTATCTTCCAATATTTTCATATTGTGACTGAACTGTCATTTGTGTCCCATCTCAAACCTACATTTGTATCCCATTAAAAATTATCTTTTAATAACAAGAATGAAATAAAACTACTCCTATAAATAGTAAATGAAAGAGTTTGCAACCTACAGACCTACACTAAAGCTTATCAAGGATGCTACTGAAGACAAAAGAAAGGTGACCCTAAGGACACACAGGGTAGATAAAATGCTAGGCATGTAGATTACACTAAACAAATAATTCTTCTACAAAATAAGACAATAATTTAAAATACTGAAATAAATATTATTTTTAAAATAATAAAAATAGTGAGGTTAAAAACGAATAAGAACATTAAAAAGCTAAGGAATCATATCATGTAAGTTTGGAGTGTGTGTTTGCAATTGTAGCATTTGTTCATTCAACAATACTTGGTGAGCACTTACTATAAGCAGGAACTATCTGACCCACTAGGTAGGTAAGAGTGAATAAAACAGTGAAAAATTCTTGTCTCCATGAAATTTGCATGTTAGTATAGAAAAGCAGGCAATAAACAAACTGATAAAGTCAGAGGATAATAAATTCTCTACGGAAAAATATAGGAGAGCAAGTAAGCGAGCCAGAGAGCTGAGGGGGACTTCTCATCCCTTTGTATCTATCACACAGCCCATGGATCCTTCCTATTCATACATCTTATGATAAATAGAAAATTTTTCTAGGGCTTTATAGTTTTGAAAGAGAGTAAAACTCCATTCAATTTAGACTTAAGTATGTGAAGTGTGGATGTTAAATTTTTAAAAATGAGAAACAGAAGTAGAATATATGTCTTCCAAATAGTTTTAAAGAGGGTAGATAATGGAATTGGGGCAGTGGAGCTCAATTAATTCAGAAGAAACCAAGAGAGGAGGAAAATCCGAGACAGGAAGAGTGGGACAGATGGAACGCTTAAAAATAAGCTGATAAAAATAAATCAAAATATTTCAGAAATTACAGTAAATGAGGATGGACTGAGCTCTCTGGGGAAATGGCATGAGCTGTCAGAGTTGATTGCAAAGAAATCAAGTAAGCCTCACACAAAGACAGAGAAATGTCGAGGATAAAGAGTTGAAATAAACATACTCAGCAAACATTAACCAAAGATATCTGGTATTTAGTGCATCCGTATAATTCCAGTCAAAATAGGCCTTATACATATATAAGACCCGAGTTAAAGAAGCTCCTACCACAGTGAGAAAAGGTTTGGTTTTCCTGGGTGATGTAATAATTCTAAATCTGTATTGCCCCAAGACATCCTGAAATATGTAGAACAAAACTGAAACAACTATGAGGGAAAATGGCAAACCTACCGCTCTGTGGGAGGTATTAAATCCTGTCTTAGTGATTCACAGATCAAGCAGAACAAAAATCAGCAAGCATAAAGATTTGCATATTACTATCCCCAAGCTTCAATAATGAATATGTGAAGGACGCTGTGCCTAACACTTGATTTTCAGACACACACGGAATATTCACAAACGTTAACAGAGACCACCACGTCACGGAGCTTATATTCTCCTGAAAGAAGACAGAGGTTAAATAAGTAAATAAAGTATATAGCATATTAGAGAATGATACATAATAAGGGGAAAAAAATAAAACTGCAAATGAGGCAAGAGAGTAGAGGGGGATTAGAGTATCAATCTTAGGGAGGTGGGCCATGGCAAACCTCACTGAGAAAGAAACATTTGAGTAAAGACCAGGAGGTGATGGAGGGAACAATGTGGTCTCTGAAGGGAAAACATTCCAGGCAGATGGGACAGGAAGTGAAAAAGGCCTGAAGCTACTGTCTACCTGTATTGTTCCAATAAGATGGACCAGTGTGGCTGGAGCCTAGAGCAGAATAAACCTGAGGGAGAGTAGTAGGAGATCAGGCCAGAGAGATAAGGGATGCCAGGCAGGGTAGGGCTTCATAGCTATTGTAAGAAATGTTCGATTTTACTATGAGTGAGAAAGGGCAATATTGGAAGAGGATTTGATCTGATCTGTATTTTAATAATAACACTCTATTATGTTGTGAATAGGCTGAAGGGACAAAACAACTTAGGAGGTTACTATAATAACTAAGTGAGAAATCACAGCGGCTTCGATCTTGGTGGTAGTTATAAAAATGGTGAGAAATGGCTAGTTTCTGGATTCATTTTGAGGGAAAGCCTAGGGGATGTGCTGACAGATTGGATGCAGAGTATTAGAGTCAAGCAAGATGCCAAGGTGTTTGGTCTGAACACCTGGAAGGATGGACTTGCCACTTCCTAAAGGGGAGAGCAGTGGGAGGGATAGAAGCTCAGATTTAGACACATCAACCTTTAGACGTCAAGTAGACATCCAGGAGAGATATCGTATAGGCAGTTAGACACGAGTCTGGAGTTCAGAGGAGTGGTACAGGCTAGAGCTAAACACTTGACAGTCATCAGTATATGGATGGTTTTTAAAGCCATGAGACTAGATGAGATCACGAAGAGGGTGAGTGTAGACAGAAAAGGGAAGAGGTCCAAGGATTGAGTTTGGGGGTCAACACATGCTGTGAGTTAGGAAACTAAGGAGGAGCTAACAATGCTGACTGAGGAGTGATCAGACATAAAGGAAGAAACCCAGAGTGACCAAGGGCATCAAATGCAGTTGATAGGTTAAGTAGGATAAGGACTGGATATAGGTACAAAAGTCTTAAACAGTAACAGCAAATTACATTCAGCAGTGTTTTAAAAATGAAACCATATAATGATCAAGTTGGATATATCACAGGGATGCAAGACTAATATTGCATTAAAAATTTTATTAGGGTATTTACCATATTAGCATTAAAAGAGGAAAACCAAGTGATCACATTAAGGGTGCAGACAAGTACTTAATAAAATTCAATTTATAGTAAGTGTTTCCAGCAAACTCGTAGAAGACTGAATATCTCTTAACTTGATTAAAGGTGACCACTAAAAAATCTACAGCCATGATCCACTGGATATTCAAATACTGGAACAGTCTTTTAAAAATAAAAAGGAAGGGGCTTCCCTGGTGGCGCATTGGTTGAGAGTCCGCCTGCTGATGCAGGGGACACGGGTTCGTGCCCCGGTGCGGGAAGATCCCACATGCCGCGGGGCGGCTGGGCCCGTGAGCCGTGACCGCTGAGCCTGCACGTCCGGAGCCTGTGCTCCGCAGCGGGAGAGGCCACAACAGTGAGAGGCCTGCGTACCGCCAAAAAATAAATAAATAAATAAATAAATAAATAAATATATAAGTTAAGGTAAGGGTGCTCACTAGTCAATATATTCTATTAAGCATTATATTGGATGTCTTAATGATCTTAGCAAGTAAGAATAAAATGTCCAATGTATAAGGATTGGCATAGAAGACACAAAATCTTATTATTAAAGAATTATTATATAATTGTCTACAGTGAAAACCAAAAGCAGTCTACAGACAAAATGTTAGTACTTATGAGTTTTGAAATATAATTAGATAAAAGATTGATATATAATTAGTTGTATTTCTATACAATAGAAACAATGAGAAAATGCTCTGTATATTAACAACAGTAATATAAAATATGCATTTTACCTAAAAATACAATTAACAAATGATGTGAAAATCATTTGTAGAAGGAAATTATAGAACTTGATTTAAAGTCATAAAAGAACTAGATAAATAATCTTTGATTATCTTTGATAATCTTCTAATCTCGGATTAGAAGACTAAATATCATGAACACATATAAAGTATCCCTAAGTTGACCTATATATAGTTTGAACGCAATTTTTTTTTTTTTTTTTTTTTTTTTTGCGTTACGCGGGCCTCTCACTGTTGTGGCCTCTCCCGTTGCGGAGCACAGGCTCTGGACGCGCAGGCTCAGCGGCCACGGCTCACGGGCCCAGCCGCTCCGCGGCATGTGGGATCTTCCCGGACTGGGGCACGAACCCACGTCCCCTGCATCGGCAGGCAGACTCTCAACCACTGCGCCACCAGGGAAGCACTTAACGCAATTTCATCGAAAGCCCAAGAAGTTTTTAAAAGAAATTCAACAATTCTTATTGTTGAATCTGCTGATTCTAAAATCTATATAATAGACCAAAAGCCAAGAGGAGCCAACACTCATAAGAAAGGGAGGCCTTACTCAACCAGAGAAAAAGATTCATCATAAAGCTGCAATAAAATAGTGAGAATCAGCTCAATGATAGACAAATACAATAGAACAGAAAAGAGAATCCAGAAATAGTGTTACATGTATGTTAATTTGCTTATATTGGTGGATGTGGGGAAATGAGAAACTGTTTAATAAATGATGCTAGGAAAATTGGTTATCCATAAGGAAAAATTAAAATTCTATCTCCAAGGTCACATTACATACACAAATCAATGCCTACTGGATTGAAGACTTAGATGTAAAAGACACCATTTTGAAATACAATTCTATGATTTCTGGGTAGAGAAAAAAGAGCTGACCATAAAATGAAACTATTTTAATAGGTTTAAAAAATTTTAATGACTGCATTAAGAACTTTTATTTATCCAAAGATTCCAGGAAGAAACTAAATATACAAGCCATAGTCTGTGAGAAAGAACAGAACAAAGATTATATTTTTAAATGCCTTCAAAAAATCAGCAAGAAAAAGGCAAACAACCCCGCATAAGAATCTTCAAAAGATATGGACAGACATTTCCCAGAAGAAGAAAAACGAATGACTAACAAATAGGTGGGGGAAATAGTCACACAAAATAGTAATCAGAGTAATCAAAATAAGACAATGAAATGTGATTTACAATCACCAATCTGACAAACATTTTAAAATCTGACAATACCAATTACGACAAAAATGTGGAGCAATGAAGGATCGTACACATAGGATGGAAATTCAAATTAGTGTAACCACTTGGAAGTACAATCGACATCCTCTTGTAAAGCTGATGAGCAGAACCCTCTGACCTAGAAGTTCCACTCCTAAGAATATCCTACTTATACCCTATAGCAGCACTGGCCAACAGAAATTTAATGCAAGACACATATATAATTTTTTCCAATAGCCACGTTAAAAATAGTTTTCAAAAAAGGTAAACTTACTCTTAACAATAGATTTAATATATTTTATTTAACACAATGTATCAGTTCAACATGAAACTAATATAAAAGATGTTAACTAGATATTTTACATTTTTCTACTAAATCTTAGGGCACGTATCAACTCAGACTAGCCACATTTCATGTGTTCAATAGCCAAGTGGATAGCGCCCGCCATATTGGACAGCATAACTCAGGGAGTCACGGCAAACATGTACGGCAATGTTTGTGTCCATGGCAGCCTTGCTCTCAACAGCAAAAACATGGAAACAGTCCAAATACTCATTGACAAGAGAATGGCTCATTTAGTTAGACTGCTCAGATAATGGAATACTATGCAGCAATAAAAATGAACGAACAGCAGCCACACAATATGAACGAATCTTAGAAACAAATGCTGAATGAGAAAAGCAAGTTTCATGGGAATGTATACAGTATAATATCATTTTCATGAAGTCCCAAAGAAAGCAAAACTAGACAATATGTTGTTTCGAGATACATACATATGTGGTAACATTATAAAGGAAAATAAGGGAATAAAAACAAACAAACAGTCAAAGACAGTAGTTACCTCTGAGGGAAGGCAGGGAAATGGAATTAGGAGAATTCACAGTAGTTTCAAAGGTTTAGGTAAACTTTCATTCCTCATGGTGTCTTCATAAGTGGCCCTATTAGTATTCTGATTCACGTCTCACATATGATATATTTATTATTTTGTACGTATTAAATTCTTCATAATAAAATGGGAAAAAAATAAAGAGATTGGTCTGGAAAACACCAGATCACTTTGCCGATGGCCATTTCCCTCTTCCCCTTCACACATTTTTCAACGTTTCTCTATAGCTGTGGGGAAAGGACAGAATGGCCGGAGTTAATGCCTTTAAGTTGCAGCTTAAAAACAAATATTTGTCAAGTGTCAAGCACCGGACTAAAAACTTTATATCCAATATCTTATTTGATTAGCACAAAAACAGCTGGGTGGGCACTTTTATGGTCTCCATTTCACACATGAGGAAATAAAGCTTAAAGAGATGAAACGACTCACAGATGAAATAAATTGCCCAAAGTCACATGGTCAAGTAGCCAAGACAGGATCTGAACTCAAATCTGATAAATATCAGAGCCTGAGCTCCTAACGTGTGATGTCTGGACCGGCTATAACTGCTGGAGCCAGGGGCTAAGATGTCATGAACCTAGATTATGCATAACAGCTCACCACTGATTAAATAAATGACTGACACCACTATTTAAGAATTTTCTTTATGCTAGATGCTGGGTAAACATGCAGTCATTAACTTCCACCTTGCTGCTAGATCCTCTTTTGCAGATGAAGAAACTGGGACTCAGAAAGTTACATGATTGACCGAAATACCTTTAATTAATGGCAGTGCCAGAAAGCAAACCTAAGCTGTAGGTGCTTCCTAAATCTTAATAAATGCTAAAGACATGCAGGTAGGTGGTCATTACCTCAGTGAGTACAATTTGCAGCTGGGCTGACACTGCGTGAGAGAGATATTATATACTTCCACTTGTGATCGTGAAGCCCTTTAAAATGAAAATGATGACGTTTACATGGATCATGGCTATAGGTGTAAACCACACCTTTGAGCAGGACATGCCTGAGGCAAGATAGGATGAGCACCTGTGTTACTTATAAAGGTGGAGGGAGGGAGGAAGGGGAACCAAGCCAACAACAAGATGGCAGGAAGGAAGATGGGTAGTGATTCTAAAGATGACCCTCCAGTTGATGACAGTGAAGGCCGAGGCAAAGCCTTGGATGGTTTAGGCAGATTTACTTTTTAAAAAGTATGCTTTGAAGCCTGATGCTACATAGAGTGAATAATTCATGCTCTCTGGGATCACAGAAGGCTTTGAGATGCTCTAGGAAAAAGGAGGAGGAGGAAAAAAAGCTGTCCGGAGGGGTTTGTGGGTTTGGGAAGAGAGGGGTATGTGTGCTACATGCTGATGCAACTCTAGCCAGGTGTCGGATCAGCAAATCTTGCTGTAGATCATGTGATAAGGAATCAGGCTGGCTTTCTGTGGGAGTTGAACCAGCTCCGCAAATGATTTTTAAAAAATCATCATACAGTGAACATTCTGCGTGCTCTGCAAGCCTGAAACAGCCCACCTTTTTTCTTCTCCTCCATAATCCTTACAGGTTTCTGCCTCCTTTCTCTCCAGGTCGGCTTAAGCCATTGGTATCTACCCAGCCTTCCTGCTTTGCAGGACAGTAGCTCTGAGGTATCTGGACCAAATCTGAAAAACTTGTGCTCCAAAAACTGCAGGGGGAGTTAGAGTTGGAGGACCCCACTGGATGTTCTAATCAGGATTGCTGTTAGGTCTTGGACTCATAGGTATATTTCAACAAACCTCCAGGCATGAAAAGAGAACAATGGTAGAAGATAACTGACACTATGAAATGCTCCCACCAGCCATCTCACGCCCACAGAAAGTCTCTAGTTTCCCTGGTTAGGATTTGACGGAACCCACAGAGGATGACAGCCACAGAGGTCCCAGACAACACAGTAGGTGAGGCTGGATGTCCCGCGAATGGCCACAACAGACATAATCTGAACAAACTCAAGAACCAAGACCAGAAAATCTATATAATGGGTCACGTACTAGGGGTGACTGTGAGAGCACAGGGCAGGCAGCCACGCTGAGCACATCAAGAAAGTTCTGGAAGCAACAGTCAAAGCAACAACAGGTACTGAACCATGGTTTTCTTCCTCGGAGGTGACCCACACTTCAGGGCTATTAGAGAGGGTGGGACCTCCAGGTAATAAGGTCTCACCAGACTGACAGCTTCGGCTGCTCGCAAAGATAGTGGTTGTACCAGACTGCTACTTGGGTGAAAACTACTCCCTCTGGGAGTTACTGAGGCTGCTCAGGCCCAGCACTCCTTAAAAGACATTGCTCTTGTTGACAATGGCTCCTAGCAATGGCAATGGCTCCTAGCAGCTACTGCTACAGCAATTCTTATCTACTTGAATGGCTCTGCCATCCCTTGGGTCCCTCAGACCAAAGTTTAAAAAATAATAATGATGGCCTTCCCTGGTGGCGCAGTGGTTGGGAGTCCGCCTGCCGATGCAGGGGACACGGGTTCGTGCCCCGGTCCGGGAAGATCCCACACGCCGCGGAGCGGCTGGTCCCGTGAGCCATGGCCGCTGAGCCTGCGCATCCGGAGCCTGTGCTCCGCTAACGGGAGAGGCCACAACAGTGAGAGGCCCGCGTACCGCAAATAATAATAATAATGATGATGATGATAATGGCTAACTTTTTCTAAGCACTTACTATGTGCCCAAGATCATATACTGGGAAGCTATCATTTTGTTTATTCCTCACAATAACCCCATGATGAAGTATTATTATTACACCTTTTTATTAAATCAGGAAAATGAAGCACAATTCAGTTCAATAACATGCTCAAGTTTACTGTTTTTAAGCAACAAAGCATAGATTTGAACCCAGGTCTCCCTGATTACGAATGCTATGCTCTTAACCCCTATAACAATGTCTCCTAAATTTGAAGGATGCACAGACCCCTTTAAAGAAAAAGAAAAATCTGGTGCACTTCCAGTATTGACTTAAATACTTTTATTACAATGTTATCAAAATGTGAATATAAAATTAGCTCTAAACTCATTCTAAAATAATGAAACCAAAACCAAACATATATATTAGAAATATTTAATAACTAAACTATAAGACCCATAACATTCCAATTAAAAACATTAATTCAGTGTGATGAAGGATGTTCTGCTGCTGAAACTAGATTGCCAGTGTGGGTTTTAATAGGAGAAAGATGAGCCTCAGGTCAGGTTCTGCATTTAATATAATTTTTGCATGTATTTTGGCTTCAGTAAATCAGATAATGCCTGTTAGCATAAGTATGTTATTAATTATTTCAAGGCTTTGCTTGCTGGTTCACAATAAATAGATCTCACGTTTCCGAAAAGCTGCCAACGAACAATCTTCAAGCGTCAATTGTAATTAAGAGTCATTTGATAACTCTGTAATGGTGTCTTGTTTACTTGAAAAGAGGGTTATGCTCGCAGCATTACTGACATTTTCATTGACTAAACCCTGATTGCCAGAAGCAGGTCTCATTTCCTGTGTCTGGCCACGCTTAAAGTGAATGAGCATGGATGGTAGGGCTTGTTCAATGATGGGTTCTGTGGTGGCTATCTGTGTAATCAGGGGGAGGGCTGCCCAGGAGTATCCTGCTTTGAGTGGGATGTGCATATAGGCCCTTGCACTCTCTGATGGCTCAGTTCTCCCATTATATTTCTTCCTGTGATACTTTTATTAGTGCATCCATCTCTGAAGTCATTTGATCTTCACTTAGTCAAAATGAAATTTCTAAAAACAAATGCAAATGTCCACGTGGATATGATGTGGCAGTTCTTGGAATGAATGATGTTAAAATAATTCAGAATATGCCTGTTAATTTATTAGATTATCTTTGAAATGCCACACCGACTTTTAAAACTTCTTTTCTGAGATATTTGCCCATGCGTTCCAGTTTGAGAAACATGGACCGAGGCTGCTGATTTCCCAGCATTCAGTGCACAGAGAGGGCCGCAGCTCCTTGAAGAATTCTCTGCTATTAAAAAACCTTGGTCCTGGGGCTTCCCTGGTGGCGCAGTGGTTGAGAGTCCGCCTGCCGATGCAGGGGACACGGGTTCGTGCCCCGGTCCGGGAAGATCCCACATGCCGCGGAGCAGCTGGGCCCGTGAGCCATGGCCGCTGAGCCTGCGCGTCCGGAGCCTGTGCTCCACAACGGGAGAGGCCACAACAGTGAGAAGCCCGCGTACCGCAAAACAAACAAAACAATAAACCTTGGTCCTGGGACTTCCCTGGTGGCGCAATGGTTAAGAAGTGGTTAAGTGGTTAAGAAGCCGCCTGCCAATGTAGGTTCGACACAGGTTCGATCCCTGGTTCAGGAAGATCCCACATGCCGCAGAGCAACTAAGCCCGTGCACCACAACTACTGAGCCTGCGTGCTGCAACTACTGAAGGCCGTGCACCTAGAGCCCGTGCTCTGCAACAAGAGAAGCCACCGCAATGAGAAGCCCGCGCACCGCAACGAACAGTAGCCCTCTGCTTGCCGCAACTAGAGAAAGCCCGCACGCAGCAACGAAGCCCCAGTCCAGCCAAAAAAAAAAAAAAACAACCCTGGTCCTACAGTCACCTTTCTACTGGACCCTAAACCCAGCCCCACATTCCTGTTTCTATATGCCCCACCCTCCGACAAAGAAACTCCTGTTTCCCAGCACCCAGGTTTCCCCAGAAGAGGTACATCAGTAAGGAAAGCAATGGCCCTGAGCCCTGCATGGACTTGTTATACTTTTCCTTGTAGGGAGAGAAGCCTCATCACCCTCTTTAGATTGATGAAGAAATTGTAGCAGAAAGAATTGACTGGTCTGACATCACTGAAGGAAGAAGTTACAGATCCAGAATATGAACCCATGATTCCTGGGCTCTGGGTTCATACTGTTCTCATTAAAACACACGAGCTCATCTGACTAATAGACCTGCCCACTTTGCAGCAGCAGGGGACCCCCACATTATTAATATGACTAGAGAGGGAGGAGGGTACACAAGAACAAAGGAAGAATCAAGAGCCATTATGGGGGGGGAGGGGAGGGATGGATAGGGAGTTCTGGGTTAGCAGATGCAAACTATTATATACAGAATGGATAAACAACAAGATCCTACTGTAGAGCACAGGAAACTATATTCAATATCCTGTGATAAACCATAATGGAAAAGAATATGAAAAAGAATTTATATATATGTATAAATGAATCAGTTTGCTATACAGTAGAAATTAACACAACACTGTAAATCAACTATACTTCAATAAAATAAATTTTTTTAAAAGGAGCCAGTATGCATTTGTATTAAGATATAATACTGGAGCCTCTTATTTTAAAAATAGCAACAACAACAACAATAACAGTACTCCTTATGATGGAGAATTTTAGGTTAACTTCTCTGGCCATTGCCACTTACTCTCTTTGCCATTGGTTTGAGATGCAATTATTAAAGGTAATTTTTTTTTAATATCATAGGACTTTAAAATCCCCCCCCCCCACCTTTTTATTTTATTTTTTTGGCCATGCCATGTTGCTTGCGAGATCTTAGTTCCCTAACCAGGGACTGAACCCAGCCTCACGTCAGTGAAAACGCTGAGTCCTAACCGCGGGACCGCCAGGGAATTCCCTAAAATTCATTTATTAATTCAACAAATACTCATGTAATAGGGTACCCATAAAGACAAACTTTAAATGTTTTCCTTTTATTTTAGTGGGAAAACTTCTATTTGGGTATTGTTAGAATCTTTTGAAACAGACTTCCTTGGTTTGGGAGAAATCAACAGGATAGACCCTTCAGTTACACATAGAAAATGCAGATGTTGATGCCAACAATGGTTCTCAGAGAAAACCGTGGTTTCCCCACAAATGTGAATGCAGATGGCGTAGGCTGAAGTTTGCATGTTTTGATTGCATTCGTTGTAAGGCAGACCGGGCCCCTAAAGATTTAGATAACTGTTCTAAAGTAAGATTAATAATTAATATTCCTTAAGTGGTATTATTTAAATGAGAATATCTCAGACTTGAGGAGATATATTGTTGATATATATTACAAAGGTAGTATCTCAGACTTGAGGAGATATATTGTTGAATATATATTACAAAGGTAAACAAAGCATGGCCTTGGCCTTCAAGGTTCTTAAAATCTAGTGGGTGGTCCTGTGTGTATATGTTGGGAGGGTGAGGGGGTGATAGGCAGTTTGGGAGGGTTGCCTTTTAACAATAGGAGCTCAAAGTGTGAAATGTCGTTTCCAGGTTTGTAATCTATTTGTATAAAACGAAAGGATATGATGCCTCAAAATGTTCCCTCTCTGTAACAAGCCCTTGCTAACCTAGAGCAGTAGTTCCTCAGTCACAGACCCCTGGAAAGTAGGAATTGCTCCATGGGGACTGTGGTTCATCCCACTCCTTATGGAGTAAATGAATAGATTTACCAAAAGACAGAAACAGCATTTTTTTAAAAAACATCAGGAGAAAGCAGAGGAAAAAATGAATCTCTGTGAACTGAAGGCAAAAAGAAGCAAAGACAGTAACATATAATTAAGTTCCTCTGCTAATAAGGAAGAGGAAGATTGTACTCTGGGTTTCAGCCTCTGTGGGCTTTTCCTATCAACATGGAGAAGTGGCTTTAACTTCCTCCTTGGGTCACCTGGGCTCCAGCAGAGACTGATGGAGAATCACCCCATGCAGTTTGTCTCGCGAAGGAAGATGATGACTCAGAGAAATCTAAAACTGTGTTTTCTGACTGAAGAGGCAAAAACAAAGCAAGCGTCAGATTTAGTAAAAGCTATCTCACGTCCCACCTCTCTCTCGTCATCATCCAAGTTACTGACAAGTTATTGAAAGGTTTGAAATGGCCTACTACTTATAAGAATCAGAATTGACTTCTCTTGAGGGATAGTGGGGGGAGGTGTTTTCTAAGACCTTGCTCGGCACATTTTCTCTTATTTGTGGATGAGCTGGACTCTGTGAACCACGGAACTTTGCTGATCACTAAGACTAAGGGGCTAAGACTGCTTTGTTCCCTTCATTGCCGAAGTTCACTATACACATAATGCAATTTTCTCCAGAGATTCTGTGTCCAGAAAGCTAGTGAAAGAATAATAATACAAATATAACTGGAACTACGCCACCTTATGGTTACCAATAACCATATACTTGGTTTCAAAAAAAAGAATGGGCAATTTCCTGTCCTTCCGATTTCTTTGCAATGTTGACCACTTTCCTCTCTTAATGTCCTCCCCTCCGTTTGCTCCCATTCTTATTATCCTACAACCTCTCTGACCCTTCCTCATCAGCTTCTTTCACAAATTTCTTCCTTCAGCCCATTATATGATGTTCCCTCTTTCTCTCTGGTCCCTCTTCCTCTGCATCAGTGAGCCCGGGCTGTTTTGTTACATTTTTGTTTTACTTTGTTCTGATGCAATTGTCTCCTCGGTCCTCTTGCCTTTAGTCTTGCTTCTCTCCAATTCAGCTTCTATATAACTGCCAGAGAAATTTTCCAAAGTAAGTCTCCCCAAAGTTTTCCTTGTTTAAAAACACTCCAAGGGCTTCCCTGGTGGCGCAGTGGTTGAGAGTCCGCCTGCTGATGCAGGGGACGCGGGTTCGTGCCCCGGTCCGGGAAGATCCCACATGCCGCGGAGCGGGTGGGCCCGTGAGCCATGGCCGCTGAGCCTGTGTGTCCAGAGCCTGTGCTCCGCAATGGGAGAGGCCACAACAGTGAGAGGCCCGCATACCGCAAAAAAAACCCCACAAAGAAACAAAAAAGAAAACACTCCAAGGTTCCCACAAACAGACTCCTTGGCCAGAGGCACAAAATGATTTTATAATCTGGCTCCTGCCTAACCTCTCCAAATTTATCTCCCACTACACCTCTCAACTTGTATCGTATGATCTAGAACTATTTGCAGCTCCAAAATGTTCACGCCGTCTCTACGGAGTGCCCTTCCCTTCTTTGCCCATCCAGCCCCACCTCCAGGTAACCTCCTCTGACCATGCCTGCAGCACTGCCAATCTGTGTGAGACACCACTCCTTTCTGATCTTCCTTTGTGCCCACCACTGGCCTTTATTATAGCATCCTCTCATAGTGGTTTGAATAATATTCAGACAGGAAAACAGGGCCACTATAAGTAGTATGGAAATAAAGGCTTTATTATCGGAGTTAGACTGTATACAAGTACGCCAGGAGCTGGGGAAGAGATGATCTGGAAGGGGAAGTCGGAGGGTCAGAAAAAGTCATTAGCCAGACTCCATGGAGCAAAGGGGTGGCAGCTCAAAGACAAATCCAAGAAGCCACCAAAGTGGGACCCCAAAAAGAGAGCTCATAGGGAAGTCTTTGGAAACTGCCCCCCTCTGGGGAAGAAGTTGCCTCTGCACAGCTGTAGGCTTGATGGGTCACCAGCCAAGAACCTGGTGGTGGGCCTGGAGCCACTGCATGAAGACAAGCTGGATGAGGAATGGAAGAGAGAATGGCTGGAGCCCAGCAGGTACCTGTGCCTCTGTCCATGGCCGTAGTTGACCACAAAGACCTGAGAGCAATGGATTCGGCTTCATTTGTGATGGTCAAACCACATGTAAGGATTTTTTCTTTTGGAAAAGGAGTCAGGCAAGGTTTTCCTGGGAAACACAGTTCCCAGATTTGGCCGAGTTGACCTCACATGGTCCAGCACACCTTACCTGTCTGTCTCTACTCTGGACTATGATATCAGAAGACAGGGAGTATGTTTCAATCCATTTTCAACTATTCAGCATCAAGCACGGGGCCTAAGAGAAACTCAGCAGAGGTCTGGACAATAAATGAAGGGCACTAATATAGCTGAGAAGGCATCTGTGTTCAACCGTTCTCGGAGTAGATGGTGCGAATGGTATTAGGCATTCTCGGGATCAAATCTCTCATGTGATAAGACTGAATTCCAGTGACTAAATAAATATAGAAGGACTCTACTGTGGAAGATAAATCTGATTATCTATATCAACATATGTACTTAAAATGTAGAGAAAATGGGGAAATGTTTTCTAAAATCAAACTGGCTTTTTTCCTTTAATGTTATCAACATCTTCAGTTTTATTGCTTTGTTTTGGTTTTAGGGAGGTCATTCATTTTTTGTTTTCTGTTTTTAGTATTTAGGATACTGACAGTAATATATAGGGAAGGACTATATTATGCTGACAGATTTATCCTGAAGTTAATTATGTTCTCATCAGAACATCAAAAGAATTTGAAAGTACATCTCTTTTTTAAGTCTACTCCAAGAATACCAAAGTTCATACTCATCTGTCCTTCCCTCAGGGAAGGACAAACACATCTCCATCAAAAAAAAAAAAAAAAGAGGGCTTCCCTGGTGGCACAGTGGTTGAGAGTCCGCCTGCCGATTCAGGGGACATGGGTTCGTGCCCCAGTCCGGGAAGATCCCACATGCCGCGGAGCGGCTGGGCCCATGGGCCATGGCCGCTGAGCCTGCGTGTCCAGAGCCTGTGCTCTGCAACAGGAGAGGCCACAACAGTGAGAGGCCCGCGTAACGCAAAAAAAAAAAAATAAAGAGAGAGAAAAGGGAAAATTCAGAGTTGAGTCTGAATTTTTTGACTTTATTTTAATCCTACTGTACCGTGAAATTCCAAATTGTAAATTATCCTTCTGATAAAAACCAATGAACTGTTTAGGGAGATGGAGCCATGCGGGAGAAAAGAGTCACTAAGGGTTTTATTTGGTTGGTACCAAAATCGTGTTACGGTATTTCTCTCCTTGTTTCCTCTCCCTGGCTCCTTGCAGGTCAATACTGTGTGCAATAACATGGTCAGAATCACTTGTTTATCTGGTACTATATTTCTGATCTTCTGAAGAATTTGGAGGAAAAAAAAGTTTTGAAATAAAATCAATATGTCCAGGTTTTTATTTGACTTTCAGAAGCAAAACTCTAGATCTCTGACTCCAAAAATAATCAACTCCTCCCTCCTGTCAGCGCTGTGGGGAGGTTTTATTCCCTCACTTTTAAAATGGAGGATGTGGTCTTATGTCAGGGATAATGTGAAACTGCAGAATAAAAATGGCACGTCGCCTTTGCATATAACTCTTACTAAAGATATTCTGACAAATTCTATAGCAAACATGGGTATATTGTAAAACAGAATGTAATATTTGCATGCATTTATAATATAAAATAAGAGGCTCAAAGCAATGCTGACTTTATTGAGGATCTCTTTGGAAACCCACCCCTCCCCCCATTAGGAGTCGTTTGATGGAAATTATTGAGGAGGCTGGTCTCAGACCAAGCATTATTTGGGGTATTAGTGATGAAAAACACTCATGTTTTAGACAAAGGGAATTTTCTGTCATTCTCGGAAAGATTTAGGACTAGAAGCTACCATCTAAATGGATACTGTCAAGTTAAGCCTAGAAGCATTTTTACGTTTCTTTATTATCAGACATGATACAAGACAACATGTCATTCGATCAATGATGCTGTCACGAATCAGCACCCATTTGTCAGCCCAAAGAGAACAAACGACAAGAGGGTCAGGGATTAAAAAGAGCAGGATCCTGGGCTCGAAGTCCACTGTCACAAGACGTTCCTGGATTTTTTTGGCTTAAAGCCATCTAGTCGGTCCTCCCTCCCTTCCTTCCTCCTTTCTTCCCTCCCTCTCCTCCTCTCCACTCCTTATCTCCCCTCTTTTGGAGTCCTGGACCAGCAATCTGTGACATTTTCCAGATCCTTGCAATGCCTTTGGTTAGCTGACCTATTAAGGGAAACCCCAGCATGCCTTGCTATAGTCCAATTTATAAATTGTAAGCAAAAATGTTCAAAGATCTTCAAGAATAAGAAGTTCTTTAACTCCTGTAAGTTAGAACAGTCCAGATTCATTAAGTTTGGCAGTAGGCACGAGGTCTCCACATAACCATGTCACTCTGACATGGTAAATCAGAGCTGCCTTGGCCTTGTCCAAGGTGGGTGAAGGTTGAGGGACTTAAGTTGTCCTAATTCATGCCCTAACATCAGACAGAAGACAACACTGCTGTAGTAGAAGAAGCTTACTTCCGTTTCGCTGCTCCCTATTCTAAAGATGTTCTTGTCTGAATAATGTAGATCTTATTTCCATGGTAGCTCCATCCTTTGGTCCAATATCGGTAGGGTGACCGTACGTAGCCTTGGGTGCCCAGGATAGCCCTGGCATAATTACTAGCAGATTTCCCTTTCACTCTCAAAATTGTCCTAGTTTACATGATAAATTAAATGGGTTCTTTAAAAACCTCACTCTAAAAGCTGCCATTAAAGCTGAGCTATTTCCTGCTGAGAGCCACAAACATAAAAATAGAACATGAAGGTAGTAGGTAAGTTGGCCACAATGTGGTTGGAATGATTCAGCAGGGCTATCCCGCAGAAACAAATGAGGGTCCACTGCCTTCCAGGGTCACCAAGGAGCAACAGAGGGAGGGGTTCCTCTCCCCTGGAAGGTGGCTGAGCACAGCCCAACAGAAGTCACTGTGTCAGTCAGCCTGCCTGCCAACCATCCCCAGCCTGCTGCTTCCGGCCCCCCCCCCCCCAGGCTGCCTTGCTTTCCAAGGCCCTGCCGCACCTAAGCAGAGGTGCTCTGACTTCAGAGGGATACCATTCATATTCCAGTTCTAGGCTTATCAGTCGCCAGCCGTGTGACCCAGGGCAGATACACTTAACCTTTCGAAGCCTCAGTTTTTCCATCCACAAAATGAGAATAATCAGAGCTGCCTTGTAGCGTTGGTAGAAGGACCAGAGATTATGCAAGTATTTAGCCTGGGGTCTAGTGCAAAGTTAGCACAAAATAAACATAAGCTGTGCTCTGTATTCTGCACATCTTATGTACATGGGACCCTATTTTTATAGGCCCAGCTCCCGTCAATCCTGTGCACCAGTAATCCCCTGAGAACAGAGTCTCCGTTTTCTGCCTCAGCTTCGCTCTCAGCACCCAAAGTTCCAGAGTGCAAGACACAAAGCAGGCCTTCCACACGCTCCTGATCCATTGACCAGTTGCCTCCCAAGCCCAGGGAATACTGATGGCTAGGTTCCGCCAGCTCTTTCCCTCACCCTAGAGGGCACTGAGACATCACAGCACCAGGGTTGCTGAGGTATCGACAGGGAAAGGGACATCATTGTGAGGCAAAGGCCCAGGGCCCTATGTGGAATCAAAATAAACTAGCCTCTGAAAGCAGTGAAATTTCACTGCTTCTCTTTTCTTTAACCATGTCCGTAAATAATGGAATGTCAGTATTACTTTTCTTCATTCCAAAGAACAGAAACAGAAAATAGACCCTGGGAGTTTAGCCTGCAATGCTGTGTTGCTGACAACTGACACTCACGCTTTCATAAACAGCGACCCTACTCTGCCATGCCATTCTTTTGAACATGTCTATATACTGCATATATATATATATGTATATATTCATATTTAAAATATTTTGTTTAACTGGATGTTTGGTGGAGAGGTCTAAGTGGGTGCAGGAAACAGCTAAGTCAGAAAACTGTCAAAACTATTTATCTTCAGAGCTACGGAGACTCAGTTCAAAATCAGTGTTTCCTGGAGCACTGCAGCCTACATAGTTTGTAATTAGGTATAAGGCAATACTTTAATTCTTGGTTATATTCCTGTGACGTAAAGAACATCATACGTTGTATAGTCACGTTGTCATAACCAAACGTTTAAGCCCCTCGAGGCAAGGGGCAGGATCCTAGACTTTGGTACGCACCAATTCCTAGGGCTAAATTTTTGGAGGATACCAGGTGTAGATTTATATTAATAATGGCTTCACTACAACCACTCCTGAAAACATTCATTGCCCTTGAATTTTTCATGAAACTTCCCAGGATCAAACCAGTGACTAGATGCAGTCACTACCCTGCTTTCCACCAGCCCCTGCCTGCTGTCGGAACATACGATGCATCTGACCCTTATATCAGTGCACCCCAATTCCCAAGCGTGCTCCCTTTCAATTTCAACTTACTCTGAAGCCTAGAAATCTTGGGGGTCAAAACACTGGACCAAAGATCATTTGCAATGACTAAGGTGTGATTTGCATTCTCCCCATTGTGTTTTTAAAAGAGCCTGAGACATTCCACACCTATGACACATTAAACTAATGCAAGAATTTCAAACTCCGCTTTGTTTGTTCAAAAGTGGCACCAATTGGCCATCAGGCTTACAAACAGGCCTCCCCTTCACCTATCATTAGTCTTCATTGTAACATTTTTGTTTTGACCGTATACTTCGTTTGTTACCCAATCAGTCAAGGACCCGTTGGGAGGTTACATCATCTCTCTGCCCACAACAGGTTGGCCTTGAACTCCCCAAGTCCTGAGTGGGAGAAAGGGTCCAAGAAGGGGAGACAAGGGTCCGTGAAGGTCGGTGTTGCCCCTGGAGTAATGGTGATGACTGGCTCGGACAAGGTCAGGGGCACACAGGGTTAAACAATCATGCGGCCAAAGTTGTTCGCCTACCACCTCACCACATAAACCAAATGGAAAGTCGTCATGAAAAAGATTCTCTCCTCCAGTGATGAGCTGCTTACCTTTCCTTTTCATCACAACAGCCACAAGAAGAATAGCACACATTGACACCAGGCTCTGTCACAGTGCTTTCACATGTGAATCCCAGGCTGTCTTCACAACAGTCCTGTAGGTTAAGTGTTTACACTCACATGTTGGAGGAGAAGAAACTGACTTGCAGATGATTAAAAATCTCCAGGGATGCCACAGGAGTGACAGAGTTATGGACAGAGCCCAGGTCTCCCAACTCCAGTGCACTGCTTCTTCCTTTCTTGACCTTAGGAATAGGTAATGCAGATGATCAGTTGTGTGATGTCCTAAAGGATGCTCCTCTGGACCACCACCCCAGCACTCTGAGTATTTTGTCAAAGTGCTTCTCCTCAGCCTCCACTGCTACTGCCCAATAAACTTACCGTCACCGGGTCAAGCACTAATCACTGGTACCCATCCTGATTCCCTGGTGTAGGACCGTCAGGTGCAGCTGTACAGGTCGTGCACTGCTCAACCCAAGAGGGTTCATTAAAATTACAGCCTAAATGACTGTCTGTCTCAATATGAAAACATGCCAGGTATGACTGGTGGGTTGGTGTGCTAGGCTCCTATGTAATGCCCTACCAGGTTTACATAATCCCATCTAATGCTTATTAGAAATTATATGATACAACAATAAAATGTCAATAAATAAAGCTTAATGTATAAAAAAATAAGTATAATGGGAACTGTAATTAAGATTATAATATAATCTTAAATAATAAAGTGGATTCAAGGCTGCTACTTGAAAGACTTCGTGTCCAAAGATTATCATGTTTTACTGCATATTCACAAATGATACCTTTATGCTCTTGTCATATCACAAGGAATTTTTATTCCTGCCATAAGTCTCATAGTATACTTCACTAAGGCCACTAATATTATAGCAAGTCTACATTAGATTCACATGAACAACTGAAATTACAGTATAACAATGTATAAAAGGAGAAAAGGAATTTAGTTTTTTTAAATAAATACAAACCTACCAAATACAAATTTCTGAATGGAAAATAAATATCTTTGGTCATTTGAAAACATCATAGTGTTAAAACGACCAGCTTACATTATTGTCTTTCTTGGGGTAGCAACATGGTTAGTTAATAATTGAACAAACTACTAAAGGCTGAAAATGAATCTTCAACATTATCATTGTCAGTATCTCTATTAGTTGGCCTAACTGGTACTTTGGAAAACATTAAGGAAAGAAGAAGCAGAAGTTACCTAGCATAAACAATGATGTCCTCTCTAAATGCTTAGATACCTGCAGTAAATATTGGCAGAAGTGGCTGCAATTACTTCCCCCTGTGTGTGCACGCCACTTTGCCACGTACCTTTGTGTTCCTCTCACCAAGGTGGAGTCTGTTTCCCAGCCCTTGAATCTGATCTAGCCTTGTGACTTGGCATGACCAATAGATTGCAATGGAAGTTATCTCCATCAATAGGACAGCTTTCTGCCCAATCAGCAGACACACACATGTTCTCCCAGTGACCCCAGAGACCCTATCTTTACACGACTACCGTGAAATGAAAAGAAAATTGGTTTGGAAATTAATTTTTCAGATTTATAAGCCACTTCAAATTTCCAACCTGTGACAAACTTTCCTGGGTGAAGAATTGCACATAGTTGTGTGAGACCATCAGAGTCCACAGAATAAAAGCCGCCAGAAGAAACTGCATTTAGTCCTCCATTCCAATGGTGCACACAGGCTACCTCATCTCTGAGATTCAAGATCTCTGTGATCTGACAAACTTTAACTTATGAAATCAGGAAGCTAAAAGGGACCCTGATTTCCTAAGAGATAGATTCCTAAGAACACATTCTTAAGACAACAGCCATAATCATAATCATCATCACCTGATGCTTGCATTGTTCTTAAACCCTCAGAAATCTACAGGGAAATCTGAGCAACCTGATGGCAGTGCCGAATACAAGGTGTCCACTGATGCAAGGAAGAACTGGCAAATGACCTCAAAAGAAAGCTCTTCTCAAAACAGAATAAGTAAAAGAAAAGGCAAGGGAAGCTAATGACAGGATAAAAAGAATGATGAGGGTTTGGTGGGAGATATACAGGGGAAGAAAAAGATCTGTATCCCACATAATTTTTCAGGACTAAACACTCAGAAATAAGGCATTTAATTCAGGTTTATCACCACTAATCTCCTGGTAAGCTCATTTAGAGCCTCATATTCCATGTATTAGATTCCCTTTTATGTTAGAGAAGGGTTTTTCCCTTCAGTATCCAATATCAGAGCCAAACATTGCTGCCACAATGGCTATACCCAATTCTCCCATCATTTGAGAAGACCGCAATTCCAAATAGCTGCTTCTGAGAGTATGTCTATATATGCATATCCTACAACACTTCCCATCCAGCCAGACTCATAAAGCTCACAGAACTCACGATGATGTTAAACAACCCCAAACAACACTCTAGGCTTCGGCCCCTGAGATACAGCAACCCATGTTGGAGATGATTCTAAAGTGAAGATCCAGATAAACTATCACACACTCAAAGCTATGTCAGGTAAGGAATGGCTTGAAGGAATCGGGGATCATCTAAACAAGTAAAAAGATGATTCAAGAGGTACAAAATAGCCAGTGATGTGCTAGAACCAGCTCTTACCAACTCATAAGAGCAGATAGACAAATGCTGAGGAATTTAGCAAGCTGGTTGACATCACATTGGTAGCTTGATATAAGCTATGGCAGGAGAATTTACACCGTGGAAATTAACAAACACTATAAACAAGGACTTTTTTCCCTGGAAGGCTGATTGTTAAACATTTACCAGCATTTCCCTGAAAATAGCTGTCTTCCATTATTTTGAGGCTTATCTTTGGAAAGAGATTATATTTGGTCATAAGCAAAGCTCTTCAAGGCTTTCCAATGCAGTATTGATAAAGGAAAATGAGAATACAAACTCCTTGGAGATCCATTAACATGTCCAAAGTGGCAGAGAATCTAAGCAAATATTGAACGTATAAAATAATGAAGATATATAATAATGACAGAACTAAAATATTGGACAGCAAAAAAATACATTTTGTCTAGCCAGTGAGTAGGCTTAAAAATTTAAAGTCCATGCATCTTTCAGGAAGGGATTTTAAATACTGATAAAATTAAACTTTTTAAATAAAAGGCATAAGCTAAAGTATGAGGTAAAAATTTCAGAGTAACCATTAAAATTAATAAGGAGAGTCTATAACATCCAAAATGGTAGACAGAACAAAATAGAATAAGAAAACAAAACAAAGCAATAAAAGAGACAAACACACAAGATTCAACAAATAAAAGACAAAAAAGGGGAAAAAATGGAGCATGTAAAATTAGAACAAAGTAGAAAGCAAGCTGCATGGCCAGAAAAAAGCATCCATATGGATCAATAATCAGAATAGATGTAAATTATTAAGGTCATCTGTTAAAAGAGATTGTAAGAATGTATTAAAAAAAATTCAGCTAAGTGGTTATAAAATTCTACCAGTGGTTATAAAAGACATGCCTAAAACATAAAGACACAGAAAGGTTGAAAGCACAAAGGTAGAAAAAATTATACTAGAAAAATATTTATCAAATGAAAAGGTGGTATCTCTATGCTAATATCGGACAGATAGATTTTAAGATAAAAGACAATACCATGTGTACAGTAAGATGCTACAAAATTAGAGAAGGTTTAATTCACCATGTATATATTCCATTCTAAAGATGTATGCCCCAAGTATCATTTATATGTGAAGAAAAATATAGGGACAACTTGTGTCATTCTGACCATGTGCAATTTCAACATAAATCCCTTCATTCGTTTAATTAAAACTTAAAATGTTAGTAAATATTGATATATAGACAATTTTAGGAAAATAATAATATACTGGGTTTATGGGACAAATATAGAGCCTGGCACAGGTAAATAGAGAATGTCACAGGTAAACAGAGATCCTTCTCAAGCTCACATTGAATATTTACAAAATTGAACCGTACTAAGCCATAAAACACATATCAACATATTTGGGGGAAAATCAATAGCACATTCTCTGATCATTATGCAATTTGAATTAGAGGTCAATAACGAACAGATACATTTAAATATCTGTATTTTGTAGATTTCAAAACTGTACATATCAATTATTTGGGAGTTAAAGAAGAAATCATAATGGAAAATTGAGGAATACTTAGGACTTAGCTATAATGAAAAATTTACTCATCAATATTTATGGGATAGAGCTAAGGCAAAGACTACAGGGAAATTTACAGATTAAGTATGTGTGTGTATATATATATGTATACTTACATGTAAGTATACATATATATATTAGAAAGGAGGAAGGGCTGAAAAACAAATGAACTGACATCCAAATAAGAGGTTAAAAAAAAAAAGAGCAAAAAAGAAAACAGATGAGAAAACAATAGGAAAAACTGTGGAAAAGGAAAATAAAGATAGAATATGACTGGCAAAGGCAGAAGTCAGTCCGTGAGAGGACAATTAATAGAAAAAAATTTGGCAAGGTTGGCTAATACGAAGAAAATGGACAGAAATAAAGAACACTAGGAATAGTTTTTGAAAGATTCAAAAAGAGAATACTAAAAACCTTGATCACAATACATTTTAAAACTTGAATGAAATGGAAAATTCCTAGAAAACTTATAGTGTAAAATTTAAGAAATAGGAAGCTTGAATAGCCCAATAACAACTAAAGAAGTTGAACGAATATTTTTAAATCTACACACACACACACACACACACACACACACACACCATAAGACCAGGCTTGGATGGTTTACAGGCAAGTAAATCCATACTTTCAAGGAATAGATTATTCTAATCTGAAACCGTTTTTTCCTAAGAGCAAAATAAGAGGGATTATGGCCCAACTCAGTCTGTGAGGTAAATACACCCATGATACCAAACCGTATAAGGACAACAACAGAAAGGAAAATTAGAAACTACATTACTCATTACTAAATTACAAATTGCTTATGAACACAGATGCCAAAATTGTAAATAAAATACTGGAAGTCAAATCTCTTGGCGTATAAAATAACAGTAACTTTTAATGAAGTCTGTTAATCCTAGGAATATGAGGAGTTTAATAGTATAAAATTATCATTGTAACTCAGCAAATTAATAGGTTAGGGGTAAAACAAATGCAGAAAAGGCATTTGATGATATTCATTTCTATTCATGGTAAGAAAAAATTTCTTAGAAAACTTTTCTACAATCTTTAACCTGATAGAATCTAACCTAGTAGGCATCAAAAGCCTATAACAAATATCATTTTAAAGGTGAAAAATTAGAAAACATTTTGTCTAAAATCAGGAACATGACAAGAATGCTCATCATAACTTCTACTCATCATTGCACTGGGTATCCCAACCAGAGAAGAAAAAGAAAGGAAGAGAGAGAGAGAGAAAGAGACAGAGAGAAGGAAAAGAGAATGAGGGAGGGAGAGGGGAGGGAAGGAGAGGGAGAGGGAAGAAGGAGGGAAGGAGAGGGAGAGGGAAGAAGGAGGAAGGAAGGAATTAGAAAAGAAGAAATTTTCTTACCACATGTCAAGACGATTTTAAAGTTCTAGTAATTAAGACAGTATAGCATTGGTGCATGTAAAAAGGATGATGGTCTATATATAAAAGAGCTTAAATGCAAACCTATGCAAAATAGTAGTTACTTGAGATGTGATAATTTTACAAATGAAAGAAAAAAAAGAGGGTCTATTCAAAAAGCGGTTCTGGGAAAATTGTTTATCCATGTGGATAAAAACCATATGCCATTGAATAATACTGAAATTGGGTTCCCGACACGTACCACACATAAATATTAATACCTAATAAATTAAAGACTTAAATGTGCAGAGTAAAACTATAAAAGTTTTAGAAGAAAACACAGGAGAATATTTTTATGGCCTCAGAATAAAGAAAGATCACAGGAGAATGAAAACATAAATGGTAGTATATTTATATAATAGAATATTACGCAGTAGTGAAATTTTACAAACTACAGCTACATATAGAAATATGGAAGGTCCTTTAAAATGTCATAGTGTAAAATAGCAAGTAACCAAAAACTAGTTAAGAGTAATACAATTTGTATAAAACTCAAAAACAAGCAAAATTAAGCAATATAATGTTTGGAGATGCATACTTTGGTAATAAAATTAATTTTAAAAAACAAAGGAATAATAAACACAAAATTCAGATTAAGGGTCACTTCTAGGCATAGGAACATGAGAGGGGTAAAGGAGAGACAACTACATAGATGCAATGTCGGTGGCATCTACTTCTTCAGTCTACAACTGTTCTACTATCTTGCTTAATAATTTACATTTACCTTATATATGTCATCTGTCAACTGTGAAGAGGACATAGTTTTAAAATCAAAATCTCAGTTAAAAAATGTATAACTCATTTATGCTCAAATTTATGCTCGTTATATGAGGACTAATATAGTTATAACTAGAGCTCTCCAACATCTCAGTGGGGATTTGTGGGGTAGGTGTATGGGTGAGAAGTTCAACTGGTAATGAGTTTTTTGGTCAGTGGAGTTATTCAAACAGAGGTAAGTCAACCCCTTTACATCAATGTGGATATTTTAAAGTAAACTTAAGCCTTAGTTAATTTATTGAATTAAGACCCTTCCACATCTGAAAGACTATGACTCCATGCATCAATTGGTGAATGAAATAATTTAACTGTTCATGTTAGCCAAAACTGCTGGCATATAGAGTCTATATAGATACTGCCTTGACCTTCCAGTTCTGGAGTTAGAATGAATCAGTTGCTCCCAGAAGAAGCCAGGGAACAACTTCACCCTAAAAGTCACTTGCTTCTGTTTTTCCCTTAATGATTATTTAATCCATTCATCATATGTCATTATTCCTTGACGAGCTAGTAGAGAGGAAGAAAGGAGTGGGATCAATATATACTGCTTAGCATTTTCACATAACTCAATTTTATGCAACTAATTACTTAAAGATAGTGTTGAAGCTAATTTTAGCAAGTAATAAGCTTCAGGCAGGATCTCAGAGAATATTCCGCCTTTTAAACTTCATAGGTTCTGGAGTTGAAAGTTGAAGGCCCCTTTACTGACAGTGTGGCCAAACGTTCCTGAGATCCTCGCCATCTCCTTGATGGCGAGTGTCAACAAAAGCGCCACGATCGTCACCTACAGAGAACATGTAAAACTAAGTTAAAAGCATAGATTAAATAAACTCATTTGTGCCAGCTTCCAAAAGGCAAAGGCAATCTTCAGAGCCTGGAAATGAGAGAAGCCAGAAAGGCTATGCCATAGAGAGTGGACAGCTGGCATCTACTAAACCCCACTGAAAACACAGCCCATTCCATAGGTCGCTCAGAGGAGTCAGTTATCTCTGTGGACTCCCCTCTCAGAAGTGCCTTCTGCCTGGGGCTCACTAACCCACTGCCTGTCTTCCGAGCAACACCATTTCTGGTTAGTAATTCCAGCAAGGAAGAGGATCAATGAGTACAACCCAGAAGTTCTGGTTTTATATCAAGTGGACTGGAGGAAGACGCTGAGGCCAAGACTGGAAACAGGTCCCTGCCCTTCACCCAGTGACACTCTTAGTGATGTTTCACATTCCAGACTGTGTCGTTTTTGGAGAAAGTCAAAGTCGGTGACCAGTCATGTCACTGGTTTGAGAAAAAAATAGTGACCAGGAAGGACATTTCTACAGTCAAATTAATATAAACTATTCCAGACATGCATCAAGGTTCTATTTGCTGTCTTCCTTGGGTCAGGGTGTAATAAACTCAATCAAGAAAGATAAGGGAGTAACTTATCTTGCTTCCCCTAAAATCAATGCTAGCACACAAGACATTTTGCTATTTGTCTGGAAGTGACTGAAGGGGGGTGGGGGGAAGCATCCCTGGGTGGGTCACGTGACCCTACCAGCTCCCAAGGCAGATCTCTTCTCACAAGGGCTCGGTGGGGAGCCTCTGAAACCTGTGCCGGTTTTTCTCTGCAGACGCAGGAAGAAAGCAGGTGGATGGATAAATAAACATGGCCTTGCTCCTGGTGGCCTTGCTCACATTCCTGAGCTTGGGCGCAGGATGTCATCATCGGATCTGCCACTGCTCTAACAGGGTTCTCCTCTGCCAGGAGAGCAAGGTGACAGAGATTCCCTCCGACCTCCCCAGGAATGCGGTTGAACTGTGAGTATCAGAGACAGTGGGAACGACAGCGTGGCCGGTATTGGTGTGTTGCATGCTATTATTATTTTCACATTGGACTGATAACTGTTGGGCTAAAATATTTCGGCCCTGACCAAAGGCTTACATAAAACAAACTCCCCCGGCCCAACACTCCCGCCCTGCGGTTCTCTAAGGATCGTAGTGAGACTTTGGCTCAGAATTGTCGGGGAAGGGCAGCACGGAGACCCAAATTCAAATGCAAAGGGAAGAGCTTTTCGTTGTTTTCAACACTTCTGCTCTTGGGTGCCATAGACTCTTTGGTGAAACCAGAGAAATAAAACTGAGAAAAATCAGAAACCTAGAAGAGTTAGGGTTGGAGGGAGAAAGACGCCTTCGATTTAAGTGGAAAGCGCGGTGTGTTTCCTGAGGACACTGAATTCAAGAAGGCAAGAGTCACTACTGCTTTGGAGGCACCAGCAAGTAATCCCTGAACTGAGACTCTGCTTCCTGGGGAAAAAGGAATTGTAAGGGAGGGAAGGGGTGTGAAAAAAGGAAGAAAGAAAAGAGAAAAGGAGGCAGAGAGGGATGGAGAGAGACAGGATAATCTTTCATACCCCTGGGAAAATGTGATTCCCAACTTTAGATTTTTACTGAACTATTTTAATAGGAAGTAGACGGACTCTAAGAATTGGACAAGATCTTAGACATCATTTCACTCTATCTCTTTACTTTGCAATGGAGGAATCCGGGGTCTGGAGAGTAAAGAGAATTGCCCAAACTCTCACAATGAGTTGAGGCAGAGCCTAAACTAGAAAGCAGGCCTTTCGCCTCACAGTCAACTATTCTTCCCTTAAAGTCCCATGTCCACTGCATTAGAGCAAGAGGAAAGCGGAACTGTTTAATTGTCCAATTACTATTGATATTTCCCCCGAGAACTGGCAAGTGGTGGCTGAGAGATTGTAGATCTGCTCAGTGGTTTTATCCCAAGGATTTGAAACAGAAGCTGCTATTCTGGAAGCCTGTTTTAATCTTGGTTCCCCAAAGCTATGCATGACTCTTATGTTACTGCAGAAGGTGGTCACCTTTTTGTTTACCAATTACCTTACCTACACTCAAACACGATGGTGCTGCACTTCAGATTTCCATTCAGGGACAAACGGCCGCAAGACTGACTAGGTTCTGCTTGTTCCTTTTTCCCTTGACATCACAAGCCCTCCATTCCTACCCAAAGGCAGCTGCAGCGGCAGGGAAAATAAGTGACCAACTGCGTGTTCTGGCTGAACCGCCTCAGGTGGACAGCTACTCCCGATTATAAGGAAGAACGCACCTATGCACAGGCTGCTTTCTTACTTGATCATAAACACAGGAGGGAGCCGGTGTACCTGAGCTCCTGTAAGAAGTCACCCATTCCTAAGCGACTCTGAACAATTACTGAACCTCTTTTGAGTCTCAGGTTCCTAACTTCTAGAGGGTTTAATACGACCTGCTTAGTCGGATGGAGGTGAACGCTAAATGATACAGCCCCCCAACACACACACACAATTTCTACCTCTCCTGGCCCTTCTCTTTTTTCAATGTTTCCCCATGGGCCAAGCAGCGCCAACCAGTCGCTAAAGCAGACAGCCTCTAACGAGACTTAATTTTACGGTGATACTCCTCTATCCAAAACTCCCTTCTGTGCTAGGCTGTCTGCTTTCTGGTATCTCTTTACTAGAAGAGAGAATTTTTTTCATTCTGCATAGAACAACAGGGAGTAGCCAGATGTGAGCCGCAGTCTGTGGAATGCCCACTTCTGATTTAGACTATAGCTGAGAGTGGTTGAATATTTCTGGCTTCAGTAGGGTTTAGGCAGCCTGAGACAACATAGCACCGTGAATAAAGTACTCAACTAGGTGAGCAGGGTCAGGAATGGAGGGAATTCTCAGGTTATAGTCACAGGTGGGCCTTTAATTGATTATGACAAGTCAGAGATGGAAGAGTGTGGACTCCAGATTGCAAGAGACCTGCGTTCTAACCCAGACTATGACACTGCTTTTTGTTCTATCACGTGGGCTCTTGGCTGTATCATGGAAATTGCAATGTGTACCTTTTTCAGAGTTGCTGTGAGGATTAAATGGAGGATTAAAACATCCAGCACAGTGCCTTGCAAGTTGCAGGGGAGGGGGGGATTGTTGTTGCTTTCGTCATCTGTAAAATACTAGAGAAAAAACACACCACAGAGGGCATTCAGGATGATCAAATGAATCAACAGGAATGAGAATGCTTTGAAAAATGGATGTAAAGCTCTTCATAACTTTGAGATAGTTTACAGCAACCCACTGATTTAAGAATAATCTCCTCCTCCTCCCAGTGGCCAGAGCTCTCCCTCTCCGTTCCCTTACTTTCCGAGTAAGAAAATGTGTTCCTTTAGGCTTTCAGTATTTTCCAAGAACTCAAGGAGCAGGTTTCATCCCGACCATGGGCAAAGGGTTTTTGATTTCAGACTTAACTTAGAAACTCAGCTTTACCTGGGGGCAGTCAATGAATCTAGAAAGGCCCCTTTGATCACGCTTAATTCTTCCTGGAGTTAGAATTTCTAAGAAGAATGTGAACACCCATTCAAAACTTGAAATTTTAAGTCTAAGTGACTGTGTGGATACAGATATCTTTTTCTCCAGCGGGGTCAGATGGCCACAATACTAGAAGAAAAGACTCCACTGATGGCCATTCTTGGCGTAGGGAGATCTGAGATTATATTATATAGGCTGCCTGTGTTGACCCCTCCCCTCACAGCAAGTTCCTGTATCTCATTGCCATCTCAACTGACCAGCACTTACTTCTAATTATCTAATTATATTTTTCCCTTTTATTTTCTTCCTTTGCTATATATTCCTCGTTTTGCTGTTTTGGTTTAGATCACTAGCCATATCCCATAACCATAGACTATTGTTTAGCTAGGAACTAGTTTAGTCTTTCCTTAGTAGGTCCTTCGTTCGGAGGGATGTTGTCAGTATTACGCCGAAAGGAAAGCCTTTCGCTATGCCAATACGGTTCTGTGATCTCCAAGAGGAAAATAGATTTTTTGATGCTTGCAAACAATTTCAATTGTGGAATTTTTTTCTTTAAGAGCGTCTTCCAGGATTAATATTCTGAGAACAGTTTGAGAAAGGCTGGTTCGAAGTTGGTCTATCCAACCCCAGCTACCAGTACAGAACCCCTGTAAAGTCTGCACTGCAGCCCAGATCCCCTGACTCCCAGTTCAGTGCTCAATAACAGCTAAAGGTGGACCTCTGGCTGATTTTCATTGCTTTACGCCTGACAAGCAACTATTTAAGACCACCATGTGTCCTCATGAAGGAGATGGTTCTGAACTATGGACTAAAGCCATAACAGAACTAGGTGTTACTCTTTCAGAGGTGTAGAAAGGGATGGATTATAAAACTACTAAAGCCACTGCTGACTTCTTCATTTGTTGAATATTGATAATTCAATTCACCTCATCATGTAGGTTTCATGTTTCCAATTGCCCACATCTAATGTTTTACAAACTCCCTTCATACTGCTACAAGAAGTAATTCTTTTTTTTCTTTGCCATCTTCTTTGTTTGGGATCTGAACATCTAAAGCCTGGATTAAATAATTATGTGCTAATCTACCTCCTTGCTACCAATCTCTCTCTTCTCCAAACCAGCCTGAACATCGTCATTCTAGACTTCTCCATTAAACACCACTGCCACAATGTTATGATTCCCCAGTTCACAATCATTCCGTGGCTCATCTTTCTGACTTTACCTCTCACCTTTCACCAACAGGAACCATCTACTCCGCCAGGCTGATAAAGACTTGCTCTCAAGCTCAGTTTGTGTCCCGGGGTGTTTATGTCATACATATGTCATACATATTACATGCTTATGTAATCTTCAATTACTTCTTTGTCTCTTGAAATCCAACCTACTTATCATAAGCTTACTCAAAGGTGGCTTCCCTGACCATTACATTTTCATTTAATCTGAATCCCGGTGCCGTTCATTTCATAATCTTGCTTTGCCCTTAATTTTTCGTATGTATCTTATTTCCACAACTGAAGTGAAAATTTCCTTTGTACTCCTTATTGTGCCTGGCTCAATGCAATGTAGTTTCTGGGGCCTCGATTACATGTAGAACAAATGGTACAATAAATAAGGGGGAATTGCATCTATTTATTTGCTCCGCTCCTCAGTATCGAAGAAAAGATTCTTATAAAAGATGATTATTGCTCTCCCTGTGGTGAACTACTATAGGATTTGATAGTTTCCTTGTTTTCTTCGCTTTTTTATGTGTTTATTTTTTTTTAATGCCTGTATATCATTCTGGAATCCATTAGTTTATTCAGAAAGAGAGATACATAGACTAGAAACAAAGTCTACTAAGTTAAAGGCTGAATATTCCATATTTTAGGCACGCCACTCAGTTCTCTTGACTTAATAATACCTGTCTCTCTATTTCTAAAAAGCATACTGAAAGGATGAGTGAAATTACCTAAACAAAATCACTTGAAACCAGATAAAAATGTTCAAAGAAATATAATTTTTGCCAATTAAGGTCAAATTCCAAAGCCTGAATGTTAGGTTTCTTGTGTTTCCCAGATGTGCTTTGATTATTGTAGTCTGCTTGGATATTAAAACCAAACACCCCACTGTGCAGATTGCTCTGGGTGCCCATATCTGGAGACTCTTACTGTCTTGTTTAGATATTTCTTTGAAAGAAACAAACAGCACAGTTTTCATGCTAATGCATACATAAGCTTTCCTCTCAAAACAAAACCCTGCACCTACTTTAGTGAGAAATGATATGTCTATGTCCAACATTTGGAATTTAATTGGACTGGGGTAAGGAAGGTTTATATTTCCTGCAGAGGAATCAGAAAAAGGAACAGCTATAGAATGCAGTAACTTGAAAGGGGAAAAGTAAAAATTATATTGCAGCGGAAATAAATTCTTTAAAGTAGAAGATGAAATCTACTCTGAGAATTGGCTAAGAGCTATAATTTACAGAGTCATTTCAGCTATTGAAAAGTAAGGGTTTGATAGGGTAGAACTGCACTACTTGGTGATGATAAAATCCCCTTGCTTACCTAAAGGTCAGTGCTGTCCTTCCTCTCCCAAGTCTTCTGCCAAAGAAGCCTAAGCTTCAGAAGCAGGAAATCTTGGCAGCAAATGGAAAATTCATTTAACGTTTGATTTTCCTTCTCCAAAACCACTAATTGGGTTATCCAGTCACTGTGGTTGATTGGACTATTTATTTTTAAGCTGTTAGATTTAAACTCTCCAATTTAGCTTTATTTAGACTAGATTCTAGCTTATATATCCCATAAGGTCACCTAGGAAAGAGAGTAATTATTTTTAATTGCTTAGGATCTGATGATCATAATGAGAATTGGACGTTTCTTCTTAATCTGACCTCTCCCTGAAGTATCTCTGGGCATGTTTTGGGTCTCTGACCTGAACATGTTATTACCTTGTTCTTTCATATGGAATATGGCAACTGATCTGAAAGTCTTCAAGGGATGTTCAAAAACTCTTTTTGGGTAAAGCAACCAAACCCTTGCCATAGACCTGAAGTCAATTATAGTTTTAGTCTCAGGAGTGGCTAGCGTCTACTCTCTCTCATACCCTCTCCCAGAGTTGGCTCTCTTTTCAGCTAGAGCCAACACACAGCCATCACAGAATCCTGTTATCACAAATCTGGAAAACATGGCTCTCTTTACAGCATGAGCCAACTTTTGTATCTCCTTGATTCTAAGACTGATGAAAACTTCTAAGAAATAGGAACCCTAAGAGTTCAGCTGTTTCAATGAATCAGAAAGATCAATTGAGGATATGGGAGAGAAAATTCATCAGTAGATTGGTGAAAGGTGGAAGTAAAACAGTGCTGAGGTTTCTTTCAATTTTGAAATGCTTTGATTTTACAAACATCTTCAGGCATCAAACTTCCCAAAACCAACAGGCTTTTTCTAGGCCTCCAGAGTCCAACACGTATGTAATTCCTAAATTTCTGTATTTCCGTTGTGGGATTTTGAAGGGGGGTGTGGTTCTTAGGCTTAATAGACAGTTCTGTTAAGTTCTGTTATTTATAAATGCAACACGGAAAACCTCCCCACAGACACCTCTCTATGGTTACTTTCAGTTTGGGGTTTTAAACAAAGACTTTGTGAGGGATCCCAGCTCCAAAAATAACTTTGTAACTAGATAAACAGAGGCTGATTGGAGGTCATGGAACATTTCATGCAGAACCTCCTGGAATAGAAGGGCATTGAAAAAATAAAAGAAGAGCCAGAGCCTTGAGCACTCGATTTCAGGAGTGGCCCCAGGATAAAATATCCTGTCCCTTCTAAGAAAGTCTACTAAGTTTTGGTTCAGAAGATAGGATCACATCCCTAGAAGACAGGGTGCCTATACTTGTGCTTCACTCATCAGCTCAGGGTAACAGCTTCTGAATCAGCCTCTATGCCTTCAGCCTTCTCCCCTCCCAACCCTCTGCTCTGAGTCCTGGCTCTGGTTTAATTCCTCTGTGGGCTCCAATGCCCAGATTCAGGACAAAAGTCCAAAGTCATAAGTTTGACATTAAGTTCCTCCATATTTTGTCCTCAAATTTAAGTCTCCTGTCATCTCTCTCAGCTTCTAGCCTTTCTACGCTTTGCTCTATGGACTATTTCCTAATCCACAGCTCCCAAACATACCTTTTATTCCCCTATCTAAATACTATTATTTTCTCCAACCTGAAATGAATCCTACTCTAATAGAGTCAGCTTTTGAGACCAGGTAAGATGCTCATTTTTCATGAAGTTTTCTTTCAACATCAAATATTTATTGATTATATTTGTGCAAGGCACTATACTGGACACTTGGGAGAAAAGAATCAATAGGGGAGGCACGGGGCCTGTTCTCATGGAGCTGCTAAAAGAGAAGAGTATCAAACAAGAAACGACAATAATGCTTTTCCTCACTTTTACCCACAACAATAAAAATCCCCCTCAGAACCTGGAACGGTCACTGTCAAAACCACTCATTTGACAATTAACTGCAAGTTGCCTTGTACAGTCTGAAATCATAGATTGTGAGAGTTGGAAGAAACAGATGCCTAATGACGGCCAATGAGGAGACGTCTGCCTGCCTGATGCCAGAGAAAAAATGGATGCGAAGACGGGTGTCTGCCTGTCCCATCTACAATAGATTTGCTCTTTTGACCACCTAGGGTTGATTTCAGGAACTGTGCAGGGCCACTTCCAGACACCTTATTTTTTTAAAAGGTCAGAAACTCCTATCTTTATTTTACAAGGAAAACACAGCCCTCAAATAAAACAGAATGACAAACGAACACCAGCAAATTTATGGTAAGGCTTAACTGGCAGATGTCGAAATATTTAAGTTTGACTAGAAATTTTCAAATTGGGCAAATACAAGGGTCTGGGTCCTTTGAGTTGGGATAGAGGAGAAGGGTACAGAAGGTGGAAAACAGCACCAAAAGTGGAAGCTTAGGCTGCACTGTTTTCTTTGCTACCCTCATAATTTCCTGAAGCTGCTTGTGCCCGTGAATACTATTAAGTGATATAGGGGAGACAGTGGGTAAAAGGAGTTTATGTGTCAATGCACAGTGTATGACAGCTTCCCTTCAGAGCAGCTGAACGTCATCTAATCTGGTAATCACACAGAGTTAGTCTTAACAAAGCCCAGATGTCTCTTCTGAAAATGATATACATTAAAAACGTCTACCTTGGCATAAGCAGGCCACTAATAAATTCTTGAATGCTCTAGAATTTATAAGCAATTTCTCTTCCTTCTAAATTTCAAACTGTTTTTGCATGGCTATGTTTAGAATAGAAAAACAAATTGAATGCAAAAAAAAATAAATGATCACTCTCCATCATCAGATCACAGCCTGAGCAAGTATCAACAGTCAGCCCCAAACCCTTCCACTGCCATACGCCCACCAAGGCTAATTTCCGCTCAGGGCAGGAAGGAATTTAATTGGTGTTTCTTTATGGTGTTTCTTTCTTCATTTAATTGGTGTTTCTTTTATGGGCAAGCAGTGTAGACTTTCCATAAGTAAATATATTGGGGGTGGGGTGCAGCAGAAAATACAAGAAACACTCTTTTAACTTAGAAAACAAACTGGAAAGGCAATGAAAGCAAATATGAGATTTATGGTGAACAGCAAAGCGGTCATCTGGAATCCTGCACACAGTAGCAACATTGTTTATCAGGCCCCTGATTGTGAAAATCGGCTGAGCTCCTTCAATAAGAACATACCGTCTTAGAATGGCATCTGATTCCCCCAAACAAATATTAGGCACAAGAGGAAAGAGAACAAACAGTTGTGATAACCAGATAGGAAAATTACAAAGTAGCTCTGGAAGCAGAGCTATAGGGTAAGAAGAAACAAAACAAGAGCCACAGAAGTATAAATAAAAGGAGGGGCTGGGCCACTGAGTCGGGGAATCACTGTGTCAATATCTAGGTCTTGCCTCTTGGGCCGGGCAAAGTCCCTGGAGAAGATTCTTCCAAGCTCCTACCTGGAGAGTGAAGCCCTACTGCCAGCATTCTGATGGCTGGGGAGAAGGGCTGGGGGTCTCAGCATCCGGCAGCCATAAGTGGTCTCTGTGATCTCCAGTTCAGAAACTCTCTATTCTACTCTCTTTAAAGAATAAACCTATCTGCCTATGTTTTCCTCTCGGAGTCTTATGGTTTCTGCTCCTATATTTAGGTCTTTAATCTGTTTTGAGTTTATTTTTGTATATGGTGTTAGAGAGTGTTCTAATTCTTTGTTTTACATGTAGCTGTCCAGTTTTCCCAGCACCACTTACTGAAGAGATTGTCTTTTCTCCATTGTATATTCTTGACTCCTTTGTTGAAGAGTAATTGGCCACAAATTTGTTGGTTTAGTTCTGGACTCTATTCTGTTCCATTGATCTATGTGTCTGTTTTTGTGCCAGTATCATATTGTTTTGATTACTGTAGCTTTGTAGTATAGTCTGAAGTCAGGGCACATGATTCCTTCAGCTCTGTTCTTCTTTCTCAAGATTGTTTTAGCTATCTGGAGTCTTTTGTGTTTCCATACAAATTTTTAACTTATTTGTTCTACTTCTGTAAAAAACGACATTGGTATTTTGATAGGGATTACATTAAATCTGTAGATTGCCTTGGGTAGTATGGTCATTTTAACAATATCTTTTTATTACTGACTTGTGAGAATTTGTGGTACATTCTAGATACAAGTCCCTTATCAGATGTATGATCTGCAAGTATTTTGTCCCATTCTGTGGGTTGTCTTTTCACCTTCTTGGTGGTGTCCTTTGAAGCACAAAGTTTTTAATATTGATAAAATCCAGTGTATTTTTTGTTGTTGTGATATTTGGTTTTGGTTTCATATCCAAGAATTCCTTGCCAAATCCAAGGTCACGAAAATTTATTTCTATGTTTTCTTCTGAGACTTAAAGTTTTAGATCTTACATGTTGGTCTTTGATCCATTTTGATTTAATTTTTGTATATGATGTCAAGTAATTGTCCAACATCATTTTTTGCATGTGGCTATCCAGTTGTCCCAACACCATTTGTTGAAAAGACTATTTTTCCCCTACTGAATAGTCTTGGCATCTTTGTTGAAAATTATTTGTCCATAGAGATGTGAATTTATTTCTGGACTCTAAATTCTGTTCCATTGATCTATATATCTATCCTTGTATCAGTACCAAACTGTCTTGGTTGTATGGAGAATGTTCCATGTGCACTTGAGAAGACTGTATAATCTCTTGTTGTTGGGTTGAGGGTTCTATACATGTCTGTTAGATCTAGTTGGTTTATAGCATTGTTCAAGTCTCCTATATATTTGTTGATCTTCTGTCTAGTTGTTCTATTATTGAAAGCAGGGTAGTGAAGTCTTCCACTTTTATTTTCAAATAACCTATTTCTTAATTTCTGTCAGTTTTTGCTTCACATATATTGGTGCTCTGTTATTAGGTATATATATGTTTTTAACTGTTACATCTTCCTGATGGATAGAAACTGTTATCCTCATAAAATATTCCTCTTTATATCTAGCAACACTGTTTTGTTTTAAAGTCTCTTTTTTCTTATATTAGTATAGCTACTCCAGATTTCCTGTGACTGGTATTAGTATAGCTGGTATTTGTATAGCTACTCCAGATTTCCTATGGCTGCTATTTGCATGATGTATATACTATTTCAATCCTTTTACTTTGAGTCTATTTGTGCCTTTGAGTTTAATATGTGTCCTTTAGAAAATATATGGCTAGACCATATTTTTAGTCTAGTTTGTTAATCTCTGTCTTACGACTGGATTGTTTGATCCATTCACATTTAATGTTATTACTGATATAGGTGGATTTACATTCGCCATTTTTGTTTTCATCTGACTTTGGTTTTATTTACATCTGACTTTTTGTTTTCTATATGTCTCATGTCTTTTTTCTTCCTCTATTCCTCATTTACTACTTTCTTTCACATCAAGTGAATCTTTTCTAATGTAGCTTTTAAATTTTTTAATGACTTTTTATTATATTTTTGAGATTTTGTTTTTCTAGTGGTTGCTCTAAGGTTTATCACATGCATCTTATCAGAATCAGCTAGGTTAATGAGAAAGAGAGAGAGAGAGCGCAAGCTGTATGGTGTGGAATATGTTACCCCTATATAGCTCTACTCCCTAACAATTAAGAGAAGAAAAGAAAAAAATTTGCAGTTATAGAGTCTTTTATAATTACATAATTACCTTTACCAACGCTTTTCGCTTGTGTGGATTTGAATTACTATCAGGGGTCACTTGTTTCAGCCTGAAAAACTTCCTTTAACATTTCTTATAAGGCAGGTCTAATAGCAACAAATTCTCTAAGCTTTTGTTTACCTTAGAAAACCTTTATTTTGCCTTCATTTTTGAAACATGGGGTTTCTGGTTATAGTGTTCTTGGTTAACAGGGTTTTTTTTTCTTTGAACACTATAAATATGTTATCCCAGCTCCACCTCTGGTCTCCATTGTTTCTGATGAGAAGTGAGCTGTTAACCTTGTTGATGGTCCCTTGTAAGTAATGAGTCATTCTTCTCTTGCTGCTTTCAAGATTTTCTCCTTGTCTTTGATTTTCAGCATTTTTACTGTATTGTGTTTGTTTATGGGTCTCTTTGTGTATATTCTACTGGAATAATATTGAGCTTACTAGATGTTTTCAATAAATCTAGGAGGTTTTCAGCTATTATTTTTCCAAATTTTTTTTCCTCCTTTTTCTTTCTCCTCTCCCCGATACTTCCATTATGCACATATTGGTGTGCTCAATTTTGTCCCATATTTCTCTGAGGTTCTCTTCATTTTTCTTCATTCTTTTTTTCTGTTTTTGGCTTGCATAATCATTATTGGTTTATTTTCAGTTTTTCTATTTCTTTCTTCTGCAAGTTCAAATCTACTGTGATTTGAGACACTCGTGATTTTTTTAAATTTCATTTTATTTTTTAAAATAATTGCTATCTCTTTATTTATATTCTCTATTCAATGCAATATTGTCAGCATATTTTCCTCTATTTCTTTAATCATGCTTTTCTTTACTTCTGTGAACATATTCATAATGACTATGTTCAAATATATTTCTGTTAAATCTGACATCTGGTTATTCTCACAGGCAGTTTCTGTTGCCTGTTTTATTTTCCTGTTTCTTTGTATCCCTTTGATTTTTGGGTTTTTTTTTTCTTTCTTTTTCTTCTTTTTATTTTTTTGCTGGAAACAACATTTCAGATAATCTATTGTAGCATTCTGGGTACTGGTTCCACCTCCATGACTTATTAGTGCTGTTTGTTTGTTTGTTGTTTGGTGACTACTAGCTAGATTATTTTAGTGAAAGCCTTTGATGTTGATTATCAAGAAGGCACAGCTTTGAATATGCCCACAGTCGCCCTGGGAAGACAAGGTATTGGCAGGGCTCCCTTCCATTCTTTCCCTGACCACACCCAGATGTTAAACTTTACTACTTGCAGGCAGATTATGCTACTACTTTCAACAATTCCCAGGGCACAAATTCCTCTATAAACTAATCCAGTCAAATTGTGGCTCCTTCAAATAATCATTTACGGGGTCAATGTTTGATATCCATTCTGACCCCAGAGGGACTCCTTCCAGCTGTCTTATTCCCCCGGTTCTCTCCTGCAAACTAATTGTCCTACGTTATGTATCTATTAGATCCATGAATATCCCAATTGCCTTTACCATACCTTTGCTGTTCTTGAGAGTGCTCTCAGGCTTAAACTTCTCCATCCTCTGCTGCAAATGAAATCAGTTCCCTTGGGAAGAGAATACCAGATACGCACTTCACAGTCTGCTTCTCACTTCGGGCAAAATCTCAGCCAGGGCTCTGGAGCCAGGAGTGGATTCAAAGGCAAACTTCTCTCTGATACCCTCATTCCAGGAGTTAAACACTTGAAGGAAGGTAGAGTAACAACCTGAGATGTTCTTGGCTTGATTCTTTTGGCTTGGAACCACCACCTCATGAGCCCTGGGAAGAGTTTTGGATCTCCAATATTCTCAGCAGGCCATACCCAAGATAGAGCCTCTGGTGCACAAGTGTGCCTTGGTTAAAAAGAAAGGAGCTCCCACTTCCCAACCACACTTGCCCAGAATGCAGCCTCAGCAACACGCAGCTGGAGGCAGAATGAGAAATGCTGAAGTCCTGCTTCTCCTGGAAGAAAGCCCTCCACCTGGAAGCTGGGAAGAGACGAAACCCTGTGTTCTTGACTTCTTGCCTTCTGGAGTAGAGTCTCCACTTCTCTGAGGTGGGAGGGGAGAGGGAGGCCGTAGTTTTGATTTAAGTAACACACTCTTGCCTTTTCTTAACTAGATTTTCATAGATTTTCTTGAATAGATGTTTCCTCCTTTGCTCTTTGCCCTTAGGACCATTTCCAGAGGCTTTGAATAGTTTTCTTTCTTCTTCGGTTGGTTTGCTTTGTTTTTATAATTTTTACCAGGTTCACTACAGAGCTGGTCAGCTGAGCTCCTCACACAGTCGTGCTGAAAATCAATCACACCACTATGTTCTTGATCAAGCAAAGCAAAGGGGGAGCTGGTTGTGACTGAAAGCAGAAAAGCAGTCAGGTACCCAGGATTATCCTCTCTGAAGTTCTTGGTGTGCCCTTGAACAAAGGAGGACAGTTGGGCAAGCCAGGAATAAATTTTTCACCCCATTTTTACTTTGATGTTTTTCATATACATTATTAGTTTTAAATAATTCAGTACACATGTCCTAAATGTTGGTCTGGTGAATAGTAATGGCTCTATCACCTACCAAATAAGGCCACTAACTGCTTTCTTGGCAGGCATACCAGTTTCTTAAACATTGTGATATGGCGAGCAAAACAAGTGGAAATGGAATTATACCTGAAAGGATGGTTTCCAGGGTTGTTCTAGTTTATTAGATCAAAAGAGAAAAACAGATTTCTTTCCTCCCGAGCAGGCTAGAGACAAAATGACCTTCTCCCTGCGTGTTGACAGTCCTGACCATTTGACTGAAGTAATTTCAGCAACAGGGAGCATGCAGTTGTACCAAATGGAAAACAAGCCAAAAGCAACGTCAAAATCTTGAGTTCAGCATCTTCCCCGAAAAATCACTGAGACCCTAAACAAAGTGGTACATCATACACGACCTGCTACTACACGCATCACACCTTTATTGAATACTTACTGTGTGTACAGCCATTTGCTGGGATATAAGAGCCCATTTTGCAGCCCTGACATATGACCCTTTTAATGTAGCTAAAGAGAGTAGACACACACAGAGACGTAGAAAAAGAGAACAAGGCTTTTCAAGTGATCATGTGATAACACAATAAGGACAGGGAATTGAGGACAAAATTTGACTACTGTGGAAGTTCCTTGAAGGGAGAGGTACCCACACTCGCAATAAACAAACAAGGGTACTTCCTTGAATAGGTGAGATATGTGGTGGATATAAAGAAAAAAAGATTTGAATATGTAACAGTGAGGGAAGATGCTTAGTAGATAGAAAGAACACCTGGAGAGCTAGTCCAACAGCAGCAAATCAAAGAAATAGCTTTTTCTCCAGAAGGAAATAGTATTGTTTCTGAATTATCAATTTCATTTCTCAAAATGTGCCAAGCACAGCACTTGGGTGAGAGTGGGGGAAATTGGAGCATTTCCATTCCAGATCTCCAAATTCAAGAAAGATTATCTAGCAGGGAAAAAAAAATGTTCTGTTTTAATAATTAGTGGAGGTTTGGGTAGAAAGAACCAAGGCATGATTCAGAGAAATTTAGTGGAGTGTGTTAAATGGCTTTACAAATCTCTCTGACTGAATGCAGAACAGACTAGACCCAGCCTGATTTTGCAGTTAAGAAATACAAATTACTTAAGTCACTAGAAGTATTTTCAAATAGAATCAGGTTTTTACTCAATTATTTATTTCAATTGTCTGGAGTAGGGACTAGCTGAGGTCATATTACGCCTAGGAGATCTTTGGATCTAAAACCATATGTTTCTGAAATAAATAATTCTTTCAGAGAAACTTACTTAAACATTGGGCTAATTTACTCTTTCACACACTAAGCAAATAGACGCCAATTAGATCTAGATAATTTTCCTAGAATTAACCTGAAATTAGCCATTTTGTTTGTTGATCCCCAACCCAACTGTTTTTCAAAAGGAAAAGAAATGAATGAATAATTGAGCATAAAACAATAAATATCAAGAAAATGTTCCAGATATTCTGCCTCTCCATCTATTGTCTTCTTCTAACTGCTTTCAAGGTGAGCAGTCAAGATCAGCTACTGATGGCAGCCCATCTACTTTTTTTTTTTTCCTTAACATCTTCATTGGAGTATAATTGCTTTGGAATGGTGTGTTAGCTTCTGCTGTATAACAAAATGAATCCCCTATACGTATACATATATCCCCATATCTCCTCCCTCTTGTGTCTCCCTCCCACCCTCCCTATCCCACCCCTCTAGGTGGTCACAAAGCACCAAGCTGATCTCCCTGTGTTATGCGGCTGCTTCCCACTAGCTATCTATTTTACATTTGAGCCTAGGGGCAGGACAGGAATAAAGACGCAGACTAGATAATGGACTTGAGGACACGGGGAGGGGGAAAGGTAAACTGGGACAAAGTGAGAGAGTAGCATTGACATATATATACTACCATCTACTTTTGGTTTTGCATCACTCTTAAGTTGTCTCCCTTCCAATAATCACGATGGTGTAAGTGACACGCCAGGGGAAATCAATTCCTTTGAACTAAATACAAAATCCTCCCTCGAATCATAATTGGGACTTTGTTGATTCTGCTGTTGTCCGAACACTTTGACAGACAGCCGACAGCCACCATCTTGTTTTCACCGAAGTTGAATAGCTTGTCTCCTGCAGCCTTTGGGGAAGATTTGCCAGCCTTTAGGAACAGCCCCCCCTGAGTAGGGAATAATTACAACTACTTAGATATCAGAATTGCATTTCCTAGAGACTGGCTCCATGTTGTTTTTCTCAAGATTGTTTAAAGGAAAACTCCTTTAACCCCCTAAAGGGATAGAGTCTTTTTCATTTTCTTTCTACTTAGAAAGATGTGACATCTACAGAAAGCATTTAGATTTGTAAGACGCTCAAAAACAAGGACGCCCATGCCCCTGTCTCAGGTCTGGCAAGTATCATGCATGTCTTAGACCTACCGCAAGCGATATTTCTGAAGAAATGAAATGAATGGCTTGCTCTGAGTTGAACTGATGAGTTAAATTGAATTGGATTGGATTGAAATGAATTGAATTGGACTTCTCCGCACTGACAGAGTAGCTATCACGAAAGCAGAAGGAAGGTAAGGATGTACCATTCACTAGCTGATCAGGGCCAGAACTCAGCATGATCAGGGAGTCCAGGCCCTCCTGGCTGCTGAGGACCAGAGGTTAAGTGATTTCCCAAGGACGGATAGCAAAGTGGGAGCAGAGCAGAGCAGAGCCTCCAGACATAATACCAGTAAAGACAAATAACTGGGCTTATGTGTACTGCGTAAGTAGAATGACAGGCACAGCTCTAAGTGTCTCACTGTAGCATCTTTTTTACTCCTCATAGCAACCCCTTGGGGCAAGCCCCACTATTACCCACACTTTCAGATAAAGCAACTAGGCATCAAAGCAATTAAGTAATTTGCCCAAGGGGCACATCCAGGATTTTTGGACTCAGGAAGCAAGACCCCAAGACACTGCTGTTAACCACTGCAAGACATCATGGGCAGGGAAGAAAAAGAGTTTATAACCACAGCTTAAATAAAAGTTTTAAGAAAGGATAATGACAACAATTTAAGGAAACGGAGAAACAGCAGAAAGGAGGAATTTTTTCCCCTCTTGAGGACGTGCAATTATAAACCTGTTCCAATCTCCTTAATGTAAACATTTTTAAGACATCCAGATTTCACACCTCTTGGACTTCCTGAAGTTTGACCCTGGTAGGATCTGCTGAACCCTACTGTACAGAGTGTAGGTATGTCAGGGTTCTAATTTCTGGGAATGTCATACAATAAAAGGTTTTTAAAAATAATACATAATCTCATATTTATATTTATCTATACTTTATAATCCAAAACATAGCCCCATAATGTTGAAAATGTTCAATTAATGTCTTGGGACACAGAGGCCCTAGTTAGTGCTGGACACCGTGTTCATGCTTCCAGAATGCAGGAATACTGACATGGCGTTATCTCCCTGCCCTGTGGGCACCAAAAGGCCTGTTGTCCACTGCTGAATTTTCTGCTCCCATCAGTGAGGCGTGACTGAGTGCCTCCACTGAGCCCTGAACATAGAGGTGTTCTAACCATCCTAGAGAATCAGAACCACACACGATTCTAATTACTGTATTCTAGTTCTGAAGATCCCAGCTCTTTAGAGTCCCTTGGCTTCCACAAGTTTGTGCAAACCCATCCTCGGTCCCTCACCATGTCTCTGGCACCTTGACGGAAGTCGACAATTTTTCTGGTGAGTTCAGGAAGCAGAGAGAAAGGACAGATGCCTCCCTGCGGGGCAGGCCTGCAGGCCATCTCTGAAACCCTCACGTTCCACCGTATGATAGGTGTATCACAGGGCAAGGAGGCCAAACAGCATCTGGGAAGGATCCCAGGACTAGGCGTGAGAAGACCCGGGATCTGGTTCTAATCCCAAGAGCACCTTCTTATCCAACCTAGGAAAATCATCTAACATCTAAGGGCCTCAGTTTACGCTCCTATAAAGTCACAGAACTGAACACGAGAATCCCTGAGGTCACTTCCCTCCCCACCAAACAGCAGGAAAATTTGAGCCCTGAGAATGAACTCTGACTGAAATCATTCAACCCTTTAATAATCACACCAGCTTCATGACACGGTCACTGTCCTTCCCAGCCTACCACTTCCAGAGACTCTGACAGCTTTGTCATGTGATTCTAGGAATCTCACCTGTGCGGTGAAAGTCCTGCATTTTTTGCCAGCCTCTTTTTTTCAGGCTTGTCATGATTAAGTGGCAGCAGGGAAAAGCTAAAAGACCGGGTGTCTTTTTATTGACAGCTTGCCCTGTAGACCCTGCCCCGAGAGGAGGAGAAGCAGAGGTTAACAGAGCCCATCAGCCGTCCGCAGTTTCCTTGGCTTTAGGTCTGTCAGCAGCTGACATTGTATCCTCATCACTACAGCGAGGGGCACAACCCAGGAGCGAGGGCCATTTCAGTGGGTGTGTATGTGTGTGATAATTCCTGGCTTTCCTTTCCTAAGTCCAATATTTAAAACCAAGAGCCCTGGAAATTTGAGGCAGTGGATGGCCTTAAAATTCCTTAAAGAGGTGAAGGCTGGGGTGGAGGGGAGGCACAGTAACGATTATGAGACAGATGTAACCTTAAAGAAAACAGACCTTTATCTTCTTAAAAATCATTCCATAGTCTACAGATCGTGATTTGGATATTTAATTACATTCTTGTTTTCTGATGCTGCCCAGGCTAAACTTATGCCTGTCCCTAGCTCTTAGAATGTTACACTAAAAACTTACACTTAAAAACAAAAAAGAGCTTCTGAATAATTACATTATATCTCAGGATTAGCTTTTTTAAATGCCTCCTAATAGCTAAGCAAGTTCCCTCTGGCTACGGACGTAAACCTTGTACCCTCTTTTTTAGTGATGGTTCAGGGAGGACCCTCTCTCCCCTGAAGAAAACTGCTGCATCTGTTCCTTTTATCACCAACACTCTTCGCTTTGTCCTGCCCCTTGGCAAAGTCCTGGCGCTTCTACTCCATCTCCCCCTCTCCCTCCCCGCCCCCTCCCCCAGAAAGCAACTCTGGGTGGAGCTCCCTGACATCTGAACCTTGCTTGGAGGGCATGATTCCTTTTAAAACAGACTTTACGGCCATAATGTGTATAGAACATAGTGTTTATATGACTCAAGTAAGTAAGTCACTTAAATGCCTCATGGCCTGAATGTTTCTATCTCAAATCAAAACGTGGATAAAAGGAGGAAGGGAGGGAAGAAGGGGGAGAGGGAAGGAGGAAAGCACTGAGGGAAATGAGGAGAGAGAAATACTACAGTTCTTAGAGAAAAGGATTCCAGTGGGCTAGGCAGGTAGACCCCAACATAGCTACTACATCCTTTCATTTTATTTATTTTTAAAGCGAGTGATGGTTTTATTGGCAAAATTATAATATATAGGTAGTGTAGGAAGTTATTTCAGATGACAGATTTAGTTGTTTTCCTTACAGCTAAAAGCTGCAATTACCACATTAAAACTTTAATGCAGAATTATCTACATGTGAAGCTTTAGTCTCAGGCCTGGAGCAGCTGTGAAATGAAAGTGACCACACCATTCGAGTCCTTGGATAGCAGTATATTGCCCTTCACCTTCCACCCTTGTCATCTTTCCAGCTTCCATTGTAGACAGTTCCATCAGGAGTGGTACGAATACCTACTCCGTTTCTTGCAAAGATTCCAAAAGATGTTCTTGTACAGTCCCCATTTGACACAGAGGCACAGGAGAGATTTTCCGGACTCTGCCATGTCCCCTGGGCCGCCAGCTCTGTCTACATCCTTCATTTTATAAATGTCGAAGTTGAGATTCCAGAGGGCTGAGGCAACCTTCCCGAAGACCCAGAGCCAGAATTTGGCAAAACCAAGAACGGCACCCAGGGTTTTGGACCTTGATCTTCAGCAGAAGTGAGACCTCTTCACCAGGAGGGACTTTGAAAGTGAGGCAGAGGATTGTAGGTTCAATAGAGCAGGCAACAGAAAGCCATTGTAGGCCTGGAAGCAGGAGTGTGAAGTCATGTTTCTGGAGCCTTGGCTTGAAAGTAAGTGTTCAAGACAAACTGGAAAAGAGAGAAACTGGTGAAATGGAGACCAGAACAGAGGCCATTACAGTTATTCGGTCATGAGGTGAACAAGACTCTGGACCAGAATAAAAGTAGAAATGGAGAAGAAAGGGTGGATGCAGGAGAATTTTCCAAGGAAGAAGCAATCGGATTTTGTGGTAATGAGGGTTGAGAACAAGAGACAGTCAAAGACAAACCCGACTGTCGTAACCATGGAGGCTGGCTCGCTGTTTCACAAGCTTGTAGTCCCTCTGTGGCCCCATTCCTAGAGAAAGACAGGGCCTTCCCCCACCCCTCCATTAGGAGGATGGCAGCTCTGTCAGCAACATCAGAAAGGCACCAGCTCATTCCTTTGCCAGCCAAGAACATGCACACGTAGGTCTGTCAGTCTGTTTCCAGCTCTTTTTTTTCCATCTCGAAGGTACAAAGGAAAACGCTCAGAGCGTGCTTTAGGCAAAGCACATTTTATCCCAAAGCTGAGAAAGAAAAAAGCTCACCTTTCACGCCATCAGTGCCAGGATTCTGAAAGCACCAAGAAATGGATAAAAGAAAACAAGATGCAGCAAGTGTTCTGATTCTTCAGTTAGGAGCAATCTGAAGTGGCACACGTGTCGCCTGGCTGAGCAGGCATCGGGGAGGAGAAATACAAAAGGAGACTGGATTGAAGTGCTTTGATGACAATTTTCTCAAATAAATAAATAAATAACTGGGAAAGCATCCCGTTCAAGAAAAAGTGGGCTCATTTTTGTCCTGAAGACACAGATCACGAGAGGATGAGGCAGAGAAGAGATGTTACCTTCTGGGTATTTTTCTTAAGGGAAAAAGACCTCTGTTACTAAGAATGAAAGACTTGGGGATTTTGATGTGGTGGTCCTCAGTCTTCCTGTGATGGACTTTGATGTTGAAGTTTAGATAGCTATGCATGTAGCTCTGCCCCTGAGCTGCATTTTTCATATGCACGGAGGCACTCAGAATGACAACTTGAAGGCAAAGGAAGTTATTGAAGAGTCTACCACTGATACCCAGAACTCCAGGCACGTGTAGGCAAAAGCCCTCACTGAATATCTAGAATACAGTAGATACCCCCCAAAAGATTAGTCCCTTCCTGCACTGTTCTCAACTATAGTGACGCACAGGGCTACGGCTTTTAGAGACATCAAAATAGCCCAGATTTCTGTTCCTAATGGTTCTTTTAATTCACAACAATAGCTAACATTTACAGAGTATTTGACAGTTTGCAAAGCACTTCGACAGGCATTATCTCATTTGATTCTCACAACGTGCAAGTATTTCAGTCCATTTGGGCTGCTATAACAAAATACCATAGACTCGGTGACTTAATAGACAACAGAAATTTATTTCTCACAGCTCTGGAGGTTAAAAAGACCAAGTTCAAGGTGCTGGCAGATTCAGTGTATGATGGGAACCTACTTTTTGGTTCATAGCACCTTCTCACTGCATCCTCGCATAGTAGAAGGGGCAAGGTATCTCTCTGGGGCCTCTTTTATAAGGGCACTGATCTCATTCATAAGGGCTCCACCCTCATGACCTAATCATTTTACAAAGGCCCTAGCTCCTAATACCATCACCTTGGGGGTTAGAATTTTAGCATGCCAATTTAGGGGACACAAACATTCAGATTATAGCAGTAATACGGAGGTTATTATTCTGTACTGACGAGGAAACTGAGGGTCAGAGAGGTTAAATGATTTGCCCAAAAGTATACACTTTAAAATGAAAACAGAATCTGAATCCAAGGTTGCTGTGAAGACCAAAGGTAGGTTATGTAAATTACTCAGTCCGGTGTCTGTTACATAGATGCTGCTCAATAAATAGTACCACCTATATACCACAACACACAAGAACTTCACCAGAACAACTTGTCAAATACTTTAGCAATTCTTCCTTCAAAGGGTGACCATGCAAACAAAGTAGAATAATTTGGTTCATAATTACTCGCTGTCTGGAAGTCTCAAAAGGATTTCTAATTCCTGCTAATTTATTAGGCAAAGAAGAAAAACCCAGATTCACCAGTGTCTTCCTGGAACATTGCAATGCATTTTGCTCTCATATTCTAATACTCAGTTAATGTATACTGAGCATAATGTTGGTGCAGAACTTAGAAGGCGGAAGCACAATGGAAAGGAAATCAAGATTTACCCAGCACCCACTATACGTCAGCAACTGTGATTAGCCCAAAACAACCTCGTGAGACAGCTGGCATTAAAGCCTCTTGGTACACAAGACAGCGAGGCCCAGGAAGACTGTAAGATTTGTCCATGGTGTGACTGGTGCATCACTGAGCCAAGATTTGACCCCAGAAAGTGTGTCTGCCTCCCAGTCCATCCTATTTCAACTATAGCACAGACCTCTTGATTCCAGAAATTGCTAGAATTCTACTGAGTGCTACTTAACCCCACCAAATTCTCTAGCTCTTTCAAGGACATAATGTTACATCACTGCATCTATATAATTCAAAGTGCCAGGTTCCCTGCTGACTTATGTTGAAGTGTCAGGTAACCACAAAAGGCCACCTGGTCCAAGGACAGAAACCAGAATTCTTTAGTATCATCTTCAGGGGGCCACAGTACATTTCCCCCCAGTTTTGATTCACAAGGGATTCCACTATCATCCTGATTTAGAAGATGAAATTCTACACCTAGAGCACAGCGTTGTAAGGGTTTCCTTCTTCACTGAGCCTCTGTATGTGTTGCCGCAGCTGTGTGCTGTGATCACGTTCCCTCATTTAATCCTCACGGTGACCCCAGGATGTAGAGAGTATTATTAGACCCAGTTTGAAGATGGGGAAACTGAGACTCAGAGAGGTTGCATGACATTCCGGCTCACACAGCTTTAAGCCCTGAGTCTGGACTCTTTGTTCACTTTTTACTTCTGTCCACTTTTTTGATGTTGAAAATCATCTCTTACCATCATAACAGCTGCAAAGGGAGGGTGCCCAAGGGCAATGTGTGTTGCCTGGGATTTCAGTGGCCATCTATTATAAATGTTTACATAATATTTGCACAAGAATCTGGGAAGATAATTCAGTGTTAACAGATTTGGTCAAACAAAACAAAACAAACCAGTGATTTTAAATGTGCCATTGGAAAAAAGGGAGGAAACTGTGCAGGTGTGAGGTAGGTAGAATTGATGGGTTAGAAAGGAACATTAAGGAAATGATTTAGGCTTTCAGCATGAAACTTACCAGAAAAAAAGAAGGTGATGGGAATGATAAAAATAAAATAAAATAAAATAAAAATAAAAAAAGACAATTAAAAAAATAAAAAACCCAAACCCAAACCAGAGGATGCTTCTTATCTGAATGTTTGGCCAAATCATGCATTATTTGCTTATGGAACATTTTCCAATATATATAACCTAAATTTCCTCAAATTCCACCAGCACAGTCGAAACAAATCATATTGTAGTAACAGGAAATTATAAAGTATCTTATTTCTTGCCCAACTCCTTCACTCCCTTTATAAAGTCAGCTTTCACTTCGCCTGGAAAGGGTCCCTGGGATACACTGGCAATTTCTGGGGGAGGATCACATGTGGTCAGATGTGGTCCTCTGGTTCTGGCCAACGTGCCAACGTCCACTGCCCATGAAGTCACTCCATATGAAGCCTCTCCAGTCCCACTGCTGCCACGATGAGAGCCACGGGGGTGAGGATCCACTGTCTCTCACGGGCAATAGCTCATTAGTTGCACTGAGAAGAGAGGACTCTTACTTCACTACGTCCCATTCAGCCGGCCATGAACCAAAGCCTCCTGTGTTGGCCGCTGTCCTTGACACACCCTAAGCCTGTCTCCAACTCCCCCAACTCCTCCACTGCCCCTCCACTCCTCACCCCTCCCGTGGAAAAAGTTCCCTCAACTTCCACCTAGAGCCCCTCCCTTCAGGGTGCTCAAACACCGTCCACGTTCTTGGGAGAGGTTAAAGATCTTCCTGAGTTTTCCCTGAGCTGACTGCTTCCAGGCATTCCACACACAAATCAGGTTCCTAGGGACATCCTCTTCTCACTCAACCATCCATCAAATCAGCATTTTGAAAGAGCTGTCCCAAAGCTACTGGCCACATCTACTCATCAACTAAATTCAAACACTTCCAAATCTCTAAAGGTTAAAATCATCTGGATCCCATACATCTGTATGTCACCCTAGCTCTTAGTGAAAGGCTCAGCAATATTGCTAAGCGATGAAGTTGCAGTGCCACTTCACAGTTTCCTAAAATAATCCCATACCTTTTCTTTGCACTGGGTTTTTCTTCTCTCCCTCTCTTTGCTATAGTGGGCGAGTAGTGCTGTGATACAAAACAGAGCCCATGGGAGTAGTCAATAAAAATGATAACATGGGATCAGGAGAAAAGTTGAGATGAAATAATTCACCTCTAAGAACGGTCAAGCAAAATAAACAGTGAAGGTGGCCATAGGGGCACATATGCAAAGAAATTTGAAGAACAGAATGAGAGCGAAGATGACATACATCAATTCCTCGGTGGTGTACTCAGTCTAACTCATTGGTACACATTGATCAAGTTCTCAATAGCACTAAACCTTTTTTCTTCCTCTTCAGTTGCACTGCCCAGTGCTTCCAGATGCCCCAGTTACCTGGAATAAAACTCTACTCTTTAGAACTCTGATTAGTCCTCAGCACAGGTAAACAGGAGCAGCTGCTAGTTTGTATGGTTCAGACTGAATTCCAGAGGAGCAAATGGTAAAATGATTACCCCCGTATAAACTAATTTTTCTTTGCTTCTACTCTGTCATCCGTGAACTATTATTATGCAGATACTCAGTAGAGCCAGAGGACGCCAAATCAAATGAAAGGTGTTAGCAGGTGTGTCCCATTCAATAGAGGAGTTCCTTCAATGACACCAATGACAGACCTGAGATGCAAAGGGGTGCGCGTAGTGGCGATAGAAGGGGTTGCTTTGATTTGGAAAAATCATCCTGGTAGCCTGGAAGGGTGAGTATTAAACATAGAAGCTGCATATGCCAGAGCTGCCCTCAGTGATTTTTAATCTAAAACCTGTGAACCTTTTTGTTGGCCTGATTGTGGGCCGGCAGCCTCCAAACTCTGACCAAGCCAACGATAATAATCCTAGCTAACACCAGTCGGGCATTCACAAAGCGCCAGGGCCATGTTTACCTAGCAGTAGTTGAAAAGAGAAAAGAACCCCTCTCCTCCCCAAGCTCTCCTTTCTCATGTGTTTTTCTTACTCCTAGAGCTAGTTGGACTGAAAATGATTCCACCCTTATCAGTCTCAGACAGAAATACAATAGGGCAGAGTGATTGTTCCTTTGTTTGCTTTTTGGCTTCTAATTGAAGTCAACAAAGCAGATATTGGGGAAGGAGGCCAGAATCTTGAACTAAGAACATTACTCTAAGACGTACGGTAGCAAAATGCGGTCACATGAAAAGCTATTGGTGACATAATTGGAGGTTATAAAAAAATTCTAGGGCTTCCCTGGTGGCGCAGTGGTTGACAGTCCGCCTGCCGATGCAGGGGACACGGGTTCGTGCTCCAGTCTGGGAAGATTCCACATGACGCGGAGCGGCTGGGCCCGTGAGCCATGGCCACTGAGCCTGCGCGTCCGGAGCCTGTGCTCCGCAGCGGGAGGGACCACAACAGTGAGACGCCCGCGTATCGGGGGAAAAAAAAAAAAAATTCTAGCTTGCTTTTCCAACTACCACGTGTTAGGCCCTGTGCTAAGAACTTTACATGCATTCACAACACCTCATTTAATCTTCACAACATGCTTATTAGGAAGCACTATTTTTATCCTCATTTTACAGAGAGGAAAACTCACGTTTAAAGGATACATAGCATATGAAGAGCATAGCAAAGACTGAGACCCCCATCTGTCTAATGCTAAAGCCATGCCCTTAACCTCACCAGGTCGCTTCTGAGCCATGTGTTTGCTGGAGCCTTCGAACTCATCATGGTGTCCTGCCTCAGTCTCCTCCCTCCCACCCATCACCACAGAGCAGCAGAGGGGACTTCCGAAACCCAAGTCTGACCATTTCACAGCCCTGCTTAAACCCTCTCCGGGCTCCCTGTATACCCGAAATTCCCCACTACAGCTTAGCAAGAGCCTTCCTGAGTTGACTCTTGCTCACATACAGCCTCAGTTCTTACACATTCCTCACGCTTCTGGTCTACCCACGATGATTTTCCTGCAGTTCCTGGAAAACGCCAAGTTTCCTCTTCCTTGCAAGTCTCAGAACAAGAAGCTCCCCCTACCAAAATGGTCTTGTCCCTCCCTCCCCTGTTCTGATTACCTATTTTATTTTAATACAAATACACCAACAGGATTTGGTACAGATTCACCTCCTCTCAGAAGTCTTCAAGATCCCACAGCCTCCATAAGCTGCCCCTTTTTCGGGGGTCCTGGAGCCACCCCCGCACCTGTGTCACTGCACATATCACACCAAATCACTTTTCTTTCTAACCTCTAGATTGGGACCTTGAGAGCAACAACAGTACCTTATTCATTGTCTTATCCCCTGAAGTTGGCACCATGACTGACATAAACCAGGTCTTCCGTAAATCAACAGAGCAAGTGCAGAAACCTCAGTGCTAATAAGCCAACTCTTACTAATGATGCAAGGAGGGCAGGAGATCCTGACAGAATGGTTTTGTTTCCCTTTTCATGATATAAGACAGCATGATTTAAGGGGGTTGTGTCTCTAGCGGTGTGTCCTACTGGAATGCATGTGTTTCAAGTCCTAGTTTCAAGTCCCAGCTGTTACCAACAATTCCCCAAAGTGAGTCCTCATCAAGAGAAGCTTTTCCTTGTCATTTTCCTCTCATCTTCACAGCAACAGCCCCATCTTTGCTTTCACCCCAGCACTTACCTCAAATGACAATCATCGCATCCTTTAGATTTCACAGTACACACAAACCGGGACCATTGTCAACCTGGTTCTTCCCTCTTTCCACTAACCTGGAACACTGTCTGGCACATAGAAGATGCTCAATAAATACATGCTGAGTGAATGAATGATCTACCTCTTTGAACTTGGGGTGAGATAATGATGAATATCACTGGTGATTGGCATGTTTCCCATGTATAAAGTGCTGGGTTCAGAGTTGGTGTTCAAAACATGTCTGGAGGTATTAAGGAGGTACATCTGGCTGCAATAAACTCTCTCTGCCCTCATCCCTCCGGAGGTTCTGGTTGGGCCCCGTGAAGGGCCATGCCGTGGCCAAGGCTTTTTTCCATCTGCCCTTCTTCCTGTAAGCCAGGTGCTCTCCACTCACCACTCTGTGGTTGGAGGGGGCCGTCTGCTTCCCGTGTACCTCCTGTCCCCTAGAACTGGGCTTCCATTGGATCATTCTTCAAGAGCAGGAAGAAGGATGAACAAATTTGTCCACCAAATGACTTAAATCAAATTTTAGTCCTTTGTGTCTCAGCATTAGATAATGATACTTTTTGTGTATATCTTTCAAAGGATCCTTATTCCTTTGTGTCATATTGTTTTCACCACAATCAAAGGCTTGTTCGATCACTGTAACAGCATTCAGCTCTGAGCCTAGTATGCTTTTCATGCACCCTCCCCACCACAAGATTTCTGCTTTGACTGGAATTCAGGGCATCTCAGCTTCCCCAAGGCAGAGTGAAAAACCATCCCAACTTCTTACTTCTTCAATAATATAAAAGTATTATGATTGTTGCTATCATCTTTATTATCCTTTCCAAGACATCTTCACAAATATTGTCCCCTTTAAGTACTCCTTTTATTGTTTAGAGTTGTGGCAACCTAGACTCAGAAACAGTAACTCATTTACCCTAGGTCACATAGCTGTTAAGTATTGGAGCCAAAGTTTAAACATGGGACTCCAAGCTCATGTGCAAACCTGCTTGTTGATTCTTTTTTTCTCTGAAGCACTTCCCCAAAGGCAAGACTGTGGTTTATAAACAAAGGAAAATAGAGCAGGCTGGTTCTGACGCATTATGTCAAAGCGATGCATTAAGAGAATATTGTCTTGGTCTAGAATGAACGTATGAGTCCACAGAGGCTCCCCAGGATGCAGAATTGATTGTTCTTCAATCACCATGTTTAGCATTTAGGTAACACTCGGCCCTGTGACGTGAGACTCAGCAAAGCTTCCATAAGTGCAGGTGGTTGTACTGCCAATGTGGTAATGCTCGGGTTACAAAGTTATTGGTTTGCACAGTGGTCTCTGCGTCACCCTCTGGTAACCAAGAAGGGAGGTAAAAAGATGGATTTGCTGGAAAGCAAGTCTGCAGCAAGGGAGGCATGAGAGCATAACAACCCTGTTAACTGGAACGGCAGCATGCTTTGCTGCCGTGACCCGGGATCTGGGGAAATGAGCTCTTAACTAGCTCTGCCACAGCTCTAAGCCTTAATTAGTCTATCTTCTAAATGGGAGTAAAAGGCTCACTGAGACCACTCCCAGGTCACTTGAGAATGACAGGAGATTAATGGGTGTAAAACATTAAAGGCGCTTTGCATGTAATCAAGGGAAAGGCAGAATTTACTGCCAGTAAGTCTCGCACCTGTGTCAGGACCTGTGTACCTGAGCTCCGAGGGCTTCCTCGGAGGTCCTGGGGTCCTCTTCTGCACAGGTTTAGTTCAGAAACCACCTCCCACAAAATGTCACTGTCATATAGGAAACCAGCAGCCATGTCTCTAATGAAACTACTAGTTCAATTAAGACAAGTTGCTGGGGGTGGGAGTGGACCAAATGAACAAACTCATGTTCTCACAGGCCCTATTTAGTTATCCTCTAGTTAAAGGGGGAAAAAATACATTTAGGCAAAAGGAAAACAAATTTTTAAAAAGCTTGAATTGTTTTCCATTTCAATCTCATCTCTTAACCTGCTGAGTTAACATCAGCTCTCTCCCTGTCTGTGTGAATCCGCAGCTTCCCAGAACAGAAGGTGGGAATGCAGCGGGATGAACTGTCTTCACAAATAATCATCCTTTTAAATTCCGGCACTGACATAGTTTGCTGGAGAGAAGTCCTTTATGTGTTACGTTATGTGTCAGTAATAAACCAGCATAACCTGACAGATAATGATATGAATGTCCCCAGGCTATGTCTTATTTTGGTGATGTTTTTCCAGTGCAAGGCAACCACATAATAGAATTCTATATGTATGCAGACAAAAAAATAAAATAAAAATTCCGGCACTGACGAGACAAGGGCTCACAGAAGCTCAGAATGTAAACTTCTCCGGGCTCAGCCTCTTCTCTGCCCACATCCCCCCACCTCGGGCCTTCCAGACTCGCGCAGAGCCGTAGACAGGCCATCTACGGATTTCCAGCCCGTGCCTTGCCAGCAGAATAAGCAATGTGTTCAAATGGCTTAGCCCTGTCAGGCAGAACTGGCTCTGGGAGCTGCCAGCCTCACAGGCCTGGAGGCAGTGGCATCCCCTCAAGGTCACCGGTAGCTAAGGCTGGTGATGAAGGGCACCCTGCCCGCAATGCCTCCATCCCCACCCCTTACATCACAGCTCCCAGAGTGCTGTCCCGCCTCCCTCCTTCCTGCTGTTCCAACGTGGTCTACCAACCCTCCTATCTTCTTCTCCTCTCACATTCCTGGGGGCTTTTCTTTTCTTCTCCGATTGCTTTCTCCCAACAGGGCATTTGGGGTTTGTCTCAGGAATAAAGGTTCTCAGGGCTGGATCCCTAATGGCCTATTTGGCATTAATGCAGCTTTCAAACACACAGCGTGACCACCGGTTCATCCAAACACTTGGTGCAGCTCGAAAACCTAAACAAAGCATGCTTCACAATAACAAAAGCTGGTAGGAGCAAGAAGGATTTACGATCTCCTTCACTTAGTTACTATTGGGAAGTTTCTCTCCCCAGAATAAAAACACAGTGGCAGCCAGCCTCTGCTTCTAGTGGTTTTGGGCGGGGGTCCTCTCACCTGGTGCTCTTGCGCATATGCTCACCAAGGGGTCTCCAACTTCTACCTACAGATTCCAAAGACAGGGGCTTCTCTACCCTATCAATGCCTCTCTATATGTTTAGCATTTTGTTTTGAAAATATTTAAATATTCAAACCTGTGTAGAAAGTAACATAACAACTCCAACGTCCCTAAGACTCAACTTCAACAATTATCAATAAATGGCCAACCTTTTTTCATCTAGGTCCCCCCACTACCCCCAAATCCTCCTCTACTATAGTATTTTAAAGAAAATCCCAGACTATTATTACCCATGTTTTCGTCTGTTATTTTATTGGAAAAAAGTGACGTTTTCTCTTACCCAACTTTGCCTCCTTACTACGATACGTATACATTATCCTGAAGTACCTTGGGCGTGCGGATTTGTAGTTTCGTGAATGGCAACGTAACGATTTTTCTCTTTGCTGGACTTGAGGACTGCAGTGAAAGCAGGCTCACACACCACCCAAGGCTTCAGCTCATTTTCTATGAGAAGTGACACCATAAAGTGAAGAGAATGTGTAAGAGAGTCTCCTCCCTGGACCCCTAGCACTCAGACGCTGTGTTACCTTAAATAAATTGCTTTATCCTTCGCTTCCTCCTCTATAAATTGGGAGTCATAGAACCTGCCCCCTTACTTCACCAGGATGTGAGAAGCCCATGGGGAGAGCCACGCGGACTCACTTTGTAAAGTGTAGGGACGTAATTACTAAGAAGAAGAAGAAAAGACACGTTGCAGAAGCCGCGCTCAGGGGGCGTGTGTACAGAATATGGAGAATTTCCCTGCCAGCTCTCCTGTTATGGCTCCTGGGGCCTTCTGTGCAAGCTCATAATGGATGCTTGCTGAGGAGTCGTGGGGAGTGCCAGCTGCCAGACTGTGTTGGGAGAGGCCTCCCTGCTGACTATCTGGATCAATGAACCTGCCACCCTGGGCAGTGGCTGTCTCCTCCACTGCGTGGAGGGTTCAGACACAAAAGCCACCAGAAAAAGTGTGTTTGTCACCTTCTGCTCTTTCCCCTGGGAGAGAAGAGAAATCGTCTAATAATAATACTTGCCGCTGCCAGACAGAGAGACAAAGTGACCAGCTGAGCAGCAAGGAGATGATGATTCTTTCAGCGAAAACTATGATCAGTCTGCATTTGAAGATCAAAGGCATTTTAAAGGCAAAACACTCGGGGAGAACAACGGTCAGTGGATTAAAACAAAAATTCCCCTCACCTGTTTTCTTCACAGGGCCGGCCAAAAAAGAACAGGCACTGCGAAGGGATGACATAATGGTTGATTATACAATAGTTCTTTGTCTGTCAGAGAAGCGTCCTGGGGCTGCCATTCTCTCTGACACTCAGAACAGGGGTTCTCCTGTGTTCTAACGATTGGATAAGGACAAGACAGTGACAAATAACTAATCTGGACAAAAACAAGTCCCAGGGGCTTCTGCCTCCAGTTAAGCTACACGGCCAAAAGCCATATGTGAGGCAGACTCGGACTCCCATTTCCTTCTTTTTTTTTAGTTAAAGAAATCACCATGTCTTCATAAGGGTAGGCTCAACTGCTATTAACAAGCAACCTCCCCAAATCACAGTGGCTTAACATGACAAAAATGTATCTCTCCTTCCGGCAAATTCTGGCTGGGTAGCTCTTTCGCTCAATTCCATTTCCAGAATTCCATACAGCCCCACCAGGATGCGGGGGCCTGGACATGTTGTTCCTGGCTGGGCAACCATTTCCCGGCAACCACTCCAGGCCATGGGAGGGTAGCACAAGGAGGTGGGCCTGGTGATTCTGACAAACCCTGGTATGGCTGGAAACTGTACAGAACTTAAATTGCTGGGAGGGGGGAACTGACTGAAAGGCGTTTATGATCACCTGCTTTGTGTGAAGATCTAAACCACCTGTTATAAGGGAGCTCAAGGGAGAAAATAGGACCCTAGAGACTTAAAACCTAGTGAGGGTGACAGATGTGCGATCAACTAACAACTAACTAGATGTTAAACCTCCTCCCATTCCGTTTTCCTTGAATTGTACCAGCTACTTTACTTTTATGGGATATTGACGAATGTCATATACGTGCCTGGAAATAAATGATTTACAAGACAAATACTCATCACAGAAATGTACACTGAAGAATTTAACGAGCGGAGGCAGTATATTAAGTGGTTAAGGATCAGCGGTAGGGACAGACCGCCTGTGTTCAAGTCTTGAGTCCGCTACTTCCAAAAATGTATCTGCTTTGTGCTCAGTTTTCTTGCCTATAAAATGCGGGTGGAGATGGTCCCTACCTCATGGGTTACTGAAAGGATTAGACGGATTATAAAGGTAAAGCACTTAGAACCGTGCTTTGCAGGTTAATGTTGGCTGTTGTTACTGAGTAATGCTGTATTAAACATAAAGGGTGCAGACCACATGTAAACATGAGAATTCTTGAATGACTCGGTTTGCAACATGCAAATTCTGCTCCCAAATGCACTCTTCTTGGCCTTCTCCTCCTGCAACTGTCCTGGCCTGCCTCTCAGGCACTCTTGCATGCTTTGCCACCTAGGTAGCCCACTGCCCTTATCCTAGACGGCCTCTTTTCCTTACTCCTTATCTCTGGTCCCACCTGAACAGATCTGTCCTGATTTCCTAGAAGTGGAAACATTTTTTTTTTTTTTTTTACTGGATGATATTTTATCCTTTTCCTAACTTGATATTTTAGTTTCATTTTCCTAATGTGGCAGAATGGCTTCCCCTATCCCCATCATGGTGGTGGGAAGGAGAAAGCCCTTAATTTCTAAGGGATTAGAGAGGCCTTCTCAGAAGAAGTGACACTGAGCTGTGCAGGTTTGTGTCAGGTGCAGGAAACTTTCTGTGACTGGCGGTTTTCTCTTTATTTGACTGGCTCTCAGTATGTCTGGTCTACATATCCAAAACTAGACTTGCCCCCTTCCCCCAACTGTCCTAATTGTCCCTTTGGTCCTAACTGTCCTTTTGTTACCCACCTGGCACATGTTAGGTTATAAATGTTTAGAGTAAAGGTATCAATGACTTTTCAATGTTCTGCATCTATTTAAGCATCTAACTTTTTCTGAGGTTAATTTGAGCTTTTATTTGCAAGTATAACTTAACTACAGTGGCTTGCAAACTCTTTTGACCTAAAAAATACATTTTACATCACAATCCAACAAACACACACACATATGTGTGTATATATATATATGCCTGTGTATATATATATGTGTGTGTCTATATACATATATATATCTGAAACAAAAGTGTTGCCAAAAACGTCTGCCTAACACGTCTGCCTAAGAACACTGAGTGTTCTTTTTTTTAAGACTTTTTTTTTTTTTGGCAGTTTTAGGTTTCTAACAAAATTGACAGGAAGGTACAGAAATTTCCCATTTAAACCCCCTCTCCACACAAGGCATCTGGCTTTTGACTCTTTTAACTATCTCTGGTGTGTATCCCCTCATCATCATTCTCACTATGACAGGTACCTTTACCTTTAGGTCATGATTTTTCCCTCCGTGCAAGGCCAGGCTCGGTGTCCTCAACAGCACACCCGGCACTAGCCGTGCGGGTCTCCTTACCCTCCCTCTACAGTGTGCTTTGCTCTGTTCCACTTTCATTTCTGAAAACCTTATGCTTAGCTTCTACACAATAGATTCTCGGCAGGAGAAATTACAGATGGGACACAGTCAACACTTAACGATCCTCCTCAGCCCTTTGCCCGCTTTATGACCAGATCCAAAGGTGCTAAGGTTCTAGGCTGGGTTTAGCCAAATAGAGCAGAGCAAGGGGTGAGGGAAGCAAAATGCATGTGAGACTTGGAAGCAAACACACTTAGGTACTGACAGGTACTGAAGTGTCCAGGTAAGGAATGTGTACTCAACATATATCCCAATGTGCATTTCCAAGCTGCAGTGGGAGAGAAGAAGGAACTCCATCTCTGAAGGCAGAAATGCCTTGAATGAAACATATCTTTGCTGCTAAATAATCTTGTGAACTTGGCAAAGTCACCTAATCTCTCTCAGCCTCATTTTCCTCACCTGGAAAATTGGAGATAGCTGTTTTTACACTGTAGGGCTACAAAGTAGGCACATGACACTCTCCACACTGTGTGCTTGTCACATAGCACATTTCCAAGAAAAGTCAGTGATCACTAAGAAGAATTCTGTGATTTCATATTGTCAATCAGCTTTCCGCAAATGATCACAGGAGTTAAGATAAACGCCGTAAGATGGTATGTGCAATGCCACATGAGCGCTTCCAAATAAAGGCGTAGCAGAGCCTAAGGAGGTCAGAGACCAGAGACACCTGCCCAGAGGAAGTGATAGTGGAGACGAATTTTAAAGGAAGGGAAGAAATCCCCATGAGAACTAAAAAGGAAGGCCATTTTAAGCAGAGGAAACAGCGCGTGCAAAAAGCAGAGAGAAGAGTAGCATGGGGGCTTCCCTGGTGGCGCAGTGGTTGAGAGTCCGCCTGCCGATGCAGGGGACAGGGGTTCGTGCCCCGGTCCGGGAGGATCCCACGTGCCGTGGGGCGGCTGGGCCCGTGAGCCATGGCCGCTGAGCCTGCGCGTCCGGTGCCTGTGCTCCGCAACGGGAGGGGCCACAGCAGTGGGAGGCCCGCGTACCGCCAAAAAAAAAAAAAAAAAAAGAGCAGCATGATGCATTCAGCAAACAGCAGGGAGCTTGAGGACTGGGAGGAAAAGCAGGAGCCAGATCACACAGGGCTCATTCACAGCCATCCTGCTGAAGAGCCTGAACTTTATTCTATGGGTAATAAGGCGTCACTGAAAGGAAATGATGGGGCAGGATTTGCATTGGGAACGTTTTCTTTAGATGTTGTAGAACGTGGACTAGAGCAAAGCTTTCCAACGTTGTTCACATCATGGCACACACAGACTTAGACAATGAAGGGATGGTTCCAGCACCACCTAAGGTGAGAGGCTATCCTGGTGCCACACAGCTGCCCAGGGGGCTGAAAGGGTTTGCACACACATAGCGTCCTTGTAGCCCACCAGTGTGACGTGGCACATGGATTAGGAAGCTTTGGATTAGAGGAGAGGTTAGATCATCAGGCAAGAAATGTCTCAGGAAATAAACTACACTGAGGTTGTCTGGGCAAATCCTAATGAGCGAAATGTGGGTAATGGCCAGGGGCGTAGATTTGGTGTCAAGAATGTTGCTCCGTGCCCATGGGCCTGGGGTTTGGTGGAGTTTAATAAAATGCCGCTTTCCACGGCATCAAACCTCCTAAAGAGCCAGATGGGATGAAATATATCTTTCTTCTTCCTTAATAATTTCAATCTGTATCTCTGAAGAAAACCCCTGAATGGCTGGATCGGTCCCCAGCCAAACTGTAAAATAAGTGAGGTTTATCCCGGGAATCTTGTCTTCCTCACCTTCATCCTTCCCTGTGCACCCACATTCCAACTGTAAGAGTTCTCTCTTTCCCTCCTCCTATCACACCTGGCTCTGCACCTCTGATGCAGTCACTCATCCGGAGGCCTAAGTGTATCACTGCACATCGCCTCCCTGGAATAACTGCATGTCAGGTGGCATCATATTAGTAAACATGAAGACTTGCTTCCTTTTCAAGCTATTTCAGGCCTTAAGGCTAAGGAAGAAGAGGTGGGCAGGTAGAGAGCCTTAGCTTCACACTCCTGAAATCACACTAGGAAGGTGTCTCTAAAAACACCTCTTTAATAGTTACCAAATATTCTTTCGTTTCGCCTTCCTAATAATCTGGTCAGAAAGCGAGCAGATGGTGATATGCCCATTTTACAGGGGAGAAAACTGAGATCTGGAGGGGTTCCAAGTGATGTGCTTAAGGCCACACAGTTCACTCTCTGGGTAAATTCTAGCTCGCTGAATGGCTGGGGGGAGGAGTACCCTCAGCTTGCCATGAACCTCTTCTGCATCAGTGTTCTTCAACTCCCATTTCCACTTGGAAGCAGACGAAACCAACCAGACCCCCACAGTGAATCGAGGTCAGTACATCCAGACGAACCTCCTCGAAGAGTTTTGTTTGTCCGCCTGGCGGCCTTGGGTCCGGCAGCTCCCAGCTGTCTGGCAGGGGAGTGCAGCTCACGAGGACAGAGGTGCTTTGTCCCAAAAGACTGAATGTATCAGTGTTGAGACTGAGATGGAGCGCTTGGGGGGTGGGAACCGACAGGCACACTGTTAAGAGTTGGCTTGTAGAGGCTGATCTTTCTGAGAAAGCAGAAACTTTGTTTCCTCATTTAAATCTTTTCTGTTTATTTTTTTCTCAGCCTCCTGACTTTTGAAGTTTAATTGTCAATTTCTGTTTTTCAAGCACAAAAGGGGAGGTGTCCGGCTTTCTAATGTATGAGGAGACCTCAAGTGGGCTTTCTTGGGACCACAGCCCTTTCACTGAACTTAGGAAATAAGGCATCCGGTCTCAGGAGGAATGGGGTGGCAGCAGGTGGTGGAGAAAGTGAAGGAGGGGAGCTTTCCAATGCAACATGATTGAGGTTATAAATACCAACAGCCCTCCCCCAGGACACCAAGGCAAAGAGGACACCACCCCTGCTCTTTCAATACAGGCTGGCTTTAGCTCTTCAAGGCCATTCCTGATATTCACATAAACCAGACTACACTGGTGAAAATAACACACAATCTTCATGCTCTGTGTTATGTTTCTTTGAGAAGAACAAAGTATGATTGGCCCCAAACCCTCAACCCCTGCCCTTGTCCTGTCCAGGATTGATGGCTTAAGCCCTTTTCCCCAAAGTCTTCGAACCTGTGGGGTTTTCTACTCAGAACAGATATTTCTGTTATCCGGATTCACTAAACTTTAATTCTGGAGTCCCAGTGCCAAACGCTTCTCACCCTCCACACGCCCCAAGCAGTTTTGGAAGGCTGGTCTCCTCTCCACCACCAATGTGCTCCATCTTCCCCCACCACCTGTAGCTTGGGGCCAAGCAAAGCTGGACCAGCTGGACTGTCTGGGTGGGATGGGGTGACTGCTCCCTTCTCTCTACCCTGCTGCTTTGAGGACAATAGTCAGAGGTAGACAGGAACCAAAAGAAAGACCCACTGAAGCAACTCCCGTCCTCCTCACGTTCATGGCATTCTCCGGTCCCCTTCGCACATGATGCCACATAACCTCTGGAACACGAGACCTTTCTGCAAACTATTTTCCCCTTATTAACTCTGCTAATCAACTTGCTTCTGTCAAGGTTACAGCTTGCAAAGAATGCAAAGACAAGACTGAACGAAACATTTTCTCTTTCTTAAACTTTTCCTTTTTTCCTACGTAAAAGAAAAGCTCTGATGGATGTGAAAGAGCATGGAAGCAGAACGGCTCTCAAAGCAACTTTCCGCGGAGGATTGTTTTGAACCCTGACCAAGCAGAGTACCCTCGTGTTTTCACCATTTTTCTCCTTCACAGAGAATTCTGACTCAGGTGGCCTCTCCACAGCACCACCTGCTCCTACTCAATGCATAGCTATTCTCTGTCCGTGGGAAGGAAATGGCAGTGGCTGACGAGAAAGTCCCGGTGGGCCTGTTCATCTGATCCGCCTGCTGGGACCCTGAAGAAAAGCAGTTGGCCAGCTTCTAGGACCACCCCTTGCTCCAAGAGGTCACTGGGCCCAGGGTCAGCATTTTGTAAAGATTAAACCTACTTTAATTTTCTTCCATGTGAGGGTTTGCTTAGACAATGACCTTTCGTACTGTCAAAAGAAAATTCAGAGAGCTTTACTTGATATGAATATTTTATTGAGCAAGAAACAAACTGTTCACGAACCGGGATACTGCAAACCTGCAACTGGTATTGACTCTCAGAAGCAGGATGTGATGTTACAGGGTGGCTTGTAAAATAAAATGAGGACTTTTACAGTGATTGGTTATTATAATGGAGGTCTCCGGACGACAGGGGAGGTTAAAAGTTATTATCACATATCATTTTAGGAAGGTGTCGTTAAGTTTCATTTATGATTGTCAGAGGCATTTGCAAGAAATAGCCTAAATTAAATTTTGCTTATATTCATGAAATATGCAAGATGGCTTCTCTTATGTGGCTTAACTGGTTTTGTCTGCCTGAGGGATCTTCAACACTGGTCTCCATTTTTTAAATTTTAATAATTCTTCCCTTTTGGCCATTCTTTCCGCAAGCTGAGGGTGTGACCAAATAGTATAGCATTACTCTTGGTACCACTGTTAATATAGTTGCTGGGACAGATGGTCATATAGTCACTGTTTCCAATAGTTGCACAGGCATCATAGACATGGGCAGTCAGATGACTGAGTTCTTCAAGCTGTCTAATCCTGATGGATTTCATTTGAAGTGTGAGTGGCTGCCGAAAGGCACTTAAAACCCTCGAAGAGGACACGATGCACTTGGGAGGTTAATATCATGACTATGTGTAGAATAATAAGCCAAGTATTGAAAAACTCCCCAGACCAGATATTCCTAGGAACTAAGATTTAACCAACTAAAAAAATCAAAGAAGTTATAATCAGATTCAAGTTTTTTTTTTAATAAATTTATTTATTTACTTTTGGCCGCGGGTTGGGTCTTCACTGCTGCACGCAGGCTTTCTCTAGTTGCGGAGAGTGGGAGCTACTCTTCGTTGCGGTGCGCGGGCTTCTCATTGCGGTGGCTTCTCTTATTGCGGAGCACGGGCTCTAGGAGCAAGGGCTTCAGTAGTTGCAGCGTGTGGGCTTAGTAGCTGTGGCTCACGGGCTCTAGAGCGCAGGCTCAGTAGTTATGGCGCACAGGCTTAGTTGCTACGCAGCATGTGGGATCTTCCTGGATCAGGGATTGAACCCATGTCCCCTGCACTGGCAGGCAGATTCTTAACCACTGCGTCACCAGGGAAGTCCCCAGATTCAAGTTTTACTTTTCAAAGCCAATCTGTGTTTTTTGGATAACGTGAATTAAGTTTCCATTTTTTTCCTGAGTTATTTACATAGACACAACATGACATATATTCTTTCTCATTCAGCCAGTAAATGGTCTAAGGTTATGCAACTGTCAAATACAATTCTGTCTAAAAAAATTCTCATAGATTCTTGTTGAAATTGTAGATAAGCAGATAAGGTCTCTTTTAAGGAGGTTTAAATGCAGTCTTTCATCAGCGACTTCTTCAATAAATTAAAGACTCCATGTTCTAGTGTATGGGACATATTATCTTCTTTTGAATGCAGATCACAGAAAGCTTTTTATTCTTGGTGGAAATAAGCCTTTGAATATTGTATTAGTGCTTTATATTATTGAACCACATCATAATTATTTAGAGCAGGGGGATGTTTCATTTCAGGAGGTGGTGTTGCAGGCGAGCTTCCACCTGGGTTAGAACTCTACTGGTGTAAGGAATCGGGTATTTTATAAGAGGGATTCCTATAGAAACAAAAGAAAAATAAAGCTTAATAGTTGGAGCAAATTATAAACTCTGTTTCCAAGTCTAGAAAGCAGTCAGTCAAGAAATTTTCTTGATTTGAGCTCAAAGCATCTTTAGATAGTAGAATGGGAACGGCAGTTCCAATCGGATGGATTTTTCTGGTTTGCAGTTTGAATGTCCTTGATGATGTCATTGGGTGTTCTGTTGCACTCTGAGTGGCCCACAGAGAAGTACAACCACACAGAAGGTTGTACATACATGACCTGCTGTGATTTCTCTGAAGTTTACAGGTAGATAACAAAACCTCAAAGACAATGAACACAACTAGAATCTGATAACAAGAGCACTTATAGTTTTCTACTCTTCTCTACTTTTTACTCTTCTCTTCTTTTCTATAGTCATCTCATTTTTATCAAAGACAATCACGGTAAGACTAATTTGTCTGTAAACAAGTTTAGTCTCATTACAGTTGACCTGATGATTTACACAGTGCAGCAAGAATAGTGAGTCTATGCAATATTCTCAAATATGATATTCCAGCCAAAGCTTTATTAATATCCAAGGGGCTTTCCTGGCTCCATAAAGTCAACCTTAGTTCTTTAAAACTGTCTAGTAATAAGGAATTTAAAATTATATCTTTAAAAGTCTCTTTAGGCTAAGAAGCTAAGTTAAAGACTTGCCCAACTGTATCTTGTTATAAGGAATACAAATTCTTATTGAACTTATCTAAATACCTATATTGCCATGAAAATGAGATTACTCAATAAGAGTATTCTGGAGGGATCAGGTAAGGAGAAAAAGATAAGTGTTTTATTTTGCTTATAAAAGTATACTTTACCAAACAGGTATAAATTATGGATAGGCGAGAAAAAGGGAGAGAGAGAGAGATTGAGATTGGTGGGGGGAGGGGTGGGGCACAGGTTCTTTACAGCTAGAAAACAAAACATTGAAGAACCAGTAATGTTTCAAACAAAGTCATAAAAATTGTAATCACTTCCATAAGTTCATTCAGTTCCATGTAACTAATTCTTGTTTTGCTTGGTTAGCAGTTTTAAGAATCCATCAGTTTTTCAATGAGAATTTTAGAAATCCCTACCTAGGTCAGTGTTATGATCTTAAAATTATCAGAAACCTGTATTCTAGAGTACTTTTCAGGGTCTTTCCCATTAATCTCTTGCAATTTTAAATCATAGCTGCTTGCAAAAGCTTTCGGGAAAGCATGAAAGTAAAAGAGTAACTGTCTATAATTAAAATGGCCACTGTTAAAGATACGGTGAGAGTTCATGATAATGCAATTGACAAAGGAATTTGGTTATTTTTGTGATATGCAATATTTTAAGAAAAAACTGGAATTATGACTGATTATATAGACAGTAAGGACAATGACAAATCTTACAGAATTCTGTATAGTTTTGGGAACATTAGTAATATATACGCATGCATATATAACCTAAAGAAGGTTAATCATCACTTTTATTTGACAATGTTTCCAATGTAATTGAATATATCAAATAAGCCTATTAATTTAATATTTCTCTTTTTCTAAGAAGAGAGAACAAATCTTTTGAGATCTTCCAAGGACCCTCTGGAAAAACCAAAAGAAAGACTTCATTCAGACTTGATTTGGGGCAGTCTGTCAAAAATGTCAAAAGATTTAAAACACTTGATCAAACAGGATCATAGGCCACTGGGAAACAAAACTTAATCATTCAACCACAGTGACAATTAAAAGATTTCAAAACCAAATACAGAAGATCAAGTAACTGTTAAAAAAAAAAAAACAACCTCAACTCTTTTAACAGTGAAAAGACTCTGTTTTTCTAAACAATCAAAGACCTGATAAAGACTATGTGCACAGGAAATTATTTTGATAAGACAAAGGATCTTTGTTTCCCAGGCAGATCACAAAAAAAATCTTTTACAATCTCTTATTAAGAGCAGACTAATAATTTAAGAAATTTTCTCATTTTAACAGAGAGAAAATTAAACTCAAGGTTTTTTTTTTAATCAGTACATTATGGAGCACATTTTAAAAACTCATAAATAAATCCATTGAATTTGTTAGCCTTGATCTCACAACAAATAATTTCCTTTCCACAAACCTTCTGCAACTTTCTATATCCATTTATATTTTGTCCGATTTCTTTTTTTCTTTTTCATTCTGGAACAACCAGCCATTTTACTTTAGGACAAAATTACTCCCTTTTTTCTTTAACAAAAACACATCCTATATTCCTTTCATGCTCTTCATTTAAAAACACATCCCCTTTTCCTGCCATACTTTGTATACAAGGCTGTTTCCCTTCACTCTTAACTGTTTCTAGTAGTTTTATTTTTACATATTGATCATAAAATTTAACTATTAGTAACCTATATTTTCTAGTGAAAACTAGGAAGCAGGCAATTAGGAACTGTCTGTCATATATTAGCATCTTGTAGTAGATTAGCAAATTTATGAGTACATAATTATAAAAAAATTATAATTTTTAACGCATCTTTTCATAGTATAATTTTTTAATGTGGCGAAAGACATAGTTATCAATAGACCCAGATATTTTTCATCTGTAAAAATTAACAAGCCAATGGTAGCTAAAGTTATGTTTAGCTATTAATGTTCTAGTATAGAAATGACCTATATTCAATGAATATCCATCATTTAATTTAACTTAATTTAGTATAAACTTTTATCTTATTTATGTTTATTTAAATTACTTGTTTTTCTAAACAAGTATGCTTGGATTAGATGTTAAACAGCTAACCATCATCTTTAGTTATTTTTCTTGCTGACAAATTTTGTAACATAGAGATAGCATGAGCTTAATTGACTAGTAAATCTAGGTAGAAAAAGCAGTATGTTTGAATTATATTTTATGTTGCCAACTCTGAGAACATGCCTGTTTTAACTAAACCAACAAACTTAAACTAGCTTTTATTTATTGAATATTATCCTAGATCGTGTGAGCTTGGAAAACCTTTGGGCTAGCCTCTGTATTTCTGAGGGTTTTAGGAATACTTTATATAATACTTAATTTAGGAATACTTAATTGGCTTATTCTTTAAGCCAATTAAATAGAGCTTTTAAAAAATATCACATATACATAATATACATACATACATAGATGTACATAAACATACAGACAGATGCAAACAGGGATCTTACAGCTTTCATTTAAAAATTTTAAGCATGTATCTGGTACAATAACACAAAACTCAAAAGAAAAGCTGGATCCAAATTGTGTTCCTAGGAGACAGAATAAGTTAGTTACCTGCTAAGATGGCTAAAGTTTTTACCAAATATTTTTTATTTACATGCCGCAAGGACTCAGAGAAGTTATTTCTGGAGTCATTTTTCTGCATACCAATCAAAGAATGCATTCTATTGTCTCTGAGAGGTTAGGAATCCTCTCTTTTTAAGAGTTCCCCTAAGGTAGACTACCTTATCTAAGTGAAAGATTCCTCCAAATAGCCACTACAATTCCAAATTATCCAAAAGTTCATCCATTTTCTACTAAATCCAAGATCTTGGCCAAAAGCTTAAACATAGATCAGGAGGAATTATCCAACCTGAAAAACACAGAAAAGAAAGAAGAGAAATGAACAGAGTCTCAGGAACCTGTGGGTCAGTATCATAAGGTCTATTATTTGTATTATCTGAGTTCCAGGAGGAGAGGAAAAAGAAGCTGAAGCAGAAAATAGAATGGAAAAACTAGCTGAAGACTTCTCAATTTTGGTGAAATACATAAACCTATAGATTCAAGAAATTTAGCAAATCTCAAACAGGAAAGACTCAAAGAAATCCATGTCCAGAATAATATAATTTAACTGATGAAAACGAAAGAAAAAGAAAATTTACTGGGGACTTCCCTGGTGGTCCAGTGGTAAAGAATCTGCCTTCCAATGCAGGGGATGCGGGTTTGATCCCTGGTCGGGGAACGAGGATCCCACATGCCGCCGGGCAACTAAGCCCTCGCACCACAACTACTGAGCTTGCAAGCTTGCGCACCTCAGCAAGAGAGCCCGAGTGCCACAAACTACAGAGCCCACGTGTCACAGCTAGAGAGAGAAAATCCACACACTGTATCTAGAGAGAAGCCCATGAGCCACAACTAGAGAGAAGAGAAGCCTGCGTGCCACAACTACAGAGAAGCCCGCGGGCCACAATGAAGAGCCCGTGCTGCAACAAAAGATCCCACATGCCTCAACGAAAATCCCACAGCTAAGATCCGGTGCAGCCAAAAAAGTAAAGGAAATAAATGAATTAAATAAATAAATAAAAAAAAATAAAAGCGATAAAAAAAAGTAATGCTTTAAAAAAAATTTCCTGAAAGCAGAAAAACAACACGTTTCATATAAGGGAACGATAATTCAAATGATTATGGATTTCTCATCAGAAAATATGGAAGCCGGAAAGAAGTACAACAGTTATTAGTATTATTGTTATTATTATTCTGCTGTATTGAGATATTCACATACCATAAAATTCACTCTTTTAAAGTGAACAATTCAGTTATTTTTAGTATATTCACTAGGTTTTACAACCATCCCCACTATATAATTCCAGAATATTTTCATCACAAAAAGAAACTCCATACGCATTAGTAATCACCCTACCTCCTTCTCCCTCCATCCCTTGGAAAACACTAAAATACTTTTTGCCTCTATCTATTTGCTTACTACAGGCAGTTCACGTAAACTAATCATGCGATATGTGGCCTATTATGTCTGCTCTTTTACTTAGCATAATGTTTTCAGAGTTCAACTATGTTATATCATCTATCAGTACTTCATTCCATTTTATAGCCAAGTAGCATTCCATTGTGTGGATATACCACATTTTATTTATCCATTCATCCACTGATGGACATTTGGGTTGTTTCCACTTTTGACTGTCATGAATAATGTTGCTATGAACATTCATGGACTTGTTTTTTTGTAGATACATGTTTTCCATTCTCTTGGGTATATATTGATACATAGGAATGGAACTGATGGATTATACAAGAGCTCTACAAACTTTCTGAAGAACCATCATAGCAATTCTTTCTAAGTACCTACATCATTATACATTTGCACTAGCAATGTAAGAATATTCTAATGTCTCCTCATCCTCATCAACACTTGTTATTTTCCATCTTTTTTATTACAGTGATCTAGTGGATGTGAAGTGGCATCTCAGTGTGGCTTCAATTTGCATTTCCCTAATGACTAAAGATGTAGAATACCTTTTCACACACTTATTGTCCATTTGTATATCTTTATTGAAGAAATATCTATTCAAATCCCCTGCCTATTTTTAAATTGGATTGTCTTATTGTTGAATTATATATATATATATATATATATATTCTGGATACAAGACCCTTATCATATATATGATCTACAAATATTGTTTCCCTATCTGTGGGATAACTCTTCACTTTCTTGACAGTGTCCTTTGAAGCACAAACATTTTTATTTTTGATGAATTACAACTTTATTTTTCTTTTGTCACTTTTGCTTTTGGTATCATATTTAATAAGGAAAGAACTAGTCTAAGGACACAGAGATTTACTTCTGAGACTTTTAAAGTTTTCACTCTTACATTTAGATCTTTGATCCATTTTGAGTTACTTTTGTACATGGTGTGCGGTAGTGGTTCAATTCCCTTCTTTTGCATATGGCTATTCAGTTGTGTCAGTGCCATTCGTTGAAAAGACTGTTCTTCCTCCCACTAAAATGCCTTGTCAAAAGTCAATTGCCCAAAAATCTGTGGGCTTACTTCTGGCCTCTCAGTTCTATTTCATTTATCTATACTTTTATCCTTTGCCAGTACCACATGAACTTGCTTACTGTAATGCTGTAGTTACTTTTTAAATCGGAAAGTGTAAGTCCTCCAACTTTGTTCTTTTTCATTATTATTTTGGCTATTCTGAGTCCCTTGCATTATCATATGGATTCTAGAATCATCTTGTTAATTTCTGTTTAAAAAAAAAAGACAGCTGAGATTTAGATAGGTATTGCTTTAAATCTGTAGATTAATTTGGAGAGTATTTCCATATCAATAGTAATTCAGTCTTCCGTTCCATAAAACAGGATGTCTTTCCATTTATTTAGGTCTTCTTTAATTTCTTTCAACAATATTTTGTAGTTTTCAGAGTAGAAATTTAACAGTTTTTATTAAGTTTATTTCTAAGTATTTTATTGTTTTTCATGCTATTGTAAATGGAATTGTTTTCTTCCTTCTGTTTTTGAATTGTTTATTACAACTGTATAAAAATACAATTGATTTTTCTGCAACCTTGATGAACTTATCAGCTCTAAATTTTTTGTGGATTCCTTAGAATTTTCTGTATCACAACTAAACTATGATACAGAATTTTCTGTATTATAATTATCTCTTTTCACAGATCATGTCATCTGTGGAAAGAGATCGTTTTAACTTCTTTTTCAATCTGGAGGTCTTTTATTTATTTTTCTTACTCAATTGCTCTGGCTAGAACCTCCAGTATTATTAAACTGAAATTGTGAGTGGACATCTTTGTCTTGTTCCTGATCTTGGTGATAAGTTTTCAGTCTTACACCATTAAGTATGTTGTTATTAGCTGTGAGGTATTCATAGATGCCCTTTATCGGCTCGAGGAAGCGTGCATTTGTTCCTAGTCTGTTCAGTGCTGGATTTTGTCAAATGCTTTTTCTGCACCTCTTGGAGTGATAATATCATTTTTGTCCTCTATCCTATTATTATAATGTAACATATTGATTTTTGCGTGTTAAACCAACCATGTATTCCTGGCATAAATTCCACTTGATCATGGTGTACAATCTTTTCTATATGTTATTGGATTTGGTTTGCTTATATTTTGTTGAGGATTTTTGCATCTGTATTCATAAAGGTTATTGGTATGTAATTTTATTTTCTTGTGATGTCTTTGATTTCGATATTACAGTAATACTTGTCTCATGGAATAAATTACAAACTACTCATTCATCTACTATATTTTAAAAACTTTTGTGAAGGATTTGAATTTTGTGAAAAAGGGATTAATTCTTCTTTAAACAATTGACAGAATTCACCAGTGAAGACATCTTGCCCTGGGCTTTTCTATGTGAAAAGATTTTTTGCTTACTAATTCAGAGTATTGATTTATTGTATCCATTCAGATTTTCTGTTTATTCTTTAGTAGGTTTTGGTAGTTTGTGTCTTCCTAGGAACTTGTCCATTTAACCTAGGTTATCTAATTTGTTAGCATCCCATAAGCTTTAGTATGTTGTGTTTTTCTTTTCATTCATGGAACAACATTTTAAAGTTCTAAAAGAAAAACCCAGAATTCCATGTCCTATGAAAATAGAAAACTGCCCTAAAAGAAATTCTGAAGAAAGTTCTTCGGTTTGAAGGAAAATTATTCCAAAAGTAAACATAGAACATTAACAGCTAATAGTATATATTAAATAATATATATAATAGAGAGAGACACATATAAATAATAAAATATCTGAAATATGTAGATAAATATAACAAACTAAAAAGAAAAAATTATAACTTTATCTGATAGGTTTTTCAATATATGTAGATGAAATGCATATGACAAGTACAACATGAAAGAAAGTTAAAAGGACTATATGATGGTAAGGTTTCTACATTCATCTTGAAATCATAAAATATAAATTCTAAGTGGATTTTGAAATTTTGAAATTGTGAATTTTGAAAATTTTGAAAGTGTGAATATTTTAATCCCTTAGAGCAACCACTTAATAATTTATATAAAGAAATATGGTCAAATAAAATTTGAAAAAAATTGAAATAATCCAAAAGAAGGAAGGAAAGGGGTAACAGAGTAAAAAAATAGAAGAAACAAACAAATTAGAAAATGATAGACCTAAGTCTAAACATATTAATAATTTACCTTATGTGTAAATAAGTTAAGCACCCCAATTAAAATAAAGACATTAAACTATACACTAAACGAAATCTACTTTAAATATAATGTTACAGGAAGGTTGACAATAAAGGATGAATAAAGATATATCATGCAAACACTGATCAAAACAAAGTAGGAGTGGCTACATTAATATCAAACATCAGAGCAAAGAAATAGTAGACTTCAGAGCAAAGAAAACTACTAAGAATAAAAAGACACATTACATAATGACAAAAGGGTCAAGAAGACTTAATAATTTTAAATGTGTATGCACCTGACAACATTGCTTCAAAATATATGAAGCAAAAATTGATACAACTGAAATGAGAAATGGACAAATCTACAGCTATATTTGGAGGCTTTAACATTCCTTTCTCAGTAATGAAAAGAGCAAGTAGGTATAACAACAGTAAGGATCTAGAAGAATGAACAACATCATCAGTCAAGTGGATCTAATCGACATTTCCAAACTCATTTTATGAGGCCAGCATTGCTCTGATATCAAAACTAGACAGAGATAGTGTAACAGAAGAAAACTAAGGACTAATACCCCCCATGAACACAGATGATAAACCTTCAGCAACATATAAGCAAATCAAAACCAGCAACATATAATAAGAATTACACACAATGACCAAGTAGGGTTTATCCCAAGAATGCAAGACTTTTAATATTTGAAAATCAAACAATGCAACCTACAGACTGAAAAGACTAAAGAGAAAAAACAACAAGATTATATAAATTAATGTAGAAAAAGCATTTGAAAATAATTCAATATCCACTCATGGTAAAACACTCAGCAAACCTGGAATAGAGGGTAACTTCCTACTTGATAAAGAGCATCAAGAAAAATAGCTACCACTAATATCATACTTAATCATGAGAGGTGAAAGGCAAGAATGTAGATCAGGAATAAAGCAAGAATGTCCACTCTCACCACTTCCCTTTAACATAGTACTGGAAACCTTCCCAGTACAATATGGCAAGAAAGATAAATAAAAGGCATTCAGATTGGAAAATAAGAAATAAAATTGTTTCCATTAATAGATGATATGATTGTCTATATAGAAAGTCCATGCAATCTCAAAAAAATGGTCCCAGAAGTAGTAAGTGAATTTAGGAAAGCTGCAGGATGCAACAAGTAAAAATCATTTTACATTTAAATTAACAATGAACAACAATTAGAAAATAAAATCCAATACCATTGACAATCAATTAAAAAAATGAAATTCTTAGTTATAAACCATGTAAAATAAAGGATCTGTATCCTGATAGCTACAAAATGCTGATGAAAGAAACCAAAGACGACCTAAATAAAAGAGATATACTCTGTTGTGTTCATAATTGGAAAAAGTAATATAGTTAAGATGTCAATTCTCCCCAAACTGATCTGTAGGTTAATATAATTTCATTCAAAATCCCAGCAGGTTTTTTATAAATACAGATTAGTTGATTTTAAAATTTATATGGAAAGGCAAAGGAATTAAAATAGCCAAAACAATTCTAAAAAAGAATAAAGAGAATTCACATTATGAAATTTCAAGACTTACTATAAAACTAGAGTAATCAAGAAAATATGGCATTGGCAAAGGGATAGACGCAGATCAATGTAACAGATTAGAGAGTCCAATAATAAACCCACACAATTATGGCTGATTGATTTAAGTGCAAAAGTGATTCAATGGCAAAAGGATAGTCTTTTTAAACAAATACTGTTGGAACATATCCAAAAAAAGAAGCTTGACCTAAACCTCACCCCTTATACAAAAATTAACCACAAACCCAAAATGGATCATAAATCTAAATGTAAAATATAAAATTATAAAATTCTTAGAACACATTGGAGAAAATCTCTATGACCTGGAGTTAGGCAAAGAGTTTTTAGTTATAACATTAAAAGCACTACCCATAAAAGAAACAACGGATAAATTGGACTTTATCAAAATTAAAAACTTTTGCTCTGTGTAACATACTATCAGGAGAATGAAAGACAAACTACAGAGTGGGAGAAAATATTTGTAAATCACATATCTAAGAAGGAACATGTATCCAGATTATGTTCTAGAAAAGGAAAACTCTTAGAACTCAGCAGAAAGGAAACAACAAAAAAAAGTCAGCGTACAGATATGAACAGACACTTCACCAAAGAAGATATAAGGGACAAAAAGATGCACATAAAGAGATGCTCAACCTCAGTGGCCATTAAGGAAGTAATTAAAATCTCAATGTGATAAAACTGCACAGCTAAAATAAAAACAAAGCAAAACGGATACTACCAAATGCTGACAAGAATGCAGCACACCTGGAACTGTCACATATAACCAGTGAGACTGCAAAATGGTAAAGCTGTTCTGCAAAATAACTTGGCAGTTTCTTATACAGTTAAATTTACATTTACCATCTAACCCAGTAATTTCACTCCTAGGTATTTATCCTAGAAAAGTGAAAATGTGTATTCATACAAAACCCTGCACATCAGTGTTTACAGTAGCTCTAGTCCTAATCACTCAAAACTGGAAACAACCCAAATGTCCTTCAACAAGTGAATAAGTAAACAAATTGTAGTATATACATACAATGAAATACTATTCAGCAACAAAAAGAAACAAACTGTTGATAAACAAGACAAACTGAAGAGTACTGATGGAAAAAAGCCAGTCTCAAAAGGTAATATACTGGGCCGTACCACTTATATAATATTTGAGAAAGGCAAAAATGTAGCAACAGAACACAGATCAGTGGTTAAGAGGGCTTAAGACTTGTGGGGTAGGGGAGGGGAGGGATGGGAATCAGTGTGACTTTAAAGGGGCAGCACAGTGAGTTTTGTGCCGATGGGATGGAACTGTTCTGTATCCTGATTGTGGTGGTGAGGGTTATATGAATCTACTCATGTGTTAAAACTCTTAGAATTTTACACATACACTCAAACTGTATGTTAGTTTGAAAACAACGAATTTACTTTGTTACGCTGCAGTGAGAACTAAAAAGTAAGAGCAGGGGCTTCCCTGGTGGCGCAGTGGTTGAACGTCCGCCTGCCGATGCAGGGGACACGGGTTTGTGCCCCGGTCCGGGAGGATCCCACGTGCCGCGGGGCGGCTGGGCCCATGGGCCACGGCCGCTGGGCCTGCGTGTCCGGAGCCTGCGCTCCGCAACGGGAGAGGCCACAGCAGTGAGAGGCCCACGTACCGCAAGAAAAAAAAAAAAAAAAGTAAGAGCATGTGGTAAACAGCCTTGAACAATGACTGTACATAGCAAGTCTTCACCAAATGTTACTTCACTTCCCCCATTTTTTATTCCTCTCAGCCAAGGCTAAGCCCCTTGCCATTGGTCAGTGTCCCCACGAGCTAGGATCCATGTGCTTTGCACAGCTTAGAATTAGAAAAGGCTGGTGGAGAGTGCATCCCACCAGCAATGACCCAGCTCTTCACCACGTTTTAGTCTTCAATGAGTACAAAGGCCTCGTTTAACAGGAACATTTATTTCTTAGATCAATGGGTGTTTTCAAAATAGGAAATGTCAAAAGCCAAGATAGAGGTTTCATTCCTAGAGTAAAATGAAATACATCCCATGCTCAAAAAATTGGAGACATGACCCTCTTTGTTACATGCAAGGTACCAATACTATTACATCATTGTTGCATTTGTCACACACAGTGAATCTAGAAATTATCATTTATAGATTGTAATATTTTTAATGAAGTATAGAGTCCTTGTGTTTCTACTGGTCATTGCTCTTGATTTCTACCAGTTGAGTAGTATAGACAAATAATGCTTTGCCTCTATTACAACGTAGGAACTATTTATTCAGGATCTGCTCTGTGCTAGCAGTTAGTATCTAGAGAAGCATCATGTGTGCTTAATAGTTAATGTTCTTCTGATGCAAAGCAGAGGTATTTATCTTGATTTCCAGTAAAATCTCTGGTCCATATTCAAAAGAAACAATGTTAAATAATGCTTTCTTCTTATCCTCACAGAGGAAATTAAATTTTTCAGGGAATCTTTTTCTGTCAAAATACATGTTGGTCTTAAGGATTAGGTATAGATATCATCAGATTATTACCTTAACGATTAAATAAAGCATTCTTCAAAATCCTGTAATAAATAACATTTTTATTATCTGAGGAGTGATTTTGGATCCAGGGTTGCATTCTGAGCAATGTCTTGTTCGCTTTTCTCTGCATCTATTTTAAATAGTTTCATTCATTTGTTCTTGTCTCTAACAGAGTTCATTTGAACATTCGACATTTGCATTTTACAGAGTCAGTAAAAGATAATTATTCAACGCATATGCTTTTTGATTAAATGTGTGAAACTCACAAATAGAAAACGGAAATTAGTTTTAAGTGCGTTATGAAAGACTTAAATTTATCTTTGGTTCATGGAGCAGTGATGACTTTTTTTGGTGCTGTTCTTTTGGTTTCATTCTCAGTGATTGTCACAGTCAGGCAGAGCCCATAGATTCCAGAAGGAAGTTTATCCCTAGTTAATCCTCCTATATCTGAGCAGAAGTTGCCCCAAACTGACCTTTATGTGTCAGTCGCCTTTCATTATTCCCTCTTGAGCTAAATGTTGTCAATAAAAAATCACAGTTAAACCAGGTTGACATTAACCAAGGGGACCGAAAGAACTGCTTTAGAGGCTTAATATATTTGCCATTTTATCAGATGCTGTCTGAGACCCTGGCGAGTCGTTAAAGTGGAATTCTGTTTATTCACTCCAACAGAGTAAGGGCAGCCCTGAATTCTATCCAGACCAAGACCCAGAATCTAGGGTAACAAAAACCCACTTCTGAATTAATGTAGTAAGACTGGCCTTCAGAGGAATTTCTAATAAGATTTCTCCTTTCACCTTCTTGAGCCATCTTTGTGTTTTCCCAAATTCCCAGCACAACCTGAAATGACTGCAGTCCCCCCTTTGAATTAACTTACCTGGTACTGCTTTTTAAAAAAACATCTAAGCTCCAGATCTGCTTTGATCTCATTCATCCCACTTGCCCCCATTAAAATCTTACCAGCCCTGGCCCCAATCTCTTATCCCTCTCATGTATATATGAATTCACATATACATATGTGAGCATGGGCTTTGGGGGCCAGACTTGACTTTGGAAATCAGATCTGCCACTGTGTCCTTGATCAACTTCCTACACCACTCTTAACTCAATGCTCTCATCTATAAATAGATACAGTATAGTTACTTACTTCATAAGGTGGTTTTGAGGATTATATTAGATGATGCAAATGAAATATTCCATGTTGTGGACTAATCCACTTATTTATTTATTTATTATTTTTGGCTGTGTTGGGTCTTCCTTGCTGCGTGCAGGCTTTCTCTAGTTGCGGCGAGCAGGGGCTACTCTTCATTGTGGTGCATGGGCTTCTCACTGCAGTGGCTTCTACTGTTGCAGAGCACAGGCTCTAGGCACACGGGTTTCAGTAGTTGTGTCACATGGGCTCAGTAGTTGTGGCTTGTAGGCTCTAGAGCGCAGGCTCAGTAGTTGTGGCACACGGGCTTAGTTGCTTCGCGGCATGTGGGATCTTCCCGGACCAGGGTTTGAACCCATGTCCCCTGCATCAGCAGGTGGATTCTTAACCACTGCACCACCAGGGAAGTCATGCAAATGAAATATTTAGCATAGTGCCTGACACAGCAAGTGCTAAGAATGCCCATTGTCATCATCACCATACACTCTGTACTATAATTATTAGATTATATATATATGTATATGTATATCACAATAGAATTAAAATTGGTAGGGCAAGAAATGTATCTTGCGCACCATTGCTTTTCCCAGAACTTTAGATAATGTGTGTCATTAGTAGTTGATCAGTAAATGAATAACTGTATATGGTAGCTCATTCGCTCTCTCTCCCACCCCCTCCTTCACTGCCTCCCTCTTCTCTCTCTCTCCATCCATCCATAGGATATAATTTTTAAAGAACTGTTTCTTCTTTATAGCTGTTAATTTATACATCACTGACCTTCCTTTCATTCCAAGTAATTGCCCCATGACTGTACCTGCTTTTTTTCTCAAATTATTTCTCGTTCCTCACTTCTCTGGCTAGAATATAAACTCATCAGAGAAGACAGTTTGTCTTTGTTACCACTATGTCATCAGGGCCTAGAACAGTGTCAGACATATAAGTAGGAACACGATAAATATTTGTCAAAAGAACAAATGGACTTTCTCTGACTCTGACTTTCAAAATCTGCCTCTGGTCCTGTCCCTTGGACTCCCCTCTCTGGCTTGCTGTCTCACTTCCATTCAATGCCCTCCTTCTTTACTGTGAAATACATGACTCTTATTCATAGCACTATACACCCTCTGAGCTCAAGTCCTCTCTACCCTGATCCAGCCCCAGCCAAAAACTTAAGTTCCATTGACTGAAGAAGGAGGTCTCCAAGGGAACATGCACATGTCCTATGTATGTGCTGTTATTCCAGTGAATCATGGTGATGTCTAATTTAGGGTTTCCTACTGCTCCTAGATTATAAGGAACTGCTTAGATTACCCCTCAACCATGTACTGAGGGGAATCAGATTGGGGATAGGAGCAGCTTTGTAAACACCTTCCCCGTCATGCCTACTCCCTAACTACTGACCAAGGCAGCTTGTTGCTGGTTCTCTGTGCTGTCCCTCCAAAGCAGGTGTTCCTAATGTTCACAGTGCGTGAGAATCACCTAGGGAGCTTTTAAAATAAGGATTCCTGACTGCACCACCCACCCACAGGTGGGGCTCAGGCATTTATAAGTATGTAGAAAACAACAGCAACAAAAACAGCCCCAAGTGATTCTCATATGCACCCAAGGTTGAGAACCACTGGGTTCTAAAAGGTTCAAACCCATTCAGACTAGCTTTTCAAGCACCAGAAATCCCAAACACAAAGTCGTAGGGCACAAGACAGAAAAACAAGCCAGCAAGGAATCTGACCAACCGGTAGCTGATGCTGTGTCAGCCATCACTCAGCTGTAGCCAACTGCAGTTACGTGGGAATGTAGCCCAGTGTTGCTAGATATTCTAAGTCTTCAAGAGAGGCCACAAATCTGCAATTTTAGATGAACTTTCACAATTTGAAGTGCTGGCAACCAATTCAAATTTCTTTAAAATACTGTGTGGGCTGAACAAAACATGTCTGGAGCTGGATTCAATTCATGGGCCAATAGTTTGCAGTTTTTACTTTCTACCAACTGCTCTCCCATATCCTAAGAAACCCTTTCTATATTCTTCACCAAGTCTGTATTAAATTCCTAGAAAGCTAGATTTCTTTTTCATCATTCATGTAGGTTCTAGGTATTGTTTTGAACAAAACTGATTGGTATGGTTGGAATAACTTTAAAGGGCCAAAAATTCTGTGATTGAGAGTATGAGATGCTCATATGCCTGAAACTTAGAGCTATTGCCATTATATACATTATCCCCCATCTACTAATATGCATTAATATTTGAAATACACAAAGCACTGATGAGATGAGGCCCTCTGGAATACAGACAAGTGGCATGGTTCCTGCTCTGTGAGACCATTCCATATACTTAGGGAGACTGGACATACACCCATGGAATTTCAGTACATATACAACACAAGCCATGTATTAATGGTGAGGCCCTGGCTAGAGTTTCTATGTAGGAAGTAGTAGAACAGTTCTCTGAAAAGTAGTGGAGGCAGACTGTGGAGTGCCTCAAATGGATGACAAATGAGTTAAGATTCCTAGAGGTATTGGCAAGCAATTGAAGGGGCTTTATGTGTCTTTAATCTTTGTTGGCTTTTTTTCTTTTGTTTTGTCTTGCTTTTGAGTAGGAGAGTGTTGAGGCAAGCAGTGTTAGAAGGAACACTCTGGTATTAGATGAGACAGACTAGACAGTAGAGACCAGAGGAGGAAATCCTGTTAGTAGGTCACAGCCAAGGCTGCAGACATGAGGGGATGAGGGTCTTGCCCGAGTGGTGGCAGAGGGATGGGAAGGAATGGGCAGGCTCAAGTGATTTTAACCTTGACTAGAGAAAAAGGAGGGCTAGCTATCATTCAGTAATCCCCTATGATGGGCTTCATTCTGTGTTGAGCACTTCATGTAAAATTATTTCTTTTGCTTTAAACAGAATGTGACTGAAATGGGAGAGCATTTGAGTATGATTCCACTACATAACCACAGTGTAAAATCTATCTTCGAGGGCTTTAGAGATCATCGGGCCCATCCCCCTCACTTTACAGATTGGACCTGACTTTTCTCAGTTATTTGCATACTTTGTAGCAGAGCCAGAATGGAACCCAGATTTCTAATTTTTTACCCTAGTGGTCTTTTCTCTTCACCATGTTGCTTCTTCATCCTGAGCTTTCATATAAATGAGTTACAAATCAGGCATCAGATTCAGGTAAGACGACGAAAGTGCACAGCTGATAAAATGAAAGTGAACAGGTGATAAAACGTGGTGTAAAGAATAATTCCAGGGCCACTCAGTGCAAACAAGGGAGGAGACAGGAAAAAAAAAAAGTCTCCACCACCTTGATATAAAGGTTATACAAAAGAGGAGATAAAGTCAGCAGTGATATACAGTTAGCAGGAGAGCCAACATCCCCTTTATCAGCCCAGCACAGATGTTGAGATAAGGGGACATAAGTGGAATAAAAAGGAAAGCAGATTCAAAAGAGCTATTAGAAATCCCTGTTCACTGGAAGATGGTAAAATTGAAGCATCACCACTCCAGGATGGTTGGTGAGGGGAAATCCTGGAGACTCAGGGGACAGCGAGGTGTCCTGGGAGCTGGGTTTGGAGTGCGCCCGCCTCATGCGTTTCTATCCTACAACCATAAATTTTCTCTCCTAAAGAAAACATCATGGTATCGTGAGTTGACACAGTGGCATGTGGCAGTGTCTACATGAGACAGATTATCTGGAACTTTAACTGAACAGAAGGTCAATGGAAACTGAACATCTGGGCAATCATTTCCCTTCCTTTAGCCAGCCATTCTGCTATTATGTAGGTAATCCCCATGGCTGGGGCTCTGACTTGCAAACGTTTTGTCTACATCAAACTGCACCAAAAGGAGAAGCCAAATTACCCTCTCTGTCCTAAACTGCTCATTGACAGCCCAGGGAATAAGAGCTAAATAACAGGGGAGGAAATAAGAATAAGAATGCTTTCCATTCCTTCTCCCACTTCAGTTCATAATACTTTTTCTCTCACAGATAAAGTTCTACAGAGGAAGACTTGGGGAAGGTTTTCACCAACTCAGAAATCATAACATATTGATCAAGATGGATTCAACAGGGTACAACCAGAAGTAGCTCTCTTCTTTCCTACCACTGGCATGCAAACCCTACTCTGCTGACTCATTTTCCCCCATCCCAGATGAAATTCGGGGCAAGCGTCATAGCTGTTCCAGTCTCATAAATGTCATGAAAGTCTAGTGTTGACTAATATTAAAGGTCCACGTTTTCATCCTATTTAAAACCTCCCTGTTCCACTGTTTTGGCCCACTTCAGACTCAGAAACCTGTAACTGGTGAGGAAGGCGGCGTTTCTTCTCTCTTCCTTGTTAATTCCTCCCCAACTTGCTGTTGTTTCTGGCCTTGCCTGGCTTGGGCCTAGGAGGTAGAGAGACTAGAGGGAAAGGAACTGGATCCAGCACTGATGGCACGGTGGCCACCTGGCTTTGGACCCCTCTGGGTGTGGCAGATACTCAAAGGCTAATTCTTATGACCTCCATCTGTGGTTCTGGGAGAGCAGCTCCTTCCTCTCACTGGCTTCTGGGAGTAGAAGCTCCAGACAGGTTTTCTTTTGGGGTCTGGTCACTAGGTAGGCAAGTCCATTTTTTTGAGGATAAGAATCCAGCTCCCTTCAGCTGGGTATAGGTCCGGCTTCTGGGAAACCCACACTGTGGAACTGTGGGTTCCGTGGAACTGCAGCCCTCTCCCAAAGCAGCTGGCCACTTCTCACCTTTACAGGTCAGACTTCAGTCATAAGCCAGGCTCTATGTCTTCCAGATTTGCAGGAAATGAGTGACAACCCCTTTAATTAATTCTCCTAATACCTCTGCTTTAATACATTTGGTTTAAGGTTGAGGACAAGGGTCTCCACCACACTATGGAAGAAGGATACAAAGAACACTGACACCTCTATTCCAAGAAACCCCATGAGAGGCTTTGCAACCCCCAATGAACCACTGGCATTTTCATACACAGCCAGAAGGTGGATGAAGGGCTAAGGCTAGTTGAAGCAATTTCTCTGTTTTACAGAGCACCTCACATTACACATTACAAAGCACCCCACATCTAGGCAGTTAAGACTTATGCCAAAATGTGAAGTTTTTTTTTTCTTTAAAAAAACCTTAAAGTCCAGTTATATAAGGAAGCCACCTCTTCCTACCTTCCCACCTCTTCCTTCCTACTATTGGCTGCCCCACTGGCTTCAAGACTCATGTGTAACAACATGAGAAATACCACCAATTAGGTGCCTAAATGATTTTGACAGTGGGGTAGTTATCTCCTGGGTCATGGTAAAAAGCCAAAGCAAGTTATTTAAACTCTCTTTTTTTTCTGGATGATTTCCTCATTTAGTTCAACCCACCCCCTTAGATAGTTTTCCTGGACACATTCCCAGAAAGTTAATTAGGGTAGCAGTTTGACCTAAAGAGTGTGAAGCACAAAAACTCTTGGCATTTTGAGGTCAGGATGATGATCAATTTCTTTTTGTATATCCTGGGCCAAGCTGTTCTCACTTTAATTTTTTAAACTTGTGTGAAATTCAAAGAACACAGAGCCCAGTGTCATTTAAACTTGGGCCACATCATAAAAAGGCAGCTTCCTCAAAAAGAATATTGGCTGTTTTCCAGGCTGCCAGAAAGCTTTTTAGGGGATCTTTTAAACTCTTCTCCTTTCATCCACAAAGAGGAATTAAATTTGGCCAAGGGTGAACGGACTGCCCAAGATATGGATTGCTTCTAACAGAGACAGAGTTCAAGGGAATCCTAACGCTTCTCCATTTCAGGAAAGAAAAAATCAAACCCCACCCACTCCATTTATCATGGAAGAGACATTAAGTAACTTGCAATATGGTGAAGAAAATTTTCTTTTCAGAGCCATCTTAAATTGTGCATCTTTACAGAAATCGTTCAGGAACTTCATGCCCCCTTAACAGAGTGAAGTAAAGTTGCCATCTGACATGAAGGGTATGATGATACTTTTAAATAGCTCTCCCTGTTTAAAAACAAACAGATAAATAAATGATGCTTGGGATATGGCCTGGTGAGAATTTCAATCTTGAAAAACTAATTATGAAGTATTTCAAGTATGAAGCGTAGAGAATGGTATCATAAACACTCAGAAAGCACCGCTCAGCTTTGCCAGCTCTTAATGTTTGGTCAAAATGGTTTAGATCTTTTTAAAAAATACAAAACATTTTAGATATAGTTGTGTTTCACTCCTTTTCTTCTTGTCACAGAGGTAAACACTATGCTGATTTTGGTGTTGTGGTTCTCAGAATTTTCCTTTTGATAGATATGTATGCATCTCTAGACATGTTTTGCAGTATAGGTCTTATTACTATTTGAGTATGGTGAGGCCAAAAGATTAGGAGAAAACTACCATTGAAAAGATAGTTTGTTATTCTCACAGCTCCCAGGAGAAGGGGGCACATGGGGAAGCACCAGGGTTGGTCATGAGGCAGAGGGAGCAGGGGAAAAACATTTTATTGTGGCTTCCAAGGGAAAAAAAAACAGGTTAAACAGGTTTAGGATTGGCTAGTCTAAATAATTTCAGTGGACTCTGTGGTGTAGGAGCTTCCCTGGGGTGATTAGGACAGAGGAATGATGGCCCAGAGTGTAAGGGGCCCTTAAAGGAGGTGCCTGGGGGTATGGATTCGTTGGTTTGCATAAGAAAGGCACACTCTCAGGCCAGTTGTTTGCTATCTCTAGGAGTTAGCCCTAGCAGGAGTAGTCCCTCCAGAGTCAGCAAACCCCAAGATGTCAAAACATCAAATATATGGAATGAAAAAACATGATTCATACAAAACAATACACTGTTTTATTTGTATGTTGTTAACCTCTATGAAAATCATATCATACCGCACATATTATGCATATAATTGACTTTTTTTTTCTCTCAACATTATGCTTTGGGAATTTATCCAGATTGTTGTATGTAGCTCCAGTCAATTTGTTCCTTTTCACTGCTTTATAATCTAGCATTGTGTCAATATATCATAGTTTATTAATATTTATTCATCCCCTTGTTTATAAGCATTTGCCTCCAGTTTTCTACGATTACAAATGATGTTGCAGTGGTTAATCTTTTACCCGTCTCCAGGTGCACATGTGGCCAGGAGACATAGAATAACTGGATTCAAAGGCATTTGTTTCTTTGACTTTAATACATTTTGCCAAATGGCTACTGAAAGTACTTGTAGAAAATTACCCTTCAAGAGTGTAGAAAATGTCCTATTATTCCACTGCCTCACCAGCACTGTTATTGTGAGGTTTTCCTTTTATTGTTCGCCAATATGATGGTGTTTAAAGGTACCTAATTATTGCTTAAATTTGCATTTTCTTGATTACTAGTGAAGTTGAGCATCTTTGCATGTGTTTATTGGCCATTTGCATTTTCTCCTATATGAACTGCCTGTTCATATCTTTTGCCTATCTTTCTACTGGGTTGTTTGTATTTTTCTCATAATTTTGTAAAGTTTTTTGTATTCTGGATGCTAACCCTTGTTAGTAGTATGTGTTGCAAATATCTTTCGCCAACCTACAATATATCTTTGTTTTAGAGAAATTTTAAGTTATATATTATTGTCAAGTCTATCAGCTTTTCAATTTTGGTGTGCACTTTTTGTGTTCTTTTTAAAGAAAGTCTCCTCAATAGAATGTTATATTTTATTTAAAAATTTTAAAGTGTTGATTTTCCTCATTTGGATTTTTAATAAACCTGGAGCTGAGATTTTAATATGGTAATAAGCAAAGGTGTTATTTTTAGCCACAAGGATAATCAATAGTTTCAGCATCCCTTATTGATTAATCCACATCTTCCTCCGTACAATTTTTTTTTTTTTTTTTTTTTTTCCGATACGCGGGCCTCTCACTGTTTTGGCCTCTCCCGTTGCGGAGCACAGGCTCCGGACGTGCAGGCTCAGCGGCCATGGCTCATGGGTCCAGCCACTCTGTGGCATGTGGGATCTTCCCGGACCGGGGCACGAACCCGTGTCCCCTGCATCGGCAGGCGGGACTCTCAACCACTGCGCCACCAGGGAAGCCCTATATCTTTTTTTTTATCTTACTGTACAGGTGAGGGCATCTAGCACAATACTGAATGGAAGGCATAATAGCAGACATCCTTGCCTCATTCCTAACTTTAACTGGAATGTGTCTAATATTTCATCACTGAGCATGATATTTATTGTAGTGGTTGATAGATTTTACCCCTTATCAGATTAATAATATTCCCCCCTTTTCTCATTTGTCAAAATGTTTTGGGTTTTTATCAAATATGTTTTCTATGCCTATTAATAAAATCATGTGATTTTTCACTTTTAATTTCTCAATGTGGAAATTTCCTTTAATAGAGTTATCTAATATTTAGCAACCCTTGAAATCTGGGACAAACCCAAATGATAATGATATATTATTCGTTTAGCCTCCATTTGGATATACACTGTCACTACACTATTTCAGATTTTTTCCAATTACATTAATAAGTGAGATTGGTCTAAATCTTTCCATTCTTTTATTGTCCTTGTCTATTTTATTACTGGTGTTACACCAGCCACATTAAATGGGTTGAAGAACATTCCATCTTTTGCTAGTCTCTGGAATAGTTTGTAAAAGATTGAGATTTTCCATCACTTTAAAGGGGTAGAATTTACTTCTAAAATCATATGATGCTAACCTTGTTTTTGGTGAATAGGTGTTAAACTACCAATCCGATTTGTTGATCATTATAGATCAGTTCAGTTTTCTACATCTTCATGAGTCAGTTTTAGTAAGTATATATATTTCTAGGAAAATTATCCATACTGATTTTTTTAAATCTAATGTTATAAAATTGTTCTTAGGGCTCTCTGATTTAAAACACGTTTTATTTGTAGTTAAGTGCCATTTTTCACCTCTCTCATTGTTTTATTGGGGTTTTTCCCCCTTGGTTGATACGAACAGATTTCTTTTTAGTCTATTAATCTTTCCAAAGGATTAGCTTTTGATTTTGTTGATCCTCTCTAAGTATTTCTACTCTTATCTTTATTATTTTTTTCTCTCTACTCTCCTAGGTTTCTTCTCTCAAGGCAAACAAATTTTGCAATGTGTTTACAGTTAATCTGTTAGACTCTCATTTGCTTTATTTCTAAAATGAAAAATTAAAACTTAAACTCTATATATCAAGTTTTAATGTCTAGATGAGTGTTTATCTTCTCAAAACATCTCTATCAACAGCCCCTCATTTTACCTTTTTTTTTTATTAAACTGCTTTTGAGTTTGCATTTTAAGTTCTAGCCAGAAATGGAATGAACATTGCTTTATAGTTTTCTGTTAACACAATTCTGTTGTTCTTTCACTACTTTCCTGTGTTAGCACATTAATTTTCCATCTTTTTTGTCTGTTTTTTCTGGTATAATAATTTAAAGCTACAAATTTCTCTATAAGAAGCAGTTTAGCTGCATCTCATAAGTTTGATACGTTGCATTTTCATCATGGTTCAATTCCAAATAATTTCCAATTATTAATGTAATTTCTCCTTTGACCCATGTATGATTTAAAAGAGTGTTTTGTTTGTTTGATTTGGTTTTGTTTTGGCTCTCCAAATGTGTGTGTACATGTGGTGGGGCGGTGGGGATAATTATCTCTTATTACTGACTTCTAAGTAATTCAAATGCATCATTGTCAAAGAAAATGATTTGTTTGATAACAATTTGCTTTCCTTTGTGACCCACTTCTTGGTCAACATTTTTTTAGTGTTCCTTATTAAATAGGTGAATTTTCCAACCATTATGAAAAACCAACCTATTCAATAGGGAGCATTAATTTCTTTGTTCACTATTCCTTCTTATTTTTGGAGATTTCCTACTGGATTAAATTATCTTATTTTCTAAGGGAATTCTTTTGCTAAAACTTTGTTAATGGCTAATTAAATGTGTCTAAAAGTGTCTTTATTTTACCCTCACGTTTGAATGATTATTTCTGGGCACAGGATTCTAAACTGGCAGTTATTTTCTCTAATAATTTTGAAGTTTTCTAATTGTTTTTTCTTTGAAGATAATATGTCTTTTTTTCTCTGTTTGCATTTAAAATATTTTCTTTTTTGGCTCTACAGTTTTAATTCACAGGTATCCAGTAGTGGATTTGTTATCCTTCCTGGAACTTGTTGAGATTTCTGAATCTGAGGATTTATGCCTTTCATAATTTCTGGAAATTATCCACATGTTATTTCATTGAAAGTTGCCTGTTCTCCATTTTCTTTCTAGACAGAAAAATGTATCTTTCTTTCTAGAATGCACATGTGATAGGTAGGTAGGCAGGTAGCTAGGTAGACAGACAAATGACACACAGAAACAGATCTTTGCATTCCATCATCCATGTTTCATCTCATGTACCAGCTGGGCATCAAAACACAAATTCCTTGTCTACCAAGTCCAGACAACCCTCTCCCCACTCCTCCCTTCTTCCCCACCCCCCCCAAATACACTGACTTCAATTTACCCTCTTAGAATTCTGTTTACATTCACAACTCAAGGTTCCATCTGGTTTTCAGTTGTTCTACTGTAGGACCCTAGGAATTTCTTATATTTTCTAATAAGCTCAGCTATGCAATTAAAACAATAGTGGTTATGTTTTATAGACAATTTCTGGGTGATCTTTGGTGGAAATATCTTCAGGTTATCTAATTTACAGCATTTCAGGAAATGGAAGTCAAGACTTTCAATCTTCAAAAACATTTTATTACATTAATTAGTTTGAACCACTTAATACAGGCACAGATGTTGAAATTTTTAGAAAATGTGCCTGCTATTGGAGTTGAACCAAAAAGAACTATCTAGTTGACCTGTTATTAAATAGAGTCAATTATCCAAGATTCTACTCTTTGCACATCTTATTAACTAACATTTACCTTAATATTTCAACTCCCTTGAAACTTTAGACTGATTGGGTAGTTTAAAGCAATTTTATTATTTGCTTTTACCAATTTGTTTTCATCATTCTTCTGTCTTGTGATAAATAGGAACAAAAGGAACTTGTCGATGTTAACTAAGATTGAGTACATTAAGAGACTATGAACTGACCTTGATTCTTTTCAGATGAGTGTTCTAGAAGTTGATACTGTTAGGATTGATACTGTTGATACTGTTTAGGATTGATACTCAATCCTAAATTAGATCCAATAGTTTCACAGAGACTATGCTTTTAGTATGATCTGATAGTTCCGAGACCCAGGCTCAAATTCACCCACTCCTTCCAATCTTCCTCTTATATATTTATGTACTTTGGGATATTTCTCATTTCATTCCTGTATAACATCTATAGTTATTACATCAACTATATCCCACATCTGTTTCCTGGTGATTCCAAGGCTTCTGTTTTTGCCTTCCCATGTATATAAACTCCTCCAGAGCGAGAAAAGTGCACAGGATTCTCTTTCATGATTCCTCACCATGGAGCTGGTGCACATGGTGACCAAAGGCAAACAAAGTGGAAGAAAAGAACTGTTTGCCTGAAAAATAACTTTATGTGAAATGGGAATTTCACTAATACCAATAAATAATAGGAATAAAAGCAATGAAAGTTTGTGAAACTATCCAAGTCCACAGTACTGAATTCCTACTGACAGACTGCCTTGCAGAAGGAAGGATTAAAGTGGAAGGAAAACCAACTCCCTATTAACCAATTGCAAAGTAAGAGAAAGTGGGAGGGAGGAAAGGGAGAGGAAGAAATAGTATTCCCACTGTAGAGATTCCCAAAGAGTCACTTGTAATTCTACCCTCAAGCCTTGAACTCTCAGACTTCAATAGCCATTCAAGAAATGTTTTTCTGAATATGTGTCACGTACCAGCCACTGTTCTAGGCATTTGGTATACAACAGTAGACAAATCAGACAAAAATTCCTCCCTTCACAGAGCTTGCATTCTAGTTATGGGTAAAAGATAAATAAGTATATGAATACATAAATAGATAATATAAAGTGTAACATGTCAGAAGTACTATGAAGAAAGGGGTTAAGGGACTAAGTTGGGAAAATTGTCATTTTAAATAGGGTGGTTAGGGAAAGCCTCACTGAGAAAGTGACATGTGAGTAAGCAGCTAGAGGAAAGAGCAAGCAAGAAGGATATCTGAGAGAGGAATGCTCCAGGAAGAGAGAATTGCAAATGCAGAAATATTAGGCAAGAAGGAACCTGGCATGTACAAAGAATAGCAAGAGATTACTGTGAAGAGAATGAGATAAGCAATGGTGTGAGCTGTCAAAATTGAGGTTAGAGGATATACGGGAAGGGGGAGTGGGAAGATCCTATAGGGTCCTGCAGGCCGTGATATATTGGGTTGGCCAAAATGTGACTTTGATTTTTAAGTAAAAATAAAAGACACACTTTTCATCTTCACCAAGAGCTTTACTGAACAATGTATTCATCCTTTTGTTCCACTACCTTCTGCCATTTTTCAGGCAACTTCATAATTCCATCTTCCCAAAACTTTTTATCTTTTTGAGCAAAGAACTGTTCCAGGCGCCTTTTACAGTCTTCCAGGGAATTGAAATTTTTCCATTAAGAGAATTTTGTAAAGGCTGAAATAAATGGAAATCCCAAGGTGCAATGTCTGGTGAATACAACAGATGAATCAACTTCCCAGCCAAGCTGTAACATTTTTGCCTGGTCATCAAATAAACGTGCGGTCTTGCGTTATCCTGATGGAAGATTATGCATTTTCTGTTGATTAATTCCTGATGCTTTTCATCGAGTGCTGCTTTCAGTTGGTCTACTGGGAGCAGCAGTTGTTGGAATTGTTTGGTTTTCTGGAAGGAGCTCATAATAGAGGACTCCCTTCCAATCCCACCATATACACAACATTACCTTCTTTGAATGAAGACTGGCCTTGATGCGGTTGGTGGTGGTTCATTTCGCTTGCCCCATGATCTCTTCTGTGCCACAGTATTGTACAGTATCCACTTTTCATCGCCAGTCACAATTTGTTTTAAAAACGGAATGTTTTTGTTATGTTTAAGTAGAGAATCGCATGCAGAAATATGGTCAAGAAGGGTTTTTTTTCACTTAACTTATGTGGAACCCAGACAGCAAAGTGATTAACGTAACCAAGCTGGTGCAAATGATTTTCAGTGCTTGATTTGGATATTTTGAGTATGTCGGCTATCTCCCTCATGGTATAACATTGATTGTTCTCAGTTAATGTCTCGATTTGATCGCTATCAACTTCAACTGATCTACCCGACCATAGAGCATCATCCAACGAGAAATCTCCAGCACAAAACTTCGCAAACCACTTTTGACACGTTCCATCAGTCACGGCACCTTCTCCACATACTGCACAAATCTTTTTTTGCACTTCGGTCCCATTTTTACCCTTCTTGAAATAATAATGCATAATATGCCGAAAATGTTGCTTTTTTTCTTCCATCTTCAATATCAAAATGGCCACACCAAAATTCACCAATTTTGATAAGTCTTCTTTTTCATTGCACGCTGATAGGACAGCTGTCACATACAATCTAACAAAATTGTTTCGAATGAAGTTAAAGACAACTAAGTGTTACTAGAGCCACCTTACAGAAAAAACCGAATGAACCTTTTGGTCAACACAATACAAGAGGGTTTTTTTCCTGACTGAGATGCGGAGCCATTGGAAGGAATTTTGAGGCAGGTGTGAGGCAAATATTTCAAGCAGAAGAAAATGGCAAAAGCTGAAGGTGGCTGAGGTTAAGACTTTTCTTAGATGGGAGAAATTAAGGCATGTCTGTATACTGATGGGAAGGAAATGTATGAAAGAAAGGGGGGAATTGCTGTAGTGGCTACCTTCACTACAAGACAAGGAAAGAGATATGGCAGGGGTTGGAGGGACTGTTTTTAGTCAGGACCCTGGAGAGCTCACCCACGGTAACAGGAGGGAAGGCAAGATATATAAAGCCCAGGTACAGGTGGGAGGATGGCTGGGAGCCGTGTGAGAGCATAAGGAAGTCCTTTTCCACTGGTTTCATTTTCTCCGAAGTAAGAAGCAAGGTCAGCTAAGAAGGATAATAGGGAGGAGGTATTGGGAGTTGGAATAGAAAAAGAGAAGCGGCCTCACAGGGCTGTAGGAGTCAAATGGAGTAGTGGTGACAAGAAGGTTCATATCCTAGCTCTGCCACATATTAGCCATGTGACCCTGGGTAAGTTTGCTAACCTCCTTCAACCTCAGTTTCCTCTTATACAAAATGGGGATAACAATACTGCCAACATCACTGCTTTGTGGTGTGGGTGAAAAGAGACCATGGAGAAGCAATCGTAAGCACTACTAAATGGCAAGCAGTCGGTATTCCTTGGCTGTTATCTGCTATTATACATTAGGCAATCAATGCCTTACCAATGAATGGATAGGTTGTGATATTTTTTGTCCACTCTCTTTTCAGGAGGTTTGTTCTCACCAAGCTTCAAGTCATCCCAAAAGGAGCATTTTCGGGATTTGGGGACCTGGAGAAAATGTATGTACCTGAGCAGTGGGTGAATGCTTCACATGGGCTATGGGCAGCAACCTCAGACCACGTCTAGCACGATTCTCTGTGCTTAGGAACCAGAATAACACACTAAGCGAAGGTTTTGCACCTTGTCCCATTGTATTTCCTTACCACAGGTCCTAAACAGTAGTGTGAAGTCTTTCAGCATGTGGCCACTGAAATCAGCATAAGCAATTCTCACTTTTTTGGTATAAGGTGTTGCTCCCAAAGTACCTGTGAGTGAAAGTTTTATAAATCAAAGCCTATTTTCTCTGCTGACATCCATTCTTTTTAAGAGATCCTCTCTATTAATTAACTATTAATAGAGTTAATTATTATTAACTCTGATTAATTTTTAATTGACAGCAGGGCCTAACATTTGTGCTTTAGAGATTTTCTGGACTTCTTGGTCCTAAGCCATGCTGACAAGTGGTAAGTGATATATAAACATTCAAAAGTATTGGGAAAGTTTAGAGCACTGAGGGCGATTTCCTTTGAAAAGAGGAGACTTTGTTAATGTGAACACTCGCTTTCTACTGGGCTAGTGTAATGTAGGAGTTCCCCCAAATAGGCTTTTCTCAAAGTAGGGTAGAGTAAGAAAAAACAGCAAATTCTTTCATGCTTAAGGTAACCCACCCTGCCTTTGAAGGTCCTTGATCCCATCCCCTAGGCTTTTAGGGATGGGAAAAGTGTTTTTCACCACAGCCAGAATCTAGAACTTAATGACAGTAAGTACAGTAATACAGATGGATTACACAGAAAAGAATGTTTTTTTTCATTATAAGAATAAAGCAACGCCCACCCCCACCCCCCAGTTATATAAGCTTCTCCTTTAAGTCATTCAATTTTTGTCTTGGTTCTTTCACTGCACTTTTAAAAAGAACACTTGCCCAGGTCTGAGGAAGCGAGAAAGAAATCCATTAATGAAAGAAACACAAAGCAGAGAGAGTGGCAATGTGTTTGAGCAGTTATGCCAACTGCTTAGAGGAGGTTGGTCAGAATCCTGGGTCTGAGTGTTAATTTTAATATAAACTTACTGTGTAACCTTGATCAAATCACCTTATCTCTCAGAACCTTGGCTTCCTCATCTGTGTATTAAGGGAGGAGATTTTAAAGGGGGGAGTAGCTTATGTGATCTCTAATTTCTATGCGCAAGCTTCTCCCAGTTGGATGAGAGCCCAGTTTAAGACCTGAGTCTTCAATGTTTACAATTCTTGAAGACATTCAACATGCACAGGAACTGGGAGATGGGGCACTCATCTGAGCAGAGCTCACCAAGGAAAACAGGGAAAGAACAGAGTTGGAGAGCTTTTGACTCGAGGTGTATTCCTGGATGGATCAGCCATTGCCCTGCCTGGAATTAAGAGACTAGGTGACTATTGGATAGGTCTCCCCCCACAAAAGTTCTGTAATTATGTAGAAATAATTCTAAAGACAGGAATCCCAGGTACCACAAATAATTCACCTTAATAAATTCAATCCAGCAAATGTGACTGACCTCTCATTGGGTACTCAGGCTACCATGAGACCTTCCTTTGGCGATAGCTAGTTGATCTGAGCTGACATAGCAATAATACCAGAGACAGAACAGCTGGTTCAGAAACTCAACCTCCTCAGACACAGGTTGTCCATTTCTACCTCATGCCTTTATTAGTCAGCCTGCACTGCCACAGATGCCAGAAAAATTAATCTTATGTTTTCAATACTGTTTATGTCCTAAGATTTCCAAAACATTCCGGAGCAGAGAACCCAGTACCGAACTGAACTCTGAACAGACTATTTGTACCCTTCAGTTCCTAGGCTCACCTTCATCCATTGTCTCACCTCCTATTCTTGGTCACTGATAAGCTCTCATCTCCTTTCCACATTTATGTTCTTCATTTATGTTCTTCCTCCAGTTTTTAACCAGTTTTCTGAACTTAATAAATATTGGCTTCCTCTTCAATATCTCCCTCTTCACAAATCACAAAATCCCTTTCACTCATTCTGCACATGTGGCCCAGTTTCACATATCCTTATTAAAAGGAAGGGGAGAAAGCTTTCTGGATAAATCCTGCTTTCCTTCCCTGCTACCATCCTCTCTCTTCCCCATCACTGCCACTCTTGAAAAAGCAGCCCGTGTTCACTGCCTCTCTATCCTTTCCTTTCAATCACTCCTCAGCCTGTCCTCTTGCTATTCAACCACAAATTCTCTAACACTAAATTACTCTGTCAAAGGTCCCAACAATACCAAAACTGTCAGAACTAATGACTTCTACTTTGTCCTCTTAGTATTTAACCGATAGGTAGCCATTGATTACACTGACCGTTCATGCCATCCTTCTCAATACTCTTTCCCCTTTTAACGTCGGTGACACCACAGCCTCCTGCCTGTCCTCTGAACCTTCCAGACTACTCCATAACCAGTTCTGTCCCTTTTCCTCAGTTGCTCCTCAAAAGTTCAGATATTCCAGGGTGCCAGTTTTGGCCATTTTCTTTTTTTATAGTCACATCCTCATTATTATTTATCAATTATATCTTACTACCAGGGCTCCTAAACCTTCATCTGCAAACCCCACCTCTCTTCTGAGGCCGTAATTCTTGTTTTGAAATGGAGGGAGTCCTCAATATCTACCCTTAAGTGAACCACAAGTGCCTCAAATTCAGCATATCCAGACAAACTCATTATCTTTACCCTTAAATTTCTCATCTTCCCATATTGCCCAATGAATAACATCACCATCTGCCCAGCTTCCCAAGCAAGAAAATTCAGTCTCCCTTGACTCATGTGCCTTCTCTCTTTCTTCTGTGCAGGTGCTCTTCCAGTTCTATTGACTCCCTCTCAAAACTATCTCTGGAACCCTGTCCTCATCCTACTCCTGCAGCTATGAGGTTTAAAGTCACTTGCATAGCCTACTGTGTGAGGCTGCTCTGCCTGCCCCAGCTCCAATCTCCCACCACTCTGTTTCCAGACCCGCTCTGCTCAAAGTCCCTTGCAGGGACTTTGGGTCCCTCTAGGGACCATCATTGCTATGGGTTTCAGTCTTAAGTCTCTGACACAGAAATCAAAGCTCATTATCTCCCACCATACACAGTCATACACAGTATACCCCACACTTTTGCCAGGTAGGAAGATTTGCCATTTCCCAAGCACTACCATTACCAGACATCATATTGCTTATTTAGAATGTGAGGGCTGGTTCTTTGGACAATGCCTGGCACGTAGACAAAAAAATAGGTGCAGGTGAAGGTATAAATGAACAAGTGAACAAATATACTTTCACACCGGTCTTATATAGATGCTGTCCTTCTGCCTAAAATTCCACTTGGTAGAAGCCTGCTTTTCCCCCAAGAGCCAGAGCAAATGTTTACCCCCCAACCCCCGTACAGCCTTTCCAGAACTCTCCCAGTGCTTCCAAACCATAATCTCGTGCTTGTAGTAGCAATAGCGTATTTATCAGATTGCATTTGGAGTTTACACGTTTTTCCAGATCCTTAAGATTGTTCTTTCAGAGCAAGGTCAGAGTGTAACTTAACTTTGTACTAAGTACAACACCAAGTCCTGTTGTTTTATCTCCTGGCTTCACCTCTAATCTATCCACTTGTCTCCTTCTCCAGCTACCATTATCTTGTCCTGGAAACCTGCACCAGTCTTCTACTTGTGCCTCCCCATCCACCAGCATGCTCTCCCCTCGCCCTCATCCATTCTCTACACAGCAACCAGAGTGAAATTTTCTAAATTCATACCTAATCATGTCACCTTCAACACCTGGTGCACCTGGTACACACGCACGTGCTCTCTCGCTCGTCTCTCTCCCTCTCTCTCTCTCTCTCTCTCTCCATACCTTACTGCTGCTCTTAACATAAAAAAGAAACTAGACTGCTCACGTTTTGTCCTTTGCTCTACTGGCTCTTCTTCAGTTCATAAAACGTACCATGTTATGCAGCCCACCATGGGCCTTGCTTGCTCCTTCTGACTAGAACTTCCTTTCCACTCTGCCCTCTTAATTTAGTAAGTTCCTCCTCATTCTTCAGACCCTGACACCAGTATCACTTGCCCAGGAACGCTCCCCCGACCTCCCCAACTAGGACAAAACCTCCTGCTAATATAATACACTCTCATATCACCACTAGACTCTAGGTGGTGACTCTCATTTTAACACTCTTACACTTACTTATGTATTACTTGAATTAATCTCTAACTCCCCTATTGGACTGTAATTTCCATGAGCACAAGGACATGATTGCTTTTACTCATTATTGGATCCATGATGTCTCACACAGAGTCAGGTACCCACAATAAATATCTGATAAATGCACAAATAAAAATGAAAAAATATAAGTAGTTGGAGAAAGAAGATACCCAGATATAAAAAGAAAATACTAAGTCTAGGAATGATACTAATACTAATACTAGGAATGATAATGATAACTGATGGTGGAGTTAACAGACATACAAACACTGGCTGAGACTCTGCTCTGATCTAGGCACTTACATGGCTATAGTTTAAAATCAAACCCAGGACAAAAATGTACAGGACAATACGTGCAAAATAAGTGATACAAACATTGTATTTGTTCGGACTCTTTCTGTTGTGTGAGGGCAAAAGAAAATAAACCTCAAACAGGCTGAAGAAAAGGGAGTTTAATGGCTCATTTAACTTGATGGTCAGCGAGAAGGAATGGCTTTAGAAACAGCTCTATTCAGGTTCAAGGTCCTTAGGACTCGGCCTCTCCCCCTCTCTCTGGTCTCCCTTCACTATGTTCATTCCAGCCCTGAGCCCCACCCTTGGTGGCAAGAAAGCAGTAGCAGTCCTGCCTTTAAACATCATCAGGTTCTATTCAGGGGGAATGTGCTGCCCTTTTTCTTGCTCAATCCCATAAAAGTCTTAAGATTTAAGTCTGACTTGCTTAGATCACACAACCATCCCTGGACCAACCACTGCAGCTAAGAGAATGTAATGTTCAAATTGGCTGTGGCCTGGGTAACGGGCTCCATACCTATAGGTGAGAACACCTACCCCAACCACCTGGATTTGGAATGGGGGGAGGGAGATCCACAAACAAAAACTGAGGCCACTGCTGAAGAAAAAAAAAAAAAGTGGAGATTAGATGTTGGTAGTTGGGAGCAATGAATGTCTAAAAAGAAAATTAGTCCTCTTCTCATCCAGAAGAGAGAGGGCTTTGTGACCTGGGTAGTTGGGGATTTGCTACGTTTGATTCTTCCCCCTTCCTCCTGTTAGAATAATTGGAAGAATCCAGTAACTCTGCCCCAATCCATGCTAATCCATCTTTCATTAATCCAGCTGAACCCACCCGCCTCTGCTTCTATAAGAAGTCAAGAGGGAACAGAGTCTTTTGGTAGAAGTGGAGCAGGAGATTCTCCAATAGAAATGAAATGATCACTGTCACACCTTAGCTTTCCTCAGCATCACTCTCTCGAACCTCCTGACTCTTCACTGCTTTGGGACTGACTAGGGGAGAAGGAAATCATTAAACTCTCTGCAGTGTGAAGTGGCTTTTCAAAGTGCACTGTAAACTGTTTACCTTATCTTTAATTATCTTGGAGTCATATATCAGCTTGGTATAAAGTGTGAAGACTACACTAAATAGGGTGGGGGGGAGGAGGTGACAATGTGGTGCTTTATGGTAACCAGAAAAGTTATGTATGGAAATGAGTGCAATTTAAAAACACATCTACGTGCTATTGTAACACTGGAGGGGGAAGAAAAGCCAGCGTATAATAAAATATCTTTGAAAATAGGAGCATGATGAATATGTAAATGAGACCAATCAACATCAGCTGAGATGTGGTATATGCAGATGAGACGGCAAGGAGCCAAAATGTGAAACAGCTCCCAAACCATAAATATGAACCATATAAAATTCATCTGAAATATTCATGATAACATAAGGACAAAAAGTATAATCAAGTGCTTTATTCGCATATGAAAATGAGACTACTAGTCTGACACTCCAGCCTCCACCCCCAGATCACTGGGGGAAGAAAAGTTAATAGAGGGACTTGTAGAGGAAGACATTTATTGAATGAAAACGGTTGCAAGCACACTAAAAAGGCTGATATCCTCCAATTCTCAGTCCTTCGGGCTCACTCAGCACAGATAAAGGGAAAGGAAATAAGTCAGGTAACTAAAATACTAATGGCACCGGTGCTAGAAAATTTGGGTTCCAACCTGCTTTGCCTCCCTAACATTTCCTTAGGTCTGTTCCTACTCTGACCGTCTGTGATTCTGAGAGTTAATGGGCAAAGCAGCCTTGAGTCCCACTTACTGAAATAAAGCAAGAAGGAAAGGCTGATGATTCTACAGGCTCCTGATAAAGAACTGAAGGCCAGTGTTGGAGTGGCTGGACCTCTGAATGGGAAGAGGGGATCTGAATCCCAGGGCAAAAAAAAAAAAAAAAAAAAAAAAAGTGATAATGAGGTTCAGGTTGTACTTTAGAATCCTCCGGGGAACTTCTAAAAACTTATTTTAAAAAATAATGCACAAGCTTGACTGTCATTTCCAGGGATTTTTCATTCTATCTGTCTAGGGTAGGGCCAAGGATTGATCATTTTTTAAAACTCCCTTGATGATGCTAACGTACGTTCACAGGTGAAAGCTACTGAGTGGATGATATTTAAGTCTGAATCCAATTTGTAGAAAGAGTATTCACCACAACACGTACAGTGTATCTACATGGCGTGGTTGAAGGAGAACAAACAGAGGGGAGGTGGTAGGAGATGAGGTCATAGAAGAAGCTGGGGTAAGGTCATGGAGAACCTTATAGGCCACGGGGAAAAGTTTGAGTGTCATAGTGAGCGTGATGGAAATTACATGGGTTATTTTGAGCAACTAACTATCTGACTTGGATTTGTTACAGTTCACTTGCACACACAGATTTTGATTGACTAATATTTTGTTAAGAATTTTTGTGTCTATATTTGTAGAGATGTTAGCCTGTATATTTCTTTTCTTATAATTGCTCTGTTTTGTTTTGTTATACTGGTGCTATAAAATGAGTTGGGAAATGTCCCCTCATCCTGTGTGTCTTGAAAGAGTTGGTTACAATAAGGAAAGAATCCTTTTTTTCCACAAACGTGCTGAATCAACTCGGTATTCACATGGGAAAAAAAAATAAACCTCGACCCTTACCTCATGTCATATACAAAATCTACCTCTGAACAGATCATAGTCTTAAATGTAAAAGCTAAAACTTTAAAACACCTAGAAGAAAATGTAGGAGAAAATCTTCACAATCTCGGGATAGGCAAACGTTTCTTAAATAGGACACAAAAAGCATAAGATCAGATTTTATTTTGATGAAGTGAAAATAAAATCTCTGCTCTTCAAAAGAACAGCTATCAGGAAAATGAAAAACCAAGCCACAGGCGGGGAGAAAAATATTTCCAAAACACGCTTCTGAAAAAGGACTTGTATTAAGAATATATAAGGAACTCTTAAAAGTGAAAAATAAGTAGATAAACAATCCAATTGAAAATAGGCAAAAGATCTGAATGGATACTTCCCAAAGATACACAAATAGACAATAAGCACATAAAAAGATATCCAATATTAGTGGCCATTACAGAAATGAATTTTAAAACCTTAAAGGAATACCATCACATACCCATACCCACTAGAATAGCTAGAATTAAAGACTCACAACATAGGCTTTGGTGAAACTGCAGAGTGACTGGAACTCTCGTATGTATCTGGTGTGACAGCAAAATAGTACAACCCCTTTGGGAAACAGTTTGACAGTTCCTTATAAAGTATTTATCCAAGAGAAATGAAAACATATGTCCACACAAAGACTTGTTCAAGAATGTTGATAACAGAGTTTATTCATAATAGCTCCAAACTAAAAACAATCCAAGTACTCATCACCAGGTCACTGGGTAAACAAATTATGTTCTCTTCATACAACAGAGTATGAATAAGTAATAAAAGGGAATAAACTACCGACACAACCACATGGATGAGTCTCAAGCATTTCTACTAAGGCAAAGAAGCGAAACACAAAAGAATACACCATACAGCAAATAATTCCATTTACATGAAACTTGAAGAAAGAATATCAAATCTATTCTGACAGGAAGCACATCAGTACTTGGGGCCAAGGGTGATGGTTGGGATTGTCTGGGAAGGGCTGCAAAGGAAATTTTAAGGCTGATGGAGATGTTCTATATCTTGATTGTGATGGTTGTTACAAAATATATGAATTTGTAAAAAAAAAAAACTCCTGGAAGAGTTAAAATGAGTGAATAGTATTATTGGTTAAATTACACTTCAATAAATGAAGCTGATTGTCTAAAATCAACAATTTTTCAGCACCTATTTGGGGCCAGGTGTTTTAAATACATTTCAGTTAATCTGCACTTTATAGACAGGGATACTGACATTCAGAAAAGGTAAGCAGTCAACTAGCATCAGAGAGTTCTTTTGCAGGGAAGCTAGGATTTGAACCCAAGGTAATCTGGTTCTTTCGGCTACACCAGGCTTCCTTTTTGTTGGCATCTACCATTTTCCAGAATCATTCTACTAAAGTAAAAGGCGACAAAGGGGAGGATTAAGGCTGTGAAAGCTTCCTTTGATGTCATTTAAAATTAGAAGAGAGGATTTCTGTGCCTAAACACTTGGAATTGCCATAAACCAGAACCTAGAGGCTAGAGGAGACAGTCATAGAGGAGAGGAAACCTCTCCTGGGACAGTCGTAGAGGAGAGGAAACCTCTTCTTGGAATTTTTTTTTCACCTTCAAGTTTCAGTATACCAACTCATTTCTGGGTAAAGATCCTGCTGAGACTGGCTTTAGTTCAAGGCTCCGCAAACTGGGCTGCCTGTTAAGTTGCAAATTAACTTAGTCAGCAGTCGGGAAATGTAAAAGTTGGGCCAATTAAGTTGTCATTATTGACCCAGGTCAAACACGAGTTAGTGTCTAGAAGGTGAAAGTCCTTATCTCATTTCCTGTTCTCCATAAATATTCTGAAAGTAAGTATTTTTGTTGTATTTACTGCTTCAACCAAGAACACAAGAAGCCATTTTCTTGTCACTTTTTGGGTTGATGTGGTTTTAGTATTTCCATTAAGTCTCTTTATTTTCAACTGTTTCTAGGTGGGTCCTCAAAATAAACTCTACAATATCTAATAGCTGACCAGATAAGAAAAGAGAATAATTTATTAGCTTTGCATTTATATACTTGGTTTTGTTTTGTTTTTGCGCTTGTTTTCACTTTGATTTCTTTCTATGCGTGCATGGTGGGGAGGAGTCTGATAAAGGAAACAGAGTTCCTGAGATCTAGTAACTTTATGGATGCCTTCAACCTTATATTCATTGCAACTGTCCACATCGCAGTCCCTTCTGTTTTATCCGTGAAGGTAGAGTAGGGTTTCCTTTGCTGGAAGAGATTCCAAAAAAGGCAATACTGAAAGAATACAGATGAGAGCCCCATTGACTTAATCAGCTCAGGCTGCTGTAATAAAATACTGGATTGGGTGGCTTAAACAACAGACATTTAAATCTCACAGTTCTAAGAGTCCAAGATTAGAAGTCCAAGTGGAAAAACCCACTCCCTGCCTTTTCTCTGTATCTCCACATGGTTAAGAGAGAGCTCTGGTCTCTTCATCCCCTTATGTGGGCACCAATCCCATCATGAGAGCTCCACCTCCATGACCTTACCCAATTATTTCCCAAAGTCCCCATCTCCAAATTCCACCACACTGGGAATTAGGGCCTAAACATATGAATTTGGGGTGGGGGGGGAGAGACATCAACACTCAGTCCATAGCCCCCACTGTGAACTAGCGAGCTTATAGTATGTATGTATAGTATGTATGTTGTAGATGCTCCCTTGCTTGGAAAGCACAGATATGCCCTCATTACCATCTTCCATCTCTAGGCTCCTCCAGCCTCTTGGCTACTTGATGCTCTAAGGCATTCACGGTCCTGGTGACCTCTGCTCGCTGCCTTTAATTCAGCAGCTAAAGCTTACAGGTGGCAAGACTTCACAGAGTTTCCTCAAGCCAGACGTTTGGCTTACCATCAAATACAATCTCCTTCCATTTCTTAATCAACACCCAAGCAATGTCATCTTCTCTTTCTTTTAAGACTTCTGCTTGCCCTTCGGACCTTTCTTGACAAGGCAAGCTGTGGGAAAGACCTTCAAATGTGTTATGTTTGTCAGGGCTCACGGATATACCAGAAAATGAACTGGCCTTTTTGTTCTCTCTGCCAGTAACTCATTGTTTGTGTCTACTCAGAGAAGACACAATTAAGGTAGCATAACACTCAAGTGAAAAATAGCCTCGTGGCTCTGCCCTACAGACTCTTGCTAGATTTTTTTTCTAATAGAGTAGTATTAAAATAACAAGATGCAATCTAAACACAAGCTCCGATCGATGCACAAACTATTTATTTTTATTTCCTCATTTAGCCCATGCCCATCACAACCACATCCATCTGGGCTGTTTATGACTTAATAAGATGCCTTAAGCAGGAAAAGACTCAGATAGGACACACCCCCACCTGCCTGCCCACCACCCGTAACAAACAAACTACCTGAATCTTATACTCCAGAAACCTCTTCTGCGGTGCTCAGATCCACTCCAGCTAGAGCCTACACAGAAACTGAATGATCAGAGATGGGGTTTTACAGTTCAAACCATTCCAGAGGTTAAACAGGCAGAGAGAAAAAGCAGAAGAGTGAGGGACAAATGCCAGAGGAGCCTAAATGAATAAAGCGGAAGTTAACCACCCCAGTGGGTCTGAGATTCTGAGAGAGTCTGGGCACAGAGATAGCAATTGTTGATGCCAAGTGTTTCACAAACATGTAATTTGTGCCTGGATGTGAGCATGCTTTGAAAAGTTAAAAGTGCATACAAATGCAAGGTATGAATTATAAAGACAGCATATGTGCTCTGCTTCCCATTCACGGTGTCTCAGCTCAACTACATACTGATTACAGATTTTGCCTTTCTCTCTTCTCATATTCCTCTCCAACGCACCTAGCATGGGACTGGGCACACTGGAAAGATAATGGCAGGCAAAGTTTGTGAATTTGTCATCTCTGCCCCTGTGGTCCTTTCCCAACTTTTCAGAACCTCTTCCCCAAATCAGGCTCTCAGTATCTTTTTTATCTTGTTCTTCATTCTTCTTTCCCAGTAACGATAACAACACCTGAATAATGTAATGGCATTGAAATTCTAAGGAGTTCTGAATTAGATACTCCAAGACAATTTGCCTTTTTAAAAAGCCATGAAGTGGGTGATGCCATTTCCAAAGGATTGAATCGCTAATGGTGGGATTTTAGTCAATGTGGCACATGCGCTTAAGGAGATTCGCTTTAATACCTGAAGAATCACATCTAGACTGACTTACTTGTTGGCACTGCAAAGTCCATGTGTACATGAACAGAAATTTGAGGGAAAAATGAGCTTCCTGTAATCACAAACATTAGTGCCTTCAAGATTCCATCTACTGAGAATGGGCCCCCTCACGGTCTGACACCAGGTGGAGAACTCAGGCTGGTGTCTGTTTTGTTCTTCCTTTACTGAATGTTAAAATTTTGGGGTTCTGGGCTTCCCTGGTGGCGCAGTGGTTGAGAGTCCGTCTGCCGATGCAGGGGACACGGGTTCGTGCCCCGGTCCGGGAAGATCCCACATGCCGCGGAGCGGCTGGGCCCGTGAGCCATGGCCGCTGAGCCTGCGCGTCCGGAGCCTGTGCTCCGCAACGGCAGAGGCCACAACAGTGGGAGGCCCGCGTACCACAAAAAAAAAATTTTTTAAAATTGGGGTTCCAGTCTTCACGTATTTGTTTAAAATGTGTCCCCTTATACGTCCCCTTATACTGTCTTCCCTGCTTCTCTTCATATGCACATATAACTTCTCAGTCCAATCAGATAAAACACTTAAGATGTGACTTTCCATTTAGGAAAGCAGACAGTTGCTTTGGGGGGAAAAGGGATGGTGGTTTACTGCAGCACCAAGTTCCATAACAGTAACAACAACAAAAAATCCTGCATCGAGGGTAAGTTCTTCACTAACTTCAAGGAAATGAGGCCAAATCAGAAGTCACTGGCTGGAGCTTTTTAAAGAGAAGAGGTTTATAGGCTTCAGTCAAGTACTCAAGACAAGTGCAGCCTGATGGACGACACCAGCTAGTCCATCAAGTGATTTCTCAGGGTTCACAGAGTAAATGACTGTGACTTCCATCACTCCCTGAACACCTGTGAGGATGAGGCCCGTAGAGCTAACATGCTTCCTCAAGCCGGGGACACCTCCTCTGACTGGTGTATATGCGGTTGTGTTTGGTCTATTCTATTTGTGAGCAACCTTGAGAGAGATCAGGCGAACTCAGAGAAACATAATCCATCGATCAGCCCAAAATGCCACAAATTCTTCTTGAGTCACAAAATACATTAATTAGATGAGCAATGATTTGAGGAAGCTTGTGTGCCAGTCACTGCTAGATGTTCTGGGCAAGAAAGATGAAGATACAAAGTCCCTGCTCTCCAGGAGTTCTCAAGGAGAACAGCAACAATCGGCTGTCATTTGTTGAGTGATTATGTTGCCAGAAACTGAGATAAGCCACTTTACATGCACTCTCTTATTTAATTACCATAACCTCATCATCCCAATTTTACAGAAAGAAGACTGAAGTCAAAGGGGTTATGTGACTTGCCCAATGTCACACATCTAATAAAGGGTAGGGCTGGGATGGTGAAACCTGAAAACCAGGCTTTCTGACTCTCATGTTCACAAAGTAATCTATTATTTTGTAATATCTATGAATGCAACAAAAGGAGTCCAAATAATAAATGATATAGGACAGTGATAATCTTGTTCTCTAATGGAGTGAAGTAGGAGTCACAGAGTCCTCGTCCATTTTATTCGTAGTAGTAGTTTGAATAGCTTTGCATCGGTTTCCTATTTTACAACTTCAAAACTGCCTCGTACACCTATTAGCTTATTTAATCTCACACACCAACCCTTCACTGGCAGCTGGGGCAAGAATTTGAGTCCACCTCACAGGTGAGGAAATGAAATTCAGAGAAGTTTGGTGACTGGTCTGAGATCAACAACTACGAAGTGATAGAGGTGGGATTTCTCAGATGCCACACGCCGTGCGTTTTCTCCATATAATGCTTTGCTTTTTGCAATGCTGTCTCTCATTTATTAAAGAGAAATTACATCTTGAGAGTCTTACAGTCATATCAGTGTAGGATAGTAACAGAGTGTCCAAGTCAGAAGAAAAAAGTAACCCTTATATTTCTGCCAAGTACACAAACTTTATATACAGGTGCTCAGCATTTCTCATACTTTCCACTCAGTCTTGAGCACTTGGCAGTGGGGGGGAAAAAAAAAAGACGCCCTAGGAATGGATGGATGTCTGGCCCAAGAACTGAAAATCCAAGTGCAAAACTGGCCTTTTTCATGCCAAAGAGGAAATGCTCTAATACGGTGGGTCCATTATTAACAACTGGCCCATGCTATTTCATCAAAACATCATTTTTTAATGGAAATTTCCTAAGTCAGCTATATTTATTGGCTTTTCTTCTTCCTGTTTTCGCCTACTCCCCTTTGTCTCTCCTTGGAATTAACGTTCTAGTAACATGTAGATTCAACCAGAACTTCCTAGCCAAGACACAGCATTTCATCTCTGTAAGAAAGGATTTTTCTTTTAGTTAAATGCAGTGAGCATTTTATGACCTTCTACTAAGTGTCTCCTTCATCATGGCATCTCAAATCTTAATGTGTATACAATCACCTGGGGAATCTAACTCGTATGGACAATCCGACGAAGGAGGTCTGGGTGGGACCCGAGATTCTGCAGTGCTAACCAGCTCCCAGGTGATACCAACACCGCTAGTCCGGTCTAGAAGGAGTTATAAGATCTAAAAAAATATTAGTCCTGTGTAAGGAGGTGTATGGTGGAGGATTCAAGAGAAATGGACCACAATCCCTGCTCTAGTGTAGTTGTCGATAAAATACACATGAATCAATTAAAGAAAAGCACAGAACAAATGCATAAACATGCTCCACTGCTATAACCAAATGACAGGTAATGCGAAAAAGTTTTCTTATTTTCTTTGTCACTGTTAGATCACATTTAATAGTACAAACCGTCCTCATTTTTTTAGTATAATTAGTCACTCATGAAAGTATTGTCTCAGTTTCTGAATGTCCCTCTACCGGTACTCTGGAAACACTGCTGGACACTGAAAATTGCCATTCACTTACAACTATTTCAGGAGCAAACCCATTGTATGGCTCATCTGGGCAAATTGAGCCTCAGCACTCCTTCTTGTGGCAGAAGGATATGTGTATCTCAGGCAAAAAGTAGGAGACTGAATACAGGCATTTATGTCCTTGAAGTCTGAAGTGGACACAGGTCAAAGGGACAGTGTAGGTCAAGGTAGCACACGTTTCATTCAAGATCAATGACAGCCAGAGTCATGAGTGATATGGGTTGGGGGAAGAGAGATGGAGGAAGGCAGTGGGAATGCTGGAAAGAAACAAAGAGACCTTCTTTGTTCCTTACCCTTCCAGCTAAGGCCAAGAAACATTCCTGGCACAATCAACGAAGCTCACAGGACACCTGGAGCAGAATGAAAGTTATGTTGGTCTGCATGAGTTCCAAGGGAAGAATGCCACAGAGCTAATCACTGGACTGAGATTGCCATTTAATGCCCTTCCACCACAAGCCATTCATCAAGTTTATAGCAGCAACAAGAGTTCATTACCATGTTCCTGTTTTGCAGATTCCTGAACAAGGTTATGCCTCCAATTTTAAGTGTGGTGTATATAAGTAATAAGGGAAGGTGGGAGGGTGAGAGGGTTTCTGAAGGGAATGGTAATAAGCAGAATAGGTGATCCTCACCAACTGGAAATGTGAATCTCCCCCACCTGCTTATGACTTTGTGCAATCAGAAAGAACACTTCACAAACTCTCAGATTCATTCTTTCTTTATTTATTTTTGCGGTACGCGGGCCTCTCACTGTTGTGGCCTCTCCCATTGCAGAGCACAGGCTCTGGACGCGCAGGCCCAGCGGCCATGGCTCAAGGGCCCAGCCGCTCATGGCATGTGGGATCTTCCCGGACCGGGGCACGAACCCATGTCCCCTGAATCGGCAGGCGGACTCTCAACCACTGCACCACCAGGGAAGCCCTCAGATTCATTCTTATTAGATGTTCCTAAGCTCCTCTTACCAATCTATCTATCCATTCATCTTTCAGTCAGTCTTCCATATTAGAAGCTGAAAGAGAATATAGGATTTGGTTCTAGCTCCTAAGAAGTTTGTGATGTAGTTATAGAAATGAAAGGAATTCATGTGAAACAGAGGTCACAAACCAGAACAGAAGCAACCTCTAAATGTTGCTGTCCAGATCCTGGGTGCTGAAAGCAGTTTGAAGAGATGGGAGCTACATCAGTGTGGTGCAGAGAAGCCAGAAGAGGTTTTGTGGAGATTTCCATAATCAAAGGAGAGAGGGCAGTGCTTCCCTCATGGCGCAGTGCTTAAGAATCCACCTGCCAATGCAGGGGACACGGATTCAAGCCCTGGTCCGGGAAGATCCCACATGCTGCGGAGCAACTAAGCCCGTGTGTCACAACTACTGAGCCTGTGTGCCACAACTACTGAAGCCCGCGCGCCTAGAGCCTGTGCTCCACAACAAGAGAAGCCACCACAATGAGAAGCCCGCACACTGCAAAGAAGAGTAGCCCCTGCTCGCCGCAACTAGAGAAAAGCCCGCGTGCAGCAACAAAGACCCAATGCAGGCAAAAATAAAATTTAAAACCAAAAAAAGAAAAGAAATAAGAATGGCAAAGCTTATTAAAAAAAAGGAAAAAAAAGGAGAGAGGTCAAGTGTTCTGAGTGGCAGATATTCATGAAACAAATTCAAAGTCATAATGGGGATCTGAGGTCTCCCTAAAGAGGTCTGCAGGCTCCCACAGTCCTTGTCTTTTGATCACATTATGCACAAAGGGCTCCCATTGAGCTCAGAAAGTTCAAACAGGAGTAGAAGAAAAGAAGATTCATGCACTGGGATAACTGTATCTGAATTCACCAGGATACTGACTCTTTTAATGCCCCACCCATGACTCTGCAGTCAAGATGCTAGGAGATTGTCCATCAATATCCAGACAGTGTAATGGTCGGTGTACAATAGACAGACTCAAATTACATCTAAAACTGTTTAGTCTCATTGATTTGGGGGAACCGTTGTTAAGAAGGCCAGCTCTCCACAGACAGATGTCCCTTAGGCTGTCCCTAAAATTCCTCAGTGTTCCCTAAACTTGGGCAGCAAGCAAGTCAGAAAGGGAAATATTCTGCTCCTGACCAAATGCAAGTGTCTTCCTGATCTCCTCTGGAGAAAGCCGAGTGAATGCTCACCATTCCCAAGCCCAGTTGTCTCCATTGCAGAAATATGAGAAAGTCTTGGTGCGCTTTTAAAAATGCTCTAAGAGCTGCTGTATTCTGCTTTTTTTCCATAAACTGTTGTCAGTGTCAAGATGAAAAACAGGCTCCGTCTGATCAGTGAGTTCATGGGTGACATGATACTATAGCTGGTCCCTGCCTCTTGGCAATCCTCTATTTGAACAATGCAAATGGTGGGATATGACTGAACGAAATATGTCGCTTCCTCAGTCCTTCCTCATTAACTCTGTCTTTTTAGTCCAAACCTGCTCCTGTTCCTGCTTCTGCCCCAGGAGTCTAGGGATGACCAACCCTAGAAATGTATTTGGCTCTTTCGAACTTAAGATGCCACATTTAGAGCTATTAAAAAAAAAGAAATTGCTGTTCCAACATTCACTAATGTATGATTAAAAGCAAAACCACGCCTTTGAAGACTTCAAAAGATACAGCAACAAACATGTGTGTGGGTTCTGTAGCCATCCTATATAGAGGAGAAAATGTGGATGCAATGAATCATTCTGCTCTTTATCGAGAGCAGTGATAAATTCTGACCACCAACTTTTGTCAGATTGCCACAGTCCCCTTGTGAGACTTATACCACACACTGCTCTGACAATCCTATTTTCAGGTTCAGTGTTTCTCTGTTCTTGTTCTATCATCCCTTCTTTGGCATTCAGAACGTCTTCACTCCCCATCAACATCTAATCTCTCCTGATTCTCACTCCAAATAATTCTTAAACACAAGAGTAGATGATCACCTTTAAAGCCACGACTTCAATGCCCCAGACCTACGTCACTGGGTAAAATTGGGGAAGGTAGGGTTTCAAAAGCACCAGTTCTAGATTCTACCGTATAAAATATGATATGGAAGAATGGGCGCTTGCCTTGTCCATGTCTCTGGAAACATTTCCAAGATGAATTGCTATGTACATGGTGGGAGGGTGGTGAAGGTACTTTAAGCCACTATCATTGCACCATTTCTCCCTCTTCACTTCTTAAAAGTAAGTGTTCCATGAGGAGGGAGGAAAGAAGCTCCCTCCTAGGCTCAGAGAATCTATTCCCTTCCCTTCAGGCAAGGATGTCAGGGGGTAGGCTCAAGGAAAAAATACATTTCTTGGTCTAGAACTCCTCAGACCAGACTCCTTTTCAATTCTAGAATATTCCATTGCATTGTTTCCCAGCAACCACTATCTTGGGTCTTCTTTAGAATAATCTAGTAATATTTAAAATATAAAATCCCCTAGGGCCAGAAATCAAAGATAATATGAGGACTGAAATAATTCTTCATGCAGCTTGGAAATCTTATAAGAGATATGCACATTTCTGGAACAGAGACACGGTCTCGGTTCTGCCCATCCTAACTGCAAATTCCATTTTCTAGTATAACTCAGGGTTTCTGCATGGCCGGAGGAGCTCCCTGACATGCCACCCTCAGAAGCTGGACTAAGCAAAAAGGCATGCTGTCTCTTTTCCGAAACAGCAGAGGCGTGCTCACTGTAGCATGTAAACATTTTTATACTGAGTGAATTCCATTTCTATCCATACTCATCACAAATGAGCACCACCAAAATGTTCAAATACATATTCACAATGTGCCTCTGGAATGCACTGTACGAAAAAAAACCAGAGCTAAGCTCGAGGCACAGATCCATTTCATTTAATTAGAGTTTCAGATGAGCCTAAAAAGGGTCTGTATCTCCTTAAGTCTTCTGTTTCTGTACGAGTATAGCTGTCTGGCATTGTCAGGTGGTTTGAAGTGAAAATGATTCCGAATTCAAAGCCTTTAAACCCTGAATGTTTGACTCGGGTAATATTATCACAGACAGACAATAAAAGAAACAATCTAGCCCACTCCTTTTCCAAATTTTGTACCAGCGTCCACTTTCCCTTTAGAGTAATTCAGAGTGAGAAACCATTTCCTCTGTATCAATGCCAGAGCCCTGACTTAACGCCACATTAGAAAATCCTGCATTGCTCTCAGTACATGCCCTGAGTGTGCCCCCTCCTTACTTTGATTCTCTCCTGTTTGATTTTCAAGTCCCTTTCATCATTTCTCCCCAGCCCAGCCATCCAACTTAGCTAACACTTAACCTTGAAGGGCCCTCCCTGCCGGCCAAGTCAGGCTCCTCATGGCCCCGTATCCATGCTATCTCCTTTCTTGCCTTCTCATCTCTGCTCATGCTGTTCCCCTACCTTCAGGGTTACCACTCCTCTCGCCACGTAGAGAACCATTTAGCATGTATTCCTTCCTTCCACATATACTTACTGAGCACCTACTGTGTGCCAGACGCTAGAGAGACAACACTGACCAAGGCAGAGATCCTTGCCCTCGCCCTGGAGTTTAGTTTCTTGGAGTAAGAGACAGGAACTGAACAATAAACTGTTTTTAAGGAGATCAAGTAACATATAGAGATGATAAGTTCTGAGTAGTGGCGGGTGGAGAAAAATTAGAGCAGGGTAAGGGGATCAGGAGTGTCTCTTCTAAGACTTGCTCCCTAGTCTGTGGTCCAGTAATTCACAAGATGCTCAAATTCCACATTGGTCTTACCATGCCATAATATGTCTGTGGCCACCACTGCAACACGTCTGTGAGCCTATTCCTAGGATAAACCTAACTGCAACTGAATAGGAAAAACAAAGTAGGCAATAACATTTTTTTTCAGGTAGCTCCCCAAACCACAATGTATATTATTTCACAAGGCACTGCATACTTCCGTACTGCCCACTTGCCTTTGTCATCCCACAGTCTCTCCCAAGTTGTGGAACAAGGAATGCTGTCCCTGATGCAATGGTTTTAGTTTTCACAATTAAGATAGGATTTTTTTTGTGATTATAAAAGTAATACATGCTTGCTATAGAAAAAAACAAACAATGCAGGAAGAATGATGATTCCACGTAATTCTACAATAACATATGTACCCACTGTTAATACATTGGTGAGCAGCCCTTCACAATTTTTTCTCCGCTGACGCACATTTTTTTTCAATTAAAATGAGATATTATGCATGCTCTTTTGTAACCTCCGTTTTTCACGTAACTGTTATGTTGACAAAATGTTTTAGAGGAAACTGATGTATGATAAAGTGTTAAAAGACAGGGGTAAGAATCCCTAATTTAGGAAAATTAGAACACATCTATGACTATGATAAGTGGAAGAGATCAGATACCAGCTCGGGAAAAAGTAGGAGCCTACAGGGAACATGTCACCTCTAGTTTGAATGAAAAGGCTTGCAGAATGCAGGAGAAAAACACTGAAGAGTCACATACGCAAGAAAAGTACTTTGTTAATCATTTTGGAAAGAAGATGAGAGAATAGATCATCGTATGTGCGTGTGTGTGTGTGTGTGTTGCCCTGTGCCCACCTCCATGAAGGCTGAACCTGGAAAGCGCCATAGATAGAGATCTCTCTAAAAGGCATACGTTACCTTTATTGTCAATGGATAGTGAATATCATTAGACGGAAATCAATGTAAAAGATGGCAGCTCTCTAGAAAACAAGCCCGGCTACACAAGAAAAAAGGAGACCTTGGACTCCCTTGAAAACTGACCAGAAAACAAGGATGTAAAAGGGCCCCTAGCGGCACCTGCAGCCTGGTTTCTCAGAGATAAAGAATCAGTTGGCTGCAGCAACATGTGCAATTGTACTTTTGCTACAACAGAGGACTGTGGGAAAACTGCCATTCTGAGCCTATGCAGGTGTTACAATTTGTTTCAGATTTACAGTTAGGATATGCGTAGGGCTTCATGGAAATAGATTTGTGAGCTATCAGAGGACCTTTGGCATCCAGCACATACACACATATATACACATATACACATCCAATAATAAAACCTTTCCTGTTAGTGCTTGAAATGTCACCATTACAATTTCTTTGGTCTCTTATAGTTATTTTATCATTTTAAAATATATTTATCAACCCCCCAAATTTATCAACATCACTTTACCTGAACACAGCATTTCCCCTTGCAATTTTCCATGTCATTTCTGTCCAGCACTTTAGTTCTATCTAGTTTTTAAATAGCCCCAAATTAGCACCACTTAAATTGAATAATTGACCAATATTACTATCATTTTGCCAGGAATTTTGCTCTTAAACTCTACTTGTTTCTTCTGGGTTCAATCTCCTTCCTGTTGACGAAAATTGTTCTTCATAATATAATTATTCTTTATAACTTTCTGCATTGTTCGTTTTTTCTACTGTGCTGTTTTAATCATAAAAAGTTCTATCTTAATTGTGGAAAACAAAATCAAATTGTCCATGCATGAGTAGTAAGCTTTCTTCAGTCTTCGTGTATTTGAAAATGTCACCCCTGCCCCCTACTGAACTATTAATAATAATCTAGGTGAATTTATAAACCTGGGTCGACCAGAATTTATACTCAGCAAGTAACTCTATTATCTTCTGGTAAGTACTGTTGCTTATGTGAAGTGTGCTGTCAGTCTAGTTTTTGGTAGTCTATCTTTCCTCTCTGATAGCTTTTTTTTAAATAAATTTATTTATTTTTGCTGTGTTGGGTCTTTGTTTCTGTGTGAGGGCTTTCTCTAGTTGCGGCGAGCGGGAGCCACTCTTCATCGCGGTGCGCGGGCCTCTCACTATCGCGGCCTCTCTTGTTGCAGAGCACGGGCTCCAGATGCGCAGGCTCAGTAGTTGTGGCTCATGGGCCCAGCTGCTCCGCGGCATGTGGGATCTTCCCAGTCCAGGGCTCGAACCCGTGTCCCCTGCATTGGCAGGCAGCTTCTCAACCACTGCGCCACCAGGGAAGCCCTCTGATAGCTTTTAAGATCTTCTTTCCCTTTGCTTATACTTTCACTATTGAGTGTAGATTTGTTTTTATTTTTTATGCTTGTGACTTAGTGGCTTCCTCAAACTAAGGCAGTCTCTCCTCAACTCTGGAAAAGCTTTTATTATTATCTCTACCCTCTTTTTTACTCTTTCTTCTCTCCTTCTGGATCTCCTACTAGATCTATACTGGAAATTCTTATACTATATTTTGCATGATTTGCCTTATCTACTTTCCAATTCATTCATTTTGTTTTTCATTATATCTAGTCCATTATTAAATCCAATTAAGTTTTTAATTACCTGACTGTATGTTCTTACATCAATATTTTTCATTAATTCTTTTCCCAAGCCTGTCCTTTTTCACACTGTCCGGTTTTATCCTGTGATTTCTGTATCTTCCTTTATCTGAGAATTGAAAAATATTTAATCGTAAATCTCTTTCAATCTTATTTTAATCTCCAATCAAGGAGGTATAGTCGTTCTCTCTCACCTGGTATTTCCTTGTATGATTTGTAACATTTACTCTCAGCCCATGCATCTTAGGAGTGATGAGGTGTGGTCAGTGGGAGTCCCGTGCTCTAGTATGGAAACATCTTAACAGTTTCTCATTTGCTGCTATTGAGCGTCCTCATTTTCTCCAGTCCGGGATGACTTTTCTAGTAATTTTTTTGGCTTGAAGTCACTGTAAATTCTCATCCAATGTTATCACGTGACGATGACCTGCTATCATAAATACCTGCAGGTGACTATTTCCACCCCAGCTGCTTCTTTGAGGTTTTCCCTGGTCACTTAATGGAATTCTAGAGTCCTCCATTTCACTAATGTGCAGCCTTTCCTGATTCTTGACTTTATGCAGGTAGGTCAGTTCTAGCTCCTCTCAGACAAAGACATAACTGCAATTTGGGCTCATCTTCCCAAGTGGGTGGCGAAGCTCCAAGACCCAGCCATTAACCTAATTATAATTTTTTCTTTGCCCTTTGGCTTCAATGTACACTTAACCATTCTGACCAGGTTAAGGACAGTGTTACTTACACAGTTTCTTAATTGGCTGTTTGACCTTTTTATCCAGTATTTCTATGTGCCTGGAGGTAGAGAGACCCTCATCCCAGACTTCCATATTAGCCCAAACTCCCAACATCACTGTTTCATGCTTTATGGTAGTAAATCACCTTCCCCTGGCTCTCCTTTGAAAATAGGAAGATGTCAGAAGGAGGTAACCAACATCTTAGTGGAAGATACAGTTTAGATTACCTTCTACCTTGACAAACTGGGGCTGCCTGATGGTACCGAGCATCTCGAGGAAGAAGGAATGATAGAAAGAGGGAAGAAGTTGTAGAAACAAGGTGCTGAGGACACCAAAGGCAACTTTTCTCATACACTCATACACACACACACACACACACACACACACACACACACACACACTTGTGAAGTCAAAGCTCCCATATAAATAAGATCTAAACATCAAAGGATGTATTCAGCAACAGAAACTGAACAAGCTAAATCTTGTCATTCACATGTGAGAATAGCTGAGAATCCAAAACAAAGAACAGAAAAATATCTTAAAACTATGGGATGAGATGGTGCGGTTGGGATAATAGATCTGAGAATGATAACTGAGTGAGTCCAATCACAAACTGGGCAATCATATTACCATAGCAACTCCAAAGCTAGGTAACCTCATGCCTGCATTAGTTATATACTTTGCCTTTCGAAAATATATTTAACTATTCAAAGCACTTTCCTACCTACTGTTCATTTATTCATTTAGCACATGTTGCTAAGCTGATCCTCACACCATCCTAGAAAAGGGATGAAATAGGTATTATCATCTTCACATAAATCACAGGAACAGGCATACCCCATTTAAGTTATTAGCCCATGGGCCAATAGCTAGTTAATAGGAAAAGTAGGTAGAGAACAGTTCTTCTGACTCCTAACCCTTACCCTGTCTAGCACAGGGCATTCAACTGGCTCTACCAGTTTATAGATGGGCACCACCTGTAAAGAGAGAGAAGAGAAGTTGATCCAAAGGTTAGACAGAAGAGTATGTGGCAAATGGTTGCTCCCCTTCTGATCCTGACTTTCAGGTCGCTACCATCCTTCTCCAGTACCAAGCCTGTTCCAGCTTTCCCTTCCCACTAGCTCCATGTGGTTACAGGTATGAGGCATTTGTGTTTTGGGACAAGCTGCAGTGAGAATCGTATTTAGACTCCCAGAATCGTAATAGAATCTGAAGTTCCAATGTTCAAGCAGGCTTTTGAGAAGCTGAGGTATCAAAGTAAAATAATGCGGAGCTGATGGCTGGCAGCAAGAATACTTAGGAGAAGACTCTGTGCCTCTTTGAATAAATCTTTGGGGGACATTCACAGCTTCAACACGGTACAATGTTTAAGTGAAGGGTGGATAGTAAATATACAAACAGACAATGAACATAAAGGATGACTGAAGATGATGAAACAGAGATCAAAGATGATAAATTCTGTCTTGGTGGGAATAAATTTTAGATCCCCAAAGAGAAAGAAAATAATTTTCTTGAGCAGCAAGATGTCAAGCACTGTTTCCCTCATGACAATAATTAACCCTGTTGATTGTTCCATGTAATATAAATAATCATGGCTAAAGATGTTGGTTCATGTCCATAGCAGATAATCGAAAACATGTGGGAACCTTTCTTTTTGTTAGAATCTAGTATATAGAGTATCTATATCTACCTGTCCACAAATTGATTACGGATGATGGAGAGAGAGAATGAGAGGGAGAGGAGTGGTGTTCACCTTTTCAAATGAAAGCTACACGTTTGAAATTGCTGGTGATAGTCACCTCGAGCAGATGGCATCAAGTCATACATCTTGTGATCTAAGATGTATTTAAAACGCACTACTGTCTCAAATCTCTCTCCTACTGGCCAGGTAGTGTGCTTGGAACTCTCACCTTACTCATGGTTCGAAGACTGCAGTCCTTCATAAAAATGCAAAACTGATGCCTGGAAATATAAAGTACCAGCACCCACGCAAGTCTTGAGCAGCTAGGAAACAATCACCCTCTTGTGGTCTTCGATTCATAAGAGAGTTGGAAACAAACGATCTCTTGGGTGTCTCCTCTTACCAGGATTTATTCTGTAGTTCTAAAGTTCCATAATACGATAAACTCACAGGCAGATAAGTTTTATAGAAGACTAGGAATCAGGGTGGATTCATAGCCTTAAATGCCACTTGGCACAGGAGGGGTGAAGGCAAGGTTAAAACCAATATAGGCGTCACCCTGAACTCCTCTGAGACCCAAAACACTTTCCTGGTGGAAGGCAGGGAAGAGGATACTGCCAAAGAGTTACACCCCACAGCTTTGCCCCTTAGATGGGCATGATGTTAACGTATGTCAAGTGTTCATTGCCCTTGTTCCCTTCTGTTCCTAGTAAAGACCCTTTGAAAATGAAAGGCAGTGTGAAATCGAATAAAACACTGGAGAAAACTATGCCTACAGGGGAAAGTTGCACACAAGGACCTCCTCAGGGCCTCCTTAGGATATCTGCTCTCTCCCCTCTCCTGCAATTCTCGGTGATGTGTCTTTCCAGCAGCAAATCAGAACACAGTTTATCTGTAACACAGTCATCCCATGTTCTAAAAGAGCAACACTTTGTATAAAGTGTAAAGTCTATAAAAACCAGCACTGGTGCTTAAAGACACAAACATGTCAAATGTGACAGCGGGTAGCCACCTGGGTCGGCAGAGGAAGCGGCACCACCTGCAGCATCACGTGAGAGGCACTGGCAGGGGTCACCTCCACAAAACACAATTTTTGACTAAAACATCTTCTCCGACTCATCCTTAATGCCTAAATTCTACCTCCCAACAGCATTTTATATGTTAAATGTCACCCTCTCTCCAACCCCTCTATCTATTTCTCCGGAGGAGAGAAATGTTGGGTCTACAGTAACAGTTCTTGGGGTGAATTTATCGAGTTGGTTCTGAGTTACGAGTTTTATCTCAAAAACTGGTGTCTGGAGGAAAAGCATAATGGCAATGAGGGAAAGGAGTACAGAATGGGGCAGGGAGCGGGGGTCTGCTCAAAGAAGGATACCAGTCATAACAGCACTGAGAGTAATCGCTGTAATCGTTCCAAAAATGGGCTCGTGTGTTTCATGCTTTACAGTTTGCCAGATGCTTTCACAGGCATCACTTACTTTTGATTTGGATTATATGAAGTAGATACAAGAGTTGTTTATTCACTTTACACATGAGATTTGGAGAGTCGAGAGTCTCGTCCCAGGTCACACTACTGATAAGCAGGTGGAAAACTAAAACTAGACGCCAGCTGTGGATCCCGCACCCACTACCTTGCTTTGCTTCGAGTACCACAGAGACTCTCTGCGAGAGGAGAGAGAGATGGAAGTGTCAACCACAGGATTAACAGGTTGGCTTTCCTTGACGACTCAGGGTTTCTCAGGGGTCAGGCGAAAACTGATAACCCAAGGCTTGACCTCACACCGCCTTCCAAGGGCTCCAGCTTTCATCCTTCCCATGTTAGAACTGGCTTCCTTCCACTCAGTCCTCCGGCAGAGAATAGCTCGGGAAGGGGAGAGGGAGACGGGGAGTATCAGGCAGGGAGTTACTCACTCTAGGCTCTCCTGCTGGATTGCAAACATGCGAGCCCTCCAGAAGTCGGGTCTTCTCTCCTCCACACAAACGCTCCCAGGGTGTGTGGGTTTGCATCTGCTTTCTGTGGTGTTGCCTTGTGCCCGAGAAGTGTCTACAGTTCAGCCACTAGAACAATCACCTCATTTCATCTCTTCCTTAAGTGAGTGGGGTCCTCAGGTTAAACCAGCCTGCTATGAAATCCTGGTAGGGCACAGATGTGATTTGCAGGAGTTCCAGAAAGGAGGCAGAAGTACTTCTGCTATCTGCTCCTCTGGGCCTAACAGACACAATGACGGTTCCGTTTACGCTCTGCTCCCTATTAAAATGCAATGCTGTCCCCTGCAATCAAACTGTAATCAGTTACCAGATGCTGACGCTTTGGTATGAATGAGGTTTTCTTCTTTAAAGCAGAGATCAGTACAGGAAGAGGGGGAGAGGAAGCCACAGAAAGGGGCTTAAATGATGCAGGGTTCGAGGCCAGCGACACTTCCCATGATACCTGGAGCTACCCCAGTTCCACAGCCCCACTCCAGGCACACTCAGCTGTGGACCATCCCCTTTCCTCACGAACACCCTCGTTCCCTCTCTGGTCTGAAAACAGCTGCCCTGGTTTGCCTCTTCATTAAGTCCCCCTTCAGCTACTATTTATCCTCACTTTCAAGTCGGTGATTTTCAGTCTTTAGTTTTGTAAAGTGTTTGGGGACCAGAAAAAAGGAAAACCAAAACAACTAAACATCTCTCAGCCTCCCCCAGTTCTTGCTGGCAGGTTGGAAACCATTGCTACTGTGAGACATCTCCTTAGGTTATACAAGCAGCAAGCAATAAGGAGCTCATACCCAGCCCTGGGGAGACATTTTTCCAATCATTTTCTCATTTCCTCGTCCCTGCACTTCCTCAGCTCTCTTTAAACACTGTGGGGCTTACTCTGTCACTGACCTTGTCTAATCATATTGATTGTCAGCAACTGCAGTCTAACTGGAAAGCAAGTTGCTATGGTAATTCCTGTGTCTTAGGTCTTAGATTTAAAGACACAATGATCCTAAATGGAGGGAAGTTGCTTGTGGTTGGTGACAGAGGAAAACGTAGTTAGATATACAAATTGTGAAATGAATATATTCAAATGGATTCTGAAATCTAAATCCGGATTTGATGTAATAAATTGGTACCAGAATTTCTACCAAAGGCACATTTGGTCAGAAGGTTTTTCTTTTCCTCCAAATATTTACACTTTTCTAGAAAAAAAGAGAGAAAGAAAATGTATCATGGACAAGCAAGAAGGAGGTGGCTATTCATAGCTTAAAATTAGGTATGAGATCTGGGATGCTGCATTGTGTGCTTGAAAGAACATCAGCATGGGAGTTGGCAGACCCAGGTTTTACTTCTCTTTAACTTGCTGTGCGGCCTGAGGTAAATCACCTAACCTTTCTGTGCTTAATCATTCTTCACTGATAAACAAGATAACAGCTTTTGCTTCTCTCATTAATTTAGTCAATCAACAATCACTTGTTGAACAGGAAGCCTTGAAAATCAGTCACCATGGAGAAGACAACAGTGCCATTTCCTGTTGCATTAAAAGTTCCTTGAAGGCAGGAATTGTGTTCTTTTGAATATGTCTGAAGAAAAGGTCTGCGAAGGAATTTAAGATTTGGTGCCCAATATACTAAAACACTGTATAATACCTGTTCCCTCCAACTCAATACATTTGAAAGTCTGCTGAGTACGATGCCTGGGCCTAGCGTTATTGAAAGTTTGACAGGGGCCACCGCTCCAAACCTCAGGGGCCTGCAGCCATAAGCACAGCTAACGCGACTGTTAGTCCCACTATGACAAAGACACAAGGAGTGCAGGAGGGAAGCTCGGAGGAAGGCAACTGTCTTAATTCTGCAGCATTAGGGAAGGTGTCCTTGGAGAAAACTTTAAAGATTGCGCCTTAAAATTGGAAGGGGTTTCCTTCCTGCTCAACTACTCAAATGTGAGGGTAAAAATACATGTTGAATCAATACAAAGCAAAGGACTTCAAAGGCTGCAAATGTCATCTGTCCATTCAGCACACATTTCTGGTGTACCTGCTCGAGGCACAGGTGACAAGCTATGAAGACAACAAAGTCCTTGACCCTAAGGGATCTATAGTCACTAGACTAGACTTGAGAGAAAAATAACAACAACGATAATAAATAGCATTTCTTTTAACACTTATTAAGCTTTAAATACTTAATATGTAATTATTTAATATTTAATCCTCACAAAGTTTTGCAAGATAAATACCACTGTCCTCATTTCACATATGAGGAAACTGAGGCTCAGAGAGGTTAAGTAACTTTGCCAGCTTCACGCAGCTTGAATGGGTCTACAAGTACTTGCACAGGTCTACAGTGCTAGCTCTGTTGTTTGGCTCATAATACAGATATCCCCTCTCCTGGAACTCGGTTAGCCTTGACCTTGTTTCTACAGCTCCAGCAAGGAGACCCCTATAACGGAATTTGAGTGGATGAATGAAAATGCACTCTTATCATCATAGGTAAAGAACATCTCAGCCGAGACCAGCACAATTATTAACTACCCATGTAATTACAGCTTCTTGTGCCTTTGTTATTTTATGTTTGAAAAAAGGGGAGAGGAGGCATGTACAGGAAAGTAAATTCAGAAGATAACCACTGAAGTCCTTTCCTTCCTTTTCTGATACCCTGAAATTCTCATTTCAGTGGCATTACAAAAATAAGATTAAAAAATTTCTTAAAAGATGTCTTCCTAAAAGGATCTTCATTACTTGAAATTATCTTGGAACCAGACAAATGCATATTTCATAATTAAATTACACACACGCATAGGAGAAGGAAGCGCCCCTCAGAAGCTGCTGGAGTGAGGACGGACATCTGGGTTGTCTTCTTCTGCCCCACACAGCCAACGCCCTAGACCTTGACGGGAACAATTCCATCATTATTTGTTTTGCTACTCTCTAAGCTTTTGTTTAAACAAAGGTTTCCAAGGCACAGAAGAGGCCTGGACATATACTGAACTAGGCTGATGATTCCCAACATCTTGGGTGGCCTTAACCAACTGAACCGAAGATTCAGCTTGGAAAAGAATCCACTTTCCTCCTCACTTTCTAGAATGACCACATATTTCTCCAGGCACGGCAAAGTTTCATAAAATAGGAAGCTCTTTTTAAAAACTTCCTTTCTTTTTCCTGACCATACAGGTCTCTTTGCTGTAAAAACAGGGACACTTTCAGGACCATCGTGAGGCAAAGGAGGCCCTGGAGTACGGCCTTCAGCTACCATTTGGGATGGGAGAGGGAAACCTACTGCTCAGAAACGGATATAAAATCCATTAAATAGGGGGTTGATGAAATTAGGCCCCTGAATTTCTAAATTCAAAGAAATTCAGAAAAGGTAGCAAAGGGCAGGGTGGATAACAGCTCTGCATGCAGGGTGCTTATGAGGGCACTAGACTCACGCAGTTCCAAAGGGGAAAACAAGACAATCAAAGCAACTCAAATTCAGAAGCCAAATGTGAGTTCCTTGTAGTTCCTTCACTGCAGCCCATAAAGGAGACGCTCTTGTGCCGAGAATAAGAATTAATGAGGTGGAAAATGGAGGGGCATAAAAGCGAGAGTAATTATGAATTGCAGAGTGAAGACAGAGGCTGGAAGGAGGATGAAAACCCGCTGGGGAAGGGCGAATTACGTTACAAGCGTGGCAAGGGTAGCAGAAAGGCACGATAGAGCCCAGAGAAAATAATTAAGGAAGTTTTTGAGGTGCTGCTGGGTGACGCAAGTGGACAGAAAAGCCTACAACAACTGCCTCCCTGCCCCCCACCCCCCAGCCTCACACACACACACACAGATTTGAGTTTCTTTGGTAAAGAGGCTCGGGATGCATGACAAGGAAGAAATCAACACTGGCTTACAGGAAGATCAATGAAGCCCTCTTTAAGCTGACAGTAAAACAAACACTGTCTTCAGGAGTCTGATGGCTCAGGCGAGGGCACTTTCTCACCTTGTGCAGGGCTCAGGAAGGATGGCCCTTGGGGGCTACCGTCCCGTTGCTCCCTCCTGGGTCCGGCCGCAGACCTGCTGGTAAGGGAACAGGTGCAGTTCCTTAATCAGGAGGCTTCATGGCTCCCTTGCCTTCAGCCCCGCTTTTTAGAAATGGAAGCTGGCTGTCATGGAGGACTGCCAACAACGTGGTTGGCTGCCTTTTAATAACAGAATCATAGATATAATTAAAATCACTGAATTTTAGGGCTAGAAGGGACCCACGAGGTCATCTGGATCAACAGTGTTGTTTTATAGATGAGGAACAAAGGCCCAGAGAAGGTAACTGATTTGACTCAAGGAAAGCGGTTAATTAGTGGCAGAGTCAGGACTAGAACTGAGGTCTCCTGACTCCACTGAAGTAATAAAAATAACAGTAAGCAGCACGACCTTTGCATAACAGTATGTGCTTTTTTCTTCCGGCGTGACATGCATTATTCATGTGATCTTCAATAGCCCTGCCAACTACAAAGGATCGAGTAGAAAACGTACTGAGGGACAGAGGGCCTTAGCAACATCTTACAGAGGAAAATGGATCTCAGAGAGCTCCAGTGATTTGCCAAAGTGATGAAGGACTTGCTTTTGCCCACTGGGGAGACCTCACCTCACGCAGCTCTGCGCTGCTGGAGATTACAGAGCTGAGGGTTCAAATTTCTTAACCTGAACACCCTCCCAGGGTCTGTGTGCTAATGGATTTAGTAGTCCCCATTGTTAAAAAGTTGTTCTTTCTGGCATTTTTTTTCATGAAATAATTGAAAAAGAGAGAAAAAAGCCAAGGGCCCATAATTCAATAAGGAGCAGCCAGCTGGCGTGTTCCCCGCAAGAGGCCAAGCAATTCAATCACAGGGAGTAAATACTGTGTCACCAAGGAACAGAGGTCTCTGGCTAAACGAGGTCACATATAGACAGTTTTGAGGAGGGATTTTTTTGGTTGTTGTTTGTTTCCTCCCAGTTTGGCCAAGCGACACTTCTACATGACTCCTGATTAGCCAGCCAACAAAAATGTACTCAACACCTACTGTACAGACCCATTTTTCAGCAGACGGTAGATGCAAAACTCATACCTGCCCTGATGGGAGGAGCATTTGTTGAGCAAATACAGACAGGATGCTGGATGCTAGACTCCTACCTTAGGTATCAGAGTGGTTAGATGGCAACCACAAACTCCATAACGTCAGGGACCTTAAGAACAAGCTTCTTTCTTTCTCACCTCGTAGTCGGGTGGTAGTCCTCAGCACTTGATTTAGGACCCCAAGCCACCAGCAGCTTCTCCGTTTTCAATCCTGGCCCCCAAGGTTGTCCTGGCACCTTCAGCCAGGTTGGATGGGAGACAGAGCACAGAGGAGCACACGAGAGGGGTTACAGGCAAGCCTGGCACAGCACACGTCACTTCTGCTCCCATTCCTTAGGAGGAGCCTTCTCCCCTCAAGGCTATACCTAACAGCAAGATTGCCAGGAAACATAGTCAAGCTGTGACCCAGAAATAAGAGGGGAAAATAGACGATGGTGGGCAGCTAGAAACCTCTTCCGTGCCATATGTTATATCCATAATTCTCATAAAACCCTAAAAGGTAGCTATAATTACCCCCATTGAGATAAAACTCATGGAGGTTACCTGACCTGTCTAAGGTCACACAACTAGGCAATGATAAAGCTAGAATTTGAATCCAGGCCTATCTGGCTTCCAGGTTCATGCTGCCACTAACACGTGCATATGAACTTAGACATACAAGTCAGCAGGGCCCTGGTAAGACAAGGCCATTAGTGAGATTACCCATGTAGAACATTTAGCACTATGCCCGCCTCACAGTAACTGTCTAATAAAGGTAATTATCACCATCATCTTTGTTCCTGCAGCCTTGAGTTACACAGCTCAAACTTGCCGGGGTCCCAATCCTACAGACAATTTACCCATCCTTGTGGGTCAGAGACGCCTCCAGCCTCCCCACCTCCCCTTCTTTGTCCTCTGCTAAAGCTGGCAGCCCGCACTGAAGCCAAGTGACCCAATCAACGTCCCCTCACTTATTACCTGCCCAACCCCTTATCTCCCATCACTTAGAATGTAATGAATTCCTGTTTAAATAATTTCTGACAGGAATACAGAGTAATAAAGAAATTACCTACCTTTTCTAACTTCTAATATCATTCTACCTCCAGAAAACCTCTTTCCCTTTACCTCCTGCTCTTTCTTCCTCCTTCCCTTTTTATCATCCTCTTTTAATTCCATTTACCTTCCCTACTCATGGCTCCCAAGCATAAATATTCGCTACACTCCTGTATCCAGGCAGAGTAAACTCCAGGCCTTCACTTTTTTTTTTCTTTTTTTAATCTTTGGCTGCATTGGGTCTTCATTGCTGCACATGGGCTTTCTCTAGTTTCAGCGAGCGGCGGCTACTCTTCGTTGCGGTGCGCGGGCTTCTCATTGCAGTGGCTTCTCTTGTTGCAGAGCATGGGCTCTAGGCGCACAGGCTTCAGTAGTTGTGGCATGCGGGCTCAGTAGTTATGGCTTGCAGGCTCTAGAGTGCAGGCTCAGTAGCTGTGGTGCACGGGCTTAGTTGCTCCGCGATGTGGGATCTTCCGGGACCACGGCTTGAACCTGTGTCTCCTGCATTGGCAGGTGGATTCTTCACCACTGCGCCACCAGGGAAGCCCCAGGTCCTCACTTTCTACTCCACTCTTTTCCCCACTAGCCATTCCACTTTCTTGTTAAAAAAAATATATATATATTTTTTTCCTCTGTGTGTGTGTGTGTGTATATATATATATATATATATATATATATATATATATATATATATATACATCTTTGAATCTACTCCAAATTTTTGAGTAAATCATTGGCCACTGGGACATTTAATTTGTTTGAAAAAAAGATGATTCACGACCCACATCAGACCCAAATCCTGAGTCATCACATGACTGTTAAGTACCGCTGGTCCAGCGGAAATTGCAAAGAGCCATAATTACGATAATGATGGTGGGAAATGAAGGGATATTTGCAAGAAATACTAAAAAAAAAAAAAAGAAAAAAAAAGTAATTGAGAAGATTTAGAATCTGTTAAAAGTCGAAAAGGAGTCAGAGGTGACCCCAAGATTTAAAGCTAGGGTTGGTCCAATGAACCAATAGGAATGACAATGCAGCTGGTGTCTGGGGTTGTGCCTGGGTGGGGGGATGTGATGGAGAATTGGGAGAGGAAAATAATAAGCCTGCTCCAGACTAGTTGTCCATCAAGGGTATGCAGAACATGGCTTTGGTCATTGCAGACATGGGTCTCCAGTCTAAGAGGGAAACTTGTTCTGATGACATGTGAGGCATCAACAGAGAGGTTCTAACAGGGAAATCTAAAGGGATACTAAGACAGAGCTTGAGAAATGCTGACATTTAGCGAGGGTGTGAGAGGGAAAATAAAAGGTGTTGAATGCCCACTGTCTGCCCTGCTCTGTGTTGGACATTCCTCTCATACTTTCTTCCACTTCTACTGACTTTGCATGCCCAACTTCCCATGCATGTTGCTTCTACCCAACTAAAGTGCAGACTCTGGGAAGGCAGGGGCACTGCTTTTTATTGTCTTACATGTTTTGCCCTTGCATAGAGAATGCCCTAAAAAAGCACTTACCCTATGAGTCACTGCTTGGGACTTTGATTTATCTGCAGAAGGTGAATTAGCATGTCGACATATTTTGCCTCATCAGAACTCAAGTACCATGCAGCATGGAGGAAGGGGGCAGTATTTAGTTGTTTTATAGGCGTATTGCTGAGCCAAAATTTTATCCTCTATTGGAAATTAAAACAATAACAACAAGATCTTCTGAAGTGGAAACAGTTTTCCGGGTCACTGGCTATATGGCCTATCTGATTTCTGCCATCTTTTTGAGGCCCCATGAATGGTGCGTTCATATCCTAGGTCGACTTCGCTCACTGGCTCTGTGGCACTGGGGAAATTACTCAACCTCTGTATGCCTCATTTCCCTCTTCTGTAAAGGGGTCAAGGATGGTACTTCCCTCAAAGGGTTGTTGTGAGGATTAAGCAATTTAACAAATGTAAAGTGCAGAAAAATTGCTTGGCACATAAGAAGTGCATAATAAACGTTAGCTATTATGTCTGTGAGTTTTAGTTCCTTTCCTCACCTGCTGAGCAAAGCAAGGGAAATATTCCAAAATATAGATTATTACTTAACATTTTAAATGAAGACAAAATTAAAAATGGACACAAGTTTGTTGTTGATGAATTTAAAAGTGAAGGAGTTGAATTCGAGTCACTGAGGGTGCTTTAATTTCTGTCTCATTTGGGGACATCTTTATAGCATCTTTAGCAAAGACGCACTTTGCCCAGGGAGAAGGAAGCAGATGGGACATGTCAGGAAAGGAATGCACCTACCTGCTGCCACCTGGGGAAGTGAGAGGAGCCTATTGGCAACGTCCTTACCCCACCCTGACAACATGTTCCACTCTGTATTGACCCTCTCCCAAAGGGACCAGCTTCCTTTTTAGATTAGGACTTCAGTGGTGGAGACATGCTTGTTGGGGCACCTACGTGCTCTGCCTAATCTCCTTTGTTGGCCAACAGACCAGATGGCAGGTCTCACTGTGGTTAAGACTCAGGATGGTGTCTGGGATAATGCCATAGCCTGGCTTAAGAATTTAAATGATGTGTGGGCAGGGTTAAGAGAAGCATTCCTAGAACACTTGCTCACACCGTTTTCCCCAGTTCAGTGATCAGCGAGCCCAGTATTTCCCAGATGCGGAGGACTTCAGTCCTCAACTCCACAGAGAGATGGAAGCAGGCACAGCGATATTTGAGTTTACCACGTGAGAAGCGTTGTGCTTTCACACATACCATCTTATTTAATACCTTTGACATCCCTGTGATATAGCAATTATTCCCATTTTACAGACAAGGAAACTGAAGCTCAGAGAGACTCTGATGTAACTTGCCACAGTTGTACAGCTAGTAAGAAATGGAGGCAGGTTCAAACTCAGGTCTCTATTGTAAAGTCTCCAGATCTGATCTTAAGGGAATTCTAAATAAGGGTGGAAGTATATATTTGGAGAAATTTATGAAATTTACTGGAATGTATTTTCATGGACATTTTCACCCACACTGTTCTGTATTTACTTAAGTTATTTGGCACATTTCCAGAAGAATTAAGGGAGTAGACATATGGTAGAAATACATATATATATATTATATATATATAACATACATATTATATATAATATATTATTATATATATACACACACACTTATGTGTGTATAATATATAATCATATAATCAATATATAATAATATAATCATATAATCATATATATATAATCAATATATAATCATGTATATAACACAATGTATAATACATATATAATTATGTATATACTATATATATACATATATACTATATATGAAAGTATATTATTTATATATCTGTAGTTATATTCAAATACAACATACCAACAATCCATTTTATTCTTTCTAGTAACTCAGATGTAGCCCATCAAATAAAGATAGCACCCAGTTAAGGAAAGCCTAGAATACTAGACTCGCTGAGTTAAAGACAATTGACAAAACCCAGAACCCATTTTATTCATCTTTAGAGCCCCAACGCGAAGCCTAGTGCCTGAAATACCAAAGCTGCTTCATTAAAACTTGTTGAACATTTGTTGGATTAGCTCTTCACTCTTTTAAAAATGCACTCCTAGGCTCTGCGAAACCAGAAGCTTCCTTCTTGCGTTAGTACACATTCTGATTTGCAAATACTCTGTTTACTGCAAATTTTCAAGAACACAGCTTCATTGTGCAAGAGCAAAGGTGGAAAATCTTTTATAATCTTTCAAAGATAATTCACTCATTCAGCAAACACTTGGCTGGGAGCAGAAATACTAAGCTGAAAGGCAATGTCACCGTCCTCCAGGAGTTCTTTACCTGGTGAAAGAGACAAACCCGAAAGCAAACCCAGCGCGGTCTGTGAGGGCTATGTGAGAGTGTGTGAGGGCGTCCCACAGGGGACTCAGGGAAGAGAAACAGTCAACTAAATTTAGCCTGAGGTTATTAAAGACAAAAGAAAGAAATCTGATTCAGTGAGTATTAAAAATATTTTAGGGCTTCCCTGGTGGCGCAGTGGTTGAGAGTCCACCTGCCGATGCAGGGGACACGGGTTCGTGCCCCGGTCCGGGAAGATCCCACGTGCCGCGGAGCCGCTGGGCCCGTGAGCCGTGGCCGCTGAGCCTGCGCGTCCGGAGCCTGTGCTCCGCAACGGGAGAGGCCACAACAGTGAGAGGCCCACGTACCACAAAAAAAAAAAAAAAAAGAAAAAAAAATATTTTAATGCAGTTGAATGCCCAGTTAGGGAGGGATATGTCAGATTTACTGAAGGAAAATTCTCTAAGGAAGGTCAGGGGACGAGGGAAAAGAGGGGAAAACCTGGTTGGAGAATATCTCCTATATCAGAAAAAAAGCAAAGACAATGTTTCTGTGAGTGTTTGATTTCTTACTACATCCTGCTCTCCAATTCATACATGTCGTTGAAATTCTAGGGAGGTCCTGAATTGCTGGTAACAGTTCTTCAGTATTTCCTAATCCCACAAACCTGTAGCATCTCTTCTCTGAATGAAACAGTCCCAGCGTTTGGCAACTGAGTGTCAGGTGAAATGGTGGACAAATGAATATCACTCTAGGATACGTTGACATTTCAGGCTGGACCCAGCTGAATGCTACATGCTCATTCTCTCCCTAAAGTCCCTCCTACTGACCCGACCCCCACCCACAAGTGTACTTGTATATGAATGCCACTTCATTGGCCAAAACAACGCAATCTGGAGTAGAATTTGACTGTGGCTCTGAAACTCACTCCAGAGGGAATGTCCTGATAATGTCCAGCACTTCATGCAAGCACATCTCCCCTGCCTTCAAAGAAACGTGGAATTCCATGCACAGAAGAGATCTAACACCCAATCAAATGCTTTAAGAACTCCTACAGGCACACCAGTCATCTCTCCCATCCTCTCCTCTATGGGTGTTTTGTAAATTCAAGGACCTCATCTGTGAGCCAGAGAGGAGCTGGAAATGCTATGACCCATAGGGGTAGAGCTAAAAGCATCCAGACTCTATTAGACATCCATACATAGACCAAATCCAGGTATGTGTCCCTTGCATGCTGTGTATTCAATGTAGAAAAATCCCTGGGACAAAAATCTAACTCACAGACAAGCTAGGTTTGGCCATCACATACCATACTTGGGCACGTTGGCTACAGAAAGGGGGGTGAAAGACTACAGAAGACAAACTTCATCTCCTTTGCAGCTTTTCAGATGCTGTTTCTGAACCTGAAGACGACTTTTTCTTCATCTACACATCCACCCACTAAGCATTTATTGAGTACCTATCACACGCCAACGTACCACTAGATGCTAGAGATAGAAAGATAGATGGATAAGATACCACCCAGGAACTCAAAGTCAGGTTAGGTAATTAGACAATGAGAACCCCCACAAAAAACAGCAATGACAAAACAACATGGTAATTGCTTTAACTGAGAAATGAAAGAAGTCTTGTGAGAATCTAGAGGACAGAAAAACTTCAATAAGAGAGTAAGGGAAGGGTTTCCAGAGGGGATAAAGGGTTTTTAAAATCAAGTACTTCACTCCACTCCTCCTCTATCATGCTTTTCATACCCACCACTGGGTGTGTGTTGGGGAGAAAGGCCTGTTAGGGTGTTACTACCATTCTTCTAAAGAACCTTGCAATCCAAAGTGTGGTCTCAAGACTAGCACCATCCCTATCACCCTGAGGCATTAAAAAGGCAGAACCTCAGACCCCACTCGAGATCTTCCCATTGAGAATCTGCATTTCAACACGATCCCCAGGTGATTCATATATGCATGAACAACTGAGAAGCATCGTCTGAAATGAGAGCCTCATCTCTGGAAATAAGCTTTCCACAGAATCAGGATCCCTCACCCAAAAAGAACAGCGTTCAATGCCTACATTGGACAGTTCCCAAACTTTCTGGGCTCAGGATCTCTTTACATCTTAAAAGTTATTAAAGACACCAAACAGATTTTGCTTATGTAGCTTATAGCTACTGACACTTACCATTCTAGAAATTCAAACTGGGAAATATTTTGCTAGTCCATTTTAAAACAATAATAAATCTCTACATAATAACATAAATAACAGTTGTTATGCAAAATAACCATGTTCAAAAAAATATTAGGGAGAAGAGTACCATAGTTTTTTACATATTTTCAAAACATTTTAACATCTTGTTTAATAGAAGACAGATGGATTCTCGTATCTACTTCTGCATCCACACATCAACTAGCCCCTGGGCTCCACTGTATGCTCATAGAATGAGTGAAAAAACTATATTTTAGCATGATTATGAAAATAGTTTTGACCACAGAGACCACCAGAGACCATGCACATTAGAATCACCATTGCTTGGAGAATTAAAGGGAAAAATAAAATAAAATAAAATAACACCAGAGTTTCACCCCAGACTAAATAAATCCAACTCTCCGATGTGAACTCAGGTTTCGGAAGTTTTTAAAGGTCCACCAGAAGATGCTAACGTGCATCCAGAGTTGAGAAACTCTGATCCTCTGACCTAGTTCAGCTATGCACTTTACAGATTGTGGAGAGGGAATGGGAGGTTGCGGGGAGAACAGCCAGGAGGGAAGGAACCCTATCGAGAAGCTCCAGGATAGAGCTAGGAGTTGAACACCACCTTCTGGCCAGACAATATAACCAACATTCTTCCATTAATTCTCTTAATTCAGAGTCCTCAAAACACAAACAAAATGGAATTTACTCTCCTTCCTTTGAATGAAAGACACTGTTTAAATAACTGTATTAAGGTATGTTTCATATACAATAAAATATATGCATTCATTTTAAACTTAAAGTTCAATAAGTTAGGACTTCCCTGGTGGCACAGTGGTTAAGAATCCGCCTGCCAATGCAGGGGACACGGGTTCGAGCCCTGTTCCGGGAAGATCCCACATGCCGCGGAGCAACTAAGCCCGTGCGTCACAACTACTGAGCCCACGCACCTTGAGCCTGTGCTCCGCGACGAGAAGCCCACGCACCGCAATGAAGAGTAGCCAAGCTGGCCGCAACTAGAGAAAGCCGGTACACAGCAACAAAGACCCAACGCAGCCAAAAATAACTCAAAAAAAACGAAAAGTTCAATAAGTTAGACAAACTCATGTTCAGACCTCCCCAATCTTGATATAGAACATTTCCATCATCCCAGAGAGCTCTCTGCCTCTTCCCTGCCAGCAACCTCCATCCCAGGCCCCACGTGACAATTACTCTGATTTCTATCATTGCATATTAGTTTTTCTTCTTCTAGACCCTCAGATAAATGGAATCAGACAGTATGCTTTCTTTCCTGTCTGCATTCTTTCACTCAGCATAATTTTTTAAAGATTCAACTATGTTGGTTCAGCTGTTTGTTCCACTTTATGGATAAGTAATATCCCACTGTACGGATATTCCACAGTTCATCCATTGGGTTGTTCCCAGTTTGGGGCTATTACAAATAAAGTTGCTATGAACATCTCTGTACAACTCTTTGGGAGGGCATGAGTTTTTATTTCTTTTGAGTAAATATATAGGAGTGGAAATATTAGGCCCAGCGTGGCCCTGGGAGGCAGGGCATTGTAGAAGAAACTGTTCCAGCCCGGCAGTCAGCCACAGCTGGTTCTGCATACAGATGGGGCTGTTTATTAACATGGAGATTAAAACACTGACTTCACAGGCATGCTAAAGGGATCGGAGACAATGTATGTAGAGTGGCTGGTAAATAGTAGATACCTAGTCAACGAGCGTAGAAATAACTAGAAGCAGAACTGGGTTGAACGGGAGCAAGATCCCTGAATTTTCCAGTGAGGTGTTTTTCCACTACTGCATGCTGTTCACCTCCCCCCAAGCCTCCTCTAGCCAAAGGTTCCCTCAGCCTCCACCCAACCCCAATACCCTCTCCTGTCCTTGAAGTTGAGGCCAGAAAATATGAACTGCCTTCTGAAATAATTAATTTAGAAGTGTTTCTTGGCTAGTTTGTTTTAATAATTTTTAGTTCTCTTTGGAAAAAAAAAATCCATATAATGGAATGCTTGGTACATGAATTCAGTTAAGTCAAAATGTCCACCTTTTAGGCAGTATTAGGCTGAGATATTACCGCAAGGGGGTGACCAAACCTACCAGGACCTGTAAGTGAACCTGGAAATAGCTTTTGGACAATATGGGCCTATCTGCATTTAAACCCTCTCTGTCATCTAGTGCTCTCCTCCATGCTTATTTTCTACCTGTGCAACTCTTTCACTTGACTCCTTTAAGTGTTCAAATAAATGTCTCATTTTTCCAGGTCTACCACTCCTTTCCTACTCCTTCTCATTTCTGCACCTCCCAGTACTCTTTCCACTTGAAGGACAGAGGAGCAAAATAAATGCCCAATGGCCAACATGTCCTATTAAATACACACATGTACACACCACCCTCATCTATGTTCAACTATGAAAATTGTGAAGACCAATTCACTTTACCAAATGAATCACGAAGGAAGCTACCATAGAATAAGAGGTGCTTTTCTCTCACAAAATGTCTCTGCACTCACGGGGGAGTGTGAGAAACGACCCTGCCAACCTCTGAGCTGACAAGCCCCGGATGTTACCAGTTCCCCTCCCTGAGCTGACTGCGCTCACAACCATACTTCCCCTCCCTCAACAGGCCCTCTCCCTGCCCTCCAGGCTTTTCCCTTGATCAAGAGCCTTTCTATAGCTTCTCAGCTAAATCCCAGGCCAGCAGACAGCGCCTCACCTCAGCCAGTTTGAGTGCACGCTGCCTATGAGATTTTCTGAGACTCTCTTAAAACTGCATGAGAGTCTTCCTCAGGAGGTCTAATAATACCGTGTTTCACCTTTGAGCCACTTTATAAACATTAACTCATTAAGCTACCCTTCTCTCCTCATAAGCTCTGGGCTTCTGCAGAGGGGACTTCATCCTCCACTCCCCTCAAATTACTCCAGGAGGAAATAAGCTGGGAGCTGAAGGATCTTTTCTGGGGATTTTAGGCCAAGACAACATTAATGCCAAAGGTCCTGGAATAACAAACGCCGCTTAGGTAAAATGGCATGGATGTTTCTTTAAAAGAGACTGAATTGAGGTTCTCATCTCCCAAAGCCAGATTAGCAGAATGAAGAACTTGCCTCCATGGTCTAGGGCAGGGTCACTGAACAGCCCATGACACAAAATCCAGCCTGCCCCCTGTTTTTATGAATAAAGTTTGACTGGAACAGAGGCATGCTCATTGATTTACATGATATCTCTGACCACTTTTACACGACAATATCAACTGAGTGGTTGCAACAGAGACCAAATGATCCACAAAGCTAAAAAAGAAAAAAAAAAAATTACTGCCTGGTCCTGTAGAAGACGTTTGCTGACCCCTGGTCTAGGGAATGTAAAGTTTGTTCCCATCCCCCATATTCCCTAAATATCTTTAACCAAGTCCCTTTCCCTCTCTGGGCCTCAGGTGCTACATTTGTAGACTGAATAACCTCTGACCTGAATCACTGCCTTGGGTTTATTCTCTCATTGTTCTGCAAGTATTAACATCCCATTTGTTAGCTTTGCCTCATCATTACAGCTGCCTTTTTTGGGAGAAGGAACAGAGTTTTGTGTGTCTCATGAATCATTGTAGGCACAAGGCTCTATGCTGAGCTCTAAATCCACTTCTGGAGTGTAACTGAACTGACTTGAATTCTATTTCTTTCTTTGCAGAGAGATCTCGCAGAATGATGTCTTGGAAGTGATAGAGGCAAATGTGTTCTCCAATCTGCCCAAACTACATGAAATGTAAGCAAGAACCTGTTTGCTCATGGCTGTTCTCGGCCATAGCTTTAAAGTTCACTTATATTCCTGGGAGGCCCTGGCTCTGCTCTGCCCTCAGACCCCTAGAATTTCATTTTAAGATGTCAAAGTCAGTCCAAAAGGCACTGTCATGTGTCTCTACCTGGTGATCCATCCAGGTCCCATTCCAGAGCTTGGTCTTATCCTGCTTCTTCCCTCCCAGAATTTCTTGCATAGTAGACTCAAGAATCTAGCTCTGTGACTGCAAGTGCGTCTACCTCATCCTCTCATTCAAATTTATTCCACAGTCAAAGCCCAGAATAAATCCCCCATGATGTAGCTGAAGATGGGCAGTCTTAGTTTGACTCCATAGACCCACCATGAAACCTTGGCCAAGATACAAAATCATGCTAAGACTTAGTTTTCTTATCTGTAAGTGAGAATAATAAAATTGCATGCCTCACAGGATCACTGTGATGAATAAATGAGATGATAAATGTTAAATAGATCTAACACATCAACCGGCATACGGTAAGATCATCACAATCCTTGGCCTCTTTACTACTCCAACCAAATTTACTTCCTCTTGTTGACATTCTAGTTTTACATACATGCCAATACTCACACAGATCCACCTCTGTTTCATACCAGTCTCTAATTACCATAGGTTATCAAAGCCAGAAGAGACTTCACAGACAATCTGATGCAAAATTTTCCAAAGTATATTCTGTGTATCATTAAACACTTGGAAAATTATTCAGTGCTCCGAAAAAGGAAAAAAGTCTATGGTCAAATAAGGTTAAGTTGGACAGATTCACTTACTATAGGAAAACTCAGAGCCTGTAATATGCGAATATACACTTGGAATCTCCAAGAAGGATATCGCATTAAGAGTTTCTCAGCTAATGTCATTGGAAAGGTTTCTCTGTGAAGCATTGATTAATATCTCACAAAATTCTCATGGAGCACAGTTAGGAAAGCCAGTGACCCACTTCCCTAATTTTACAGGTGAGGAAAGAAAGACAGAGAGAAGTTGTGAGGCTTGTCTGGTCACCCAGTCAAATCCACAGCAGGATAAGGACTTGAACATAAATCTCCTGACTCCTTCGTATCTTTTTGAACATTTTTTAGCGCTTGTCGAGCATATATACATACCCACACACACATGCATAATTCATATATGCATCCATCCATCCATATGAATTTGTTTAGGAATGACAGTCCGTCCATCTTGGCAGACCTCCTTCCCTTTTCTCCTACTCACTCCGCATCCCACTCTCATTCTTCCTCGTTGTCATTAAGCCTCTGCAACTGACGCCTTCCCTCCCTCCCCCCACTGCCCTAGTGCTCCTTCCTTCCTTCTCACTCTGCTTGGCCTTTCCTTACCCTAGTTGGGAAAAGAGATCTGACCAGGGTCTCAGAACCCACAGAGAATATCAGAGAAATGAACCAAAGGGCAGCTGGCCCTCCGGGCAAGGTCAAGCAGGCGTCCCTCTATGCTCTTCAACGGGCAGTGGAGCTAATGGGATGGCTCTTTCATCTCTTTACTGAATGGAGAGGTTCTCACCCCCATGTAGCACTGACCGTACTTAAAATGATTAATTACCTGGTACTTGGATCTGGGTAGCTACAGGTTACTGCAACATTAAGCTAATGAAACAGGGAGGAAGTAATTAACACAGAGCATCTCTGCAAATATACATCGATCTAGCAAGATGGGGAAAGGGCAGCCTCTCTCTGTCGGAATCCAAATGTGAACATGCCCACCTCCAGAACTGCACTGTGTCCAGATCAGGACACAGTGCAGGTCAACCTGGGGCAGAAGCCATCACTTCCCATGAGCTGTGAGAGAGCAGCCTCAGTGTGAGCATGAGGGGACTCACTGGCACATTCCCAGCTGCTGTCTGCTGGGACTGCACAGAGATGCCCACTGGTTTTCCCCCAGTCTTTGTTTTCCTTTGCCCCTTCACTCTCCTTTTCTCTAATCTCCTTTGGCCCTTCAGCCTTTTTCCTTCCCACCCTCTTTTGTTGTTTTCCATGCCCTTCTCTCTTGTCTCCCAACCGGACAAAAGCTCGTTTCCCCCATTAGTCTTGTCCCTACCCTCTTAGCCTCCTCAGACCCTGGGAGATCCTTAATGGTTAAAGACTCAACTGTGCTCAGTGGAAATGACTCACCCAGTCAGCGCTTTGTTTGTCTCTGATGAATAGGTTCCAGGAAGACTTCAGTGATGAGAGTTATATGGGACAGGGTTAAGATTTTGTTTGCGCAGTTTAGTATAGTAAAAGACACCGCATGTATGCTCAATTTTTGTTGAAACAATGGATGGATGAATAGGTGGATGGATGGGTGAATGACATTAACATACTCTTTGCATAATGTGAAAAACACCATAGCATTCCTTACCGTTGAGGTCACGTGCATGTTCTCTCCTCTTTTACAGTAGAATTGAAAAAGCCAACAACCTGCTATACATCGACCCTGATGCCTTCCAGAACCTTCCCAACCTCCGATATCTGTAAGAACTCCTGTGCCTGCTCTATGATCAAATTGTGCATTTATATTTTAGCAAAATATCCATTTGCAACTCTGGGGAACAATTGCTTTTAATCAAAGATGTGGGGCAGAAGTGAAGTGGGGAGACACTTGCTGGTGGATTTTAGTTTAGTTTAATGAGTGAATTCCACTGACATAATTGCATTTTGTTTTCATTTAGAAAAACAGACATCATAAGGAATGCCATTTGCCTTAATGGGATTGTCACAAGGACCTCTTGCAGAACTCAGTCATAATTTAGTGTTAATGAGATACAGCCAAAATTTCCGCTAGCATTTAGCTTGTGACCTTGACCTCAAAGACATCGTCTCTCTTGTTCTGCATTTAAGCATTTTTTTCTTTGATAGATTACAGTGTTTTATATTAAAAGTTTTGGTTAATAATAGACATGGTGTTTTTATCAGCAGAGAGATTCCTGGTGTTTGAGCTTTATCCCATGGGCCTGCCTCCATCTGCAAAAACTCTGCTTCTTCCACTCAAACAGCTTTCAGATTCGCTGAGGGCTTGTCAGAGCCCTGAGTGCTGTGATGGGGCCCCACAAAATAACAGATAAGAATTTGACCTATGGAGTCAAACTTTCTGGACCCATTTATTAGCTACTGATCACAGGCAAGAATTTAACCTCTTAAAGCCTGTTTCCTTGTCAAGAGAATGGAAATCATGATGAATGTGTATCTGTTATCTGTTAACATCATAATAATGCATAACCACCTACCCCCAAAAGACAGTTTTTAAGCAACAACGATGTATCATTTTTACCTGTCTGTGAGTTGATCAGTGGAATGGTTCTGCTGAGCTGGACTCTGTTGGCCTGACCTCAGCTAAGCTCACGCATGTATCTGAAGTTAGCTGGCAGGCGAAGTGGGTGCTGGCTGCTCTGGGTGGTCTCGGTTTGGGACAACAGCTCTCCACCAAGTGGTGTTCGTTTTCAGCCAACTCACACAGGCTTGTTCACACGGCTGTCCTGGGGGTTCCAAGAGAGACAGTAAGCTTGCAAGCCTCTTGAGACCTAAACCCCGAATTCGCACACCATTTCTTCTGCTGAATTTTATTAGCCAAAGCAATTCATGGGACCAGCTGAGGTTCAAGAGGTGGAGAACCAGACTCCACTACTTGATGGAAAAAGCTGCAGAGTCACAAGACAAGGTGTGTGGATACAGGGAAGGTAGGGAATTGAGGCCATCTTTGCAACCAGTTTACAGCATGTAAAAAGTTTCCCATAGTTCCTGTGACATCATAGTAAATGCTCAATAAAGATTAGCTACTAGTGATATTATGACTCTGTCCCTAACTTTTGATCCAGGAGACCTGGAGTTAGCAAGTAAAATAAGGAACACCCGGCCACTGTGGTTTAGCTCACTGAATGGAGGCTGACTGAGGGAATAAGAGATCTAACAGAACAAAGTCCCTACGACCTGGAACTTCTGCTCTCTGATAGGAGCCCCAGGAAGGATCTGAGAGAGAAACAAGGTCTTCCACTCCTGAGCTCATGTCAGAGGCAGGACCAGCTTCACTGGCGTGCAATCAGGGCAGTCTCACGGGGCTCCAGGCTCTAAAGGCACCCACGCTCAGAGGGCCTCACCCCAGGTATAATACTCTGCTGTCGCCATCTTGAAACACTTAAACAGCTTTGAACGAGGAGCCCTGCATTTTCATTTTGCACTGCACCTCACAAATTATGTAGTCATTCATGCTCAGAGGTCAGGGTCATGACTGACTCAGGAGCCGTGGCTCTCTAACTGGACTTTGCTAGACTCTCTGCAGAATCTAACCTGGGTTAGGTACATAGCAGTGGAGGAAATCCGAGGTAACAGAAAAGGCATGGGCCTTAGGATTGAAAAAAAATCTAGGACCTCATCCTGACTCCACCATTTACTCTTGGGCCAATCACTGGATTTCTGAGAGGTGCATAGCTTATAGGACTCTCAAGTGAGGTTTACATGGGAAAATATACTGTAAACTACAAACTGCTCAAAAACATTAATAAATGTACTAAGTATTTGTAGGATACTCTCTCTGGCCAACCAGTCAAAGTCTACAAGTCCACCCTCAGAAAAAGTCCAATAAGGGTTTAATACAGAGTTATGGTGGCCCCTAAGACCTTCAGCTTTCACCTAGAAAGTATGAGTTAAAAAAAAAAAAAAGGACTTTGGGACATGCCTGTACATTTAATGGAGCAGTATAGAAAAGAAAAAGAAAAAACTATATATGACGTCAGAAGGACTGGATTCCAGATGGGATGTTGTTATTCATTAGCTAGATAACCATTACCTTCTCTAAGCCTCCTTATCTGTAAATTGGGTGGTTGTAAAAACTAAGTAAGATTATGCCTGTAGAAACATTTTGCAAGTTGTTTTTAGTGTATAAACCATAAAGAACTATATAGATATAAAATTCTTAAAACTACCTATTACCCAGGTGGTTTCCTTCACCCCTTCTTCTTTTCTTCTTTCCCTCCCAATTTCCATTCTTCCCTTCCTTCTCCTCTCCCCTTCCTCTTAGAAAAAGTCTGAGTGGAATAGGGGCGGCCACAGAGCCTTCCATAGCAGAACAAAAGCACATTAGGATATGCAAAGGGACACCCCTATTCACAAACTGTCACATGTGGCTCACGAGAAGCGCTCCTGCAGAGGAGAGATTCGAGAAGAAAGGGACCCCCTCACTCACGCATTCCACAGCTATGATGATAACAGCAGGTCTGAGAATGGGGGCCTGGGAGCACGTGACCAAGGGATGGGCAATCACTGCAAAGTCTGAAATCAAGAGCTCCAGCATTTGGCCCTAATATTAGCCCGCACCTTGTAGCCAGCACCATTTGTTCTTATTAATAAGGACCCTCAGCCCTCCCTCTAGGGGATGAGGGCTGGGGAGGAACTTGGGAGGATGAGGGCGTGGAAGGCACAGCCCTAGACTGAAGGGGGAACTCCGGCAGAACAGAGGGGACAAATCTCCGACTTTGACTCTGGAAATCTGTGTCATCTGTCGTCAAGTCCAGCCTCCCCTTTGTGTCCTTTTCTCATTTTGAGGTGTTCAGTAATCCTCAGGCACACCTGGCTCCCCATCAAGTCCAGACAAAGCTGGAGGTGACCACTTCCAGCCACATCCGTTCCTAAGAGGAGGTCATCGTTCTGAGTGTATCTGAAACACGCTTTCTAACTGGAGAAAGAAAAGAACTTGCAAGCAGTTTAGAGGAATTGTGTCACTGTTAAATGATCCTCCTCGATGGCTCTGAAAAATATATATACTTACATAATCCTACAGAGTATGAGGTCCTTTCACATCCACTGCCATGCTGATCCCCCTCGGGAAGTTGGGCTGAAGAGCCGTCCATCTTAAGCCTTTGGACTTATTGCCCAGGGTGGACTTTTCCCAGCTGCACACTCCTCCCGGAATGCAGCACAGGGTGACCCTGGGAACTAGAGCAACTTTTCACTCCAAAGACACTACCAGCAAGACATCTATTCAGGTCTCTCAGACCGTGGTCCTTTGAAGTGTTTTCCAAACTGCTAAGAGGAATCACCTAAATTCAGAGTTGGTCCTCTAATCTAAAAGATGATTTCGTGGAAAAAAAGCCCAGTTAAGCTTCGTTCTTTTTCCATTCTTATTTGTGTCTGAGCAGCGGTCATGAACAGCTCCGCAATCCAGCAGCCAGGTAGAGGTGGGTGGTAACGATTTCAGATATTCTTGGGAATGATGAACTACTTGCTTCAAGGCAAAGAGGAAACACAAAATGGATGAAGGAATCCAGAGGGGACTGGTAGGATGGAGTAGTTGTCTATTCCCTTAAGCCAGGTTAAATGTTTATCATCACAGCCAGCAGAGCAGGAAATTACAAGGGGTAGGGGTGTGTTGTCATTTGACTTGAGAACCCTAAGCGCTGCATACACACACACGCACTTAGAAATGTTATTCTGAGATTCTCAGCGTTGATTCCATTTCATGCTGATCATTGACGGCACAGAATTCAAGACAACTAGAAATCAGCGTTCTTCATTATTCCCTTCATCCTTCATTAAGGAACCTGAAAGGGTTGGGGGGGGGAGAAAAAAACTCATGAATAAAGAAATGTACTTTGACTAGAAGAATATCCATCAAAGGATTCATCTGGGTGGATTTTTTCAAGTCAATATTGTATTTGCAAAGCAGTATTTCTTTCTTTACCACTCTGCCTTCCTGGCGCTGAGCTTTTGCGTATGGAAGATTATCTATTGATCTGTAAATAAGGTTTACACAATATTCTCTTGCCTTTGCATCCTGTCAGCGTAATTCTTAGGCAGCTGGATGTTGCTCTTTGCTACTCAATAAACCTTAATTCCATCTTGGCAAACCCTTCACACAGCTGGGTGGGCCCGCACCCTCAACTGACAACTCTCTTCCTCTCACGTGGGAGACGCTTAGAGCTTCTTAGGGGGCTGTTCACGGCAGCCACGCCATCTGCTTTCTCCAGCCAGGGATGATTCCAGGAGAGTCTTCATTGGGACTCACCTCGGCATTTCTGGCTGTTTCTTCCCCCACCCCTCCCAAGTCCCTCTCTCTCTCTTTTCTGCGTTCCTCTCTTTCATTTGTTTTGGTAGGAGTGATGAAAGTAGCTTCTTTGGTTACAAAAGTTAAGCCATTTGTTGGACAGCGCATGGCAAAAGGGACAGAGGGCAGGGATTCAGGAGGCGGCACAGTATAACAAGGAAGCGCAGAGGCTCCAGGGCCATCTGGCTGGGCTCAGGGCTCGGTTCCTACCCTTCTTAGTTGTGTGACCTTGGGTAACTGGCTTAACTTCCCTAGGTCTCAGTTTTCCTTTCTATAAATGAGGAATAACATTGCCTGCATCTCTGCATTGTAGTAAATGAAGTACTGAAAAGAATGACTGACATTTTAAAAATTCTCAATCAATGTTAGCAATTCTTATTAAATTCCTGACTCTATCATTTACTAGCTAAGGGAGCCTGTGTAAGGGACTCCACCTCTATGTATCTCAGTTCTCTTCTCTGCAAAACAAAAAAGAAAAGAAAAAGAAAAAAAAAAAGAATACCTATCTCTAAGAGTCTTGTAAGGATTAATTTGATGACGATGATGGTGATGTGTTGGTGGTGGTGATATCTCTTTCCCCTTCCAATATTTCTAAGGTTTTGAAGGCCTTGTTTCTTTTGGACAGAACCCACTGATCAGCATTCACACATGAAAATATATCATTTGTGTTTCTCAAAAGTAAAAGGGGGCTTCCCTGGTGGCGCAGTGGTTGAGAGTCCGCCTGCCGATGCAGGGGACGCGGGTTCGTGCCCTGGTCCGGGAAGATCCCACATGCCGTGGAGCGGCTGGGCCCGTGAGCCATGGCCGCTGAGCCTGCGTGTCCGGAGCCTGTGCTCCACAACAGGAGAGGCCACAACAGTGAGAGGCCCTCGTACCGCAAAAAAAATAAAAATAAAAATAAAAAAAGTAAAAGGCATCCTTCTTACCAAAGTCCTGACAAATCCAGAAAGGCCCCTCCAAACAAGTGAAATGACATAACCCTGCATAACCCTAACCCCTCCTTTTGCTCATTTTCAACACTAGTGGTCCACAATACCTCATGCCATCCCCATCAACCAACTGGTTGGATAATGCTTCCTATTTTTATGTTGATTTACAATTTGACTCTTTTTATCACACTTCATTGCATCTGAACCTCACAACAGTCCAAGGAGTAAGCAGGGCAGTAAAAGTACAAGCAATTACAGAAGCCAGCTGGCCATGCCTGTACTCCCTGGTCACAGAGCTCTTCGGACAGGAATGTGCAATGTCCCTGTGGACTGTTCCGATACTTTTGATGTTCAGCAACATTTGGTTCTCTGTGGTGGTGGGGAAAGAGCCATACTTGGGTTCATTTTTCAAAGTTACTGCAGCCACGTGCACAGTAGAAAGGATCGGTGCCTTCCCATTTCTCCTCCATCATTTCAGATGTGAAGTAGACAGTCAGTAAGGACTCATTCATTCAGCCAATCATTCAACAATCATTTACTGAGGCCATACCATATCCCAGGCTTTATTGTGATGTTTCTTGGGTGTACAAAAGATGACAAGACAGATGAAGCCTCTGCCCTTATGGAACTTACATTCTAATTGGAGAGACAAATGATGTTGTATAATGTCCGTGGTGATAGTGATATGAAGAAAAATAAAGCAGGGTAAGTTGCGTGATGGTTTAAAAAGGGTGGTGGAGAAAGGATAGAGGGGATGGCCTTGTGAGAGATAAAGGAGTCATCTACGGACAGCTCCCAAAACAAGGAGCTCCGTCTTCTGGGGAGAAAAGACTATCATTCTTTAACCCCTGAATATAATACATCTTTCAAGCTGTGTGGCACTGGCCATAGATAAGAGGACTGATCCAATGCCTTGGGTTGCACTAGTCAAGGAAAGTTTCTTTCAAGGTAGGGAGAATTTAGCTGCAACTTGGGGGATGAATAAAATTTAGAAAGACGGAAAAGAAGGCATTTTCTGTGAAAGAAAGAGGTAAGTAAATGCATAGAACATAAAAGGGCCACGGAAGAGGCAGAGGATGACGAGATGCTGAGGCTCAATAAAAGGAAGGCGCACACCGAGAAGGAGTCTGACTATATCAGGATGGATCGGGTTTGGTGAGACTGGAAAACTAAATTTAAGCAAGGAGTTTAGGAGCAGAGAATAAGCTATAAGAGAGTCTTACCAACAAGGACCTACTGTACAGCACAGGGAACTATACTCAATATTTTGTAATGACCTATAAGGGAAAAGGATCTGAAAAAGAATAGATACGTATGTGTATAAGTGAATCACTTTGCTGTACACCTGAAACTAACACAGCATTGTAAATCAACTATACTTCGATTGTTTTTAGAAAAAGAGCTTCTTAAGCAGCAGAGTGCCAGGATGACAATGATTTGGACTGTAGATTGACAGGTAACAGGGTATAGACTATACTCAAGGGAGACCTGCTAAGGACCAGTTGCCATAATGGAGGAGTACAGTAATGGTGGCACCTGGAGGAATAGAAAGGCATGGTTCAACGGGGGACACATTTCCGAAACTGTACCACTGGCATATGATTTCCCTCTAGGTCGGACGACCCAAGTGAATGCAATGATTTTTGCCCACTAACCTCTAGTAACCCCCAAAGCCTCCCTTCCCCCTAGTGACTCCCACACAGAATCACCCTGCTGACAGTACTCATCAAGAATTCAGTCTGGGCCAGAAATCACCTTACACAGTGGCTGTGAGTATTGGGAAGAAATTATTAGCCACCTCTCTGGCTGTCAGCGTTGTAAACGTCTAAGGATGTTGTCATGACTACAAGGATGTCTGGGCACAATGGAAATTACACAATTGCTTCTTTTATCAGTAATCTGTCTAGCAGAGCCAACTTTGCCTGCCATTGTCAACTCCAGGAGAAGAGAGCCAGATTTTCCTTGTGGAACACTGGAGTTCAGCATGAGATTTCAGCCTGAGCATGTCAGCCCCAGGAGAGCGAGAACTTCCTCTTGTCTTGGGGCCTGCTTGTAACAACGGTGACATTTTCATGCTGCTAACCTCTGCTCTTCACTCCTCTGACCTGTTCAGTGCTTTGTGCACCAAGAGGCCCAGGCCTTCTCCATCAGCAAGGCAATTACTGCATCTATCAATTCACATCAGTATGTTCAGACTGATGGTCTTCTTCTCAAGGGAAGTGGCATATTTTTAAAAAGGAGCCTGGAAAAGGCAATGTGAAACCCAAGAATTGATAATGATAGACTCCCGGGCGTGGGGCTTCTGAGAGGGAAAGAGAGTCCAACAGGATCCACTCATATAGCACGTAGGTGACCACCTACTCCAGCCGCTTGCGGTCTCTGGATTATATTTTCGCAGGATATACCTCTTATGAGGTAGGTATATCCTCACCTCGTTAATTCTGAAATAAGACCTCTGTCGTCACCAGAAATCAGATGTAAAGACAAGCCTAGAGAGGGTTCCGAGAGAAACAAGCCTCCGATTGGCTGCATGAAACTCAGCCCTGCCCTCCTCCTCATGGCTAAGATCACCTCCACCTCCCCCCAGACAGTGATGGGCTGATTGCTTCAAGTCTCGGTTTCTTCACTTACAAAATGGAAATCATCAAGTATGCTTCAAGAGGCTGATGAAAGAGGAGAAGGGACTGTACATCCTCTTAGATCTCTTCTGACCCTCAGGCGCTTGGTGTCTAAATTGTGTTCTTCACGAATCTGGGGATCCCAGAGTCACTGTCCTGTCCTGAGTTCAGCATATTCAGATCCAGCACAAAGGGCCTTATATGGAAGGAGAAAGTCCCTCTGTAAGACGGGAAAATCCAGCCTCCTGCAGGCCACTCTGCTTCCCAGACCAGGCTCCTCTTCCCCAGGATTCAAGGAGACCCTTTAAATGCTGAGATCCTTCGGAGGCATCGAACACTTAAACCGGCTGTAAATTACTCTCAAAAGAAGTCCCCTTCTTAAGCTAAAGGGGACTCACAGCATGAGCCCTGCCACTTCGGCCCCTTATAAAATGAGCACAGCCAGCCTTAGTGGGGCCTCAGAGGTACTGGATGTGGCACCAGGCTTAAGAGGCAGACAACGCCCAGCAGCCATTGGAGCTGGCCTGGGAGGGCAAATCCCTGGCAGGGTTGGCCCCAGGCACAGGCAGAAGGAGAGACAGCTTAGCTGGCGAGAATCTGGAGGGCATCAAGGGAAGCCCCGCCTCTGTGGAAAATAAACTGCTGTCTCTTCTTCCACCACTGCAGCCTCAATTCAATATAGGAAGGTTTCAAAGGTATTTTGGTCCTTTCTGACCCTTTTAGATTTGCAATTATCCCTGGGAGAGGCCACATATTAAGATATTGGAGCTAACACAAGAACTGTCAGCTACCGTCTCTGTCGGGATGGGGCAGCCCCTGGAAGCAGAGATGGGCCAGAGGAGGTTGGGCAGTGCCGTGGGCAACAGGGGGTGAGCAGGAGAGAGGGGAGGGCATCACGCAGTCAACTCTGGTTACCAGATTGTGTGCTCCTCCAGGATGGGGACCAGGTGGTCTTCACAGCCATACCCCCAGTACGTGGCACAAAAAAAGGCGTTCAGCTATTTATTTCTCCTTTTAGAGAACACGGGCTGTGATCTCTCACGCCAGACCTCTTGTGCACCTGGTTCTCGCCTCACTCTGTAACGCTTGTTGAGGGACCCATTTGTTCCTTGCTGCCCTCATTCATCTCATCTGCTTTATCTTTCACAGTGTGTGCTCTTAGGTTGTAAGCTAAGAACACAGGCATCTTCTAGCCACATGGCCCCCGCTGCTCCCAAACCCTTGGCTTGTCCATCTGGGAAGATGCTGTCTTCCCGTGGGCATGGCTATAGGAGGCAGGCATTCCAGGGGGCTCCTCGGCCAGCCAGATCAGCTGGCTCAAGACTGGGGAGCAGTGAAGCGGCAGGAGAGGGCATCACCTGATTCAACTGACCTCTAATCCAGAGCAAAGGCTGCATCTAGCTCATCTCTGAGCTTCTACAGAAGGGCGTGCACAGAGTAGGTCCTTAATGAAAATGTGGGCGGGCCTGGATTTGAATCTTTCTGTTTGGGTAGTGGAAGGCAAGCAGCTGCTGTTTTTAGAGAAATATCTTGGGGCATTACAGAGTGTGAACACTGCGGTGACAAACGGTCTAAGGAAGAATATTTTCATCCCCAGCAGACATTACAAAAATGTTCTGCTGCGGTTTAATCATGAGATCACCCACAGCAAACACCCCACAAATAATGTCTAGTTCAAGAGGGGCTGAGCTCCTCCCCCACCAGTTGGGATTCAAAGATAAAATTAGGCAGCCTCCCTCGCAAAGCTCACCCAGCACAGTCTCTCTGGACAAGGGCCAAACCACAGGAGCCGCCTGGACACCAAGGAAAAGCTCTTCTCTTTATGGGAGAGCCGCACGCTCAGGCTCCAGCCGCGGTCCTGCTTGTGTAAGCAAGTAACGAGACCTCTCTGGGCCTCGTGTAAGATGGAGAGGAAATGGACAGCCCCATCTCCTTCAAAAGTTGTAAGGAAGAGAAAGGAAGGGAGAAGATGAGTCAGGGTGCGGGGACGCTTTGAAAGTTCAAAATGGCAAACAAGTGCAAGCACTGCTGATTGGACAGGGCACTGCGGGCGGATACGGGGCGGGACACAGAAATCACAATTTAGAAAGCACTTTCACTTTATACTAATTTACATAGTCTTACAAAAGCCCTCTGAGATATTTACTGATGGTTCCATCTCACAGGTGGGAAACTTGAGGTTCAGAGATGCTGACTGAATTGCCCTAATTCCCCAAATGGGATTAAGAAAGGATCTTGGAGCAGGAGAGACAGGGAAACTGATACTAATTGAACATCTACTAGATGGCAGACCCTAAACTAGGTATTTTGTTCTCACAACTCATCTTCCAACCTTCCAAAACAGTGAGGTGTGTATTTTGCCCAATTTATAAATGAGGAATTTGAAACTCAGAGATCCTGTAGTTGGCAGAACTGAGATCTGAGGCCAGGAGTGTCTGATTCCATCCTGGTTCTCCCCACTTTCCGGGGCTCCGCGGCTGGGAAGGTGCGGAGTGTGGGTGAAGCCAATGTCAACGTACCCAGTGTTCTGAGCACAAGAGTGACACCTGATTCCTGTTTGCCATTTGGAACTTGTGATCATCTACGCGGCTATGTTGAAGTGTACCTAAGAAATAGCTTTCTAAATAATGAATGCTTGAAATGAGTTGTGGGGAAGGGTGTGCAAACCGTTTAAAATATTAACTCTTTTGCGATTCCCCTATGTAATTTAAAAGTAACTGCTTGCCACAGATTGGTAGTCTGACTAAAGTTATTCGTACATTGGCATCCAAGAAGGTCCCAAAAGATTACCTCTTAGGAACACTCTGTTAGCAGTGAATCTAACTTGGAGAGATCTTAGGTTTTAAAAGTCCTTATGTAGCCAGTGTGGTATCATGGAAAGATCACCAAGAGGCATGGGAGCCCGAGGGCCCAGGTTCCGATCCCATTTCTTCCACTTGCTAGCAAACAAGTTAACTGAAACTCTCTAAGCCTCAGTTTCCTTATCTAGAAAATGGAGCTAATAATAGTATCTTCTTCATGGAGTTGTGGGCAGGAATAAGTGACTCTGTACAGGCAAGGCCTGTATGATGGTGCCTGACATGTGGTAAGGTAACTGGAAAGTATTAACTATGATTCTTTCTGGTTTGAGCTTAGAAATTTGGGTGATTCATTTATCCTCTATGAGTGTTGCCTCCCTTATCTGTAAGACGGGAATCCTAATTGTATTCACCTTAGAAACTCACAGGAAAGTCAAATGAGGTAATATGAAATAACTCTGTCAGTCACGTGAGCTACACAAATATAAGATAAGGCGATTTTCCAGCCTTTTCTTCCTAGAAGTCTGGGTCAGAACTGTGACCTGTGTAATCAGTTCCTAGGACTTGTTACTTCCCAAATACCAGTCCTCTGGTCTATTGCCACTTCAGGCAGCCTCTCACCCAGGCCCAAGTCAGACACTGGTCACTGTGTCCCCAAGCAGGAGGAGACAGTGATGAAAGTTGCCACGTGGTTTTCTTAAAGTCCTTCTCTCAGCCGAAGTGACACAACAACAGCTCCCACCCTTCCTCATGGTGGGGGGCTGGGAAGGGCAGATTCTCAGGCGTCTCCAGGAACCCTTCTCACAAGGTTCCTACAGCGTTTTCACGCCTACTGCGCACGAGAGGTTAAGAGTTGTGTAACTGGTTTCTAGGAACCTGGACTATAGCATGTCTCATACCTCAGCATCTCAGGAAAAACTCCAACTCAGACATCCTGTTACACTGAGACCTGCCCTAGCCACGAAGGCATCGTGTTGCAGGCCCCAAATTGAAAGGACGAATAACAACAAAGTGAGAGCTGCTCAGTAACCCATCACAAACTTTGTTGTTTTCTACATTCAGGCCCATTTTGTCAAAGATTTCTCTTCAGTTTAGTCCTCCTTTGATTCATTTTGCCATCAGAGAACACGATTTCTTCTTACCCAGACAGGGTGTGTAGTAGAGAGGTTAATTGTTGGGCTAGGAGTAGGAATCTGATCCTGTGACTGACAGACCCTGTACAGCTGCAGGGGAGTTATTCAGAGTCTCTTCCCTCTTTAGGTTGTACCCTAAAGGGGCCCATCCTAAAATGCCTGAAATGCCGGGAGAAATTGGATCAAAGTTCATCTGACAGAGTGTGCCTTTTCACCAGTGTGGTTCTGTAAACTTTCTGACTTATATCATGGTAGAGGAATACAGGGGGCTGACTAACAGAACACTCTGTCTAAGAGTTTGCCAACCATGTTCTAAATGGTAACAGCATTTTTGGAGAATTAGCATAAATCAGCATAAATACTCTAGCTTCTAGCAGGGCTTCCAAGGTTGAACTAGGAAGCACCACACTCAGGAGATACTCTACAATAAAGGAAGAATCCAGGGTCAATATGTTTGGGGAAAGACAGCGCACTACTTCCTCCTCTTGGGCATTTACAATGAATAATATTGTGGTAAAGGCTCTGAGAATCCTGCAGGAAAGAAACTGTTTAACCTTATTAATGCAGCACTTCCTAGACTTATTTGATGACTGTGGCCTTTCGTTTGTAAGCAAAGCATTTATAATCTTTGGAAACAGCATTTATGGAGAAATGCTCCAAGCTTCTAAGTTGGAAGTCACCTTAGAGGTCACAGAGTTCAACTCCCCTTTCCAATTCTACACCCCGTTCCAATGTGTGGGGTTTCCCCTCACACATCCAAGCAATTCTCAGACACCAGCTGAGTGCCCTACGATTCAATAAGACTGTCCCCCTTCAGGCACCAATTGCAAGTCCAGGTTGTCACCTGTGCTCCTGACCAAACAGCTATAGATTGGAGCTTCCAATGACCCCTCTTTGAGTTTGGTTAATTTGCTAGAAAGGCTCACAGAACTCAGGGAAACATTTTGCTTACTAGATTACCAGCTTATTATAAAAGGACACAACTTAGGAACAGCCAAATGGAAGAGGTGCATAGGGCAAGGTATGGGGAAAGGATTCAGAGCTTCCATGCCTTCTCCAAGCCCACCATGCTCCCCACCCAGAAGGTCTACGCCAGGAAGGGGAATGGAGACCAAATATATATTTTGTATCATAAATAACAGTATCACACCCCTCATGAAGAAACCCAGACACACAGACACATTTCCAAAGGTAGGGAACCAAGTGCTTTGCAGTACAATTCATTCTTCGGTCTGATCACAGTAGGAGCACAAACTTTAGAGTCAGAAAGATGTGGATTCAGCCTCTAGCTCTGCCCCCTTATGTGCGTCTTTGCGAAAGTGATTGGACCTCTCGGCCAGGCCTCCTCCACTCTGATATGAGGATGGTAATGATACCCATCTCCTAAGGTAGAGGAGAGGAATAAATAAAATAATCGATGTTAAGTGCTTGGTGTGGTACCTGGTACATAGGAACTGTTGAATAAATGTTGACCGTTATTATTATTAATCCTATACCTACTTTCCCAAGCAGCACAGCACAAACCTATTACTATTTCCACCTGGAAGCTCTTCAGAATCACAGGCTTCTCTTCCCAAGCAAAATATCCTACATAGTGAACAATAGGGTCTTGATTCTTCACCCCATCAGCTAAAAAAAACACCAAAAAACAACAACAAAAAAACCTATATCCCAAAATAAGTTTATTTATAAAGTAGATACATATATACACAAAAATTATATTTTAAAGTATGAAATAAAGGTGAATAAATCATATGTTTTACATGTACACCTTGCCTTATTATATACCATTTTATATGGCACAATAAGCCTAGTTTGCTCTAATTATAACAATATTTTAGAGAAAGCAATACCATAGGATGTGTTTCATTATTTTTTTTTTATTATTATTTTTTTGCAGTACGCGGGCCTCTCACTGCTGTGGCCCCTCCCGTTGCGGAGCACAGGCTCCGGAAACGCAGGCCCAGCGGCCACGGCCCACAGGCCCAGCCGCTCCGCGGCACGTGGGATCATCCCGGACAGGGGCACGAACCCACGTCCCCTGCATCGGCAGGCGGACTCCCAACCACTGCGCCACCAGGGAAGCCCCTGTTTCGTTATTTTTTAATCCTTAGTTTAACACTCAGAAAAGCAATTCACAGGTCATTTCAATAATAGATTTCAATGGTTGTCAAAGCTGAGAACAAAACCTCACTAAAACAAATAGGTCTAATGGAAGACCAGCCTATAACTGCACTCTGAGTCACCCAGACTCCGTGTTCAATCCTACTCTTTCATGCAAGTATTTTTATGAAATTCAGCTAGTAAATTTTCTTCCCTAATGCCAATCAGATGTTCTTACAAACCTGAATGATGTTGTAGTTTTGTATTTCTAATCAAAGTGTTCAAAACCCAGTGAAAAAATACAAACAAGTTAGAAAATTGCATATCCTTGTTTTTAAAATATGCAATATGAGAGTTTTCATAACTGATGACAAGCATCATTTTCAGCAATAAATTAATTTCCATTTTTCCCCAAATTCTTTCCTTTGAAATGCTGTTGTATTCTTCCTCATTATTAATACATCACCTTTCCCTTAAAGAGATAAATCAAATATGTCTAATTTGAAAATATCGGCTTTGTAACATTATTTCTGATAGTCATTTTTCATCACAGAAAAACTCAACCGATTGGAACACTTGTACTTTCTTTTAATTTGTAAGTCATCTTCCATTTTGTCAACTCTTTGTAGTAATTTTCCTCGAGATGACCAACAAGCCTCTAGGTAATAGTATGATCAGGACCCAGACACTAAACAGAACCTGACAGGCAAGAAGGTTTATCCAGGCAGGTTGTCCAAAGAAGAAGGAGGAAATTAGAGAAAGGGGGAAGGAGGAACCTGGGAAATTCAGCTGCGGCTTCCAGTGTTGCAACAGGGCACAGAGAGCCTCAGGCAGCAGATAACAGACCAGCCTGCCCAGGCATCATGGAGGTCCCACAAGGACAACAAGGACCCAGACACGGAAACAGCATCTCAGTGCCCAAGAGAACTGGGGGAAAGCAAGGCATGGCCCAGGTTCTAGGGAAACCAGGAAATCAGACAAGGTCTCAGTTATAGCAATGGAATGGGACTGAACCATGACCAATAACAGTGCCTGGACACAGTGCTAAGGTTTCCTGTTAGGTAAATCTTATTTCCCTGAGTAATAGATAAAGGATCTGAGTCCTACAGACTTCAACTGACTCCTTACGGCCATACAGCTTAAAAAGTGGTACAGTCAGGACTTGAACCCAGATCCTCTAGCAACAGAGCTGCTAGTTTAAAGCTATGCTACTCGTCCTATCTGAGAAGAGGACCAGAGCCCGACTGTTTAACCAGAATATTAGGTCAAAACAGAATCTGCAGCCAGGCTAATAAGGCTGAGATCTTCAAAATCCTGCCTTCGGGCTCATTAAATTCCCCCTGATTGCTAAGGAGTTTGGTTTCCATGGAGACTGAGGCAAGTCTGATCTGAATATGAGTTAAATATTTCCAGCTTTGAAGACATGAGACTGGGGAGGCAGGAAACAAGGCTCTCCCACTGTCTCAGGTAATTCCTTACCCAAGATCATTTTACAGAAAGAGAAACCGAGGCTCTGAAAAAGTAAGTGAACTGCTCAGCGCCATCCAACTAGTGAGACAGAAAGCACCTAAATCCAGGGTCCCTCATCTTACGTCTAAGGCCCTTTCCATTGAACTACAGCTTATTACACATACTCCCATCCAACGCCAAGCTTACGTGATTTTACACCTAATCAAATCTTTATTTAATGATTTGGAAAGTATATGTTAGCATCTTTTCTAATGGTGTAGGTAGAGATGCAAATTCCCAGTCAATAAGGATCTACAGTTAATAGGAAACTCAATATCAGTGAGCCTCAAAAGGTAAGGAGGCTTCTCATAGATTAATTAAGTATAGTCCATGATTCTCCTTCTTATGTATCATTGGATAACTAACTTCTCCCAGAGTGGTCAGAAGGAAGAAGTACATTTTATCTAAGAGACAGAAAAGTGTAATTAAAAATGTAAAAAAATAAGGGAGACAAAGACTTAAATTAGGTGCAAACAAAGCTTATATCACGGGAAATCAATTAGAAGATGGAAAAAGGAGTTCAAGTTCAAACCCTCAGTCTTGGTTTCTAGGAAATGTGCTTTGGCAAAAATAGTAAACCCCTAACCTAGACACACAACTGGCAGCGTCCCATTCTTAAATCAAATTTGCCTAAAATATCTCAGTGGGCCATTAAGGCCATGGTAGGGAATCTGTTTCTGCCTCCGTTCACAAACTAAAAGAAAACTGGTTCGCACCGTCTCAGAATTCAGCATTCCCTGCCACGGTGGATTCTGAGTGGAATAGAGATAAAGAATTGCATTCTTGGTTAGCATGTGTGATGGAGACTGATATGTTATTCTACCTGACTTTTCTCAGTTCAGTGAGTTATGCAGTAGGTTCTCGATAACTACCCATTGGTTTGTCCTGACCACTACTGTGAAGTCAGGGTTATGGGATGGTGCAAATATGGGCCACCTCTGCTCAGGGGGTCCCCAAGTGTTCTTACTTCCCATTACAGCACCTCAGAGTGGCTTCTAAACACTTAGGCATCAAGTCCTTTACCTGGTCTTAAAGATTCTTGAGATACTGCCTCCTCCTTCCCCTTCCATCCTCTTTTCCTCTGTGTCCCACCTCCTATAAACCTCCTGTGGTCTAAGCTACACACACTCACTTCCCTAGTTCAGGCCAGTAAGCTTCATACTCTCTCAGAAATCTGGTTTGCTCTCCTTCCTTGACTAATCCAACCCATACTGCTCTCCCATTCCCTGAACTCTTAAGACACTCACAGTCAGTAACATAGATTTTAGCACTAGACCTGTCTGAGTATTTCCACTATACTAGTCTTAACTCCTCAATTCACCTGCAAACCCTGAAGACATGGGTCTTTGGTGGTTTGGGCATGGTCTTTGGTGTCCTCTCTTGGATGGGATGGAGGTTGTATGAAGAGAAGATGTATAGCCCAATGCAAAACAAGTGAGCACACACACACTATAAATTTAAGAAAAAACAACCCACCAGCACTGTTGAAGATTCATGAAAGCACTAATGATGTTTAGGACAATGAGCCTTAGAGCTTTGGGGTCAACTGTTCATGAAAGCAAGTATAGTATCTAGTTAGGGAGCAGGACATAGTGGGACTGGTTCCCATCAATTGAAGGGACCTCACTAAGTTCATCCTGGAAGGCGAAGTACCCATTTTCATCACTGTAGCCTCAAGACTGGCGACAGTTAGGCATGAAAGGTGTTAACACCAGCTCAGAATGTTGACTAGAGAGGCCTGTGAGCCAGTTTCCTTTCTTTAGAAGATCCATTTGCAGAACTTAAATTTGCTGACATTTGGCCCTCAGGCCTTTACCTGTTCTTGAAGATAAACTGCGGTTGAATGAATCAAAATAATTTCACAGCAAACAGTCATCTGACCAAAGCAAACCCATTGAGACATAGAGCTCCTAGCTGATTACCCACTTCCAGCCTCCAACAGACATGAATTTATTGATCAAAGGGGAAAAATGAATTGAAAACTAAGTGTTCATCTGAACTCCATTTCCTGAGTTACCTTGGGGCTATGGAGAGTTTCAGCTGTAGAGTTATTACCAATAATCCATCTCACTAGATGGTCACTAGATCTTTTTAAGTGCCTTAAACTCAGAACTACTGGAATAATCTTAGCCATTTTTGCTGTGTGTTTTCTTTTCTATAAAGACCAAAAATTTCAGTGTGCATCTATAGACACTTATAGATGTCCCATAAGTATAGTGGCTTTGGGAGCTCATACTATTGATATTAAATAATGTACTTGTACTCTTCTCATTGACAATCATAAATTCTTCCCTCCTTTAATTATATAAAATTCTTACTCATTCACTAACAGAAAGAGAGCCAAGTTGTTATCCATATAACGTCAAATCAGTTAGGTGTGATGAACACAGCTAGTGAATGATTCCTTTTTTGTGCTCATCTCTTGACAGCCCATAACACACTGCCTGGCCTGATACACATCAAGCACTATACATGTGCCAACCACTGTGAAAACGTTGAGTTTTCAGAAGAAACATTGAGTTTTCAGATTTCCATCATCATGTCGTTCACAATCTGGTTGAAGAGACAGACGTTGAATAGACACATGAACGCAAGCTAATATACAATTGAGAATCTTGATGAGTGCTAATAAGGGAAAAGTGCTAAAAAGGAATATGATTATACTGGGAATAAATCGGAACCTTAATTTAGACTGGCAATCAGGGAGCTCTTCTCTGAAGAAACAACATTTATAACTGAACCCTGAAGGATGGGTTGAGGTTGGCCAGGTGAAGTGTGGGTGGTGAGCCTTCCAGATAGAGCATGTGCAAATGCCTGGATACAGGGAAGAACTTAGTGCATGTGAAGAACTGAAAGAAAGCCACTGGTGCTGAAGTGAATTGGGTGAATGGCATGAGTCGAGGGTTCAAGTGTAAGTAGGAAGGAGTATAAATTTTACTATAGGAAACAACTAAAGAAAAGCAGAGGACTAATGTCAGCTTATTTACATTTTTTAAAAGAATGCTCTGTGTGCTGTATGGAGAATGGGTTTGAAAAGACAAGATTAAATGTGTGGAAAGGAGGAGACTATTGCAGAAATCTAGAGGAAAGATGATGGTGGCTTGTTCTAGAATGATGTCAGTCGAGATGGAAGAAACTGTATGGAAATGGAAACTAAGAGGATGTTGAGATGGACTGGATGTTGGGGAATGAGGGTGACGAAGCCAAGTTTAATGCCACATTTCTAACAAATAACTGATAGATGGGAGTGCTGTTTATGAGGAAGAATTGAGAGGAGCAGTTCTGTGAAAGTGATGGTGGGAACTAGTTTAGTTTGCTATGTCAATGAGACATTCAGAAGAGAATATGTAAAGTAAACTTTAATTAGGATAAACTAGAGAGGTCAGAAGTCAAGTATAAATCTAGGAGTCGTCATCATATTGATACTACTTGAAGCCATGGGAAATGAGACCTTCCCAGCAAGACTATAGAGAAAAAAGGCAGAAGGCTCCGGAGTATGTCTAGAGGAGGGGGCGTCAACAACAAAAAACTTAAAAGGAGTAACAAAGAAAGAGGTGGAATAATAGAAAAGTGTGATTGGACAGAAACTAATAGAAGAGAGAGTCTGGCAGAGAGTACTGAATTCTCCTGAAAGGTCTAAAAAATGAGAATTTAAATTGTTCATTAGATTCATTGTTTATGGGTTGGTAGATTTGGGGCATGACAAAAGTAGTTTCAGTGGAGGGGTACAGAATGAAAACAAACTGGGGCATCCTCAACAAATTAAAGAGGAATAGAACATGAGAAAATGAAGATAGCATACGCAGACAACTCTTTCTAGAAACTTTACTGTAAAAGAAGCAAGAGAAACAAGGCTGGGCTGCAAGTGGAGACAGATTTGGAGTGAAGGCAAATGGCAACCATCAGTGAGTCTGTGTAAAATGTGAAATTCAGTACAAGTTAGTATCGGTCTCAGTCTAGGTGATCCAAAATATGTCTGAGCAAGGACTTAACAAGTGAGTATTTTATTTTACATTCAAACTGGAGAAAAGAGATTAGATGACTAAGAAGGAATGAGGGAAAGGCAACTCAAGAATGTATTATCAGCTGAACGCCACCAGGAAATCAAGGCCCAATTATGCTAGAGCCCATCTAAGCTGTCATTTATAATACATTAAGAGTTGTTCACCCAAGGAGTGGAAGAGTTCACCACTAGAAGAGTTGCCCTATGGGGTCCTAACTCCCTTGTACCTCCCAATCTGCCCCATGCCTCAAAATAGTTGAGCAGATTCCCAAAAGGGTCCCACTCAGAGGTGGTAGAGGAGCCGAGGATACAGAATGAGAGATACTCAGCATAACTGAGGGCCAGTGTCTGCTAAGTTAAATCCGTATGTACATGGTTGCTATGGTAACCGCTAGAGTAAAAGATGGAGCAAGAGGATGTGAAGCAGGGCTCAGCGGTGTCTGATATAATATCTACCTTGATATTCACACACTCCACAGCCTTTCCAGTCTGGAAAGATGAAATGGCTTGCGTCTAGTTCATGCCAGAGCTGGCATGTACTTTCTCCTGATTCCTGGCCTCCAGACCTCCTTGCCTCTGTTTAAGATTAATTACTCCAAGTATCCGTGATACCTGACAAGTAAATTCACTGCATAAGCGTTTTAATACATTCTTCGTGACAGAAGCAAGAAATGTTTTAGAACCAACAACCAATTAACCTAATATTTTATGAGCACATACTGTATTCCCGGTCTGCACCAGTAGTATAGATTGTCAAAGAATATTAAGTATGGTCCTTGCTTTGATGTCTCATTAAAAGAATACTGCATAGACGCATGGGAAGACATCTAAAAATAGTAGAAGGCTGGATATGATTATATAACAAATGTAGAATAAGCCTGTGTCAAGCTAGCAGATATTTAGTTATGGCAATGTTTCTGTTGGAACTTCTCTGAGTAGAAACTCAGAGGTGGTGGAGAGCAATCATGGAAGTTATTTGTTTTGGTTAGAAATTTCAAACTCCAAATGTTAACAGAAGCTATCTCTGGGTAGTGAAACTAGAAGTGATTTTTACTGTCTGCTGTAGATGTTTCCATATTTTCCATAAGTTTCACAATACATATGTATTACTTTTATATTCAAAGAATATACTTTTTAAAATAACCAAAGGATGTTGAGCCACTAGAACTCTCGTACATTGCTAGTGAGAGTGCAAAATGGTAGAGCCACTTTGGAAAACAGTTGGGCAGTTTCCAATAAAGTTAAACATACACTTACCATCGACCTAGTAATCCCACTCATACGTAGTTACCCAAGAAAAGTAGAAATGTTCCCTCTCTCCCTCCCTCCCTGTCAGTCTCAGTCTCTGTCTCTGTCTCTCTGTCTGTCTGTCTCTCTCTCTCTCTCTCTCTCTCTCTCTCACACACACACACACACACACACACACACAATACACAAATGTTTAAAGCAGCTTTTTTATAATCACAAAAACTGGAAACAACCTACATGCCCTTCAACCTACGAATGAATAAACAAACTGTGGTATATCCTTACAATGGAAGACTAATCTGCAATAAAAAACAGCAAACTACTGGGACTTCCCTGGTGGCCCACCAGGTAAGACTCCATCTCCCAACGCAGGGGGCCCAGGTTCGAACCCTGGTCAGGGTACTATATCCCACATGCATGCCGCAACTAAGACCCAGAGCAGCCAATATAAATTAAATAAATAAATATTAAAAAAAAAAACAGTGAACTACTGATACATACAATAACATGGAAGACTCTCAAATGCATTATACTGTATGAAAGAAGTTCCATAACATATGGTTGCACTGATATGACATTTTGGAAAAGGCAAAATTATAGAAATAGAAACTGATCAGTGGTTGGTAGGAATAGGAAGTAGAAGGAGAGGTAACTACAAAGCGCAACACAACATAACTTGGAGCGTTCTGGAACTTGGCTGTATCTTGAGTGTGTCAGTATTTAAACAGCTGTACATGCTTGTGTTCACTCAGGTCTCTACACAAAACAATTTATTTTTCACTGTGAAAATTTTTAAAGTAAATAACACAACAAATTCCTAACAAAAGCACGTTAACAGCTCTTTCCCACAAATAAACAAAGGGAGACGATCTCAAGGGCTACTGAAATAATCAAAGGAAGAACTGACCAAAACGGGTTCTGTGTGGATCACTTGGGAACCAAGAAGGAGCAAAACATCTGAGAACCATTACAGGTTCTCAGGGACCTGTAGGGAGAATGCATTGGCTTTCTGAAGACAGAAGCAGAGAACAAGACACTAAAGTCTCCTCTAGAATCATAAACCCAAAAGACACACGATCTTTCACAATGATGAGTGCACCGGTGAAGGTTCGTTAGATTGCAGGCAACTAAGACCAACTTTGTCTTAGGTAAGGCACACAGAGAAAAGGGAAATGGGAGTGGGAAGGAACTGGAAGGATTCTGAGTAACCTACAGGAGCCGGGGAAATACTGAAGAACAGTGTGTCAGACAACTGTCATGGGTCAACTTGAAAATCTTTTTCACCACTGCTATGGAAGCCAGTTCCACCCAAATTTCAACCAGCTTAATGCAGCTTAATTTCAACTGTAGAGCAGCTACTCTGGCCTTGTGTACCTCTCATTTCTAGTCCTGGGGCTTCTTCTACACCACTGTAAGGGATGACCAGTAGGAATTTGCTGGGTACCCACAAGTGTGCACGTCAGAGTGGACTTAACACCATGGGGATACCTTCCACCAACAGGAAATACTAGTCTGTGGATAAATGCCTCCCCTTTTCCCCCATTCAGAGCAATAGTTCTGATACCCATTTTGAAAATCTCCTAAGTCAAGTCCTTGGCATTAAAGACCAGTCACTAGTAGTGGTCGACAACTCAATACAGTACAATAACTCATTCTTGTACTGATTCCCTTTCTTCCATCCCTGTTTCATTCCACCTGTCCCAAACTCTCTGAACACATATTATCAAATATACTAAATGCAAGCCAGCTTTTATCTCAGGCTCTGCTTCCTGGGGAACCCAGGTCAAGACACACAGGCCTTGGAAATGATCCAATATAGCTCTGGAAATCTCAGCTGTAGAAATATGTGGACTTTCGCTTGAGAGTGATGGTATCAGTGGACTCATCTGTAACCAACCTTCAACTTCTTCCCAGGAGAGGGTCTGATGAGCCCAGCTTAGGTCACATACATACTCTGAGGTCAAAGGATATGGAACTCATGCCCTAATCTCAACAGAATCACTTGGAGAAGAGGCAGTTCTTCAAAGAGTATGTGGAAATTGGAAACAGGGGATGATTTAGGAAAATTCTGTTTTCTAGTTGCAAGCTGCTTTTGGATCATGTTAATTTATCTTTTTTTAAGATAACATTAACATTAAAAACACCAACATCCGAATTATAGGTGTCCCAGAAGAAGAAAAGAAAAAGAAAGGGACTGAGAAAATATTTGAAGAGATTATAGTTGAAAACTTCCCTAATATGGGAAAGGAAATAGTTAATCAAGTCCAGGAAGCACAGAGAGTCCCATACAGGATAAATCCAAGGAGAAACACGACAAGACACATATTAATCAAACTATCAAAAATTAAATACAAAGAAAACATATTAAAAGCAGCAAGGGAAAAACAACAAATAACACACAAGGGAATCCCCATAAGAACAACAGCTGATCTTTCAGCAGAAACTCAGCAAGCCAGAAAGGAGTGGCAGGACATATTTAAAGAGATGAAGGAGAAAACCTACAACCAAGATTACTCTACCCAGCAAGAATCTCTTCAGATTTGATGGAGAAATTAAAACCTTTACAGACAAGCAAAAGCTGAGACAGCTCAGGACCAACAAACCAGCTTTAAAACAAATGCTAAAGGAACTTCTCTAGGCAGGAAACACAAGAGAAGGAAAAGACCTACAATAACAAACCCAAAACAATTAAGAAAATGGGAATAGGAACATACATATCGATAATTACCTTAAATGTAAATGGATTAACTGCTCCCACCAAAAGACACAGACTCACTATATGAATACAAAAACAGGACCTGTATATTTGCTGTGTAAAACAGAACCACTTCAGACCTAGGGACACATACAGACTCAAAGTAAGGGGATGGAAAAAGATATTCCATGCAAATGGAAATCAAAAGAAAGCTGGAGTAGCAATTCTCATATCAGACAAAATAGACTTGAAAATAAAGACTATTACAAGAGACAAAGAAGGACACTACATAATGATCAAGGGATCAATCCAAGAAGAAGATATAACAATTGTAAATATTTATGCACCCAACATAGGAGCACCTCAATACATAAGGCAATTACTAACAGCCATAAAAGGGGAAATCGACAGTAACACAATCACAGTAGGGAAATTTAACACCCCACTTTCACCAATGGACAGATCATCCAAAAAGAAAATAAACAAGGAAGCACAAGCTTTAAATGATACATTAAACAAGATGGACTTAATTGATATTTATAGGACATTCCATCCAAAAATAACAGAATACACATTCTTCTCAAGTGCTCATGGAACATTCTCCAGGATAGATCATATCTTGGGTCACAAATCAACCCTTGGTAAATTTAAGAAAACTGAAATCGTATCAAGTATCTTTTCCGACCACAATGCAATGAGACTAGATATCAATTACAGGAAAAGATCTGTAAAAACTACAAACACACGGAGGCTAAACAATACACTACTTAATAACGAAGTGATCACTGAAGAAATCAAAGAGGAAATCAAAAAATACCTAGAAACAAATGACAATGGAGACACAATGACCCAAAACCTACGGGATGCAGCAAAAGCACTTCTAAGAGGGAAGTTTATAGCAATACAATCCTACCTTAAGAAACAGGAAACATCTTGAATAAACAATCTAACCTTGCACATAAAGCAATTAGACAAAAAAGAACAAAAAACCCCAAAGTTAGCAGAAGGAAAGAAATCATAAAGATAGATCAGAAAGAAATGAAAAAGAAATGAAGGAAATGATAGCAAAGATCAATAAAACTAAAAGCTGGTTCTTTCAGAAGATAAACAAAATTGATAAACCATTATCCAGACTCATCAAGAAAAAAATGGAGAAGACTCAAATCAATAGAATTAGAAGTGAAAAAGGAGAAGTAACAACTGACACTGCAGAAATACAAAGGATCATGAGAGATTACTACAAGCAACTCTATGCCAATAAAATGGACAACCTGGAAGAAATGGACAAATTCTCAGAAATGCACAACTGCCAAGACTGAACCAGGAAGAAATAGAAAATATGAACAGACCAATCACAAGCACTGAAATTGAAACTGTGATTAAAAATCTTCCAACAAACAAAAGCTCAGGACCAGAGGGCTTCACAGGTGAATCCTATCAAACATTTAGAGAAGAGCTAACACCATCCTTCTCAAACTCTTCCAAAATACAGCAGAGGGAGAAACACTCCCAAACTAATTCTACAAGGCCACCATCACCCTGATACCAAAACCAGACAAGGATGTCACAAAGAAAGAAAACTACAGGCCAACATCACTGATGAACATAGATGCCAAAATCCTCAACAAAATACTAGCAAACAGAATCCAACAGCACATTAAAAGGATCATACACCATGATCAAGTGGGGTTTATTCCGGGAATGCAAGGATTCTTCAATATACGCAGATCAATCAATGTGATACACCATATTAACAAACCAAAAGAGAAAAACCATATGATCATCTCAATAGATGCAGAGAAAGCTTTCGACAAAATTCAACACCCGTTTATGATAAAACCCCCCCAGAAAGTAGGCATTGAGGGAACTTTCCTCAACATAATAAAGGCCATATATGACAAACCCACAGCCAACATCGTCCTCAATGGGGAAAAACTGAAACCATTTCCACTAAGATCAGGAACAAGACAAGGTTGCCCACTCTCACCACTCTTATTCAACATAGTTTTGGAAGTTTTAGCCACAGCAATCAGAGAAGAAAAGGAAATACAAGGAATCCAAATCGGAAGAGAATAGGTAAAGCTGTCACTTTTGGCAGATGACATGATACTATACATAGAGAATCCTAAAGATGCTACCAGAAAACTACTAGATCTAATCAATGAATTTGGTAAAGTAGCAGGATACAAAATTAATGCACAGAAATTTCTGGCATTCCTATACACTAATGATGAAAAATCTGAAAGTGAAATTAAGAAAACACTTCCATTTACCACTGCAACAAAAAGAATAAAATATCTAGGAATAAACCTACCTAAGGAGACAAAAGACCTGCATGCAGAAAATTATAAGACACTGATGAAAGAAATTAAAGATGATACAAATAGATGGAGAGATATACCATGGTCTTGGATTGGAAGAATCAACATTGTGAAAATGACTCTACTACCCAAAGCAATCTACAGATTTAATCAAATCCCTACCAAATTACCACTGGCATTTTTCACAGAACTAGAACAAAAAATTTCACAATTTGTATGGAAACACAAAAGACCCCGAATAGCCAAAGCAATCTTGAGAACGAAAAACGGAGCTGGAGGAATCAGGCTCCCTGACTTCAGACTATACTACAAAGCTACAGTAATCAAGACAGTATGGTACTGACACAAAAACAGAAATATAGATCAATGGAACAGGATAGAAAGGCTAGAGATAAACCCACGCACATATGGTCACCTTATCTTTGATAAAGGAGGCAAGAATATACAGTGGAGAAAAGACAGCCCCTTCAATAAGTGGTGCTGGTAAAACTGGACAGGTACATGTAAAAGTATGAAATTAGAACACTCCCTAACATCATACACAAAAATAAGCTCAAAATGGATTAAAGACCTAAGTGTAAGGCCAGACACTATCAAACTCTTAGAGGAAAACACAGGCAGAACACTCTATGACATAAATCACAGCAAGATCCTTTTGACCCACCTCCTAGAGAAATAGAAATGAAAACAAAAATAAACAAATGGGACCTAATGAAACTTCAAAGCTTTTGCACAGCCAAGGAAACCATAAACAAGACCAAAAGACAACCCTCAGAATGGGAGAAAATATTTGCAAATGAAGCAACTGACAAAGGATTAATCTCCAAAATTTACAATCAGCTCATGCAGCTCAATATCAAAAAAACAAACAACCCAATCCAAAAATGGGCAGAAGACCTAAACAGACATTTCTCCAAAGAAGATATACAGACTGCTAACAAACACATGAAAGAATGTTCAACATCATTAATCATTAGAGAAATGCAAATCAAAACTACAATGAGATATCATCTCACACCAGTCAGAATGGCCATCATCAAAAAATCTAGAAACAATAAATGCTGGAGAGGGTGTGGAGAAACGGGAACACTCTTGCACTGCTGGTGGGAATGTGAATTGGTTCAGCCACTATGGAGAACAGTATGGAGGTTCCTTAAAAAACTACAAATAGAACTACCATATGACCCAGCAATCCCACTACTGGGCATATACCCTGAGAAAACCATAATTCAAAAAGAGTCATGTACCAAAATGTTCATTGCAGCTCTATTTACAATAGGCAGGACATGGAAGCAACCTAAGTGTCCATCAACAGATGAATGGATAAAGATGTGGCACATGTACAATGGAATATTACTCAGCCATAAAAAGAAACAAAATTGAGTTATTTGTAGTGAGGTGGATGGACCTCGAGTCTGTCGTACAGAGTAAAGTAAGTCAGAAAGGAAAACTAATACCGTATGCTAACACATATATATCGAATCTAAGGCAAAAAAAAAAAGGTCATGAAGAACCTAGGGGCAAGACTGGAATAAACACAGAGACCTACTAGAGAATAGACTTGAGGATATGGGGAGGGGGAAGGGTAAGCTCTGACAACGTGAGAGAGTGGCATGGACACATATACACTACCAAACGTAAAATAGATAGCTAGTGGGAAGCAGCCGCATAGCACAGGGAGATCAGCTCGGTGCTTTGTGACCACCTAGAGGGGTGGGATAGGGAGGGTGGGAGGGAGGGAGATGCAAGAGGGAAGAGATATGGGAAGATATGTATATGTATAGCTGATTCACTTTGTTATAAAGCGGAAACTAACACACCATTGTAAAGCAATTATACTCCAATAAAGATGTTAATAAAAAAAAAAAGGTATGCCTTGTGGTATACTAGCAGATCTTTGTGCCTGAAGTGTAAGTTTCCTTTCTCTAAGGTATCAGTAGCTTCCTATATCCTGGTTAGAGTCTTAAAATAGAAAACATTAGCATGATTCAGGTGTATTATGGGATTTTCTGGTAGGTTTTTCTGAAAGCTCAAAATTGATATTTTGAATTTGGAAAGCTTAGACTCTAGCAATTGTTAAAATAACCAGCTTCGTTTTTCACTCACTCTCAGTTTGTCTCTTTCTAGGTTAATATCCAACACAGGTATTAAGCACTTGCCAGCTGTTCACAAGATTCAATCTCTCCAAAAGGTGTTACTGTAAGTTTGAAGAGTGGTTACCAACTCTTTACTCGATAGCTGTCCTGCCCAACAGCCTCTGGGCCTGTAATATGCACTGTGTAGTCTACATCCTCCAAAGATGTTGCTCTGGGTGAGCAGAGGTAGGAAGGCAAACAGCAAGTGTCCTCGGTTTTACCTTAAGGCCAGCTAATCTCAGTTTGGAGAAAGTCAGCAGGCTCCTCAGTAAGACAGTTGTCAACAGAGCCAGCTTGTAGCAAATCAGGAAGTCTCCCCTTTCTTCACTATTTAGTACCTTACACACCTCCCTCCTGTAACCCCCTTTGTCTTCTATCATCGTCTCCTCTTCCCTCCAGAATTCCCATGCTGCCCTAAGCATAAAGAAACCACCTGACAAACTCACAGTGAAGTGTTAATGACGATGTATTTTGAAAGAGCAAGAGAAAAGGCAATGTATAATAGCAAGTTTATTTTCAATAGTGAAATTGTAAGAATCTGGACAGACCCAAAAGGAAGAGGTAGGGAAGAGATGCAATGAGCTAAGGAAGGAAGGAGAGAGGGAGGGAGAGGGAAAACTAGAGAATATCCCCCATTTCTCAAATTGTTCCAAGCAATTTACTCCTTTTACATTTACATGTTAGATCAGACCCAACAGGGAAGCTTCAGAGGATGAGGGGTACAAACAGAAAACCGAGACTTTCTTCATCCTTTCAGTCAGAAGGAGAAAAACCAATGATAAAAATTTCTGTGACCCAAGGAGAACAGAGGAAGGAAACTAGCTTTGAGAAGGGGATTGAGATGGAGGAAGATGAAGGCCCAAGTAAGGTGGATGGAGAAGTTTGGGCTGGAGATGAAAGGTCAGCTTAAGTGACTTTGTCCTATTGATCAGGTACCAACTGTGGAGGCAAGGGTAACAAATGAGTCTGTTAGAACCTCAGCACAGTTGAATTAGCTAAGACGACTTTCAGAGAGGGAAGAGGCTGCATGTCTGCAATTCCATTGTTAAGAAGAACTGATATACTAAACGTAAATGAGATGCCATTCATCTCCCAAACACTGAGCTCATCAACCTTCAGAACAACAGCTATTCCAACATTACCTCAGCTAAAGACTACACCATGCCAAGTAGACTGCTTGCGGGGAGATGACATGGAGTGGAGCTGACATAAATACCTAATTTGTCTGTACTTTCTTCTAGAGACATTCAAGATAATATAAACATCCACACAGTTGAAAGAAATTCTTTCATGGGGCTAAGTTTTGAAAGTACGATTCTGTAAGTAAAGGAAAACACTCCAATGGAGGAACATTTGGTTTTTCCTGTAATGATTTCTTTCTCATAATGGTATGCTCCTTTTATTGTTTGGGTAACTTTGGCATTTCACCTTTCCAGTTTCTCTCTGGTTCTGTGTTTTTCTCTCATTTCCCATCTTTACATTTCCAAATCACAACATGGAGACATGTTAATAATGTATGATTCTGTGGTGCAATTCACGTATTTAAAATTGCTCTTTGAATGATGGTCTCCTGTGACGCAACATCTGTTCTGAGGGCCAGAACAACTCACGCATCAATGAAGCTAGTTACTGCCTGGCAAGGCTTCTGTTGCCCAAAGAAAAAGACCAAGAAGGAGTCTGAATCAAGAAGACACGGATATCCCCTCATAACCATGCCAAGCAGCTTCTGTTCAGCCCCACGCTGAGCATATAAGATGACTTCTCATTTTCTTGAAACAATCACGTTTTTTAATGAGCTTGAGTTAATCTCTCTGACTTTGGGGCAAGTTTTTAAGCGCACTCTGCATTATTAACGGACTACCTTCTAATGGTTTGTGCCAGTAGCCTGCGTGGCAGTTTACGTACTTCCCGAGATGGCCAAGAAATAGGGCACTAGGGGTTACCCAAGTGTTTGTGGGATCCACGGAAGTTAGATGCATAGAATGACATTTGGGGAACTGGTAATTGCAATTACATCTGTAAGAAAAGTATTTTCTCTTTACATTTCACAAATGTTGTGTTTTTTTTAAAAATATACATGTGTTTCAATATGCTGATATGTACAAAAGGTAAGTTCTGGTCCAGAAAGAATTTTAGTCTTTCTCAAAGCAATAATATGATTTAGAGACCCATCTATATTAAAAAAAACAAAAAAAAGGAGCAAGGTGGTGGGAGGGTCCAGAGAGAAACTGTAGGCAGAGATGAGAACATACTGAAGAATAAAGCTAAGCGAAGTATTTGATGTAAATTTATTACAGAGAACAACAGAAAAGGTTTGAAAGAGATTAGCAGAGAAATAGGATGTATGAAGGAAAAAATAAAATCAAAGGCCTGCACTCAGAGTACATAGTAATGGGACAAAATTGTAGGTAATTCCTAATCCTTTCCCTTAATATGCTCATGATATTTGGAATCTCTGTGTGTGTGTGTGTGTTGGAAAGAGTTGATGGGGTGTGAGAAGTATGAGAGAAAGGGAAAGCAAAGGAAAAAAGCAGCATGAAATATGTGCAAAATAAAAGCAATTGTTCTAAGCATAAAGAAGGTATAATGTGATTTGACGCGAGGCTTGAAGGAAGAGTTAAATGAGGGAAGGAAGGTAGGTGGCTGAGAAAGGATGTTGGGTCGAAGATGGCCATTAAAAGACGAGTGGGATTTAGCCACAGCATTGGCAAAGGACGAGCAGAGGAAACAGAATCTTCAAGGCCAAGGAGGTTAAAAAAAAAAAAAAAAAAGCTAAAAAGGAACTTTTGGAAAATAGTGAGTACCTGAGTAATACCGGCCTGGTGTGCTGCAGCAAAAGGACTCCTTGGCTACATAATGGAGGGAGGAGATTAGTGATAAATGTAATCAGTTGTACCTGGACGCTTGTGCTTCTTTAAATGTTGCTCTAGAGACTTCCCTGGTGGTGCAGTGGTTAAGAATCCACCTGCCAATGCAGGGGACACGGGTTCAAGCCCTGGTCCGGGAAGATCCCACATGCCGCGGAGCAACTAAGCCCGTGCACCACAACTACTGAGCCTGTGCTCTAGAGCCCGCAAGCCACAACTACTGAGCTCACATGCCACAACTACTGAAGCCTGCGTACCTAGAGCCCGTGCTCTGCTACAAGAGAAGCCACCGCAATGAGAAGATCACACACCGCAACGAAGAGTAGCCCCCGCTCGCCGCAACTAGAGAAAAGCCCCCACACAGCAACGAAGACCCAACGCAGCCATAAATAAATAAATAAATAAATTTATATTAAAAAAAGAAAGTTGCTCTAAACATATGTGTCATTTTTAAATATAGTGATTCAAAATTAGTTCATGTGGCAAGTTTATTAATACAGTTTTTTTTTTTGGCTGTGGCACGCGGCTTGTGAGATCTTAGTTCCCTGAGCTGGGATTGAACCCAGGCCACAGCAGTGGAAGCACAGAGTCCTAACACTAGACCACCGGGGAACTCCCAGAGTATTTTTACAGAAAATATATAAGTGGTAACCTGAAATTAATACGATGTTAGATGTCCATTATCTCAATTTTTTTAAAAAGTCCGTTTGTATTAATAATGTTCTCACAGTTTTGCATACTGACACACATCCTTTTTGTCCAGAACATAAGACAGAAGGCAACCTGTCCTGATCTACCTAGTCTTAACTTTTCCCAAGTGGAGGAAAAGAATTTCAGGAAATAAGAACTTTGGAGAGTGTCCTGCAAGCCCAAAACTACAAAAGAAGCATAGAGATCATAGCCACTCTTCACTGATTCCTGTCCACGGATACTGTGTGGTTCCCCAGAGCTGAGAGCACACTCTCCTAGCGAGGACAGCTTTCTTAAGAGCCAGCATTTCTCAGACATGTCTCTAAAGGATAAATTCACATTTGTGAGAAATGCGTCTTTTTTTTTTTTTTTTTTAAAACCTCAGATGGCCCTTAATCCATAGATAACAGAATCAGAAGATCCACACTCACCACAATTTAAGTCTCCAGTTGTGCCTAGTCCAGGCGCTATGTCTGGATGCAGGGGCACTTTCTCCTCCTAGGGACATCCACGGGTCCTCAGGAAAAAAAAAAAAAAAAAAGCCTGGGGCTTCCCTGGTGGCGCAGTGGTTGAGAGTTCGCCTGTCGACGCAGGGGACACAGGTTCGTGCCCCGGTCCGGGAGGATCCCACATGCCGCGGAGCGGCTGGGCCCGTGAGCCATGGCCGCTGGGCCTGCGCGTCCGGAGCCTGTGCTCCGCAAAGGGAGAGGCCACAACACTGAGAGGCACGCGTGTCGCCAAAAAAAAAAAAAAAAAAAAGCCCGGCAAAATGGCTCTGATGACTGGAAAAGCTTTCTATACATTGGCATCTTTCAAAATCGTGAAGCCCTGTTCTATATATATAAATAGATATTGTTTTCAAAACAGCCCAACAATGAAGGATTATCACACTTGGCTAGCAGCCACCCGTACTCTGCCCTGCAACCAGAAATTCTGAACAGGGAAATACCTAGCTATGGCCGACCAGCAGAATGGGCTAATTCAGAAGAGATGAAATGAGGTTACATGTGTGCCATCTCCCAGCACAGCCCGGCCACAGGAACTGCTCACTTCCTGTGCGTTTCCTCCCTTCCTCAGCTGGCTTCCATCTCACTTGCCTGCCCCTCAAGGAGATTTCATGGACCAGGTCCCCCAGCACCTTCATTCTTTAGGATGAGGGCAGACCCTGCTTCTGGAGCCTCCTGAGCCTGCACTGAGTGAACACACCAGGGAAGGGACAAAACAAAACGACTAAGGAAAGCATGATTCAGTTACTCCTTAGCTGACGCTCTGCCCTGTTTGTCGTCACCATCATCATGAGGTTGGTTTTAAAACCAGCACTACCTCTCTTAAGAAACTAGGCATATAGGTGATAAATATCAGCTTCTCTGGTAGTAGTTTGAGAGTCTTACAGCCTAATGTAAACCCAGGGCAAGAATTCTGTACACAGTATGTTTTTTGTGTGCTGATCTGTTGACATCAAAAAATGCCACCCGCTCCCCATGTGATGGCATCTATTAAGAAAATCCATAAAGACAAAGGGCTACTTTAAATACAATAATTCTTTTAAATTAGTCTGCATTTTATTTAATCATAGCAACATCTATTTGCATGACATATACATGCAGAAAATGTTAATTATCTAGTCTATAGAAAAAAACGTTAGGTAGAGCTCATATGGATTTGCACACTGCTTTTGTTGGGTTAAGGGTCAGCCAACTACACCCAATGGTGCGTATCTGGTCCCTGATCTAGGACCAGCTTTTATAAGTGAAGATTTTGATGGTAGGGAACACAAACACTAAACCTAAATGAAGCAAAATGTTACCCCCAAAAAAGAAAACAATTCATTCTTTTCAATAGTAGACCTATACTACAAAAAAAAATTGTGCTCAATTATTACTATTATACTTTAAGTTTGGTCAATAAAAATTTTGTGACAATTGTTTTATAAGTACCTATATAAAGTACCTATGTAACAATAATATTCTCATTTTGCTTCTTAACCCCACAAAACCTAAAATTTATTATTGGGCCTCCTATAGAAAGTTTGCTGACCCCTTTGTTTGATCCAAAACCCCCAGGATCCACCTCCCACAGGTTAGGGGCAGCTGCTCCAGCGACTGTCACCCCCCCAGGAATAGGCTGACAAATCAGTCCGGAGGCTGGATGTGCTGGGGACACTTGGGTAGGCGTGGGGCAGGCAGGACTTGGGATGCACAGACACTTCTTGGCCATCGGAAGCCACCAATTGGTTGCTAACGTTTTGAAAGACTTGCATTACTCCTGTGTGGATTTTCAGCTAACTGGCTTTCTGGAGGAAGAAAAACACATGCAGTTGTCCTCCTGTGATTTTAAGCGTGTTGAGCTACCCACTGCAGCACCGGAAACCATCGATGTCCTGAACACACGGAAACTTCTCTGGGTCAGCTTTTGGAACAGTGTTATTTGCACACCTACTGAGCCTGACAAGGGAAAGGACCTGACAGCAAATCAAGAGCAACGGATCAGAGGCTCTTCAGGCTAAGCTCTCCTGACCTTGGATTTCTGCTTTTGTTTTCAGATCCATCTAGGGGCACAGCAATGCAGAGCTGTCAGCCCAAGGTGTCCTTGGGCTCCCCTGTCCAGGCAAACCTGCTCACTGACCTTCTTGGCACAATCAGGATGACTGTTCCACATCCAGCCCCCCCTCGCCCAGAGCCTCCCCCCCACGCCCACTCACACAACCTCACCCCGCCACGACCCACAGTCTCTATCACTGATTTCTCCTCCTTTCTGGCTTAACCCAGAGCCACCTCCACAAACCACCAATAACCAAGTCCCTGCAGGTCACGGGAGATGTGCAGGTTGTCTGACAGCTTAATTAGATCACTTTTTGATGACAGCCAGGCCTGCTGCTGTGAATGAGCCTGAGTGAGAGGCTTAAGGCCATACAGAAAGGTGACAACTCCGTCTTATAAACACTTGTTCGATAACTGTATGATTTCTGTCCTTCAGGACAGGACAGATCTTTGTCTGCTCTCTCCATGGCATTGTCTCTGCACACAACTGATATGTGCAAAGACCTTCTGGGATCCAGGCTGCTATGCCTAAGTGTGCCTTCTCAAAATTAGATTTCATTTATTTCTCTGAATAATACATGCACATAATGCAAACTTCCAATGTTACAAAAGGTTATACAGTGATAAATCAGTCTCCCTTCCACCCCAACCCCAAGCTTTAAGGGCGGTATTTTATTTATGCCACTGACCTGTGCTGTCTGACCCTGCCCCAGTGCTTCCAATTATGAAACCCATGTATTGTTTGCATCCGACAGTATTGGCTTTTTAATGGGTCTTTTATTTCAGATGGCTGAGTAAGAATGGGATTCAAGAAATACACAACTGTGCATTCAACGGAACCCAACTAGATGAGCTGTAAGTAGCCCTGACTATTCTTCCAGGTCATTTAGAGGGAAATGGCTCTTACAACAGTAATGTTTACATGGCTTTGTGTTTCCCTTCTTCTTTCCTCAACTCCATCCCCAGGAATCTAAGTGATAACAATAATTTGGAAGAATTGCCTAATGATGTTTTCCAGGGAGCCTCTGGACCAGTCATTCTGTGAGTAGCTTCCCCCACTTCCGTGTGCAAGAGACCAGCATCTTACGTTTTAGAAGTCAACTTTCTCCAATTCGGGGAAGCTTATGACGCAGGGCTGGCAATTAAGATCAAATTTTATTTGTGTCATCTGCAAAGATTTATCGGACAATTTAGGGCTGATCCACATTCTAAATTTCAGTAAAGTAGCAAGAGTAACAACAACAACTAACATTTAATGAGCACTTACCAAGTCCCAGCCAGTGTTTTAAAAACTTAAGATGAATTTTCTAATTTAATCCTTACAATAACCTCTGTGGTAGGAGCTATCAGTCCCATTTTAGAGAAGAAAAAACGGGCTTCCCTGGAGGGGTCAATTCATCCAAGGTCACAGAAATTTTAGAGCACAGATTCCACACCAAACTGGTCTAACTCATAGTACACTCTTAACCACTCTGCTATACATCTCTTCCCTGAAAGGGAAAGCACAGTTCTCCTTCCTCACTCTCAACGTCCAGGGGTTTCCCTCAAACCAGTGAGATATACACACACATTTATGTCTGGATCCTCTTTGTCTCGATTCCAGATCTCTTGGGATGTATCCAGTGCCTCTCAGCCCTGCATCAGCACCTCTCCTCCTATTATTGCTTCCTCGTGTCCATTTCTCCCCCCAAGAGTGACTTTCCCCTATTCTCTTCTCATCAGTCCCTGCCCTTCCACAAGGGTCACCCACCTCTTCCCTGACAATCTCAGCCAACAGTGAATGCCTCCTCCTGTGATTCACACAGTCTTCACGGCTGCAGGGGCCCAAATCCGCAAGAGCTTTTTAAAAATGTGTTTTCCTAGGCTCCAAGCAAGACCCACTACATCTATGGACAAAGGTACTGTAGGAATAAGAAAGGAATCTGGAAGGAAGGAGTCAGATCCAAGAAGAAATAGTGAGCAAAGAAATAGATAAACATGTGGCTAGATGTCAGGTTTGCTAGATGATCCTCCTATAGCCTGCCTAAGGCCAGCTGGGGCATTTGGGAGCCACTAGCCAGCACCTCTTACTTGGCAGTCAGTATACATATTATCTACCTATCTACGTACCATCTATCAACATCACTTCATTTTCACCAAAGAGCTTATCCAGTTGACCCTTGAACAACACAGGTTTGAACTGAGTCCACTTACACGTGGATTTTTTTCAATAAATATATACTATCTGTGGTTGGTTGAATCCTCGATGTGGAATCCTGGATAAGGAGGACAGGGCTATGAAACTTGGGCATCCGTGGATTCTGGTATCTGCGGTGGGTCCTGGAACCAATCCCCAACAGACACCAAGGGGCGACTGTATTCTCCTTCAGGCTGGAACCCAGGCATCTCTGGAATGAGATCCTGTATGGTAGAGCAGAAACTCCATAAATGGTCATTACTGATGATAAAGGATATGTTGTGACCTTACATGGGACTCTGTCTCTTTGAAGAAGTCCAAAGATTATTCCAGAATGCCTGGTTTCAGATAGGCAATATGTACAAACGAAGGGAGTATCCACATGATTAAAGCACAGATGCCAGAGCAGACTACCTAGGTTTAAAACCAGTTCTTTCAGCTCTCTAAACCTCGGTTTCCTCACCTAAAAAGGGCAGAAACAAACAAACAAAAAATGGCAGAAACAATAATACCTATTTCCTAATACTGTTTGAAGCTTAATAATATTATATATGTGTGTGTGTATATATATATATATATATTTTTATATTCACTCACTGATTCACGCAGATAGATCTTAAGCACCAGCTGTGTGCTATGCACTGTATATAGTGCAAGGAACAAAAGTTTTTCCTCACAGAAAGCTTGCATTCCTATAAGGGGGAGTCAGACAATAGAACTAAATATGCAACTTAATAATATCAGGTCACGACATGCCCTATGAGGCACCAAGCAGGACACGGGTGTAACAAACGGGAAGCGCCGGGCATAGAGTCCCTGCGTTCCAATGTACAGAGTCTTCAGAACTTGTAACACTTAGTCAATGTTTCTTATTCTTAGAGTACCTGGGAGACAGACAGACTTAGAGAAAGTGCTTTCAGGGCCTTTGACCAGCAGAATAGCAGTGTGTCAGTTTCACTTAGCTAACAGTCCTGAGGGTTTTGAATGTGCCTGAACAGGCCCCTCTATCTGTTACGTAAGAACATACCTGTGATGGGGTAGGTTTTCATATGTGACCTGTACCAGGTACACTATAAAATCACAGCACCTTAACCACTGTCTGCTACTGAGAACACTCAAGTTGGACAGGATCCCCAACTAGCTCATTACCCAGCTGAGGAAACCAGGGACAGAAATGCGAAGTGCCCTGCTATCGATCACACCGCCACCGTTAAGTGGCAGAGCTTAAACCAGTAACTAGGTGTCTTGCCTTACATCCCATGTAGTCCCAACATACCATGTCACCAAAATACATAAACATGTCCAATCAGACATCTAAAAGGGCCCCTAAAATTAACTGTGAACTAAAATAGGGGGGAAGATAACTACAAACACCAGACCCCTGAACCCAAGAACACAAGTGACACACACACACACACACACACACACACACACACACAGCATAGAAGAACGCCCCCTGCAGTTGACAAGCAGGTCCCAGGCTGAGGCACGGTGCGGTGTGTCTGATCAGTGTTCAGTGGAAAACACAAACATGAATCCACAGCCAGCCCTGCCACGAATGCCGGCAGGAAGGGATGCCGTCATCACCAGCAGTTCTGCAGGGTCCTCGAGTTACAGGCCCACTTTCCACCCTTTTACCACAGAGACAGTGAATAAACTTGATAGAAAATCCAAAGGAATTATGAAGCACTTGCCATGACTTAAAAAGGTAGAGAGTGATAATACACCCCTACATCTTTTCATTTCAATGCATGACGATATACGTGCAACATCCTGGCTGAAAGCCCAGCCTGTAACTGCTGGTCTCCTTCTCCTCCCCTTAGGGGCAAGAAGGTTGATCAGCTTAACAACAAGCCTCCTTTTCTGGGGCTTTCAGGTTAGTCCGCAGATGTCTTACCAGCCTCTCTGGCTGCTAACCTGGGACTCTAGGGCCTATCCCATCCCCTACTTCTGCAACCTGATGCGCCAACCCCCGCGAAACCCTGGCCTGAGAGCTGCTTGTTTAGTGTGTGCAGAGGACCAGCCCACGCTGGTGCCGTGGGTTCATGGGTTGGAGAAGGAGTGTGTGCAGACCACTCAGCCCACAGTAGATGCGGCTCAGGTTAGGGCTGTGACCGTGGCTCGGGTCAGATTCCCCTCCCAGAAAATCAGACTGTCATGTGGATATTTGCATGCAAAAGGTTTACTGGAGAGCGCTCTTGGAGTCTGTGGGGAGTGCTTGATGGACGCAGAAGCAGGCTAACAGGGAAGCTGAACTACAATACATTTGCAACAGAAGCTTCCGCTGATCCTATGGGGAGCTCTGGCATTAAGATGGCCCTTCAAAACTGACTGAAGGTAAAGGGCCAGGCCTTTTCATCAACAGTCATTGGGTGCAGGCTGGCCCTGAGGAAGAGCCAAGTCTCGGGTGAGTCAGGCGAGGGCAAATCCCAGAGCAGAACTCGGCTATGGGTCACCTACGCTGTGAGCGGTCCTCAGCTGCCCTCAAGCCGTGGTTCTAAACTTGACCTTGCATCAGAATCACCCGGCACGCTTGTAAAACCCTAGATGGCTGATCCCCACCCCCAGAATTTTTGATTCAGCAGGTCGGGGGGGGGGGCCTGAGAACCTGCACCTCTAACAACTTTGCAGGTGAAGCTGACGTTGCTGGTACAGAAAGCACACTGAGAATCACTGCCCTAGAACCAGTGCTGGGAATGGGGAAGCTTGGCCGGGTCTCCAGAGTATCTCCTCCAAGAGCTAACTGTGCGGAAATCTCCCTCCCCAACAGGCTCAGTGTTTTGTCCCCAGTAGATATATGCAAGGGATTCTGAAAGAGTTAAGGGGAGGGCACCCAAACCAAACATAACTCCTTTCCTGAAGGCAAAAATTTTAGTTGAGTGCAAAACAAACAGGGAGCCTCTGAACACCTGAGGGTGCAAGGATAAGACGTTCCACTGCAAAGAGAAATAGATGCAGAGAAAGCTAGGGGCACGCAGACAAGCTCCATTGGGTTTCCGAGGAGCAGTCTAGCATCCTGACTTCCCCCTCATGAGTCTTGACCTCGACTATCAGTAGCCATCTGAGTTTTCACGTGATATTCTGAACTCACTCAAGTTTTCTTTTTCTTCCTTCCTTCCTTTTTTTTTTTTTTTTTTTTAGCAATCAAGCAATTGCTGTTTCCTTGGGAAACCATTTCCTGTGGGGAAAATTTAATGCATTGCCTTTGCAGGCTGGAGCCGGTACAATCATATTCTGATGGTTTATCAAATTGATGTGGCTATAGCTCAGATTCATTTGATAGTTCAGATTCAAACACTGAGGTATTTGTATAAGAATGATTCTCTTCCATTACCAGTGTACGCACAATCCTATAGATAAGCAAATTGCCTTTTTATTCCGCCTGGGATCATAAAAGAGAGGTCTTCTAGCCATTTGTCAGTGTAGTATACACCAGAAATGTGCTCTCACTTATGGAAATGATTGACCTGTAACAATATCTTTGCTGGGAAAAGTAGAAATTGTTCAAATCAAATTTGTGGCACTGGCTATAACACACTTTATTAAATGGGGCACAGAGCACAGTTTAACTCTCCTGACTCAGTGTCTTATTACTGACTGCTGTTTCCTTTTCTACTTTGTATCTCAAAATCAAGAACCCTAACAATGTTGAAACAGTTCAGGATTCCTAAATCTCTTCAGCCATTGTCTTATGAGTCTCCTGTTGGTACTACGTTTCAGGATTTAAATTCTCAAAACCAGCCAGAATGTAGCATGTGCTGAAATGTTAACCAAAGTGGCACCTTAAAAAGAAAGGCTGCCGGCATGAGACCAGCCTGAAAGACAAGGATTAAAAACACCAGCCCATGATTACCCCTTCCCCTGCTGATATAAATGTCTATGGACTTTTCTTAATCCGTGGAGATACCAGAGAAACATTTTTCTGCCAGTCCAAAATACGGAAGTCTTACGATAGTTTCCATGTTTGCTCACCCCAGCAAGTATGCAGTAAGCTTGAAGTAAACACTTCTACAAACACTTTTATTTCCCTATCACCCAGGAACCACTTCTGCTGAAGACTTGTGCTTTACCAAACTCTAAGTGACTCTGCATCTCTCTCCTACCAACCACTCCCTCCTTTCAATACCCACCAGCGGACACTCGGGATCCCAGGACACTGACAAGATGCCATCGTCCCCCAGAAGCAAAACCACCTAGTGAAAAAGACAGCAGCTCACATATTTTGGAGCTGTGATGAAGAGGAAGCCGAAATACAAGCTAACTCCAGAACACTGAGCAGACAGAGAGGCACCAACGCTTCCTGAGCAGGCTTCCCCATCCAACACCTAGTCACTGGATTGCATGCAGGTCAACCCACACACACATTAGTCTACTTCATCTTCAATCTGTGTCTATCTCCTTGTAAACTTTGCACAAGGATGCTCTCTTCCTTGATTCCTTTGATACTCTCAGTCACATATAATTGCCTGCTGCGGAAGCACCGTTTTGCTGAGCCCCCTTTAAATCCGGATTTCCTCCATCTGCCTTGCATCTTTCTCCCTTTAGAATTGCTCTTCTGTAAGACTTGCTTCAACTTCTCATTTTTTTTTATGATGCTGAGGCATCTCTGCTAATCAGACAAGTATCCACTGAGTAGATTTCACGAACCAAGCTCTGTGCCAAATACTAATACCGTGTAGAACACAAAAGTATCTTAGTAATCCCTGCTCTCAGAGCATCTGAAACCTGGCTGAGGAAACAAAACAAATGTACATGAAAAGCTGAATAGTACGAAACAGCAGAAGAGATAATACAAGGTACTAGAGTCTCTGTAAGTGCTAGAGGTCAGAAGACATCACAGCTGGCTGGGGTGATCTATCTAGTTCCTTTCCCAATCCTCCATCAGCGCCATTTCCCAGCCTATCTTTGAACAAAGCAACAATTTTCTGGGTGCTTTCTATGTGAAAGGCACTGCTGAGAATGCAAGGAGCCCTCTGCCCTCCAGGAGAGAGAAGATGCAAATACAAACAGCTAGTATATAAAGCAAAAGACGGTACGTGAGAGAGGCAGAAAGTATACAGACTATAGTGCTATTGCACTCTTAATGGCGTTCAAGGAAAAATACATCTACAGCTGTTACAAATGATGGGGATGACAGAATCTCAGAGATGTCAAGGCGAGTCTGTTTGGGTACTCTATTTCTGCATAAAAGCTATCCTTAAACTCAGTGCCTTAAAACAACCATTCCATTTTCCCCACAGTTTTATGTTTTAGAAGTTTGGGTGGCTTGTCTCTGATCCATGTGATGTCGGTTCAGGTGGCTGGGTCCGGGGGGTCTACTCCAAGCTGTACCCTTCACCCATATATCTGGTGCATCTGTGCTCCTTGGTACCTCTCTACAGACAGACAGACAGACAGACAGACAGACAGACACACACACACACACACACACATGGCACCTCGTCCTCCAGAACCCTCTGTGCACGGCTTAGACTTTTTCCGGCATGGCACTCTCAGGGCATCAGAGTTCTTTCACTACAGCTTAGGGCTCTATAAGATCAATTTAGAAGCTATCAGTGCTCTGAAAGGCAAGGTCCAGAACTGGTACAGCAACACTTTCATCATACTCTACTATAAGCCAAAGACGTCACAGTTCAGCCTGGATTCAAGGGAAGGGCAAACAGACCCTCTATGGAAGAGTATAAAGAATTTACAGTCATCTTTAATCGACTACAGAGTCAATGAGAGCATACCATGGCATTGCACAGAATACAAAAATCTGTCTGTTTTTGGAAATATTCAATTACTGTGATTTTTGTATATTTTAAAATCAAGGGGGAAAGGCATAACTAAGAAAAAATAGTCTGTTTTGTATCACTTGATTTTAGAAATATGAAAAATGTTGACGGCAGGTAATAAATGATTGCCCTGGTTTAAATTATTCCTGAAGCACTTTGTTTATACCTTCACCTCATTCCTTGGAGGAAGCCTTGAACTGCTTTAGACAAAACAGGCAACCTTTGCTCCCTTCCATATTTGAGGGAAAAAAGACGACCCCATAGACCAGGCAAAACAAGAACTTCGTCACCGGGACCAGAGTATCAATAGCAGAACTGGTCAGAGGAGAAATTGCCTGAAGAGAGAAACTAGAAAGGTTATTTTAGGGCAGAGAATAAAGTTGAGAAGCTCTGGAACACTGGAAAGGCTAAGTGGAGAACAGGACAGGACAGCTGGATCTTTCAGCAGCAGAGAGCGAAGACTCCTCACAAGGACAAAGGTTCATGGATCAGACACTTATCTCCAGGGACCCCAGCTCTGAAGAATTAGAATACGTAGGCAAGAACTAGAAAAGAGACCTTGGAACACTGAGAACTTTCACCTCATGGTGATGGCAATGAATGTTATGAGCAGTAGTTAAATTCCAGATCTATGTGGAAGGTAAAGCCAAGTTATTTTGCTGAGGGTTTGCATGTGGGGTGTGAGAGAAAGAGGAGTCAAGGATGACTTCCAAGTTTCTGCAGGAACCACCGGAAAGGCTGTAAGTAGAGCAGGTTTGGGGAGATATCGGGAGCTCAATTGTTAATATCTAAAGCTTCACCTTCTTATTCGACATCCAAGTAGAGATTATAAGGAAGTAGCTGAAATATGAGTCCGGAGTTAGGAGAGAAAAGCAGCCTCAAGATAAAAATTGGGAGGGGGGAGGGGACATCAGCATATAAGTGGTGTTTAAGTCATAAGACTAGAGGAGTTCACCTACAGGCTAAGTGAAAATGGAGGAAAGAAGGCTAGGCTCTGAGCCCATGGGTCTAAAAGTTGGAGTTCAGGAAGGAACCAGCAAAGAAGAAATGTCCAAAGAGTCAGGAGACAAATATAACTAGATATAAAGAATGTCACCAGGAAGATGTAAAAATTCTATATTTATATGTACCTAAAAAATTATCCTCAAAAATATGTAAAGCAAAAATTGACAACACTTGAAGTAGTAGTATACCAATCCAAAATCGTAGTCGGAGATTTTAGTGTACTTTTCTCAGGAGCGATAGAACAAGCAAGAGAAAAAATCGGCAAGCACACTGAAGTATTTGAACAGCAGCATTGACAAATTCGATCTATTTGGCATCTAACAAGGAGGGGAACTAAGTAAAATTTACACAGGTTTTACATAAATGGTCATCCTTAACTCTGATAATGTAAATTTGTCTAAATATCAAGCAGGGCTTTAGCAGTCCTGAGATTATCGCTACTAGTCCTAGGACTTAAGGGCCCAGTGAGGATGTGGGAACTGGGACAACTGGTAGCTGCTAGATCCTCAGCAGATCTGTTTGTTGACAGCTGCAATCACGGAGGAGCTGCTGCCTGAGGTAAAGAAGGAATGAGAAATGCCTAAGTTCACCCTTCCACCCACCCTCCAGTCCCACCAGTGCCACTTGCTGAACCCAACTGAAAGCTGATTGACAAGGTGGTACCTGGGAAATGGAACCCTTGGAGGCCACCTCTCCTGCAATACAGAGCAGAACACAGAAAAGGCACAGAACGGATATGAGAGAAGTGAGGCAAGACCAGCACATCATGTCCAATGCTTTGTACTTCACTGGAAGTGTAATGGGGAACAATTGACTAGTTGTAAGCAGGAAGTCACAATTAATTGGCATTTTTAAAATATCACCCAATCTGCAGTGTAAAGATTGCGTTAGAGAGAGAGCTAGATGGCCACGATGATTAATTTTATGTGTCAAGTTGACTGGGCCATGGGATGCCCAGATAGCTGGTAAAATATTACTTCTGAGTGTGCCTATCAGAGTGTTTTCAGAAGAGATTAGCATTGGAATCAACAGACTGAATAAAGAAGATTCATCCTCCCCGTGTGGGTGGGCATCATCTAACCAGTTGAGGGCCCTAATAGAACAAAAAGGCAGAGGAAGGGCAAAATGTGCTTCTTTTCTTCCTGAGCTGGAACATCCATCTTCTCCTGGCCTTGTGCGTCAGGGGTCCTGGTTCTTGGGCCTTCAGACTCTGAGACTTAAACCCGTGGCTGTCCTGGTTCTCAGGTCTTTGTCTCTGACTGAATTATACCACAAACTTTCCTGGTTCTCCAGCTTGTAGATGGCATCTCATGAGACCTGTCAGCCTCCAAAATCACATGAGCCAAATTCCATAATACATCTCCTCTTATATATCTCTATACATCCTAGTGGTTCTGTCTCTCTGAAGAACCTTAATACAATGGTCATGAGAAGAACAGTTATGAGACTGTTGCCTTTCTCTCTAGGCAGAGATTATGGTGACTTAGACTAAAGCTGTGGCAAAAAAAAGCGGACCGATTTGAAACAAATGTAAGTTAGGCTTGTGAGAAGAAGAAAACTGAGTCCGAGGGAGGGAGGGGGAGGGGTGAAGGATGACTCCCAGGCTTCTATCCCGAACGACAGGGGGAGATGAAGGAATCATTTGCTAAGATAAGAAAAGCAAAAGGACGAACATATTTACAAGGAAGATGGTAAATTCAGTTTTGATATTTGCAAGTGATCAAAAGAGCGGGATCTGATGGACAGTGGATTATCTGGGCTTGGAGTTCAGAAATAGTATCTGAACTGGGATATACATTGGGAAGCCATCAGCATATACCTGGTATCTGAAACCAAGGAAGTGGGTGAGATCACCTGGGAAGATTGTGTACAGTCAGAAAGGGGCCTGAGTTTAGAGGAACTCCGATAGATAAAGGAAAAAGAAAAAATCAGAAAAAAGTCAAAGTAGATGTCAGAAGAAATTGAAAAGAATGTGATGCCAAGAAGACGACTGTCTCAGGAAGGAGGAGTGTTTTACGGGTGAAATGTAATTGAGAAATCAAGAAGGTTAGAACTAAGAGCAACTTCCAATGAAGAACTAAGGTTAGAACTTCTAATGAAGTACAAAGTGCTGGCTATGATGTGCTGGTCATCATAGCTACCTTAGTGTGTATTGTTTCTCTAGGGACTGGGAAGAAACAGAGTTGGATTGGGAAATGAGGAAATGGTGACATCAAGTATGGACAACTAGTATAAGAAGCTTGACTGGGAAAGGGAAGTGACAACAGGGCAGCAGCTACGAGTAGGTTTCATTGAACAACAGGAAGCATTATAAACTTTTGAGCAAGAGAATGAATGGCACAATGAAAACAAGGCTTTGAGAAAGTAATTTTCACCAGACTGGGAGAACATACGGGGGAGCAGATATATGTGCACACCCCCGAGTTTCATTGCTCCTAGTGCCCAATGCTTTGACTTACAGGAAATGCAGACATTAGAAGATTCTCCTTCACCAAGTATATCCAAGGATGCTTGAAATGAATCCATCCTGGTCATCACTTGCTACCACTCCCATCAGAAGCACTCATTTACGGCCAACCTTCTGGGCCCAACAGGTCTAAGCCGCTGCCATTTAAATCTCTTCACTCCCACCCCACTGGTCAGGTTGTTTTGAGGGTTTCAGCTGCCAACGGTGCTGCCAGAAAATGGCCCATGTTACTGGTGTTGCTGCCAGCAAGGATGGGACTCTGGAACCCTCCAGTGACAGGGACCTGGTTAAAATGACCATTTACACTGGTTTCCATATAGACCTCCTGGTTCACCAAGGCAGAGGCTCTCCGACAAAGCAAGAACAACTGCGTGTGTGTGTGTGTGTGTGTGTGTGTGTGTGTGTGTGTGTGTGTGAGAGATGTTTTCTGATAACAGCGGCCAGTCATCAAGTGCTGTCTGTTGGTCAGGAAGTTCTCTATGTACTTTAACTCATTTAATTCTCACAACAACCCTCTGAGGTAGGTACGATTATTATTCCTGTTTTATAGCCGAGGAAACTGACACATGGAGAAGTGAGATAACTTGACCAAGGTCACCAGTCTAATACATAGAGTGGCAGGGTACACGAGCAGGCAAGTCTGGCTGTGGATGCCACGCTCACCACCACCACTCTCTATTGCCACTTTGACTTTGTGCTGAGGGTACCTCTGTTGCCCACCAGATACCTCTTCCCCTTATGGTGTGTTCTCTTTGCATCCTTTGCTGAAATATGGCCACAGATGCCACCCCAGCTCACTGGATATATTTTTACATCTAGTTTTATGGTGAGGAGGAAATGATCTCACTTCCTTGGTCCTATGCAAATTCGTGGGTATCTATTCTATAGATAGACTGTGGAAGGGGAAAGAGATACATTTAAGCCCCAGATCAGCCAGGATGCAAGTACATCCAGGATACAGAGTGGCACGTTATCTATGTCCTCCTACCACAAATATAAGGGCCAAATGTCCCTTTAGCCAAATATTAATCTCACCAAGGCGTGCTGAATGAATTGGAGTCTCCCTCCTCACCCATGTAAAAATATTACTACTGTAGCTGCTATGTTGACGGCTAACAGAGCAGAAAATGTTAGGCCCATAGTAATCAGGTTATGTTTACCTTTTCTCCTTACAGAGATATTTCAAGAACGAGGATCCATTCCCTGCCCAGCTATGGCTTAGGAAATCTTAAGAAGCTGCGGGCCAAGTCAACTTACAACTTAAAAAAGCTCCCCAGTCTGGAAGCTTTTGTCACACTCGTGGAGGCCAGCCTCACCTACCCCAGCCACTGCTGCATCTTTGCCAACTGGAGGCGGCAGATGTGAGTCTTCTCGTGTCCACCCCCGAGCCCCACTTGGGCACTTCTCCAACGCAGACCTTGGTCCACAACTTCTACACCTGTGTGGCATGAAGAGGATCCCCTGGCAGAGGCACCCACGATGAAATCCCTTAGGCAGAGTCTAGATCATAGCTTTAGTGTTCTCTCTGAAAATGGGCTCACAGGAGAGGGCTACCCACATGGCAGGCTACCTACCAAATATTAAATGAGCTGACATGAAAAACACCAAGCAAGCCTGACTCGCAGCTAATGCTTAATAAATATTTGTTCCCTTTTCCGTTTGTCCCGACATGCATTTATCCTTCAAGTTCCAAACTCTGCACCCCATAAGTGTGCCAGGGACCATCAAAGTCAGCTTTGGAAGGGAGAAGCATAGATGCCATAGCAAAGACTGATGCACACACCCGCAACACATCCCAGCAACACGAAACCTCCCTAACCCATCTTTGGAGCTTAGCACCTCAGAGGGAGGACTAAGATTGTGACATCTGTTCACTTGGGCTTTCCAGGCTGCTCAGGTTCCCGGAGCCCCAAATTACAGAGGGTAGTCCAAACAAAGCCAAGTCCTAGTGGGCGACGGGTTAAAAAGTTGAGGTTCTGGAGAGAGCGGAGAGGGAGTACTTTAGAGATTACATGTTCAGGTATTTAAAGGATCCGCTGGAGATATAGTTTATTGGGTATCAGGAATGCTCAAAGCTTTCTGCCTCTCCTAAACTCACTGATAAAATTCATACCACACCGTGGCACTCAATCAGATGACGCCTCATTCCCACTCTTGTACAGTAGCCCAGCACGAATACAGCTTCTGGGATACTCTTTCACTGCTTAACGCGGTCTCTATTATTCAACCTTAACATGCAGACGGGTCCCCTTCTCTAAAGCAAAGTATAACAACCAAACAGTACACACCCTAAGTTAACTAGCAGTCCACACTCAGACCCATTTAAAGGATCTGCGGAAAAGGGGCCGCTCTTCAGAATTAGCATGCGTCATTGGGGAACTCTCCAGAATCAGACACTCCTCACAGATGAGCTCAAGGGCCAGGGGATTTCTTCCTAATGACTAGAATTCTTAAGGGCTTGGGCTAAGGCAGCATGGCCCGCCTCTTTTATATTCCAGGAAGAGATATTCCAGCCAGGGCAAGAAAGATACCCATTTCACTGCCAAAACCCTGGAACTAAATACCCCCCAGGAGAAATCTCAGAGGACGTTAAGACCACTGAAGGAGCTGTACATCATCTGTTGTCTGCCTCAGCGCCCACACCCCAGAGAAATATATCCTCTTCCTCTGTTGCTCAGACTCCCCCTCGTAGTGTAGATGTGGCCTCAGGGCTCTCCCGACTAGAAATCTCCGCGTCTACCTTACGTCGTACCGTGATTGAAGGCTTCCCTGATCCCTCCAGACCACCGGACTCTCACCCTCTCTAGGTCCCTATTGTAACTTACATCAGGGCTCATCACGTGCGGCAAAGGAGAGGCCCACGCCTCTTCTAGGAAGACATGCCAAAACGGGGTAACAAAAATAGCAATGGTGTTTAGTCTTTGTGTTTAACAAATTCACAAACCCAAAGCAATATGGTTCTGCTATTCAGAAGATAACTGTAGGTGTGGTTAGGTAATGACATTTGAGTTTAAAGTTGTGTGACGAAATTGTTCCTCCAATCCCCGTTTGGAAATAATGCCTGAAGTGTAAATGTTAGGCCCTTGTGACTGTGACATTTTGGCCCATGGACCCCGTGGACTTTCATGGAAAGACCTTATTAACCATGCCCCTCATCTGTCATTTAACCAGTTATGTCCATACTCAGCTTGCATTGATATTTTGCCCTAGTTTTGTTATTTATTGTATTTAGGCCTTTTCTTCTCAGCTAGATTTTAAACTGATGCACTGTGGCATATTCATTAAGTACTCACATAGGGCCTAGACCTCAACATGAACTCAGTAAGTAACCACATCCTCTCTCTTCATACTGCTGATACTTGTCAAGGACTCACTGCCAGGCACTGTAATACTTTGCAGCTTTATCTCATTTAATTTTCACAAAGGTAAAAACACCATTTTTATTCCCTTCTCACAAAGGCAGAAACTGAGGCTCAGAGACAGTAAATAACTTGACAAACACCAAACAAACTCAGATCCAAACTCTCTGGTCTGCCTGTCTGTCTGCAAAGCTCAGGCTCTCGGCCACTCCGCCATGCATTTCCCAAGTATCTGTTCATTGATTTACTGGGATCCAAGAGTACTACTTTTTAACCTCACCCCAAGCTGAATTCCCAACTCTTTATAATACTTAGGATTTGCCGAGGTACTGCAGAGGCATGATTTTACTTCCCCTGCTTCCATTTTTCTTTCTATTCTTCTCTAAGAGACATACATTGTTCACCTTTCCCCCACTCATGTCATTGGGTCACTTCTGTTTCGGGAAAGGGAAGCATCTATATTTAAAATATGTTCGTAGTAGTGTCAAAAATAAGCATCTTCACCGAAGCCAACATAAGCCCCGGGAAGTGAAGGCTGTGTCTGTCTAGATGGTCAGATCTGTTTCAGTGAACCGAATCACAGTCTGTTGGCACCAGGTTACTTACTTCCTGTTCCTAGAACTGGGCTGCCGCTAATCCAATGACAGGGTTTAGGAATTGGGAGTGAGAATAAGAAACAAAGTGATTCTCTTGTCCCCTCTTTGCCCATCTCTGAACTTGCCTCACCTTTCTTGTAAGATCTCTGACTAAACCAAAAGATTTTCTGCACATTTTCAATTACACGTATGTTAACTGTTTAACCTCCTTAGTGTAAACTGTGACTGATGTGAGAAGCTCTATCAGTCTCTAAAACAACAAATGACACATTATCCAGGAAAGAAAAAAAAAAAGGAGTCCCTTGATCCAAGGGAAAATGACTTTCTGGCAATTCAGTTCACTTTCTGGAGGGGAGAGAAAGGAGAGGGTTCTCACTAACAGCCCCTTCTCCTAGAGGTTCATGTGGAAAAGTTCAGTCCGGGTCTGCTGGCACACTTGGCCAGCCCTCATCGTTTAGTACCTAATGGAATCTTTACCTTCTCCACGCCCCAGTCACTCTCTCCATCTTATTGGGGAGGGGGGTCTTTGAAGAGTTTTAACACTCACCTCCCCACTCACTTAAGAGATTACGTTAAGGCCCGGGAGAAATGCAATACCATTGCTGTGAGCTTGCCCCTCAGGGAGGGAGGAAGGGAATGGGGTGTGTGTGTGTGCATGTGTGTGCGTGCGTGTGTGTGTGTGTGTGTGTGTGTGTGTACACACAGGCATTTCCATCCAAAAGAAGACCCAATGTGAAACATTCCCATTCCTTAAGCTTTTGCTTCAAAACAGAACTAGTACCGTCTGGCTCTACATGCACTGTCCACCTGTCTGGATGGAATATTTACCATCTGGCTTTCACTCACATCCCTTCTGCAAGTGCCTCTGTTCTGTTGACGAGGCCTCTTGTACATTGGGGTTTAAAGGGAAAGCTGAGACAGAAATGCGAGCCCGAGAAGAGGCAGCTCCTCAGGGAATGAGTTACAGTCTTGGAATAAATTAGGCCCCTTGCACCTGCACTTGCCCTTTTGGGCACTCACTAGCGAACTACTTAATGTGAGAGAGCCAGGATTACCTTGCAAATACCTGCCTGAGGCTTGTTGTGGCCCCTGGGGAGTGAAATAATAAAGAATAGGACCCTCACTAACATTTCAGGCGAATTAGCAGACCTCCTGGTAGCCTGAGTACCAAAGAGTCAGGGACAGGGCTGGCTGGGAACCAACTACAGCCTCTGATCTTCTAATTTATGTAGATAAAATAAACTCTTATTTGAGTCAGAGAACAGTCCAGATCTTCCAGGACGGGAGTTTAGAGTAGAGGAAAGGGGGTATACCCTACTCAGGCATATGAAGAGAGAGCTGAATGGAGACGGGGAAGGGTGAGGGTAGAGTTGATATCGTCTGTAAATTATTTGCACTTAACAGCAAAGCTTAGCTAGTCCCAGGCGCCTTCCTCCCCACATTCAGGTTGTGGCCAGATGGTTTCCCCAGTGGGCCATCCAACTCTAGGAATATATGCACGAGTTGTTCTGTTCACTTACAGTAAGCAGCATTAACCCTTGAGTTTAGCCTCAAGGGCAGACAAACTGTTAGAAGAAAAAAAGAAAAAAAACTCTCAGGAAGAAACCCCACTCTCTACCCCGTGTAAAGACAGTGATATATTTGCCAATCTGGATCCAACATATTGATTCTATTCCTTTTTGTATTTTTCTAGCTCTGACCTGCATCCAATTTGCAACAAATCTATCTTAAGGCAAGAAGTCGATGATATGACTCAGGCTAGGGGTCAGAGAGTCTCTTTGGCAGAAGACGATGAGTCCAGCTACGCCAAAGGATTTGACATGATGTACAGTGAACCTGACTATGACTTATGCGATGACGTGGTTGACATCGCTTGCTCCCCCGAGCCAGATGCATTCAATCCATGTGAAGATATCATGGGGTATGGTATCCTCAGGGTCCTGATATGGTTCATTAGCGTCCTGGCCATCACTGGGAACATCTTAGTGCTCTTAATACTGATCACCAGCCAATACAAACTCACAGTCCCCCGGTTCCTGATGTGCAATTTGGCCTTTGCCGACCTCTGCATTGGGATCTACCTGCTGCTCATAGCGTCAGTTGACATCCACACCAAAAGCCAGTACCACAACTACGCCATTGACTGGCAAACTGGAGCAGGCTGTGACGCTGCCGGCTTCTTCACCGTCTTTGCCAGTGAGCTCTCAGTCTACACCCTGACAGCCATCACGCTGGAAAGATGGCACACCATCACCCACGCCATGCAGCTGGAACGCAAGGTACAGCTCCGCCATGCTGCCAGCGTCATGCTGGTGGGCTGGATCTTCGCTTGTGCAGTCGCCCTCTTTCCCATCTTTGGCATCAGCAGCTACATGAAGGTGAGCATCTGCCTGCCTATGGATATCGACAGCCCCTTGTCACAACTGTATGTTATGTCCCTCCTTGTGCTCAACGTCCTGGCCTTTGTGGTCATCTGTGGCTGCTACACTCACATCTACCTCACAGTGAGAAACCCCAACATCACATCCTCCTCTAGCGACACCAAGATTGCCAAGCGCATGGCCATGCTCATCTTCACTGACTTCCTCTGCATGGCGCCCATCTCCTTCTTTGCCATCTCTGCCTCCCTCAAGGTGCCCCTCATCACTGTGTCCAAGTCAAAGATCCTCCTGGTCCTGTTCTACCCCATCAACTCCTGTGCCAACCCCTTCCTCTACGCTATCTTCACCAAGAACTTCCGCAGGGATTTCTTCATTCTGCTGAGCAAGTTTGGCTGCTATGAAATGCAAGCCCAGACCTATAGGACAGAAACCTCATCCACTGCCCACAACTTTCATCCAAGGAATGGCCACTGCCCTCCAGTTGCCAGGGTTACCAATGGTTCCAATTACACACTTATCCCCCTAAGCCATTTAGCCCAGAACTAAAACACACTGTGCAAACGCTTCTGAGTGTTGAACGACAATTAAGTCTTGCCTTTGAAGAATATGCCATGGCACAGCTGACAGAGCACTTCTACGTGCTTCATCTAATTTAATCTTCCGGGCACATCCATAAGGTAAATTAGTCAGAAACTATTAACTCTATGTGATTCATTAGGAAGCTGAAGTATTAATAACAACATTAATAATTAAAATAATGTAATGCTACATCACATTTGTTTTATCCCTTATAAATGTTCAAAGTGCTTCTGTTCGGGTCGTCTCAGCCTATCCCTAGAAAAGTCCTATTAAACAGGCAGAACAGGAATTATTCTTGCAGTTTTATAGATGAGAAAAACAAGACTCGAAGGGTTAAGTGACTTGTTCAAAATTGCTTGGCTTACAAGAGGCAGAGCCAAAATTAAGTGTTCTGACTCCCAGGGAACTTCCAAGAGAGGCAGCACAATACTCATTCATTCATTCATTCATTCACTCAACGAATATCTACTGAGCACCAATGTGATGGCTTTGTAATGTGTCAACTTGAGTAGGCTGAACTACACTTCCCAGAATTCCCTTTCTTATATGCTTCCCATGTGAGCCACAGGGATGACTCTCAGGAATACAGGAGGGTGGAAGGGAAGCTGCAGCTATTTTCTCACTCACGCTTTGTTGCTCAGCTGCTGGTTCAGCTCACTTTTGTGATGCAACAGCTGGGCCTGCAATGGCTCCACTATCCCCTGAAATCTTCTTCAGGTTCTCTGCTTCCTAAGCCAAGTATACGTGTTTAGCTCCACGATGAAGAACCCCAACTTCTGCAGAACACTTATCACCAAGGTCAGAAGCCACAATAACAGAAATGGAGCTCAGTTTGACCTTGTGGGGTTCCGTCTCGTGCCTGTGGCTTGGCTTCAAGCATGCTCGTGATCTTCCCTTTATTGCCTGCCCTATGGACTTCAAGCTCTAGCATCAGACGTAGAGACAACACCCTTACAGAGACCACTTAACCAATCCCCACAATCACGTAAGCCAATTCCCTGTAACAAATATTTACCCCATATATACCTACATGCATGCATGACTGCTTCTGCTTCTTCAGTCAAACCCTGATAGAAGACACAACCTATATGGCGTGCATATGGATTATAATGTTAAAAACATAGTAGCTTTGGAATCGGAGCTGAGATTTTATTCTTACTCCATGATAAGCCAGGACTCCTCCTCCCTAGGCTCAATGTCTTCCTCTGTAAATGGGAGTTGATTATAACATCTAACTATTGGGCTTACGATAAGAATTGGAAAAGGAAATAGGTGTAGAGTGCCTGATGCTGTAACAGGCTTGTTGAATGTCAATTTACTTCTCTCCTCCCAGATCAATGCCTGGACTAGTGCCTAGTTCTCCCGACCATGATCTAGAACTCATTCCATCACATCATGTTACTCTTGATAAATAATTATACTTCCCCTACCTATTTTCACCTTTGACTCCATCTGGATAATCCGGATCATAGATACCAACCACAAATCCCCATCAAGCACTGTGCCATGACCAGCCCACAAAGCTCTGAGTCTCCTCGGAGAGCATCTTCTTTCCATGTCAAAGCCAATCCTTCCTTCTCTTGCCCCATTTCAAAAGTTGGTCCCAAATGCATTAACAGGGGAGTCCTTAGAGGGCTGAAGAAAAAGCAATCACCTCTGCGGATGTGACCTGGCACCATCTTGACCTATTATGAGCATTAGTGAGAAATGGAATAAGTATCGTAGAAATAGTACAGAGCTGAGCTGGTCAGTACAGGAGCCATTAGCCACGTGTAGCTATTGAGCACCTGAAATCTGACAAGCCTGAACTGAGATCTGCTGTAAGTAAAAGACACACTGGCTTTCAAATACTTAGTGCAGAGAAAAGAGAATTACAGTATCTCAAAAATTTTGATATTGATTACATCTTGGAACAATATTATTTTGGACATACTGAGACAAATATATTTAAACATTAATTTCATCTATTTTTTTAATATCCTTTAATGAGGCTACTAGAATATTTAAAATTACCTAAGTGCCAGTAGTGGGATTGCTGGGTCGTATGGTAGTTCTATTTTTAGTTTTTTAAGGAACCTCCATACTGAATGGATAAAGAAGATGTGGCACATATATACAATGGAATATTACTCAGCCATAAAAAGAAACGAAATTGAGTTATTTGTAGTGAGGCGGATGGACCTACAGTCTGTCATACAGAGTGAAGTAAGCCAGAAAGAAAAAACAAATACCATATGCTAACACATATATATGGAATCTAAAAAAAAAGGTTATGAAGAACCTACGGGCAGGACAGGAATAAAGATGCAGATCTAGAGAGTGGACTTGAGGACACGGGGATGGGGAAAGGCAAACCAGGACAAAGTGAGAGAGTGGCATGGACTTATATATACTACCAAATGTAAAATAGATAGCTAGTGGGAAGCAGCCGCATAGCACAGGGAGATCAGCTTGGTGCTTTGTAACCACCTAGAGGGGTGGGATAGGGAGGGTGGGAGGGAGATGCAAGAGAGAGGAGATATGGGGATGTATATATATGTATAGCTGATTCACTTTGTTATAAAGCAGAAACTAACACACGATGGTAAAGCAATTATACTCCAATAAAAATAAATAAATAAAATAAAATTACCTAAGTGGATCATGTTTGTGGCTCATGTTATATTTCTATTGGAGAGCACAGGTCTAGAGCTATGTGAAAATGAAGCATTTTTATTTAGCTTTTTCCTCCCCAGGCCCCCATGCCACACTGCCGCACTGCTGGGCTCTCCCAACTCCGTCTGCAATCATTTTTCTTCCTTGTTTGTGGCCAGAGGGAATGTATTTCTGAATTTGGACTCAAAAGCAAGTAGCAGTTAAGTGAAAAACAGGATACAGTGTTAATTATTTCACAGCATAGCTGCTGATGACCCAGTGGTTTAACTGACAGTGGTTCTGAGAGTCAAGAATATGTTCAAAGATACACTTACACCAAGAGAAGCTCAGAAGACTTTTGTTGCATTACTCTGTCACTACACTTCCTGGTAAGAGAGAAGACTTTTCTCAAGTAAGCAAATATATTTATAGGTAGCTAAATTCAGTGTTTCTAAACCCTTCAGACAAGTCCTAAGGGAAAAACACCTTCTCTGTTTCCTGTATTTGAATGAAAAACAACTTGAGTCCAGTGTATCAGTTACTCTTGCCCCTAAACAGTAACAATACAGGTAACACCTCTAGTCTGCACCTCCCAGAGGGATGCTTCAGTGTAAGTGGTGACCCAGGAAAATAAAAGAAAAAGGAAGGGGGAAAGGGGAAAGAGGGAAGGGGAAATGGAGAAAGGGGGATGGGGAAGGAGGAAAGGCGAAGGAAAGGAACAGAAAAACAAAAACAAAAAAAGAAAAGAAACACAACCAAAATAAATGCCAAAATGTTATCCCAAATTGTTCTTTTTCTAAAACTTTTATTTATAATCCTGAACACCATAGAGGGCCAATATCTCCCAGAGAATTCTTAAAGTACACATGGCTCCAGAGGTGATAGTCAAAATATTAACAACTGTTACAACCCAGGTACTGATCTCAGAATGAACCCTGGCTGTGAGCAATCCATTGGGCCATCCTGATACAAACTGGGTGAATGCCAGCCCTGCATGTTTACCTCCCACCCCCCAACCTCAACCTGGACCTGCTCCCATGTATCCTTCCTCAAACTTTAACCCACCATAAACTCTTTCAGTCCCATCCTGGCCAGCCTCTCGTATCACCTTCCTCCTCAACGCCCCATTCCTCCTGATTCTCCTTCACTGACTCCCAAGAAGCTGTCAGACAGTATAGGATCCTCCTTGGAGGGGTCAGAGCAAAGAAACTGAATGAGTAAATCCAGAAGCTCTTAGGGAACAGAGTGAAATGATGAACTGGGTATACAGATTAATAAACAATGTTTATCTTGCCACATTCAGAAGCAATAACGGGAGGAGCAGTGATGGCACTGGGGACTGTATTTCACCACAGGGCTCCATATGTTAAATATAAGGTACCCTTCAGACCCTGTTTCTGGAAGGGATACATGGAGGGTGGAATAAAACAAGAGGAAAAGCCCTTCTTGCGCTTGCATCAGCAGGATAGAACAGATCATACCAGAAGTGATACTCTGCCTTATTTAGGCCAGCATCATTTAGCATTCATGAGAAAATCAGCAAAACATCACTGAAACTGATTTTTTTATTCTAGTGTGATAGCTGCAAGCTTTGGGTTTATGAAGTATTTCATTTTATTAGGAAAATTTATAGAGACAAGCAAAGAATGAAGTTTCCGACTCTGGATAGCAATCCAGAGAGAGAGGGAAGAGAGCATTAGATGAAGAGGACAAATACATAGGAAGTTGTGTCTGTTTAATATATAACATTAAAGAAACTAACTAGAAGTCAGCACAAAATAAAGCCCAACCATGAGGTCATGCTTGCTGGCTCTCATCAAAATATATTCATTCAGCTGCAAGCGGCAGAAATTCCAACTAAAAATACCTTAAGTAATGAGGCCAATTATATAAGATGCTCCAGACTTGGATGGGCAGCTTAGTGGTCTCAAGGACCTAAGACCTATCCATGTTTTTGCCCCACCATCCTTGGAGTGTTCAGCCACGCCTCCCTCGTGGTAGCAAGGTTGCCATAGCAGTTCCAGACACCACAGGTAGGCATGAACAAATCCAGAAACAAAGAAGAGAGGTCTTTCCTCCATGCACCTTTCTTTTCAAGGGGAGAAAATCTCTCCCCAAAGACCCTCAGCAAACATCCCTTCCTCCCCATTCCTGAAGGTTACTACCCTGGCTGTAAGGGAGGTGGGACAATGAAGCCGTACCGTATTTAGCCTCTAGGGCAGCAGGATGGCTCTGCCAGCCAGGGCGGCAGAGAAGGAGCTACAGCGGCAGGAATGATGGCAACCTCATCCTCCGCCCTGAGTCAATTCAGATCCCCTCCCGTGGGATGAAGACCGTGAGGCTCCAGGTCAGATGCACACGGCACACTGACACCTCACGTTCTGTGCCCTCGTCCCTCTCTCCTCTCTCCCTCCACCTAGCCCCTCTCCTCCTCCCCATGTTAGTCTCTTCTACTCCTCCCTGGAACAAACTTTAAAAGTTTCTCAGATCTGAGAGCAACCACTAGAGTCAGACACTGCCCAAGAAACGCCCTGTTTGAGGCAAGACGTAGAAAAGAAAAAGGAGAATAAAGAAAAAAAGTAACAAAAGAAATGCACTAGGATAGGAAGAAGGAAGACATGAGGAGAAGGAGAGAGACAAGGGCAGGACAAGTTAAACAAAGGAGCACTGTGGAAGGGAGCCAGGCCCAGACTGCATCTCTCTGGGCTAGAACTTGCCCATCTCGGGCTTAAAATGCTTTCAACTTGTTGCAAAGGGTTCAACTCAAAACACTGAACAGTCTGAGTCTTAGATCCCAGTAGAAAGGCCCACTAGTCAGACCATGGTGTTTAGACTTCCCAGGGCTCTATGACATGATCTGGATCCCCAAGATCTGGTTCAAAGGATTAGTAATGGAAAAATATTGCTGAAGGTCTTCAAGGCCTCCTCACTTCAGACATCAGTATAAGGACAGTTTGATCTTCTTCAGGACCCCAGGTCTTCATAATATTCTATTCTCTCCAAAAGCATTACCCACGGCCTCTGCGTGTTCTGTTCTGGGATAGAAAAGTCTCAAAAATGCATTAAATCCCAAAGTCTGTAAGAGCACGATTTGTGTGCTCTTGCTTCCTTTTCTTCTGTTTTCTTTACAACACAGGGTTCCTTGAATCTTGACGCATTCTTCATAAACAAATACAAAAAGAGAATATTATAAAAATCATCTTCTTTTTAGTGATATTTTCCACATAATAAGATGCAAAGAGCATCTCTGGCTCTGCATTTAGAGAACTTTCAGGCAATTTTTTCCCCCATGTATCATTAGCTAGGGTCATTTAAACTTTCATGTATTAATGAGGTGCATAAAGATGAGGCTTGGGTAAAGAAGGTTTTAAGTTGTTTCATAAACAGCATAAGCTGTACCACAGGGTTCCTAGTCTCCCAAAAATCAATCTACCAAATGGGGTTATATGTTTCTGTTTTCCTTTAGGTGGGGGAGGGGAGGAGGAAGAGAAGGAAGGAGAGGAAGGAAGAAAACTTGAAAAATGCCAATAAGAATACACTGTCTCTGTCTATAAAGTGATGGGAATCCTTCACAGGCCACATCCCTGCAGAAATTCTGACAAAATCCTCCTCTCCATTTATTCCAAATATAGCATGAGCTGCTTCCAGCCCAGGCTCCCCAGTGCCACAGTCCATGGTAGTGCTTCCAGGAAACAGCCCTGGAAGAGCCCCGTGCACCTTAAGCTAACAGAACATTGGCTGTGGGTCAGTCAGGCTGGTGTGTTAATCCCTGTTTCCTAGGATGTCTGGAGTGCTTGAGGCAGCTTAGTTTGCTATGTATTTCAGTGAACAGCTTTAGATCAAAATTCAAGAGCCAATTTACTTGTGGGAGGGAATCTAATCGGAAGACGTAATGGTTAGCATTTGGAACTGTGTAAATATTTGCTGTTGGGATAAGTTACATCACTGGTGGCTACCTCCAGAAATCAAAAACTCTGAAGAAGCCCACACAGTTCTGTTTTGCATTCATTCACTCGAAGAATATCTACTGAGTGCCTAGCGTAAGGCAGAATTTTCCAGTCACTGGAAGAACAGTGGTAAATAAACAAAAATTCTGCCCTCATGGAGTTTACATTCTAGGAGAGGGAACAGAGGACATACAAGCGAAATAAGTAAAATGTACTGAATGCTGGACAGTGGTAAGTGCCCAGGACAAAGCACCGATCAAGGAAGCAGGATACGATATAAACTGTCAGGGAAGAATTAAAGGCCTCCCTGAAAAGGTGACGTTTGACTAAAAACAGGAAGGAAGTGGAAGGTGAGACGTGAATATTGAGGGAAGGTCGGTCCAGGCAGGAGGAAGAGCAAGCACAAAAGCCCTCCAGCTACGATAAGCTCGTTGAGTTCCAGCAAAATAAGGTCAGTGTGGCCGGAGCAGAGAAAAGGGGGTGGGAGAGACGAGTAAGGGACAAGGACAAAAACTACAGGGAGCCAGGTCATTGTGATAGCTTTACGTCTGGAAAGGTGAAGGTGAAGTGGCAGAAAACTACTGGAAAGGTTGTAGTAAGTATTTATTGAGCTGTTGTGCGTGGATGGCCTGGCCTAGCCTTCATTGAACACTAGGAGATCTTGAATTCAGCCACTTTCATTTCCTTTACCAGTTTGCTCCACCTTATCCTCCTCGGGCCCCCATCCTTCTGGTTTCCCCAGCCCACACTTTACATCCTCCACCACTGTCTCTCCATCCTCCCTGCTACAAAGCTGCTCTCCCGCAGAGCTGTCATTTTGTAAAGGAGATGATAAATGGTTCACACCACAGTGATAATAATGTCTTAAATTTCAGCGAGTTTTACGCGTTCCAGAAGACATTGACTTTCATTGGCTCATTAGGTCCTCAAAACATTTCTGTGAGGTAGGAAGTATTCTTTTGTTATAAAAAGAAGAAATCACCGTTCAGAGGTTTGGACACACTAAGGGAAGGCAGAGTGAGACTAGAATTCCAGTCTCCTGCTCTCCCCCTCCTAGGATTACTTAAAAGTCGAGATATTGGAAACACCAGTCTCAGCATGAAATGAAGGGCAGTAGCCTAAATCAGACACTTCCGGCAGCAGGACCGGAAAAACAGCTAACCAGCGACCACGTTCTCTCACAGCTGGTGTTCATAGGTCACAGTGAAGCCTTGATGGTGTGAATTTAATCCAATGAACAAGGAAAATAGAATCACAAAGCAAAGCCCAGCACTCAAGTAGGATTTTTACTAATTCCCTGTACAACATTTCTCCTCCTGACTCCAAGCACAGGACCCCCCTGTCTGGCAGGCAGCTGAGCTCAGCAAAAGCCAGAAGGAAAAACAATGAAGTCCATGAAGTGTACTCTAACCCAGGAGAGCCCTAACTCATGGGCCAAACTTGGCTGTGGGCCGAGGTAGTTAAGAAGGAATTTGAAAACTAAATTATTTCCTCAAGAAGGGAATAATCTTTAAGTGTATTTTTGTTCATCCCTAAAAGAGCCATTGTTTAAAGAGAATAAGACCATTCCATGGCCTGGGCCCTTTTCTTTGCCACAATCAGTCATTTCACAACAAAGCAATATGAGGACAGAAGTGCCCTTAGATCTGAGCAACAAGGTCCCTGCCCTGGACGCCACTCTGGCCTCCTGCAGTCATGCCCCACCCAGAGCCAAGGAGTCTAGGAGTCCACAGGCCAAGGGAACATGACCACCCAAGCCTACACTGAATGTGCTGATACTTAGGGCCCCCAAAATCTCCTGCCCAAATTGGTGAACCACACCTCCAGTGTGCATACCACAAGGCCTGAGGATCACAGTTCACAGGGTGTTGATGGAGCTCAGAGGCACAGGCTGGGGCGGCCCCAGGCTGGATGGAATCAGGATGGGAGGAGAAGGGAGGAGCTAGGGTCCAATACCTCCACTGGCACTCTTACCTGAATACTGCAGATGTTAATGATGGGTTTGCATGAAGAAATGGAGATGGACTGATGCCCCCCATCCCTACTACTGAGAAAACTACTGAAGGTTTTCAAGGCTTTTTTTCCCCCCTAGATAAAATATTTTTTATTTTTAAACAGGCATTTTAATACAAAAATTCTTTAATATACAAACTACAATCACAACAGCTTCCACATAGTAATGGAGGGATGGGGTGTAACGGGAATCTTGGCAAAGGGAAGGAAGGTTTTCAGCATCCCTACTACTTCCTTTGCCTACAAATACTCTTGTGGCCTGCGAGAGCCTGAGGTCTCACATCTGTGAGGGCAGATCAAGCATATAATCAATCCACAAAAAAGCTGCAACAAATTCAAGATAGAAATTTTATCAAATATATTTGCTGACCACAATTGTATGAAACTAGAAATCAGTAACAGGAGAAAAGCTAGAAAGTTCACAAATACATTGAAGTTAAACAAAAATGCTCCTGAACATCCAATGGATTAAAGAAGAAATCAAAAGGGAAATAAAGAAATATCTTGAGGGAAATGAAAATGGAAATTCAACATACCAACACTTATGAGATGCAGCAAAACAGTTACGAGAGGAAAATTTATAGTGATAAATGCCTACATTAAGAAAAAAGAAAGCTCTCAAACAACCTAACTTTATACCTCAAGGAACTGAAAAAGGAAGAACTAACCCAAAGTTAGCAGAAGGAAGGGACTAAAGACCAGAGCAGATAAGTGAAAGACAGAACAGGAAAATAATAGAAAAGATTAACAAAACTAAAAGTTGGGGCTTCCCTGGTGGTGCAGTGGTTGAGAATCTGCCTGCCAATGCAGGGGACACGGGTTCGAGCCCTGGTCTGGGAAGATCCCACATGCCACGGAGCAACTAGGCCCGTGAGCCACAACTACTGAGCCTGTGCATCTGGAGCTTGTGCTCCGCAACAAGAGAGGCCGCGACAGTGAGAGGCCCGTGCACCGCGATGAGGAGTGGCCCCCGCTCACCACAACTAGAGAAAGCCCACACACAAAAACAAAGACCCAACACGGCCAAAAATAACTAAATAAAATAAATTAAAAAAACAAAACTAAACGTTGGCTCTTTGAAAATTGGCAAACCTCTAGCTAGACTAAGCAACAAAAGAGAGGACCCAAATAAATAAAATTACAACTGAAAGAGGAGACATGACAATTGATACCACAGAAAGACAAAGGATAATGAGACTATTATGAACAATTATACATCAACAAATAGGACAACCCAGAAGAAATAGATTAAATTACTAAAAAATACAACCACCAGACTGAATCACAATGAAATAAAAAATCTGAACAGACCAATAAGAAGATTGAATCAGTAATCAAAAACATCTCAACAAAGAGAAGCCCAGAACCAGATGGTTTTACTGGTGAATTATACCAAACACTTAAAGAAGAATCATTACCATAGTTCTCAAACTCTTCCAAAAAGCTGAACACTCCCAAATTCATCTTATGAGGCCAGCATTAGTCTGATACAAAGCCAGATAATGACACTACAAGAAACAAAAACTAAAGGCCAATATCCTTTATGAATGTAGATGCAAAAATTCTTAGTAAAATTCTAACAAACTGAATTCAACAGCATATTAAAAGGATCATATACCATGATCAAGTGGTACTCATCCCTGGGATGCAAGGATGGTTCAACATACATAAATCAATGAATGTAGTACATAATATGAATAGACTGAAGAATAAAACTCATGATCATCTCAATAGATGCATTTAACAGAACTGAACATCCATTCATGATAAAAATGCTCAACAAATTGAGTACAGAAGGAACATACCTCAACATAATAAAGGTTATATATGACAAGCCCACAGCTAACATCATACTCAATGGTGAAAGGTTGAAAGCTCTTCCTCTAAGATAAGGCACAAGACATGGGTGCCTACCCTCAACACTTCTATTCAACATGTACTGGAAGTCTTAAGCCAGAGAAATCAGGCAAGAAAAAGAAATAAAAGGATTCAGGGGCTTCCCTGGTGGTGCAGTGGTTGAGAGTCCGCCTGCCGATGCAGGGGACACGGGTTCGTGCCCCGGTCTGGGAAGATCCCACATGCTGCGGAGCGGCTAGGCCTGTGAGCAATGGCCGCTGAAACTGCACGTCCGGAGCCTGTGCTCCGCAACTGGAGAGGCCACAACAGTGAGAGGCCCGCGTACCCCCCCCCCCCAAAAAGGAAAGAAAAAAAGAATTCAGAACTGGAAAACAGGAAGTAAAATTATCTCTGTGTGCAGACGACATGATTTTGTATATAGAAAATCCTAAAGACTCCACCAAAAGCCTGTTATATCTAATCAGTGAATTCAGTGAAACTACAGGATACAAAAATCAACATACAAAAATCAGGTGCACTTCTATACACTAACAATATATTATCTGAAAAAGAAAACAATCCCATTTACAATAGCGTCAAAAACAATAAAATATTTAGGAATAAATTTAACCTAAATTTATTGTACAAAATGATCTGTACAAAGAAAACTGTAAGACAGGTATGAAAAAAACTGAAGACACAAACAGAAAGATTGTTCATGGATTAGAATTAATGTTGTTAAAATTTCCATACTCCCCAAAGCCATCTATAGATTCAATGCAATCTCTATCAAGATTCCAACAGCATGTTTTTTACAGAAATAGAAAAAAAAAATCCTAAAATTCATATGAAACCACAAAAAACCATGAATAGTCAAAGCAATCCTGAGAAAGAACAAAGGTGGAGGCATCACACGTCCTGATTTCAAACTATATTACAAAGCTATAGTAATTAAAACAGTATGGTAATCATTTCTCAATAAATACATATACCAAATCATTATGCTGTATACCTTAAATTTATAATGTCAATTTTATCTCAATAAAGCTAGGAGGAAAAGGGAAAGAAGTTATCCAACATTACATGGCTGGCAAGTGGCAGAGCCAGGATTGATACATCCCTCCCTTTCTCCCTCCCTCTTTCCCTTCCTTCAATGGTTACTGAGCTCCTAGTATGTTCTGAGTATTATGCCAGACTCCTGGATACAGACATAAACACAACAGCCAGGGTGGCCACTGCCCAGATGAAGATCGCCTTCTGCCAGGGAAGGCAGATAATGAACAACTAAGTCAAGAAAGAAGCAACACAAAGACAGACTGGTACAGTGCTATAAATAAATGAACAGAGGGATATAATCAGGAGGATCTGGGAAGGGGATGTATGCTGAGACAGGATGATAAAGGATCTGTCTAGTTGCAAACCACAGCTCTTTCCATGACCCCTTCCATCCCTCCAGTGTGCCTCTGCAGTTTATGTGACAATCCACTTTCATTCCACATGTTCAACAACTAACTCCAAGTCTAGCAAATATTTGCAAACCTTACCATTGCCAATGACTCTCGGAGTCTTTTCCTAAGATGCTGCAGAATTCATAAAATGCTTCTCACCCTCAACAGAATAAAAAGGAGGTCTGTGCCTGTACCGATGCATGACCAAAGATGAAGGATCATAAGAAAATTATTAGTGTATGCTTTGCTGCCTATGGATAATTAGTTAGGACACTATGATCTGCAGGCTGCATGTGTGGTGGGAGTGTCCCACACGTGATGTGATTTGAAGGAAAGTAAAGCTTACTCACCTCTTTCCCTCATCACCACCACCCTCTCCCCCACCAAATCCAGAGTCCCATCCCTACCAGTGTCCTGTAATACCTGAAATCCCCACCCTATCAATCAGATGCATTATGGTGGAAAGAGCAAGGAACAACATGCCCAAAGACCTAGTTTGAAGTTTAAACCTCTCACTGGTTTTGTGACCTTAAGGAAATCACTAGGATTCTCAATTTCTGTCTAGGAGTCTCAGTTTTTGCAACTATAAATAAGGGGAAATATCCTATTTCTGGAAAGAATGTATGATTTAGAATGCATGAAAGAACACTGGAAGCTACCCAAACATCATGAATATTGGCCCAGTTGAAATGTAAAAGTTTCTTGGGAAAGGTGTCTAACTCAGAGTGATTTAATTAACTGAGCTCCTGCTGCCTCTTACTGCTTTACTCTTAGAGAACAGGGCACACAAGGGCTTGCCTGATAGAGGAAGGAGAGTCAGGGTGCTGGGGAGACAGGGCAGACGCACGTAAAATGAGAACTTATTGGGCAGCCAGATGGGCAACATGAGAACTTTGGAGAGAGTGAATTAACCAAACTCAAGGCCTTCATACGTCCTCAGTGAGTTATGCAAACTCAAGACATCCTTGAGAAGAAACAGCTGGAAGGAAATGAAGGAGTGTTGAAGAACAACCCAGTCCACGTCACATGACTCAGACTCCCCCATTGCCAGGGCACAGCCCAGAAGACAGTGAGAGCCCAGCATGGGCCCTAGTGGGAGAGTCAGTCACAAAGGACCGACCAGGAAGGCAGGATTATCAACAGAAATCAATACTTAGTAAAACTCGGCTACAGCTTCAAAATGGACAGTTCTGTACTCTTTCTGCCAACACTGTTCAAGTATGAGGGCAAAGCAGACTTTCCAGACTACAAGGACTGTGAGAGTTGACCACCTTAAACCTGTGAGAGGAAGTAAATTCACAGGGAAATAGGGGGTGTAAGAAGTAGTGGTAAGCACAGAAACAACATATATTGAGTCAATGTCATCAATTATTGAGTCTTTTAAGAACAACTGTTTTTTCGTTGCTTAAAAATCAATACCAAGTTGTTCAAACTGTATAGAGTATTAACTCCTTATGTCTTGGATAAGGAAAGAAAGAAAATAACTTTAGATGGAGAAAAAAATTTAGTAAACAATGTATGCTTACCAACTTCAATCCTCATAACCCCCAGTGGTCCACCGTGGGGATGGCAGCAATAAAATATTTTGCCACCAAAAAGAAAAAAAATGTATGCTTAAAATAAAAGGATAATCACTTAATGGAAACACAACAAAATAAAAATGTCAATATAACATTTAGCTTGTAAAAGCTAAAACTATAAAGCTTTTAAATAAAACACAGAAAATTATCTTCATGACGTTAAAGTCTGCCAAGATTTCTTATACCCTAAAAGTGCTAATTATTTAAAAAAATGATCATTTGGATTTGATCAAAATTAAGACACATTAAGAAAATTAAAACACAAGCCAAAGGCTGAGGAAAAAATACCCTCAAAATATATATCTGACAAAGGATTGTACATTAAAAAACTACAAATGAACAATAAAAAGATAATCTAAGAAATAAGAGGATAACAAACACATCTACCATATGCCCCAACAACTCCATTCTTAGATATTTACACAAATTCATTTAAAATACTTCAAAAAAAGATATGTACATAGCACCCTTATTCATAAAACCAAAAACGTTTCCAAACCCAAATGTCCATCAAAAGATGAATGGAGGGCTTCCCTGGTGGCACAGTGGTTGAGAGTCCGCCTGCCGATGCAGGGGACACGGGTTCGTGCCCCGGTCTGGGAAGATCCCACATGCCGTGGAGCAGCTGGGCCCGTGAGCCATGGCCGCTGAGCCTGCGTGTCCGGAGCCTGTGCTCCGCAACGGGAGAGGCCACAACAGTGAGAGGCCCGCGTACCACAAAAAAAAAAAAAAAGGTTATAAAAAAAGGTGAATGGATACATAAACTTTGGTATATTTAAACAATGGAATATTATTCAGAAATAAAAATGAATAAACTACTGATACATACCACACACTGGTAAATCTCAAAAACATTATGTGAAATGAATGAAGCCAGGCACAAAGGAGTAAATACTGTATGATTCCATTTTTATAAAGTTCAAGAACAGGCAAGACTAACCTGTGGTGACAGAAGTCCAAAGTGATTGTCTTGGGATGAGGCCTTGACTAGAAAGGGGAACATTCTATGGTAAGTGATTGTCTTGGGATGAGGCCTTGACTGGAAAGGGGAACATTCTATGGTAAGTGATTGTCTTGGGATGAGGCCTTGACTGGAAAGGGGAACATTCTATGGTGATAGACATAGTCTATGGTTTGTGTGGTGGTTACACAGATGTAAACAATTATCAAACCTACCATATTGAACACTTAAGATCTGTGCATTTTATTGTGTGTAAATTATACCTCAATTTTTTGACAATCCACAAAAGAAGTCTGATAGTGTTCCTTTAGTAGCAGTTAGAAAACATAGCAGAGGAGGGGAAAAAAAACCCCTCATGATAGCAATGAAACCTATAAAGCATAAGAGTAAATATAAGAAAAGAAGTGTAAGACTTTCACAAAGAAAATTATAAAACTTATTGAGAATAGACCTAAGTGAAGATAAAATAATGTTCACCAATGTGAACTTTTAATATTGTAAAGATATTATCCCCTCCCCCCAAATGACTGTATAAATTCAATGAAATTCCCAGCTTTAGTTCACAGGTAGAGATTCATGGAACTTTAGAAACCAACTTGGCTGTATCAAGTAAAGACGCACATATCATGAAGCTTAGAATTTTGACTTCTAGAGTATGTTCCAAGGAAAAGTCTCATCCTTATGCACAAAAAGCCATGTACAAAAATGATCACTACACCATTCTTTTAAAAACACCAATAAACATATAAGTTGCTTTTAATTACTGTTGAACTATTTCTTCATATTGGAGAACTGGTCTGAATGAAGTTGATTCTTTAGAATTTAATGATAAATCCTTTGTGGCATAGTTTCATGGCCAGTTTTTTTAAGTAATCTTTTTTACTCAAACTGATGTGCATTCTGTGTTTGTTCATTGCTTATTTACCTTTCTTCCTAGATTTAACTGCTTCCTCCCAGATTCACTTCATTTCTAGCTGGAATACATCCTTCACTTCTTTCAAAGTAAACCCTTGGTAGTAATTACTATGAGACAATGTATGCCCCCAAATATCTGTATTCCAGCCTCACCTTTAAATAATAATCTTGCTCACTATAAAACTCTAGTTTTATTGTCTTTTCTTCAACATTTTGAAGATATTAATTCACTGCTTTCCCATATCTGGTGTAGCTGATTATACATATGGTCATACAAGGTATATAAGTATAATCATACAAAGTCTGATTATAATCTGATTTTCTTGCTCCTTTTGGGTAATGTGCTTTTCTATTTTTGAAATCTTTCAGAATTTTCTCTTTTTCTTTATATTCTTTACTGTCACTGTGGAATGTTTCTGTGTGAGGTCACCTCTCCTCTTCCACACACTGTGTCCTGTCAGTTCAGGATCTTCTGTGATTCTGTTGATGCAAATTTCCACTTCTACTTCAAACCTTCGTCTCTATCAAACTGCTATCTCTTCATCCTTTTCCAATGCCTTCTGAGAAAACTCCTCATTCCAGTATTTCAGCCTACTCAAGTGTTCTTTGGCTGTATCCATTCCCATATACAGCCCATCCACTGAGTTCTTTATTTCAACAATTATATTTAGGTACCCAGTATTTCCAACTGGTTTCTCTTCCTATTTGCTTCTCCTTTATTTTTTTCAATATTCTCCTTTATCTCTAAGGATAATTACTGTGCTTAATTTTTAAATTATTGTTCATTCTATTTCCCCTGGTTTATCGTTTGTTAAATTTCTTCATAGAACATTTACTCCTCACATATCTCACCATTTTTCCTTGTAAGCTTATCTTGTATTCCTTTAGGACTATCAACTGTTTTGCCAATACCTGAGAGAGATGTAAAAACTTAGGCTTTGCTTGTTTTCCAAGTGAGTTAAAGGAAGATGATCTTCAAGAAAAAATATCTCAAAGTTTGCAACCTGAATTCAATCATTTTCTGACCACCATCACCAACCCGGCCTAGGGAACATCTCATCACCAGGCATGTTCTTATAAGCACAGATAGTCTCTCGTATCACTGCCTAGCCCATAGGATGGAAGGAGAAGGCTCGATAAGGGAGCGCTCAGGAGGCACACAGGTATTGTGGCTACTGGTTTCTCACTTTGGCTCTGGGGTTGCCCTGGCACTACCCTGCCACTTCTGCCTAGTGCCACTGCTTTCCTGTCCACAAAGAAGGCAGGAAATGCATCACCAGAGTAATGTGGGGAAGAGAAAGGACACACTCAAGTCTCTGCCAGCCAATCCCTCAGATGTCCCTGGCCTTCTTCCGCTCCAGTCTGGCAACAAATCACATTCATCTCCCTGGGGTTCTCACAGTTTTTGCATTAGTTAACGAAAACGGCTGAGATCCACCAATCTTTTTTTCCTGTGACATCTCCACTGTTGGGTTCAGAGAAGAAAGCCAACACCATGCAAATACTGAGTGATAAGGGACCCCAGGTATATTTAGGCTACACAATAAAAACTTTGTCAAGAGAAGTTTTTTTAAAATACACTAAGACGAAGGTATTGATGACTGAGTACAGAGCTAGATTACATGCCAGCTCCCAGCTCAGGCTGCATAGCTTTCCTGACCATCCTCAAGCCAAAGAGAGAACTTTAGAATCAATTTAATTTAATCAAAGCTCACCAGGGGCACTAGAGAGAGAACGTCTGACTACTTCCAACGATTGCCCAAAGGCAATAACTCCTGAGAGGAATGAATACACACTCACAGAAATATATCTTATAGGGCATAGCCTGTGACCTCATTTAATTCACCTTTACTTTTAACATATCTTTTCACATTTTCATAGCTCTCTGTTCCTTTCCCTCTCTGATATCAAATACTCATCTATTCTAATTTTATTTATTCTGTTCCAATGAAAAGATATGAACAATGGCTGGGACAAAGAGTCCTTCAGGGTTTCATGGGTTCTCACATCAGAAAGGCTACAATCTGGTTCCTTCAATGAATTCTGGGTAAACACTAATTACTCTGAGACTGAGCAAGACACTCCCATGGCTCAATTACAGAAATTCTGGATTACAGAGGACAGAATCAAGCTCCCTTATTCTGCCAAAGTCAACTCAGTATCTGCACAGTATCCCATGGAAAACTGAGAAAGGCGGCCATGACTTGCGACTCCTGGGAATTTGCCCTGCTGGAGACATTATTTTCACCTAATGAAATAATATCAATTTAAAAGCCAAATCACTTCTGGATAAATGGTTAAAGTGTTCCTCATACAAAGCACTTTGAATAAGCATGAAATAAAAATGCTGTCATTATGAATTATATTAATGGTGAGATTGAAAGTAAATCTTTAATATATTGAACATTACAAGACTTCCCTAAATCTTTAATATACTGAACATTACAAGACTTCCCCCAAGTCCCTCTACTGTAAAACAAGGACATGAGATCATCATTACAGGTCAATAACAATACAATTCCCAGCGATAAGGAGCATTTCTGATTTCTCCTCCTCTCTTTGGTTCTAGACCTAAGTAGACCCACACGCAGGCAGACACAGACAGACACACAGACACAGACACACAGACACACACAACACCATTACAGAATGTTTTCCCCTCCCAGCCTTTGCCTTTATTTCCTTCTCTGTTCCCCACCTGTAGCCAAAACGCATACATATGGTTCTCCCAATGAGAGAAATATCTACTAAGACTCCACCCACCTGACCAAAAAAAGAAAGTTAAAAATTGAGAAAAGTAGATAATGACCAACCAAGATTCTGTAGTCCCTTTCTTCTCCTTTCAAAGAGACACTGAACCTCAGAAGAAGGTCTTGGGGAAAACTGGCCCAGCCTCTGACAAGTTAGGTATCATCATCTCCCATTTTACAGATGAAGCAACTGAGGCTCCTAGAAGTTAAATGACTTGCCAAATATACCACAAACAAGTGGCAACGGGTGAACTAGAATGCAGCTTTTGTACTTCTTAAAACAGTCTTCTCCCCATCGCCCAACACTGTAGGTTTTTAACTAGATGCTCAAGTATTCTCAATGCATCATAGCCTGTGCAAAGAGTTGGGAGGGCAATGGCATTTCTCCACTTTTATTACTTCAATTCTCATCAACCATGTTATTTCACAACCTCAAAAAAGCTTCTCTATTTCACTGTGGTGGGTTTCAACCCCCTACAGTTGACTTTCTGCCACCCTTTAACAGGCAATCTCCAGGCCAATGCAAGGTCACCATCTAGTGGTAAGAGCTACTAACTACAGGCTACACACCACATCTTGGCAGATCCTTGCACCCCTTTTGCCCTCTTCCCACGCCCACCTCTCACCCCGCCATTATTTCCATCAAACATACAGAAATAATTTACAGAGGAAATAAGGAATTTTTATATAAAACAGAGTAAATTTTAAATGATTTTAATATTTAGGCATTTACTAAGTCAATACACTCAGACTCATGTATAGGTAACGATCTACCCTGCCAGTGGACTGTTCTTAGCCTAGAGCTTGACATGCAAAGAAGCATCGAGAGAAGACTAGATACGGACCACGTGGCAGATCATTATAGATGAACACAAGTCGGGGTAAGTGCTAGACTCTACTTCACTAAGGGACCTCAAAGCATCTTAGCAACTTCCTGAAAACTGAGCAAGCACTACTCAAGCAAAACAAGCTACTTCTAAAAATAACATGAATTCTGATTCTACGCTCAAACATCAAGTATTTTTTGAACACATGCTCTAGGCTTCAAAAATAACATGAATATGCTAGGTAAGTATTGAACGGTCCTCTAGCAAGCCTGCTTTTGCACACCATTCACTATTCCATAGAATCCTATGGAATCCTATGGAATCCTATTAAACAAATATTTTTCAGTGCTCAATTCTGTCATCTTTTTTAGGTCCTAAACATGAGGTTCTCTGAAGCTTTTAGCACCCTTGACCAAGTGCTCTTCCTCAAACTCTCTCTCTTTAATTCCTTGGCCTATATACTCTCTTGATGATATGCATACCTCTCTGATCACGCCTCTAGTTTTAGTCCCCCCCGCCCCCACCATGCCTCTGAAGCTATGGCTATATCCCCCAAAGATCTAGCTTGGGACTCCTTTTATTCTTTTCACTTTATCCTGACAATCCGTCACATTTGTGACTTCAACTATCATGTCGGTATCTCCATGCCTGACTTTTCTTTTAAGCTCTAGTGTCACATTTTTAACTGCCTACTGGATATCCCCCCACTGGAATTTCAAACTCAACATGCCTAAATCAGAGAGCAGCAACTTACCCTCCAACTCCACTGCCCTTTATTCACCATTTCAATCCATCAGTCTCCATACTCTGTTGCTCTTTTAACTCCTTCTTTTCCCAATGCACTCTCATCTAACCATCTCCAGGGGCAGTCAGGTCTGTATCTGCATTGATCTCTCCCCATCCCTTTCTCCCTTCTCTCCCCAAGGCCACTACTCTGATTCAGGCCCTCATTCTCTTCCACTCTGACCACAATTTTTCAACTATTATTTGTTCTCTGTATATTTGCTGAGAACCTATCACATACCAGGCATTTACCAGGCACTGCCAATACAGCAGGGGCCAAACGAGATAGCAGACTTGCTCTGATGGGTTTTATTTGTTACTGTCGAGAAAGAGAAAACAAACAAATATAAGAAATGAGGAAAGGCACAAAGGAAAACTTCAACATTCTCATCCTTGTCTCCTTGATTCAACAGAACAAAATCTCCATCATCATCTCGAACCTTTAGTTTCTTAGTTATTCTGCTCTGCCTTTCATATGTGACCTGTAATGAAACTCAGAGAAATTCCAATTTTTGCACAGTTGATGGCAAAAAGCAGAAAAGCAAAAGGAAATTGTTTCCGTAAATGTTAAACTCTTGCTTAACTTTAAAATCATTTTCATAAATTAAGAAGCAACTTCTAAACTTTTGAGAGTTAATTAGGCAAAAAATTGTACATGTGCTTTGCCATAGCAAAAAGTGTGAAACGAACAACTTTTGTTACTGGGAGGCAAAGTTAGTATTGTGTGCCTGCTCTGATCATTTAGTTGGAAACCTGAAAGTCTAAATTATGTTTATTGTCCTTACTAAAGGTATTCCCATCAACTGATGCTAATTAAGTCTAAAAAGCAATCAGCAAGATTTGCGTTTGTTCATATCCTCAGTGTTAACTTCTGATTTTTAAGGCCTTATATACTTGAGTGATTGATTTATTCATTTATTCTTTCTTTCGTTTAACAAACATTTATTACAGAATGCTTACTACGTGCCAGACGTGGGACTGGTTTCTGGGGTAGAGAAATATGACATTGTGACTATCCCCAAGAAATTCACGATCTAGCATGACAAGAATTTTTGTGAAACAGTGAGAGAGGTGAGAGTTACAACAAAACTCAAAGTTCTGTGGGAAGAGAGGATGGTTAGGAGTCAAGCAAAGCCTCACCCAAAAAAGACAACTTAGGTTGGGTCTTGAGAGATGAGTGTTTTTCAGTTGAGATGGGGAAGAGTATTGCAGAGAGAAGGAAAAAGATGTACTCAGGGGTGTGACACAATAGAACATCCACTGGGGCAACTGCCAATACCTGACATAAGAGTCCCAACTTTAGATAACAGAGGGAGAATAAACCAGTTATCAAACTTGAACGGAAATGTCAATGCATTGTCATACTTGCACAAAATTGGCAGATGGTAGCCAGCTTCTGACATTAGCTTGCTTGACATGTACTCAAATGACCTTGACCATGCTATATGGATAGAAACTTTCAGCCACTGACTCTGCCTTTAGTCATATCGCAATTCTTCCAAGAACTTAAATTAACATCTCATCAGCATGCCCAGCTTTCCCAAGGCAACCATGAATTTATTAAGAGCAAATTTAGTTCTGCCTGCTGGTTTGTGTTATCTAGTGTTTGGCTGTTTTTGTTGTTACCACAGCAACAGGTGGACACAGAACAGGTGGTACTGCTAAAATATTGCTTTATGAAGTACTTTCTGGTATTATTTCCACCAGAAGAGTTAAAGAGGATATAATGAGCCACTGTCTCTGAGGAGGAACCGAAACAGAAGAAGAGGGAGTAAGACAAGGGACTGGGTTCCAAAAAGGTTTCATGGACCACATCCCACGGCAAAGAACTAACAGCTCTCACTGGAAAAGTCTCTGAGGCAAACAGTGGGTTAGCAATGCTAATAATGCAATGTGAACCTGACCCTCCCTAAGAAGGAGAGGGTACTCAGGCTTTCCAAGCTAACTGACCACGGGCCACTTTTTCATCTAGAGGTGCAGGGACCATGAAACGTACATCGAGTTAAATACTATTATAGCTTAAAAAAAAAAACTATATTAAGAACCTTAAATGCAACTAAGTGAAAGAAGCCAATCTGATAAGGCTACGTACTATTTGATTCCAATTACATGATGCTCTGGAGAAGGCAAAACTATGGGGACAGTAAAGATCAGTGGTTTTCAGGGGCTTATGGGGTAGGGAGCAATGAACAGGCAGAGCACAGAGGATTTTTAGAGTGGTGAAACTATCTTGTATGATACTATAATGGTGGATACGTGTCATTGTCCATTAGTCCAAACCCATGGAATTATAACACCAAGAATGAACCCTAACACAAACTACAGACTTTAAGTGATAATGATGTGTCAGTGCAGGTTCAACCATTGTAACAAGTGTACCTCTCTGATGGGAGGTGTTGATGGTATGAAAGGCTGTGTTATGTGCAGAGTCAGGGGGTATATGGGAAAATTCTCTGTACTTTCTGCTCAATTTTGCTGTGATGTAGCTGCTCTAAAAAACTGCCCTAAAAAATAAAGTCTATTTTTAAAAACTACATTATATCCTATATAAGAAAACTATAAAATTAAAGAAATAGTCTCTCGTGAAGTCATGATTCCCCAAGGTCCCCTCTCTATGTATTGAAAACAGTGCTTCAGGTGAACAGTTACTGAGTGGACCCTGTACTAGGTGCTGTGGTAGAAACAGGAGAAGCAGAAATCTTGGTCCCCAAGAGTTTGCATGATGGGGAGAGAGGAAAAATTACAGATAGATAGATAGGAAACAATTAGGAAAACATATTTAGCCAATATTTATTGGGTGCACTTCATGTGCCAGGTATGATTATGATGGTAGGCTTAGGTGTTTAGTAATGAATTGTGGTCCTTCTCTTCATGGAGCTGACTGTCTACATGGAGAGAAAAATATTAAATCAGCAAAAACACAAACAAGAATGTGTTATGTAGCCTAACAAAGGCAGCTTAATTTAGAATCTGCTATAGACAACCTATTCTGAGGAGGTGACATTTGAGCTGTCATGTAACAGACTAGTCAACTGAAAAGGGACCAGTGTTCCCAGCAGAGGAATACTGTGTGTCAAATCCCTGAGATGGGACCAGCTTTCAGTTCCTGGAGTTGAAAGGTGCCATTGCAAACAGGAGCCTATAGGAGAGGAGAATGGAGAAGTGGGCAGCGCACAGCAGGCAAGGCCCCGAGCGCAGGTTAAGGAGCTTTTATTCCATTGGAAATGGGAAGGCTTTGAAGGGTTTTAGGCAGATAAGTGACATCATCTGCTCGATGTTTTAACAGTGCTGGATTCTAGGGATAGCTCACTCATCAGGTTTGCTAGTTGAGTGACTAATTCATTCTCTGATGAAATGGAAGTCCAGAGAAAGAGGGAGCCACCTAGGTTGAAGTTTAAGTGTGACTGGGGAATGGAGTGGGTGGGCGTGCATTTATTAAGAGCATTTATTAGGAAGCTTATGAGTTGCAAGAAGCTTCTGTCAGTAGAGCAGTACCTGTATGTGTATGTGGGGGAGAGAGGGTGTAGGATTTCCATTCACAGAGCTTGGTTTGAGCCAGTAGGAAAGGAAGAGCCTGTGAAAGGCCCCACTGATGCCTTAGCATGAGGGCAGTGTGTTTATGCCCAAGCCTCTGCTACTGTAACACAATTTTTTCTGAGAGAGGTAATATCATCAGTAGCCATGAGCCACTGCCTTAGCCGGGAACCAGTTAATAGTCAAAATCTAGAGAGGTCCCAAGTGAATGGAACTCGGACAGGGGACAGAAACAGTGGCAATTTGGCGCAAGCCTCCTCTCCTCAGCATCGGTTTTTTTTTTTAGCATATTTTTTAACATCTTTATTGGAGTATAATTGCTTTACAATGGTGTGTTAGTTTCTGCTTTATAACAAAGTGAATCAGCTATACATATACATATGTTCCCATATCTCTTCCCTCTTGCATCTCCCTCCCTCCCACCCTCCCTATCCCACCCTCCCTATCCCACCCCTCTAGGTGGTCACAAAGCACCGAGCTGATCTCCCTGTGCTATGCGGCTGCTTCCCCCTAGCTGTCTATTTTACGTTTGGTAGTGTATGTATGTCCATGCCACTCTCTCACTTCGTCCCAGCTTACCCTTCCCCCTCCCCGTGTCCTCAGGTCCATTCTCTACGTCTGTGTCTTTATTCCTGCCCTGCCCCTAGGTTCTTCACAACCATTTTTTTTTTAGATTCCATATATACGTTAGCATATAGTATTTGTTTTTCTCTCTCTGACTTACTTCACTCTGTATACAGACTGGAGGTCCATCCACCTCACTACAAATAACTCAATTTCATTTCTTTTTATGGCGGAGTAATAATCCATTGTATAAATGTGCCACATCTTCTTTAGCCATTCATCTGTCAATGGATACTTAGATTGCTTCCATGTCCCAGCTACTGTAAACAGAGCTGCAATGAACATTGCGGTACATGACTCTTTTTGAATTATGGTTTTCTCAGGGTATATGCCCAGTAGTGGGATTGCTGGGTCGTATGGTAGTTCTATTTTTAGTTTTTTAAGGAAACTCCATACTGTTCTCCATAGTGGCTGTATCAATTTACATTCCCACCAACAGTGCAAGAGGGTTCCCTTTTCTCCACACCCTCTCCAGCATTTATTGTTTCTAGATTTTTTGACGATGGCCATTCTGACCGGTGTGAGATGATATCTCATTGTGGTTTTGATATGCATTTCTCTAATGATTAGTGATGTTGAGCATCCTTTCATGTGTTTGTTGGCACTCTGTATATCTTCTTTGGAGAAATGTCTATTTAGATCTTCTGCCCATTTTGGGATTGCGTTGTTTGTTTTTTTGATATTGAGCCACATGAGCTGCTTGTAAATTTTGGAGATTAATCCTTTGTCAGTTGCTTCGCTTGCAAATATTTTCTCCCATTCTGAGGCTTGTCTTTTCATCTTGTTTATGTTTCCCTTTGCTGTGCAAAAGCTTTGAAGTTTCATTAGGTCCCATTTATGTTTTTACTTCTATTTCTCTAGGAGGTGGGTCAAAAAGGATCTTGCTGTGATTTATGTCATAGAGTATTCTGCCTATGTTTTCCTCTAAGAGTTTTATAGTTTTTGGCCTTACATTTAGGTCTTTAATCCATTTTGAGTTTATTTTTGTGTATGCTGTTAGGGAGTGTTCTAATTTCATTCTTTTACATGTAGCTGGCCAGTTTTCCCAGCACCACTTACTGAAGAAGCTGTCTTTTCTCCACTGTATATCCTTGCCTCCTTTGCCATAGATTAGTTGACCATAGGTCTGTGGGTTGATCTCTGGGCTTTCTATCCTGTTCCATTGATCTATATTTCTGTTTTTTGCCAGTACTATACTGTCTCGACAAAGCTACAGTATAGCCTGAAGTCCAGGAGCCTGATTCCTCCAGCTCCATTTTCCTTTCTCAAGATTGCTTTGGCTATTCAAGGTCTTTTGTGTTTCCATACAAATTGTGAAATTTTTTATTCTACTTCTGTGAAAAATGCCATTGGTAGTTTGATAGGGATTACACTGCATCTGTGGATTGCATTGGGTAGTATAGCCATTTTCACAATGTTGATTCTTCCAATCCAAGAACATGGTATATCTCTCCATCTGTAAAATCTTTAATTTCTTTCATCAGTGTCTTATAGTTTTCTGTATACAGGTCTTTTGTCTCCGTAGGTAGGTTTATTCCTAGGTATTTTATTCTTTTTTTTCAATGGTAAATGGGTGTGTTTCCTTAATTTCTCTTTCAGACTTTTCATCATTAATGCATAGGAATGCAAGGGATTTCTGTGCATTGATTTTGTATCCTGCTACTTTACCAAATTCATTGATTAGCTCTAGTAGTTTTCTGGTAACATCTTTAGAATTCTCTATGTATAGTATCGTGTCATCTGCAAACAGTGACAGTTTTACTTCTTCTTTTCCAATTTGTATTCCTTTTATTTCTTTTTATTCTCTGATTGCCATGGCTAGGACTTCCAGAACTATGTTGAATAATAGTGGCAAAAGTGGACATCCTTGTCTTGTTCCTGATCTTAGAGGAAATGCTTTCAATTTTTCACCATTGAGAATGATGTTTGCTGTGGGTTTGTCATATATGGCCTTTATTATGTTGAGATAGGTTCCCTCTATACCTACTTCCTGGAGAGTTTTTATCATAAATGGGTGTTGAATTTTGTCAAAAGCTTTTTCTGCATCTATTGAGATGATCATATGGTTTTTATTCTTCAATTTTTTTAATATGGTGTATCAATACTGATTGATTTGTATATATTGAAGAATCCTTGCATCCCTGGGATAAACCCCACTTGATCATGGTGTGTGATCCTTTTAATGTGTTGTTGCATGTGTTGTTGTTTGCTAGTATTTTGTTGAGGATTTCTGCATCTGTATTCATCAGTGATATTGGTCTGTAATTTTCTTTTTTTGTAGTATCTTTGTCTGGTTTTGGTATCAGGGTAATGCTGGCCTCATAGAATGAGTTTGGGAGTGTTTCTCCCTCTGCAATTTTTTGGAAGAGCTTGAGAAGGATGGGTGTTAGCTCTTCTGTAAATGTTTGATAGAATTCACCTGTGAAGCCATCTGGTCCTGGACTTTGGTTTGTTGGAAGATTTTAAATCACAGTTTCAATTTCATTACTTGTGACTGGTCTGTTCATATTTTCTATTTCTTCCTGGTTCAGTCTTGCAAGCTTATACCTTTCTAAGAATTTGTCCATTTCTTGCAGGTTGTCCATTTTATTGGCATAGAGTTGCTTGTAGTAGCCTCTTAGGGTACTTTGTATTTCTGCAGTGTCCACTGTAACTTCTCCTGTTTCATTTCTAATTTTATTGATCTGAATCCTCTCCCTCTTTTTCTTGATGAGGCTGGCTAATGGTTTATCAATTTTGTTTATCTTCTCAAAGAACCAGCTTTTACTTTTATTGATCTTTGCTACTATTTCCTTTGTTTCTATTTCATTTATTTCTGCTCTGATCTTTATGATTTCTCTCCTTCTACTAATTTTGGGTTTTGTTTGTTCTTCTTTCTCTAGCTCCATTAGGTGTAAGGGTAGATTGTTTATTTGAGATGTTTCTTGAGGTAGTCTTGTATTGCTATAAACTTCCGTCTTAGAACTGCTTTTGCTGCACCCCATAGGTTTTGGATCGTCATGTTTTCATTGTAATTTGTCTCTAGGTATTTTTTGATTTCCTCTTTGATTTCTTCAGTGCTCTCTTGGTTATTTAGTAACGTATTATTTAGCCTCCATGAGTTTGTGTTTTTTACATTTTTCTCCCTGTAATTGATTTCTAATCTCATAGCACTGTGGTCAGAAAAGATGCTTGATATAATTTCAATTTTCTTAAATTTACCAAGGCATGATTTCTGACCCAAGATGTGATCTTTCCTGAAGAACGTTCCACGTGCCCTTGAGAAGAAAGTGCAACCTGCTATTTTTGGATGGAATGTCCTATAAATATCAATTAAATCGGGCTTCCCTGGTGGCGCGGTGGTTGAGAATCTGCCTGCCAATGCAGGGGACACGGGTTCGAGCCGTGGTCTGGGAAGATCCCACATGCCACGGAGCAACTAGGCCCGTGAGCCACAACTACTGAGCCTGCGCGTCTGAAGCCTGTGCTCCGCAACGAGAGGCCGCGATAGTGAGAGGCCCGCGCACCATGATAAAGAGTGGCCCTCACTTGCCGCAACTAGAGAAAGCCCTCGCACAGAAACGAAGACCAAACACAGCCATAAATAAATAAATAAATAAATATTAAAAAAAAAAAAAACCGGGCTTCCCTGGTGGCGCAGTGGTTGAGAGTCCGCCTGCCGATGCAGGGGACACGGGTTCGCGCCCCGGTCCGGGAAGATCCCACATGCCGCGGAGTGGCTGGGCCCGAGAACCATGGCCGCTGAGCCTGCGCATCCAGAGCCTGTACTCTGCAACGGGAGAGGCCACAACAGTGAGAGGCCCGCGTACCGCAAAAAAAAAAAAAAAGAAAAAAACCTATGTATAAATATCAATTAAATCTATCTGGTCTATTGTGTCATTTAAAGCTTGTGTTTCCTTATTAATTTTCTGTTTGGATGATCTGTCCATTGGTGTAAGTGAGGTGTTAAAGTTCCCCACTATTTTTGTGTTACTGTTGATTTCCCCTTTTATAGCTGTTAGCAGTTGCCTTATGTATTGAGGTGCTCCTATGTTGGGTGCATATATATTTATAATTGTTATATCTTCTTCTTGGATTGATCCCTTGATCATGATGTAGTGTCCTTCCTTGTCTCTTGTAATATTCTTTATTTTAAAGTTTATTTTATCTGATCTGAGTATTGCTACTCCAGCTTTCTTTTGATTTCCATTAGCATAGAATATCTTTTTCCATCCCCCCATTTTCAGTCTGTATGTGTCCCTAGGTCTGAAGTGGGTCTCTTATAGACAGCATATAGATGGGTCTTGTTTTTGTATCCATTCAGCAAGCCTGTGTCCTTTGGTTGGAGCATTTAATCCATTCATGGTTAAGGTAATTATCAATATGTATATTTGTACTACCATTTTCTTAATTGTTATGGGTTTATTTTTGTAGGTCCTTTCCTTCTCTTTGGTTTCCCACTTAGAGAAGTTCCTTTAGCATTTGTTGTAGAGATGCTTTAGTGGTGCTGAATTCTCTTAGCTTTTGCTTGTCTGTAAAGCTTTTGATTTCTCTGTCGAATCTGAATGAGATCCTTGCTGGGTAGAGTAATCTTGGTTGTAGTTTCTTCCCTTTCATCACTTTAAATATATCGTGTCACTCCCTTCTGGCTCGTAGAGTTTCTGCTGAGAAATCAGCTGTTAACCTTATGGGAGTTCCCTTGTATGTCTGTCATTTTTCCCTTGTTGCTTTCAATAATTTTTCTTTGTCTTTAATTTTTGTCAGTTTGATTACTATGTGTCTTTGCATGTTTCTCCTTGGGTTTATCCTGCCTGGGACCCTCTGTGCTTCCTGGACTTGGGTGACTATTTCCTCTCCCATGTTAGGGAAGTTTTCGCCTATAATCTCCTCAAATATTTTCTCTGGTCCTTTTTCTCTCTCTTCTCCTTCTGCGACCCCTATAATGCAAATGTTGGTGCATTTAATGTTGTCCCAGAGGTCTCTTAGGCTGTCTTCATTTCTTTTCATTCTTTATTCTGTTCCGAGGCAGTGAATTCCACCATTCTGTCTTCCAGGTCACTTACCCGTTCTTCTGCCTCAGTTTTTCTGCTATTGATTCCTTTTAGTGTATTTTTCATTTCAGTTATTGTGTTGTTCATCTCTGTTTGTTTGTTCTTTAATTCTTCTAGGTCTTTGTTAAACATTTCTTTCATCTTCTTGATCTTTGCCTCCATTCTGTTTCTGAGGTCCTGGATCATCTTCACTATCATTATTCTGAATTCTTTTTCTGGAAGGTTGTCTATCTCCGCTTCATTTAATTGTTTTTCCGGGGTTTTATCTTGTTCCTTCATCTGGTACCAAATCCTCTGCCTTTTCATTTTGTCTATCTTTCTGTGGATGTGGCTTTCCTTCCACAGGGTGCAGAATTGTAGTTCTTCTTGCTTCTGCTGTCTACCCACTGGTGGACAAGTTTAATGGCATGTATACATGGGAAAGACTCACCAAAATGACCAAAACCCTCACCTCAAATATCATGTTCAGCTAAAGACAAAAGGGGATATTGGGGATAGTGGTTTGGAACCTCAAAGGGGAGGAAGGTAATTCACATGGAGATGGAAAATCAAATGTTTGATAAACAAATATTTGCTGGGCCTTGCAGAGATTGGGACACAGAATGGACTCTGATCTCTAGGCTCCACTAAGTTTACCACTACCTCCACACTTAGCCCATATTCTTTGCAGATATCACTGATGATAGCTCTATTCCAGGAACAGGCCCTCTATCTAAATTCTTTTAGGCAGTTAAGGTCACAGTTTCTTCCTGAATCTTTTGGGCCTTGATTGTTTTCAGCTCAAAACAATCTGTATGCTAAAAAGACACATTTTAGTGTGGCAAGTTTTGTTCCCCAACACAGAGAAACAAAATTGTGAGGAATTGATAGGACAAAGAAACTTAGGCTTTGGGTGCTTAATTAGCAAGGAATTTAAGTGAAGTTTGGGCTTGGGATAGTAAATTAAAGAAGTAAGAAGGGGTGTTTTTGTTTGTTTGTTTTTTGTTTTGTTTTGTTTTTAAATACAGGTTTCTCATCCCCTAATTCCCTATCTCTGGTGATAAGGGTGTCCTTCTATCTCCTGGCACAGGGAAGGCACCTTTCACGTGGGAGAGTTCCTATTTTCAGGGAGAGAGAGGAGGGTCAAAGTGTCTCCCTTGCATTGGCCATTTCTTAAGAAACTTTAATTCAAAATAATCAATATACCCTTGAGGCATATTTGAGGTCAGCCTGCCCTCAGCTCCAACAGCTGTCACCCTAGGAGGAAGAGTCAGAAAACTGTCTGGGAGGTTTTGTTCAAAGGACTACTGTGAGAATTGTTAAATAGAAAAACCACAGGCCCAAAATAGTATCAGTTATGCTAAAAGCCTGTGATACCAAACTGAGATTTAATACCCAACCTCACTGTGGTTTCAACCTTCCCCAGAAATATAAACTTAATCAACCAGTTTGGAAGTAATCTGCCACGTGAGCCCTCTCCATCCCCCAGAGGAAGAAGGGGCAATCTGCATGATAAAACCTGTACCACTCTCTTCCCCCCACAAAAAAAAATATGTCCTGGCCTAAAAATAATCCTCTCTTTTCTTTTGCTAATAGCTTCCCTGCCCCACCTTTCTTCCTATAAAAACCTCCCATTTTGTATAACCCCCTCAGAGAACCCTTCTAGTTGCTAGATGGAATGCTGCCTGATTCATGAATCATTTAATAAAACCATTTAGATATTTAAATTAACTCTGTTCAATTTTGATTTTTATCAGAATCAAATGAGAAGAAGAATGGCTAATAGTTCAGTACTGATTAGAACGCATCCTTAGTGCTTTGCCTTGCCCATGGAAATCTGGAAGAGGACTGAAGGGGCAGGCTTGAAGGGATTCATGGCTGTCCTTGCAAACTCAAGCAGGAAAAAGAGCCCCTGGATGACACACTGCGGGGGCGGGGGCGGGTTTCCAGGGGGCTTTCCTCTCAAAATCACATTCCAAAGATTACTGTCTTTTCATCTTCTTCTAAGACCAGATCTAGGATGATTTTATAGGAAAAGTTGATTCAATGAGAAAAAAAATTTTTTTTTACTTTTTTTTTTCCACACACACCCACTGTATTCTATTTTTACAAGAGATAAATAGACTGACACCAAGCATTGTAAATGGATGACCACAACAAAAGCAACAATGATTGCAATTACCAAACACAAAAACACTCTCATACTATGTCATAATATTGACATTCAGTCCAGTAGTCCTCCACTGTAACACTCCTTTACTTTGCAGTGAAAATTGATTTGTATGTTCTTTGCCTCTGAGTCTTTGTGGGATTTTTTTTTTTTAATTCAAACAGAAAGTCACCAAAATTATAATCATCCTCACCAGTTCACTCAGTCCCATGTAATTTCTTTTCATCTTGACCTTCTGTTAGCACTTCTATGAGTTCATCAGTTTTTCATTAGAGTTCTGAAAATGCTTATTCATTCAGTTCAGCACTACAGTCAGTTACTAGAAACCTGTACTTGTCAGAGTGTTTTCCATGAATTCCTTGAAGATGAAACCCTTTTATAGAAACATATTTGCAAAAGCATCAGAGTACACCCAGAGCTGTCTGTAAATGACAAAAGATTTAAAAATGACCACGGTTAAAGATTTGATTGAAAGTTCATGATAATGCAATTGACAAGGAAATTTAGTTATTTCTGAGATATACATTTTAAGGTAATAACTAGCATTATGACTTATAACATTATACCAAAACATATAATATTTTTAGAAATTTCATGTAATGTCTGAAACATTTATATTAACATATTTCCATACAAATAACCCAATGAAAGTTTAGTATTAGTTGTTTTGTTTGTTTGTTCATTTTTTTATACTGCAGGTTCTTATTAGTCATCAATTTTATACACATCAGTGTATACATGTCAATCCTATCGCCCAATTCAGCACACCACCATCCCCACCCCACAGCAGTTTTCCCCCCTAGTATTTTCTCTGTCATATGCCACCAAGACCAAAGTCTAAACTTTATTTCTCCATTTCTCCCCAAAATACTAATTCTAACACTGATCTGCAGTCTGTCTTCCACCATGTGACAATAAAAAGATAAAGAAGATGTATTTTTTTCTAAAGGCAGACACCAGAGGCCTGATTGTTATACCTTATAATTAAGATTTTTTTTTTTAAATGAGGACTACCGTGCAACAATTTAAATGCCACTTGAAGTGGGGGAACAGATCAGAGTAAGAGACTGATCTGGCCACAGAAGTGTTGGGATCCCTTCTTTTGAGTCAGTCATGCCATGGGACATTCCCAGTCACTGCCAGATGCCATCTTTCCCTGTGTCCCTTACAGGGCAACTTTGAAATGGTTTCAACGTGATGGCAAAGAATCAACATTTCCCTAAAAAAATATACAAAATCATCCATAAGTGGCAAGAACAAAAAGAAACAAAGTCCATTTTCAACAACTGGTAGACAGTTAAAACCTCAGTTCCCCACCTTCACCCCCACACCCAAAAATGCAAGAGCTTTAAACAACCACTGTAAGTGAGAAGGGGCCATGTAGGAAGAAGCAGGAAAAAAGAAAAAAAAAGATTCTGCAAAGGAAGACTCAGCCACAGCTACCCTAAAGTATGAGACAACATATACTTCTTGAAGGTGAGGGGTACACCATGAGGGGTACACACCATGATGTACATGTTAGTTTGTAATAGGAAGGACAGGAATATACAAACTGGGATGCACTAGTGAGATACCAGAAACAGAGGCTGGGATAAATGGCATGTTTTCAGTCTGTGTCTGTGGCATCAGAGGAGAAGACAGTCATACATATAATAGTAATAGTAAATAAATAATAAATAAAGAGCAACAAAGCTGACTGTCTTCACTAGATGAAGAGAAGTCTAAATAAACTCACACACAAAACCCTGGATCACCAAACAAAAACAAAAAACAAACAAAAAAATTTAATCTAAATAGCCTTGGCTCCTCCCTTACATAACATTTAGTAGACCAAGAATAACTTGCCTCCTTTAAAGTTGAATAGTTTTTTTAAAAGCATAGGATTTACACAAAGATAATATAAGAATTTTAAAATGAAGAAAAAAATCAAGAAAAGCAAATGGCTATGAAGAACACAGAACAGTGTTGTCATGGAGAAAATGAAACTGTGATGGAAATTTAAAATACCTAATAAAACAATTCCTTCTATTAAACGGGAGTATAAAGCACAGATGCAAGAGCTCAGGGAATGCATAGTACAAGAAAAGGGGATTAAATATGGACTGGCAGCATTCGGGAATGAAGTAGAACAAATAGAAATAAAGCAATCACAAAAAGAAAGGCAAAATCAGAAGGAGCAAAAGGAAAAATAAACACCAGTGAACACTGTATGAGACATAAAAAAGACTCAGGAAAAGTGGACGTTTAAAAGGACTTGAGAGATGATTGATATGAAGATAAAGGGTAGTCAAAGTAAGCATAATTAGAATGCCAAGGAAGAAAGTGTAAATAATGGAAGAAATAAAAACTGAGACTGAATATACAATTGGACAATATTCAGACCACATATAAGAATACAATTATGATTCACTCTCTGCAGCCCAGGAAACTGAACAATTTTCCTAGTAGCAAGTAGCCCAAAATGGCCAGGACCTGATCAATACTGCCAGCCTCCTTAATGTTGCCCACACTTCCATTTAGAAATAATCAGAGAAAGCCAAATATGCTCCCCAAACCAGTCACATAGGATACCCTGCTTATCGTTAGACTACCTAAAGTTTCCCCACGCCCAAATCTTCCTCCAATCAGGGCACACCTGAAGTCTACCCTTTTGGCCACCATAAAGCTGTCCCACTCCTCTGCCTACTTTGAGTTTCTGTCAAACACAAATGATATTTACTGACTTCCTTGTATAGTAAGCTCTGAATAAATAGCCTTGGTTCGTTGTTGTTTGGGTGCTCTGAGTTTATTTCCACAATACTGTAAGATATAATTTTTAAAAACTTGAACCTACCTATTGAAAGGGCACACCATATATTAGAGATAAATGATGTTGAACGGCCAGTAGCAAGACGTATCCTAATAAATATTCCAGATATTAAAACCGAGCAGGACCCTGTGGGGCTCCTGGGTACAGAAGCCTTTCTGTCCGGCCTCCATGACCTTCCCTGAGTTCCAAAGGGCAGGTTCAAACAGCTGCTAATCAGAGGAAGGAGTGGATGCAGAGACAAGGGAGAAGCAGCCAAGAAACAATAGTGCAGCCTCGGGGCAGGGTCCTGGTTCTGCCTCAAGGGATACACGTAACAGTATCTTTGAGCTCTTTACAGAACCAAAACCCCCAACAAATGGAGTTAGCATTCTTCATTCCAGAAAAGACCACCTGATTAAAGGAACCAGAGAAGCTCATCAAGAGATTACCTGAGACCAGATTAAAGGAGTGCAGGCCCTGCACATATTCTAATCTTATTAGCAACCCCACCCTTGAACCATTGCTATAAAACTCTTTACCACATTACCAAATCCTCCTGGGTTGGGACACACAGTTTCCAGGGCAACACATTATTCCCTATAATGTCTCTAAAAAGGTGGTATGAAAGAAAGACCTCTTTGAAACAAACACGTCTGGACCAAAAAAAAAAAAAAAAAAATCAAACGTGTGAACAAAGAAAATCACGTTTCAGCTGCTGAGAAATGTAAACCATATAATCTTAAGAACCTGTAAAGAGACCCTGGTAGCACTGCTAGGTATTTCTCTCCCAGTGAAAATCTCAGCCAGACCTAGGCAGCTGTCCAAGGTTTTTAAATTACGTGAGACACCCACTGGAGGCTGAGAGATGGCAAGAAAGAACCCAGTCCACCCACCCACCATCTTCCCCAGCTGGGGTTGGTGTTCTGAGATATGGGAGCCATGTGCAGAGTCATCCCAGTGAGAGCTGGTCTTACCACAAGGAAAGCTCAGCAGAACTGGTTTGTGGTATAATGATGAGGCCAGACTTCCCCATCTCCATTTTTGGTCACCTTCTGTTTTCTTATACCTTGCTGTTATGGACTGAATTGTATCCCCCTAAAATCCAAAGGTCGAAGCCCTAACCCCCAATATAACTATATTTGGAGATAGGGCTTCTAGGGACGTAATTAAGGTTAAAAAATGTCATAAGGGTGGTGCCCTGATCCAATAGGACTAGTGCCCTTATAAGAGGAGCAAGAGCCAACAGAGATCTTTCTCTCCCTCCTCGTGCACAGAAGAAAGGCCATGTGAGGACAGCTGTCTGCAAACCTCAAAGGGAGCACTCATCAGAAATCAAATCAGCTGGCACCTTGATCATGGACTTCTAGTCTCCCAAACTGTGAGAAGGTAAACGTCTGTTGTTTAAGTCACCAGCCTATGGTATTTTGTTGTAGCAGCCTGAGCAGACTGATACACTTACTAGTTGGACAACTGTGGTGCTGCCAGATCATGTCCAGGCAAAATCCTCCTTTGGTGGCATTTACATTTTCAGAGGGAGTGCTTAGAGACCCAAAAGTCTTCAATATCCACAAAGCTTGATCCCTAAGGGTGAAATTCCAGGCACCATGACAAATCTTGCAGGGAGTTAGGTGTAGGAAATGAACTGGCAAGTCTGGATGGGGACAGATCAGAGAACCTTAAATGTCCAGCTAAGTGTAGAATTTATTTCAGAGACAATGATGAGTCACTGAAAGTTTTGAGAAGGAGGTATCATGACCAAAGCTTCACTTCAGGATGATAACTCTGCCAGCAGTGCAAAAGATTTTTATTATTACTATTAATTTCACTGACTTTTATAATAGCTAGCTTTTATTGAGCACTTACTCTTTGCCCAGCACTCTATATGCATTACCTCTATTTAATTAAGTGTGAGAAAGACTCTGAAATGGACCAAAAAGATTACAGGATTTTTGCAATAGAAAACTGGGCATGAGCTGGGTTATGATTTCTTTTTTTACCTATTCTACAACTCTGTGAGATGCAGAAAACTAATAACAATGCAAATAAATTTGTCAGTTGAAATGCAAATGAAATGTGCCCAGTGGAATGCAATTGATTACTGCCTTGTGGATAAACTCAGTTTGCACCTATTTTGAAATTCATTTCGGCATTCCTTATTGCCTATATCACATGTGGTTCTTTGAATTTTCCTTTAAGCCAGTAGTATCATCTTACTGCTTTCCTTTTAAATTAATGAGTTATACACAATCTTTGACAGGTGTTCATTTTATATTTGTATGTCATGATTTTACTTTTTAATAATTCTTACAACAACTCTATAAAATTGGTATATTATTATCACCAGCTTATAAAGAAACCGAGGCTTCAAGAAGGAAAGTAGTAAATTGATACAGCCACTAAGGAGAACAGTATGGAGGTGCCTTAAAAAAACTAAGAATAGAGCCACCATTTGACCCAGCAATCCCACTACTGGGCATATACCCTGAGAAAACCATAATTCAAAAAGAGTCATGTACCACAATGTTCACTGCAGCTCTATTTACAATGGCCAGAACATGGAAGCAACCTAAGTGTCCATCGACAGATGAATGGATAAAGAAGATGTGGCACATATATACAATGGAATATTACTCAGCCATAAGAAACGAAATTGCATGATTTGTAGTGAGGCGGATGGACCTAGAGTCTGTCATACAGAGTGAAGTAAGTCAGAAAGAGAAAAACAAATACCATATGCTGACACATATATATGGAATCTAAAAAACAAAAACAAAAAAATAGTTCTGAAGAACCAAAGGGCAGGACAGGAATAAAGACACAGATGTAGAGAATGGGCTTGAGGTCACGAGGAGGGGGACGGGTAAGCTGGGACGAAGTGAGAGAGTGGCATGGACGTATATACGCTACCAAACGTAAAACAGATAGCTAGTGGGAAGCAGCTGCATAGCACAGGGAGATCAGCTCGGTGCTTTGTGACCACCTAGAGGGGTGGGATAGGGAGGGTGGGAGGGAGACGCAAGAGGGAGGAGGTATGGGGATGTATGTATATGTATAGCTGATTCACTTTGTTATAAAGCAGAGACTAGTACACCATTGTAAAGCAATTATACTCCAATAAAGATGTTAAAAAAATAAAATAAAAAATAAAAGAAGGAAAGTAACCCGCCAAGGTCACACAGTGACCTTGAAACTAGGATTGGGATGGAAGACTACTTGCCTTACCAGATCACAAGATTACCATCCTCTCATGCCTAGAGCTTGTCTCTGAAGTCCTCCCATCACCTCTCTGCTGAGGAAAAAGTCCCCTTCCTATATCATATTGTTCCACTGTCCACAATATTCCCACCATCAGCTGAGCCATCTGACCAAGTAATCTCTGTAAACAAGTAATGGAAAATAGCAAGGATTGATGTGTGGTAACTGGGATTTAGAAAGAAAGAGTCTCCATCTTTTGTGTATATCCTGTCAGTCATCACCTCTGGGGCATGAGTAGGTGGAGGATGGCTGTAGGACAGGAAGAAGGGACAGCAAAGGTGACCACTTACTCTGTCTGCTAATAGACTAACACTGTCAACCACCATAACGAGAAGCTGTAGCTCTCTGCTTCTGATAATGGCACTGGAAGCATTATAGATATTGTTCATGACGTCACGTGATTCCTAATCACTCACTTTGACATGCCCACGGTACCGTAGTAAACGTGGGTTTACTGTCAGCCTTACAAAATGAAATCATATGATGACAATGATAATTCCTTAAAAGAATATAGTAATGTATGTTTTAAGCCCTTTCATATCTATTATTAGGAAATAGCCTTAGGAAATAGGCCAAATTTATATTCTCACCTCCATTTCACAGATGAAGAAATTAAGTTCCATACCCGTGAAGTGACTTGCCCAAAGTCGGCCAGTAAAATATTGCAAAAACTGGATTCCTCTCCTTAATCCAGATCAGGTCTCTCTTCACTCCCCCAGACTGCCCCTCTCGCATCTTTCTTCCCCTTCACACGCACACCTGGGCTCACACACACACACAGCATTAACCTTGGCCCACGTCAGCAGGCCAGTACACCAGCTGTCCCTCACCGCCAACCCTGCTGCTCTAGGCTAATTCCCCCTCCTCCTTTGGGGCTTAATTTGCAAGTCCCTTCTTCCATTGTCCTGGACTAGATTGGTTGTCTCCTCCCACTTGCTCCCAAGGTACCCTACACTTCCCCCATGAGAGCATTTGTCACACTTCAATGTAATTGCCTCTTTACTCGTCTGTCACCTAGGAAATCGGCAGCTCTGTAGAGGCAGAAACTTCAGTGGCACACTGAAGATAATCAATAAATGCCTACTGAGTAGTGAAAAGAATCCAGATGTTGCCTCAGAACAGATGCAAGACCAGGTTAGACCCAGGTCTTCCCTATAAACCATATGTAAACCAACAGCTGGGCTCAGGCATGGCTTTTAGTGAAGCTGAGCAGGCAAGTCTTCCGGATTCCCAGCAGGCCATGTTTTCTAAAAGAAACAAAAATGTCCCCCCTCAGGGCCCGCATTTTCCCAGGCCCAAATATATTCCCACAGAGCAAATTAAGCTCTTCAGAAAACTGTTTTCCACACTGCAGCCACCCCAGGAGCCACTTATGCCTTTGGGGAAGACAAACAATAAACATTTTGTCCTCAGCTGTGTCACTAGTGAAGCAGGATGAGTCAGGTCTCCTGCCCTGGCTGCAAGGGAACATAAATGTGACCTGAATTCTCTCTCCTGCCTCTGAGATCTGGCGTCACTCTATCCAAATCCCCCAGTCTTCAGTAAAAATAGCTAAATATTTATTGAACTCTTCCTAGACGCTAGGCGCTGTTCCCAGCAGTTGAGATCTACCAACCCATTTAATCCTCACAACAATCTTACGGGGCAGGTACCATTATTAGCCCTATTTTACAAATGAGGAAACTGAGGCACAGAAAGATTTAAAAAAAAAAAAAACCTACCAAGGTCACACAGCTACTAAGTGGTGGAGCTGAGATTCAATGCTAAGGAGTCTAGCTTTAAGGACCAGTCAACTCTGAAGGACCAGCTCAGGCCCCACCAGTTCAGGACCCATGTTCTCCAAGAAGTCTACCTGACCACCCCAGCCCAGATATAAAACCTGCTCCTCCTCTGAAGTCCTCTAGCAATTATTTTTAGTATAATTCATTTGGCAATTAATTCCCCATCTGGTATTCTTGTATGGAAGTCAAGGCCAAAAGATGGTGCCCCCTCTCTTTCCCTCAGGCCAAGATGAGGGTCTTCACCATGCAGAGTACTCTGTCATCACAAAGGGGATGGAGGGGATAAAGGTCAAGGGAAGATGGGCCAGATATGCAAAAGGAGAGCCAGAGGATTACTGGCTAAGAGGACACCTGTCACTCAGCAGAAGCGGCTGGGAATATTCTTAAAGGAAAATCTCTGCAAGATCATTCAGCAAGTTAGCTCTGAGAGGAGAGAAGCCTCTAATGTTTCTCACTGACTCAAGAAACCAAAACAAAATGTACCTTGTCCAGCCCTGGAGCAGCACAGGGAGGCAGTAGAACAAGAGGTTAAGCTCTGGGCTCCAGAGCCTGTTTGCTCATCTCCACTTGATAAATGCCTCATAATTAATGATGTGGAGATGACAATCTCTATCCTATTAGGCCGATTCTTTTGCAGAAATCAATAGTCTGTCAGAGGAAATCCTTCTGGGCAGAGACTGTTTAATCATCTTCATTACCATCATCATTATCGTCATGATAGATAACAGTTACTGAATTCTTCTGTGCAAGGCACTGTATATGAATTATCACAGCTCATCCTCCTATCCTTGGAAAACCTTTATTAAATACTGGATGGCACAGATGCTGATTCTTCACATTAAACCAAGCTAGTGCCTGTCCTCAGGTGGTTTTACTTCAGGTCCCCAGCAGAGGACCCACAGAAAGTAGAACAACAAAACCTCTGACATGAGCATTATTGAAAAACAAGGTTTCTACATAAACGGTGGTAGAATTTATAATGGCCTAAGGAGTGGGTTTGAATCCCTCCTCAACTACTCAGCAGCTGTATGACTACAAGCAAGTTACCTGATCTCTCTGAGCCTCAGTTTCCACAAAGATAAAATGGAATATCTCACCAGAGCTGTGATGATCAAAGGATACAGTGGCTGAGGGCACCCAACACAGTAAGTCCCCAGGAGAGAGGTCCCTCCTTCCGAAGCAGGCATTCACACTCCCCCTTTACATGCCAATACATTGCTGACCAACTTTTTTTTTTTTTTTTTGCCACAGAAAGATATTACATTATTATTGACTATATTCCCCACACTGTGCATACCCAAGACTCATTTTGTAACTTGAAGTTAGCACCTTTTAATCTCCCTCACCTATTTCTCTCATCCCATTGAGACCAACTTTTAGAGAAATCTAACATTCTTCCTCGACCTAAATGGGAAAAAAAAAAAAGTACATCTTTTCAGCTTTTCTTAATATCCCTAATCTTGATATTGATTTCATTGATCTTAGCCTAATCTCGATATGATTCTATGGTATCGTAATCAAGATGGAAGACTTTGCTTCTACACTGAGCGGCTTCCAATTGTTCTATCTTCTTCCTCTTTTCAGGAACTTCTCAGAGCGTCAGCTTCAAGCAGCCCTCCCTCCCTCCATCTCCATTCTTCCCCTTCCTTGCTTTGCCTCAGCAAACCTTAATTTTCACATAGCTTAAACTAGACTCTGGCCAGGAGGTGCCCCTGCAGCCTCTCTTACAGAGTGATAGTCACAGGCTTTGTGCCAGCTCCTCTCCTTGGTCCTCAGAGGTCTTTGGATCCCACTTCCACATCTGTGGATGTTTTTCAGGTTGTTGAAATACACCCCCCACCAAAAAAATTCAGGAGACACCTGCCATAGTTGCTACTAAATACAAAAAATACATACATAACTTACAACTTTTTTAAAAATAGATTCTCCAAAACTGTACTGTACATAACTATTTCAGAATTCCTTTACCTCAGCTCTTCCTGAAAACATAGGGATGGTCTATGTGGACTTAACTTGTCACTTTGTGGTGACCATGGCTGATTGTGGGACATTTCTCCTAGCTTTGGCACTAGAATGGTGGGAAGGATTGATAAACTTCTTTTTCATTTCCAGTATTCGGTCAAGAGCCTCTGAGTAAAGAGCGTGATATAATATCTTCTGATAAAATAGACAATATAAAGTAGACAAAGTAAATGGACAAAATTAGGTTTGGGGCTTATAAAGATATGTGATTTACAAATATTTCCCCCAATTCAGTAGGTTGCCTTTTCATTTTGTTGATGGTCTCCTTTACTGTGCAGAAGCTTTTTAGTTTCACATAGTCCCACTTGTTTATTTTTACTTTTGTTGCTTTTGTTTTGGGTGTCAGATTCAAAAAATCATCACCAGTACCTATGCCAAGGAGCTTACCAACTATGTTTTCTTCTGGGAGTTTAATGGTATCAGTCTTACATTCAAGTTTTTAATCCATTTTGAGTTAATTTTTGTTCATGATCTAATATAATGGTCTGGTTTCATTCACATGTGGCTGTCCAATTTTCCCAACACCATTTACTGAAGAAACTGCTCTTTTCCCCATTGTATACTGCTGTATATCCTTTTCCCCATTGTATATTTCCCCACTGTATATCCTTTGTCAGAAATTGCCCATATATGAGTGGGTTTATTTCTGGGCTCTCTCTTCTATTCCATTTATCTATGTGTCTGTTTTCATGCCAATACCTATTGTGTTAATTACTATAGCTTTGTAATATACTTTAAAATCAGGCAGTGTGATGCCTCCAGCTTTGTTCTTCTTTCTCAAGATTGCTTTGGCTATTCGTGGTCTTTTATGGTTCCATACAAATTTTAGGTTTGTTCTATTTCTGTGAAAAATGTCATTGGAATTTTGATAGGGATTGCATTGAATCTGTAGATTGCTTTGGGTGGTATGGGCATTTTAACTATTAATTCTTCCAATCTATGAACATGGAATATTTTTCCATTTATTTGTGTCTTCAATTTCTTCAATTAATGTCTTGTAGTTTACAACATACAGGTCTTTCACTTCCTTGGTTAAATCTATTCCCAGGTATTTTATTCTTTCTGATGCAATTGTAAATGGGATTGTTTTAATTTCCCTGATAGTTCATTATTAGTGCATAGAAATGCAACAGATTTTTGTGCAACAATTCTATACCCTGAAATTTTACTAAATTTGTTCGTGACTTCTAACAGGTTTTTCATGGAGTCTCTAGGGTTTTCTACATATATGATTTGCAAATAGTGACAATTTTACTTCTTCCTTTCCAATTTGTGATTCCTTTTATTGCTTTTTCTTGCCTAATTGCTCTGGCTTGTACTTCCAGTACTAAATAACTTCCAACTTTTATTTTCCCTTAGACCTGCATTAGTTACTCAGTTCTTAAGCTTTGGGGGCAGGGTGGAGGGAGATAGAAAGTTGAAGCATTTCCCCTTCCTCTTTGCCTGTCCAAATAAAACTCATGCTTGTAGGCCCAGTTAAAATCCTGCTTTCCATGGAGCCTTCCCTGACCAGCCCATTGTACCCTGACCAATCCTCCTCTCAACACCTGGCTCTCACCATTATACCATTCAGCTCACAGCTACTCATCTGGACCCTTGACACCACCTTGACAAGGTTGCCTCCTACTGACACTTAACTCTTCAAGTGGGACCTTTCTTTATTGCTCCACCCTGCCTCTGGCCACATACAGAGCTTACATTACCTGCACATTTTACTGTTAATCTTCTTGGACAATGAATTTGTAGAGATGTCGGCCCTATCTCCACCCCCACCATCTATTTAAGTAATTAAAACTTAGGGATTTCTGGAATAATTAAAACTCCAGGCTTCCAGGGTGTAAAGAGCTAATAAATCCTTAGTGAATAAGACTTTCTAAATGGAGTTTCTTTTATGAGGCAATTTGTGAACACTCTGGCTTTTTCTACTGGAGCAGCAAACTGCAACTACAAATATTAAGATGGTAGATGGGGCTGGGGGTATGTGGGCAGGGAAAACTGGGGATCAAACATGGTTCCTAAACAGGATTGCCCAGTTTAATGGGGCTCCTTCTCACTGCCCCTTGCTCACTAATCCAGGTTGCTTTTAGGGAAATGCAATTCCAAGGAAGACAGAACCTGCGCTCCGATGGAATGAGACAGCATGCCCTTATGCTAAAACCATGGGGGCGTGGATATTATTAATTCTGTGGTTGACTGACAACTTAAGGGTCTATCCCCAAGAAAGATTCTCCCACTACCTGGGTTGCCTGTGGAGTGCTGTGTGTGTATTTTGGGTGAGGGTAGGGGGGCAGTGATGAGAAGCGTTGTTGCTGTTTTGTGTTTTTGTTGGTTTGTTTTGGTGAATGAAACATAGGGCCTTTTAATTTTTTGAGAGTTCAAATAAGTTAAAATGTTTTCATTTCAAATAATTCATCTGGCAACAGTTCTATGTGCCAAAGTGAAAGGAGATGTAGGGGGGCAAAAAGGAGGACAGACAAGAGGCCAGTAACATAACGAGTTCAGAAGGAGTTGTTTCTGAGTACCAACTAGTGTCTTTCTGGGGCTTCCACAATGTAATTTCACAGGAGTAATGGTTAGAGAGAGAGTTATGAGCCATGTGATTTACAAGGATTTTTCTCAATTAATCATGTTGCTATTACTCCCCCATTTCCCAGATGGGAATACTAAGGCCCAGAGAAAAACTTGCTCAACATTATACAATTTGACATTTAAATTGTAGAGATTCAAACCAAGGTCACCTGAACCCGGGAATAGGGTTCCTAAACCCTGCATGGTGCTGCTTTCCACTGCAAGGAGCCAACAGACCGAAGCATGGAGATTCTGAAGGAGTTTGTGCCTCCTCAGAGCTCTATATTGAGGTCCTCACTCAGAGTGGAGCTCTCTACTAGGCAAACTGCTTGCAATGCAAGAGGCATTTCTTGGCAATAGGGACATCCCATTGGATTTGCCAGCCCCAGGACTCAGGCAACCTGCACTCATCCCTGGGCCCTGCCCCCAAGAGCTGCATAAATTTGGCCCATTTTTATACCTGACTTCAACAGGACACAGTGATAAAATGCACAAGGAGCTGAGAAAAGGCCAAGTCAGGACCATGATGGAGGATGTGCTTTGGAGGTTCTGCAGTGAATCAAAGTGTTAGCATCCCAGAAAGCCCCCTCCTGCTCCTAGGGGAGCCCTGTGCCCTTGCCAAGTGCCTGTGGCTTAGGGACATGGGCTGATGCTGATCGAAGGGTTAGAGTCCCACCCCTGGGAGACGGCAGTTCTCACATGGGGTCAAAGCCTCAGCCAAGGGATTCTATCACCACAGGGGACATCAGGTGCCCTTTCCTCCGTCCATTTATTTCCCCTGATCACCTGTGCCCTTCTGTACTATGCCACCCCCAATCCCTACTGCTTTGTGACTGGTATAGTGGGAACCCTCAGATCAACGGCTGTCAAGTCTCCTGTATCTCCACTCAGCAAAGCGTCTACTTGAAGAATGACAGCCAGATTCAGATGGATCACGCAAAGGATATTAGAACAGCATTCTTTCTGCTGCAGTTTTGACAGAAATGCCATAGATATCGGGATACCAAAGGAATTGGTAAGCAGACCTCCCAAGCAGACACACATAGGGTAAGAATTTACAGAAAATGAAGGAGAAACTAGTCCGTGATGTGTGGACCCCACAACAAGATCAAGGATACAAAACTGGGTTAGAGAAGGATTTTAAGAGAAGTTGGTTGAGATCTCCTTGGAGAGAGGGGTTGTGAGCTGTGATTCCCCACCCTGCCCTTCTCTGTTCAGGGACAGGGATGTGCTGCCTCTAACAGTTCACCTAGAGGAGGGCCCCAAGGCAACCACTGGATGCTCTGAAGTGCGATTTCTGCAGCTGGGAGATGCTGAAGACAGGTGCCTGACTCACGTCCGGGAAGATCACAGGGACTGTAGACTGAGGTCTTATTCCTGCCCAGGAAATGTAAAAGTCAAGAAAGAGCAACTGCTTGGTGGGAGCTGAGAGAGGTCATTGCTTTAGGATGCACCTGTACTCCCAAGGAATGTTGGAAGATCTCCCTGTGAGCCACACATGCGCCACCCACGGATGAAAACCGGCATGGGGTCATCGTGGGCCCTGAGAAGTGGCCTCGAAGGATGGGAAGCCCTCAGCTGAAAGAGGCTGAAAGTGCACACAGTGTCCAGGAGCTGAGGAAGGAACTCCAAGGGAACACCTGGAATAGCAGGGCAGGGAAGGGGACCCAGCAGGGAAACCCCAAAGAGCTTACCAATAGTAGTCAACACTCAAAGGCTTCTTTAACTACTTTCCAGTCCCGGGAGGAATGCAGCCACCCAGCGAATGAAAACTAGCTATGCCCTCCCCTCTTCTCACACCAGTCCCTAGGAGATCAAAACAGCAACAAACAGAGGCTCAGGGTGGGCAGGAGAAGCACAAGGCAAGTCCTACGTGGGGACTTCCAGAGTGAGACAGGTGCAATCATGGGGGTGACGCAGGAGAAGAGCTCCTATGTTCAAGACTTAATACGTATTTTGGACTGGATATTCTGATTCCTGGATTGAGTAGTGTAACCAATCGAGTCCACTGGACTGTATTTCCTGAGGATGAGCATAGGAGCCATGCAGCTTTTCAGAACAGTCCTCCAGGGGCCGAGAAAGAGCTCCTCAATGAGTCACATCTGAAGGTAGGTGATGTGGTGTTCTCTTTCCCACACAAGTCCTGCTTCCTCTACACACTGATCACAAGTCAACACATTGTGAGTATACCTGCAACCATGTCCTCCCTGACAATTAGAACAAAATGGTCCAGCGGGTTTTCTCTCCATTCCAATGGGTTCGCCCTCCATTCCAAACAAGTTCTCCTGCCCTTCATTATCCCCGCATCCCCACCACAAACACACCACCTGATGGAAGTTTTCTAAAGAGCATTCATGGAGACAGTTACCACCTGGAGAGTCAAGAGGGGGACTGAGGACTCTAATCTCCCCAAGCTACTCAAACCTGTCCTTGGGCTCTGCGGGGGATGACTTGAGGGTGAGTCCCAGAAACCCTCTGGCTCCTATAACTTCTCCCGCTCATCTCTCTCACTGGCCTGCCTCATTGTAGACATTTCATCATTCCTTTGTCACAGCCACATTAGAATTAATGTTAGAATTAAAATATTTGGAGAAAGGTCATTTTATGTTCAATATTCACACATTATTGTAAATTTTTATATTTCTCAGGATTAACTTACGACTATTATTTAACATTATCACAAGTATTATGACTAAAACAAATCAAAGTAATTACAACATTGAATATGCTTTTTAAAATATACACACGCCCTCCAGAACTTCTGATCCTTCTGTCCCAGACGGCTCACACACTCACCATATCCCATCATATTGGCTGAGCCCCATCTTAGACACTGGCTGAGAACATAGTTTAAGAAACAAACTGAAACTGCTTAGTACTGGTTGGCCAGAGTATAAGAGGAAATAGGACTGGGCTTGCTGAATATTGTACCAAAATAATGGGGTGTCATCTGGGAAAAGCAATCTTAGGCCAAGGAGATGCAGGAGGCATGTTGGGATCTTAGGTTTAATTTTCTAACTCCAGATAATAATTTTTTTTAAGAGGATAGAGAATGATATGTTTGGATTCGGGATTATAAAATTCTGCCTCATAAAACAGCATGCCTTCTCTTATTATATAATGCCCTGTTCATCTACAAAGGTGCTTTAGAAAACCAGCTGGGGACCAGAGCACAGAGGAGGCAGCTTTGAAAAACAGACAGTCCAGCACCTCTCAACAAGATGTATGACACTTGACACATTCCTCAGCTTCTCCAGGACCCTCTTCTCATCAGTAAAAATGGGATAAAAATAGACACCCTGAATGTCTGCTGTGAAGCTTGAACCATCACTAGAAACTGTGTCAAGCACAGTGCATTGCACACACTAGGTGCTTGATGTCATTTTCAGCAATTTGTACGAAGGACCACAGAAGCTTTATCTGCAGACTTGAATACCAGGAGAAACAAAAAGATAAGGTCTTAAAGGACCCCAAAAGAGAAACTATAAGGTGAGCGGTGGGGGGGGGGTGGTTCCCCAGGGGTACTGATGATGTTGTAGTCCTGCTGCCGTCTTCCCGGAGTGTGGCAGACCCATCAGCATGAGATGTCAGGCAGTGCGCCCCCCTACCCCCCAGCAGAAGCTGCTTCACCTTTCCTGTCTTGGGATCCTAGGAGATAATCACCTCAAATAACCTGGAGTAACCTCAGCCCCACCTCATCCACGTCAACCCACGGAGAAAGGGGTTGTGGTAGAAATCAAAGGGGCTGAGTAGCTGAAAAGAGTCGTGAAGACGGGAGAGGGAAAGCCCCCCAAAAGCATCTTTGTCAGTTTCCACAGTCCTGCCCAGGCCTCTCTCCTCCGGCAGCCACTGTCCTCCCCACCGCCACTGCCAACCAGACACATACAGAACTAATTAGAGCCACACAAAGGCAGTCTTGTCACACTTCAGGCTATGAGCTGACAGGCTGTTATCTGCACAGGCCGGCTCTTCACAGGCACTAACAGGAAGGCGTCCTGCTATCTCCCCATCTTCCTCATCAACAGCCCCAGGCGGCAGCTGCAGCAACCCCAGCGGGAAGCCTCCAGCCAGGCTTCTGATGAGCCCAAGCCCGGCTGCAACAGTCTTGTTCCGGGGTAGGAGTCTTTCTCCCAAGCTGCTTAGGACCTAGAAGTTAAGTCTCCTCCTTGGCGGGGTGGGGAGCTGGGACTGGGGAGATATAAAGGAAAGAGGGGGCTGATGCCCCTGGACTGAGCAGAGAAGCCTGATCCAGGGGGGTCCCATCTGTTGGGGGAAGCCAGTCCCATTATTCCAACCTAACCGGGCAAGTGTGGTCCTGAGGCTGCTTCCCAGCCTAGCAGTGAAACTCAGCCTCTCTCCTCACTCCCTGGTTCCCCGCCACTGCAGGGAGCCCCGCCATCCCTCCCTTCTGAGAGGAGAGAAGACCTCCAAGGACCCTACCCCTGCCCTATGCCTGTCATTCTTAGCACCATAACAGACATTATCTTATTTAAGGCAAGGTAGGCATTCGTGTGTGATTATTATAAAACCTTTCAACTTAGATGTAATTATATATACTTTACATTTGGGAAGAGTGAAGTTTACAGATGTTGATTAACATGCCCAAACCACAAGTTTAATAACAGTAAGTGAGGATTTCAACCAAGTTTGCCTGCCTGCAAAGTCTGTGCTCTTTACAACAAGAAACTATTCTCTAATCCCAGGATATAAACAAGAAAGTGGGTGGCCACGCCACCAAACCCCAGACAATTAGGTGATACCCCTTCCTCTGCCAACCCTCAGGAAAGCCTCTTTGAACTGACTACAGCCCGAAGCTTCTGTGCCACAGGTTAGGTCTCTTAGCATCTGGGTAAGTCAATTTGTTGGCCCCGGGGACACAGATAAATAACAGACCAAAATGCTCGCCTTCCAAAGTACACAACCATTGCTGGGAAATGGGGAAACAGCGCCGGACCTGGGGCCGTCTCTCACAGCCTACCTTGCAGCCAGGGTGGTGAGCAGAAGCGATGTCCACCAAACATGGGCTGACGTTTTTAAGAAGTAAATGCACCCTCTTCTTTGTTTCTTTCTCCTTCTCATGGTCGAAAGGAGAGGACGCCACGGAGTGCGAGGACGCCACGGAGTGCGAGGACGCCACGGAGTGCGAGGACGCCACGGAGTGTGGGCGTGCCCAACGTCAACGACACATTAGAATCACCTGAGGCTTTAAAAAAAAAAAAAACCCAACGTAACGGCCACACCAGAAACCAATTAAATCAGAATCTCTGGGGTGGGAACCAAGAATCCTTTTTAAAGCTGCAAGGGAAACCAAGCTTGAGAACCACTGCCCTAAGGGGATGGTGAAGCCACAAGATGGAAGAAACCTGGGTCTCCAAACACTGCAAGGAGAAAATCCACCCACTGACAATAAACACATGCATTTGACATGCATTTGATTGTTAATGAGCGAGAAACAAACTTCTAGTGTGTTTTAAGCTACTGATACTTCGGGGTTTTATTTCTTACAGCCACCAGTATTACCCTAACTAATGTAGCCCATTAAAAATCCAGACTTTACTCTTTATTCCAAAGGAAGCTTAAGATGCTTCTCACTGGTCCTACCTACCACTGGGCTCAATCCCTGGTATCTGAACTAAAAAGCACCTCTCTGTGTCCAGAGGCCCATGTGATCAAGTCAAACTATGCTGAAACAGCCAACATGCAACATGACTCCTTCCTATAGCACAAATATTGCTTCCAATCCCTTCTCATTCATTATCTTGTTCTATCCTCATAAAAGCTCAAGGAGGAAGACCTAAGTGATGTGATGATACCATTTACAGATGGAGAAACTGTGACCCAGAATGGAAATTGACTTACCCCAAACTTACATGGCCAGAGAGTGACAGAGACAAGTCTAGGGCTCAGTTTTCTAACTTTTCCACCATACTCTGAAACACTGACCCATTCTTTGGAGTTCCAGGTCAGAAGACAGGAACTAATTTGCCATGGAGAGGGCCAAGCTTTATGGTTGCCTCAAAACCCTATACGGTGGCATTAGGTCCTGGAAAGAAGGATGAGGCACACACCGTACCAGGAGCCCCATGCCCAGATATAGGGCACGTTTATAAGCTCTAATGTAAGGGACACAGCCTACTCAGCAAGACAAAAATCCCATCACTGGAGCATCCTCCTCCCTTTGGGGACAAGTATCACTGTTTTCCAAAGTCTTCTGCTACAACCCTAGGGTCCCCTTGGCATGCAGTCCCTGCCAACCCAGGGTAATGAGTTTCAGAAGCTTCGCCCCAGTTCCCAGTAGGAAGAGCTGAGAAAGCATGAGAAAACTTGTTTTAAAAAACCCCAAAACTGCTCATTTCAATTCCACTAGGTTGCCAAGGACTGAACTTGCTCCCCACCCTATTAGGTGACAATATGGTACTGAGTAGAGAGTATGTGGCAAATAAAAGGTGCCCAAGGTTGTCATAAGGAGAAACCTGGAGGTCAGAGTCATGTCCCTGATGATGTCAGTGATGTCACTGTGGCCCACACCCAACTAAGGCTTAAACAGCAACTGGACCCCAGTGGAGTTCATTCCCTTTAGCAATGCAGGCTGTTCATACTGCTTATGTGCCTGGCTCTTCACACAGGTCACTGGGACCAAGAAAAATGCATTGAGAGGTGCCCTCAGAGGTTCTGTCTTAGTCACCTGCAATCCCCAAGGTCCCTAGTGAAAGGAATGATTCAGAGGTGGCCTTAAAGGCTGCTGTCACAGGGCTGCCATGCTGCACAGCTATGATGGCAGCCCTCCCGTCAGGGTCTACATGAATGGCACCCCCTAGGGTTGTGCAGTGCACAGCCTGCACAGCAAAACACTTCCAGCCTCAGCCCTGCCGCCACCTCCTCCTCCTCTTTGCAGGAACTTGTGCCTCATCCGGCTGAATGTAAACTCACTCTCATAGACAGGAATTTGCTGACTTGAGAGACAGCAGGGAGCAACACTAAATGAACATTAGGCGGCATCCCAAAGGAATAGACAGGGGTCTCATCTGTTCACCCCAGCGCTCGGTAACGCTTGGATACATCATATTGAAATTGAGTTACCGGCTCACAAGTTTGTTTCCCTTGTCAGATCATGAGCTCCCTGAGGTCAGAGACTCTAACCCGTCACAGCACCCGGCACAGAGTCTCGCACTTAGAAGGTACTTAATACACCTTTTCTGACAAATGGGTGAGTGAGTAGATGCATTCATTTACCAATTTATTGAGTGCTTATTCTATACCAACCTCTGTTCTAGACACCAAGAACGCAACAGTTAAGTAAAACAGACAAAAATCCCATTCCTGCCCACATGGAACTTATATCCTTGAAATTGAGTGAGTGACTAAGTAAATGAGTAAAAGCACTGAATAAATTGAGGCCTTAGGGAGGATATTTGTACGGTAATGGTTGACAGTTACTGAGTGCTAACCACACGTCAAGGGCTGAACCCTCACGATCTAGGAGGCAATATGGTGAACTGGTTAAGAGCATGGCTACAAAATCTTACTGTCAGAGTCATGCTCAACTCTGCCACTCGCTAACTGTGTGACCTTGGCAAGTTACTTAGCCCCTCTGAGCCTTAGCTACCAAATGGGGATAATATAGTTGTTATAAGGGATTAAATTATGTAATTCCCATAGTGATCACTTAGACTGGTTCCTGGTACACACTAAGCACCACAGATAAACAGCTATATTGTTACTGTTCCATTTAACTCTCATTCAGCCCTGTGAGATAGATACCATCAGCACTTTGGTAATGCAGAAAAGGGGGCTCAGAGAAGTAACAGAAAGTATCTAAGGTCAAACAGGTGGGAACTGGCAAAGCCAGCTTCAGATCAAGCTTATTCAATTCCAAAGTCCATGGTGTTAACCACTGTGACTTGTTCAAAGACCAGCCTTGACAGAACAGGCATCACAGAGTAGCTGGACGAGCTCTGGGAAGACGCCCTACCCAAATATCTCCCCATGAGTCAACCACAGTTGCTATTAGCCCTTCAAGGTAAGCTATCTCACTCTAAGTTCCTTCTATAAATAGGAACATACACCCCCGCCCCCTGCCAGCAGATGGGCAGTTGAAAAAGGATTACCAGAGAATGGAATTCTAGGGTTACTGACTTTGTCCTAAGTTTTGTTTTGTTTGGGAGGTGGACTGAAAACAGAGGCATCTCCTGGGAAGAGCAGGCTTGGACAGGAGCTACACTGAGCTGGTAACAAGAAGCCTCAAGGGCTTCCCTGGTGGCGCAGTGGTTGAGAGTCCGCCGGCTGATGCAGGGGACACGGGTTCGTGCCCTGGTCCGGGAAGATCCCACATGCCGCAGAGTGGCTGGGCCCGTGAACCATGGCCGCTGAGCCTGCGCGTCCAGAGCCTGCGCTCCGCAACAGGAGAGGCCACAGCAGCGAGAGGCCCGCGTACCGCAAAAAAAAAACCAAAACAAAACAGAAAAAAAGAAAGCTCAAGAGGGAGAAGTGGTTACAGAAGGGAAATTTACAAGGACACAGCAGGTTGTGGGGTGTCACATTTTCATATGATCTGGAGCAGAAGGAAAAGGAGATAGACATGTTGAGGAGTTGGTACTACTGGGACACACATGTGGGCAGACTCAGTGCAAATGTGGCTGTGTGTTAAGATTTATCAGTAATGCTAAAAAGTCTCTGTTCATTAGCCTACCCTAGAAAAGCCATTCCATAAATGTTGGAGAGATTATGGATGGGTGAGTGGGAGGGTAGGTTGATGGAAGGATGGATAGATGGAGGTATGTGGAGGTAAACAGACATGGATGGGAGGGTAGATGAATGGGTGGATCTCTATACCACATCTAAAGATTCATTCTTGGCTTGCAGACAGAAGTACTCTTAAACAGTGGTCATCAGGAATTGGTGTATAGCATTGGAAATGGTACCATAACTAATTTAGTTTTCTGTGTCACTGAAGTATATTTAGACTAACCCATCAGCCCCATATAAAGACTTCATAGTTTCCCATCGAGTCACATTCTTCAGACATTCCTTTATTCTCTCTGCACTCCCTCCCTTAGATATCTAATTTTCTTCCACAGAAAATACCACCTACTAGAAAAGAACGTCAGCATCCCCACCCCAAGCCCAGACCTCTGTCTTGATCTCCCATCCTCTCTCTAGCTGCCTGTTCTGTGTGTTCATCTGGATGTCCCAGTATCACTTCAATCTCTACATGCCTATACTAATGTTGACATCTCCTCCCCCCACCTCAATCCAGCAGTCTTATCTATCTCTTCTATTTCCAAAGCCATAATGTCTCCAAAGTTTTAATAATACACTTAAAATCAATCTTTATTATTTCCTTCCCTCCATATGTGATCAATCACCATGTCATTTTATCCTACGATTACCACGGCCTCTTGAAAATGTTCCCAGCCTTTGATTTCGCCTCTCTACAATCAGTGCCATGCACATATTTATCCATTCACTTATTCATTAATCCTACTCAAAGTATTCACGCCTCTATATTCTCAGAGCTGAGCTCTGCACTGGGAATTAAAGATGAGTAAAACACAGTCACTGACCCGAAGGATCTTAATATCTCAGTAAATACTTCATAAAGTGATACGTTGACTCTGTCTGTCACCTCCTCAAACAATTTTCGGCAGCACTTTATTGTCAGGGATCCACAATCGTTGCCCAAAAGCTGTCTGGGCCCTGGCTGTTGGTTTTTAGTGCAAATTCAATTCTGTGCTTACAGAATAATGACTGTGGGTTGTAACCAGCCGTATCGGAGCCTGGGCCCATGCCCTACACCTCCTCTCAGAATTACGATGCTGAGATTTGGGGTGCTGACTTGGAGCTCAGAGAAATAGCAGAATTGGCTGAAATTAAAATATTGGTGGTGAATCAGATAGTCACCTGGAGCTAGGAAGGCTCATGCTGATAGAGCAGAAAAAAGAATACTACTAATAATAGGAAAAATACTCTCCTGGAATATAAGAAATCCCGAAGTTCAACCCCAAGTTAGCAGTTCCGGCACTTCTGAACCAGGCAGGGCACGGACCCTAAGAACATCACAGTGTTTCCTAGGGTGACCCCCGTGATCCATCCTGCTTAGCATTCCCTCTGATAGGGTTCAGCAAAAACCTTATGAACGAATTTAAAAAAAGAAGAAGGGGAGGGAAGGAAAGGAAAAGAAGAGAGGAAAGAAAGTTACACCGTACGAAGCCTCAGTAAACTAGAGAGGTAAACGGGATCTTTACAGGTCAAGGAGAATGCCCAGTCTCTAGGAAAAGCGCTCTCTCCCTATCATTCTGAAACTCAAATCCCAGAAATCTTAAAAGACTTAAGAGGGAGGGAAAACATAAAGAGACACAGTAGAGAGTGTGAACCCTGATAAGCCAAAGCTCCCTTCTCCCCCAGACTCTGGATCTTCGGCTGGGTTAAGGACTTTGGGCAGGAAATTCCCCGAGGGCTGTAATTGAGCCTATCCACAGGAAGGAGGAGGTGAACTGGGTAAGGGACCAGCTGCAACAAATAAAAAGCTAGATGAGAAGCATAGGCTTGGTGCGTGTCCTTCCTGGACGGAGCACAGGGTCCAGGCCCAGACTGAGGCCAACTTAGGTGAATTCAGTCACAGAAACATAGAGTGTTAGAACTGGAAAAGATCTTTCCATCACATCTGAGGAGCCGGCAGCTGATGAATGTTGAGGGATGAGGACTGCAGCTTCATCCTGATTGGCTGCCAGAGGCTCCAGGAACAGTCATTTCACCTTTTCCCATCCCAAATCATCCTCCAGAAAAAGGTTTATCTAAAACAATAGTTTACTTAATCTTCTTTAAAATTCAAATATAGACAAAAGGTTTAGGTTTGTTAGCCCTTTATCTCTTAACAATATTTTGACTCTGATCAGATGTTACCAAATTTTAAACCCCTAGTCCTGGGAGAGAATGGGGACTCTGATGAGAGACATGGGCTCCTGGGTACTGAGGAAGAAAAACGGGTAAAAGGTGGACAAGTGGACAGGGGCCCAAGACTCTGGGTTTTAGAGGAAAATTTGAATCTAGTGCTGTCACGTGCTTGGGAGCTTGACCCCCATTTTTGTCCCTGACTCTTTTTGTCCAGATTTGTCTTTTGAAGTTGGGACTCACCTACCTTGCAGGGTTGTTAAAAGAATTAACTGAGACGAGGTAGCAGGCACAGGTATTGGTTCTCTTCCATTCCTTTCCTACTTGATCTGGTTTCCCTTCCAGCCGGTCCTAACTCCCCTACATAATGTTGACCACCTTGTTGTCCACCTAATGTTGATGGGCTCTGTCCAGTGACAGTGAAGGATATAGATTTAAATTTGCTTTTCCTTCCTGGCAGCGATTTCTCTCTTGGGGAATAAGAAGAGAAGAAAAGAGAGGCTAAGGCTCTGTATAATCTGTTGAGTGGGTAATGGAACAGCGATGGAGTATTCCATGGCCAACAGGCTACCACTTTGATGACTGGTCCTTCTGCCTCCACCCAGCCCTTCCAACCTGGGAAGTGCCTTGACCACCGGCCAGGAAACCTGAGCTCTGGTCCAGCCTCTACCACTGACTTGCTAAGCAATCCTCAGCATCCTATTTATCCTCTGAGAACTGCATTTCCCAATGTAAAATGGACACAGTAACACATCCCCATCCTCCATATGGCCCACCACACAGACAATCATAAAGGTCACACCAGACAACATATTTTAAAGCTAAAAATGCTTTATAAGCATAAGACCTTATAACTGTTATTTTTATTTGGATGGCTTGAGGGAAGACATGAAAACAATTTGGGAGGAGGGTACTGACTTCAAGAAGAATCTGGCCTTATGAGCCAGAAGGAAGAAAGGAAGGATGGGTTGGGGCAAATTCCACCCCATGTACTGACAACCTGGTATTTCTACATGTGCCTGGAAGAGTTGGGAGGATCAGAAGAAATGTGTATATTTACAAGCTAAGCAAAGAGAAAAATGCCACCATAAAAACCGAGGGGGAGGGATAATATAATAAAACAATATAGAGTGTCCTATAACCACGGGAACAGTAACAACGCTAAAACAGAAATCGTTTATTAAGTTTAAACAACAGTAAATCTGTCAGAACACCCATAGAAACTCTCATCTTATGATAGTAAAAAGCCTCTTCCAGGCCTATTGTCCTATACTTTCATTAAACTACAGTTTTATAAGCTAAATTATTGCCAATTCTTGCTCAATTCCCAGAATAAAATCTAGTTAAACTCTTAATTTGGGAGATACATCTTTTGCAAGTGACAGATCCTTAATGGACAGTTCCCGAAGCCTGATGACTGAGGAGGCAGAGAACCAGGACACAGAAGGGCTGCCCAACAGTTTAGATTTGGGACCTTATCCAGCCGTCCAGGCTACTCTCCTACCAGACCCCCTGGCACCTTCTAACCAAGGGAGAGTGGAACAAGGAAGCTGATGTTTCCCTTTTCCAGCTAAGAGGGTTCAGATCTCAGGGGAAGTGGAAGTTCAAAGCAACCAGCTTCATTCCCTCTTTAGCAAACTAGGTCTACAGTCCCTGCAAATCCCCACGGCCACCCAGCATCACACATACCAAGCAGTACGTAACCAAGGAATTCAGTATTCTGCTGCTGATTAAGCCTGGGTTCTGAACCACTGACCTGATCCCATTCCTGAACTGATTTACTCTCAATTCTCCTTGCCTCTAAATGGATTGCTTGCTTGTTTTGTTGTCTGTTCCCAACTTGCTACTGACTATAATAGTGGTTTTCCCACTACCGTATCCTGGGGTTCTCCTTCCTGAAAGCCTGTCTCCAGCTGCCAGCCTCCCTGGCCAATGCAACCCCAGGAGCCTCTGTTGGACTCTGTCTCCTGAGAGACTGGCCCTCCACCTTCCAGGATTGCCAGGTCTAACAGGCAGGAGCCGGATCAGTACCTGCACAACAGAGAAAGAGGGGCGAGGGGAGTGGGTAGGGATTAGGGTATTGGGAGGGACCTCAGTGCTGCACACTGCCCCAGGCCCTCGGTGCAATGGAGAGTTAGGTATCGGGTAAGTTAATGTCAAGGAGCACACTTTGGATAAAGTTATCCAAGTACCTGTCTGGCTATGACAGCCTGGATTTTTTCCTGGTATCTGATGGACAAACATTTTTGTGGCAGCGTCTCAGGAATATATTTTTGTTTTCAGTGCCACCCACATACCATGTATCCAGTTTCATAAGCTAAATTACATCTACTACTTGAGAACTGCCAAGGATGAGCTTAAGTACTTGATACAGCCACATGACAGTACATTTCACGTTGCTTAGCAGCCCACACAGCAGCCACCGCCCCTCTTCCTTGTATCCAAACCCTGTAGCCCCACTTCCTCCTCCTCCACAGCCTCCCATCTCACCCACACACAAAGGGAAGGTTCTTTCCTGGCCCATCCCCCCACTGCAGGCCCAGCTCAGGCCTGAATTAACCTCGCCTGAACTGACCTTGCCTACAGAGCAAGCTTCTCTTGTCCTTCACAGCCTGATCAGACCTCACCTCTTCCCTGGAGCCTCCCCTGGCTCCTCCATGTTCAAAGTCCTCTCTCTCACCCTTGACATCCCCAGGCACTTTGCTTCTAGCCTCGTTATAGCACAGATCCTTGTCTACCTAGTATAGCCAAAAAAATTATCAGAAGAGAAACTAAGTAACTGGTGTGAACACTGATTTCCCTACATCCACCTCGGGACAAAGGAGCCAACATTGCTTTTTTTTCAAGATCCAAGTTTATCTTTACACACATACATGCACATATGTGCACACACACACACACACACACACACACACAGAGAATTTATATTTCAGACCCACTGAGGAACATAGAGCTGGGGTTGCTGAAAAGGGGACATGGATTTGAGTGCTGAGAGGGGAGAGAGAAGCCACCGACTTGAGGAGAGTGAAGTTTCCTTTGAGACTGGTGTTAAGGCGAGACGCCAGTGGCCTCACTGAGAGGCAGTGCCCTGGGTGGGTGGGGACAGGAGATCTGTTTGGGGCTGTTGGGTGGATGGCTGCGGTCACTGGGGGAGGTACCAGAGGGCTATCCCTGTCACTCCCCCAGAACACGAGGACTGAGAGGCAGACGGACAGGATCATTCTCAACAGGGCCACTGTGAAGGCAAAAGGACAAATGTGAAGATGGACAAATCATGGCCCGAGGACCTGGCTCTCCTGGGCTTGGGGTGCTGTGAAAGCCCAGGATTCATCTATGATCTCATAGAGTAGGGAAGGAACCCCAGGAATGACTGGGATTTAATTTCCCACCAAACAGGCAGATGGAGACTCAGAGCAGATAAATTTTGATCTAGAAAAGTAAAGGATTATGACATGAATTGTATTAAACGTTCCTACCTGCCACATTTGTGTTAAATCACTCGGGGGCATGCTTGCTTTCCCCACTGGATTGGAAACCCTTGGAATCAGGGGTCTTGTCTCTCTCATCCCAGCCTTTTGCACCCCACCCCAAGCTTTCCTAGTCGAAATTATTGAAAGCAGTCCCTGAGGAGGCAAAATAAAACCAAAGGAAATGATGCCATTTCACTGGCAGTTTGCAAACCACAACGGTAAAAGGCGAGTGGCTGGGTCATCTTTCCATAAATCCCCAGTTCTGCTGGAAAAGCAGACAAAGGCAGCTGGGGAGCCAGGCCACTGCTTTGTTTTTGCAACTCTTTCCATTGTAGTGCCTTTTATATACGCAGCCCGGGTGGAATGCATCATAAAAGGTGACATTTTATCACAGCAGTTTGTAAATTTTACAGAAGCAAGGTCCCTGTAAATCACCGGGCTTATTCCCTGGCTGACTTTCTTACAGCAAATCCAGCCATGGATAAACTGTACGCCAGTTTCCTTGAAATTTATCTTTTTTATTCAAGCTGAACTGAACCCTTTTAATATTCTTCTCTCTTCTAATGATAAGGAATAATGATAACCTTATTTTCTATTCAGACAGCTTTAAGGACTCTCATTTCTCTGGAAATGCAGCTCCTATTCAGGGCCTCTTTTCTCCCAGAGCCATTTACAATTTGTTGTGTCAGAAAACATGGGTACCTCCCTGTGCCAAGTCTTTTAAGTCCCTGGAACTTAACTTATTTTTATTCCTCATTTTCCCATAGTGTGTCTGCTTCCTTGGGCCCAGGGCTTTTCCCTCCCGTGACAGCTGCACTGAGACCCATATATTTAGGGTTAATACAGCTATGTGGAATTGCTTGTCTACCCACCCTCCTGTGATGTCCATTACATGTTGCTATTGAGCACTTGAAATGTGGCTAGTCCAAAGCGAGATGAGCTGTATGTGTAAAATACACCTCTAAAATCATCAAAGATTCAGTACAAAAAAAAAAAAAGACAGTAAAATACCTCATTAATAATTTCTATATTGCTTACATGTTGAAATAATAATATTGATACTTCGGTTGTATTAGGTTAAATAAAACATATCAAAATGAATTTCGCCTATTTCTTTGTAGTTTTTTAATGTGGCTACTCGAAAACTTAAAATGACATTTCTGGCTTGCGTCATATTACAGTTGAACTGTGCTGTTCTGAGCACATCCTCTCTCATTGCTACATGAAGTCTCAGCTCCTCCAAGAAGGTGAAACCGAGTGCTCCTAAAACCGAGTTCCCCTGCCGAGTTTATGATTAACCTCTCTATCCAAAATGTTATCCCCTTTCTTGTTGCCTCTGACCTCAATCCTGTGCTAACTTAACAATAATCAAACAGAGTCAGAGGACTAAAAGTGCTGTGGTCAATAACATTATGTCTGGATGTTAACATAAAGACTCAGGTTGTTTCTCCAGGGCAAGGTGAGCTACCAGACCCCCTAGATCATGGGCCACCAGACCAGAGACTTGTAAACTGTAGGCATTTGGCCTCCCAAAACTATGATTAAGAAATGTGACAAGAAGATGATTAATCCCAACTTCTTAGTTCTTCCCCTTTATAAAAACCCGTCACTCAAAGACCAGTTAGGAGTGGATCCAAGACTTGTCTCCCACTCCCTTGCTTGGCACCCAGCAATAAACCCTCGCTTTGCTGCAAACACCCGCCATCAGAGTTTGGCTTTCTGTCCCACGGGCACACGAGCCCTTTTGCTCAGTAACAAAGGCTTCTCCGGCCTCTCTCGTCACCACCTTCTCTTCCTTCTTTGGCTTCTATTTCATTAAGAGTGGAGATCTCATCATTCAGCAGGCGACTGTTAATTTTGTCATCCCAAGTCCACAGGTTTCTCCACATAAACTCCGAGGTTCATGAGAGTTAGTGAGTTGAATTCTCATTATTGCCTTTGATAGTTCCTAGTGCACAATAAGGTGCTCAGAGAATGGATACGGGAACAGATGCATGACAGACAGTTCCTGAACCTTACTGGCATGGGGCCAGGTCACAGAAGTCAGGAACACAGCTATTTACTAGATTACAATCTTGAAAGGAGGGTCGCTGTCCTGATTAGCGTCATATCCTCTAGAGAACCTAACTGAATGCTGCAGACAGAGAAGTGTTTGGGTGGATGCGTACTCAATTGACTGAGGTCATATTGCACCAGAGGAATCCAGCCCGAGGTGAAGGGTTTTCATCAGGCCGAAGAGCCAAGGCAGCCCCAGAACTGGGCTCTCAGGACACCAGCCACAGCCACGGATTAACTCCTTGACTTGTATTGTATTAACTACAATAGCTCTCTCTCTTCTCTAGGCTATTCGGTATACTCTTACCCAAACTGCCTTCCCAGAACAATGCTTCTATCACATCCCTACCTCATTCAAGAGTCTACCATGACTCCCTGTTGCCACAGGACAGGGTCTGAACCCTTCAGTGTGTCAGTTTATCACCCTGGCCTCATCTTACACTCCCCAGTATGTTCCTTCCAGTTAGTCTCCTGCCTGTTCTAGAAATGGCCCAGGATGTGTGTCCAGGATGATCTGTCTTCTTACGTTAGCCTCCTCCTTCTTCTATCTCTGCCCATCTGGGACTTCTGCCTGTGCCTAGAATCTCAGTTAAAACTGCACCAGCTTCTCCATGAAGCCCTCCCAGCTTCCCAGCCCTGAACACCTACTATCCCACCTGGAATCCCTATTGAGTTCAGCATATTGACATCATGTTGCTGCGGCCAGATGGAAATGCCACTCATCTATAGGAACTGTAGCTCATAAACTCTTGCAGAGGGCTAGACATGTCGTACTGCTGATTAAGTTTAGGCAAAATCGAATTAAACCAGTTAAAATATTACTAACCCCCAAATGGTAATATCTAGTGTCTCCACATGACTCGTGGGGAAGGAGGTGAGCCCTGGAAGTAGCACAAACCCCAGCAGTGGCTCGTCCTACAGCGCCCTGGAGGGGAAGAACTCCGTCTTATGCCTGAAGAGGGGAACAAGCAAGACTAAACAGGGAGCCACACTTCGGGGGACCTTTGGTGACTGCGACCCTGAGGCCACTCTGAGCTTTCTCTAGGGCCACAGCAACCCCAGTGGAGTCTTTGAAACTTAAAACCATAAGCAGTCAAATAAATTACCTAACCTGATCCCTCATTTTATACATGTGAAAACAGAGACCTAGGACAGGGGAAAATGACCCTGCCTGAGGGCCCAGGAATAAGTGGTGATAGGAATCAACCCTGACTGCCAACCTGGTGTGAGGGTCTTTTCCCTCCTACACACAAGAGTCCTGAAGGCTGGTCAAAGAACCAGCTGTTTCAGTACCACCCAGGTAGCTCTTCTAAGAAGACAGAGTATGGGATCCCCATCTACAGAGACTCAGAATCACTAGAGCCGAGTGAGGCTGGGAATCAGTATTTTTTTTCAGTTCCCCAAGTGACTGTGACACATTGCTAAGTCTGAGAGTCACTGAGCTCACTTGCTTTTGCTGGGCCTTCCTGGGACTGATGGTCCAGGAGTCCTGCACTTTCAGGGAGCCCCTGCTAGTGAAGGGAGTACCAGAAGATGAGGGTTGAAACAACCCTGCCCATGGCTCACTGGCCAGTCTCTACCCCCAAGACCACACAGAGACCACAGGTGTGGTCAGGAGAAGGTAGGGCTGGGGCAGGGAGGGGAGGAGAAGGAGGCCAGGGGAGGGGCAGCACCTCTGCCCAGCCCCATGAGGCTATTTCCTGGTATTGACTTCCCACTGTATAGGCCATGTGGTTAAAAGCTAAATACCTTAATCAGGAGAGCAATGAATAAACACTGGAAAAAACCATTAAAAGCTATTAGGTTCTCCAGCAAATCTGCTCCTGGGCATATATTTGGACAAAACTATAATTCAAAAAGATGCATGCACCCCTATGTTCATAGCAGCACTATTCACAATAGCCAAGGCATGGAAACAACCTAAATGTCTAAATGTCCATCGACAGATGAATGCAGAAAGAAGATGTGGTACATATATACGATAGAATACTACCCAGTCATAAAAAAGAACAAAATAATGCCATTTGCAGCAACATGGATGCAACTGGAGATTATCATACTAAGTGAAGTAAGTCAGAAAAGAACAAATACCATATGATATCGCTAATATGTGGAATCTAACATATGATACAAATGAACCTATCTCAGAAACAGAATCACGGACATAGAGAACAGACTAGTGGTTGCCAGGGGGAGGGGGCTGGGGGAGAGATGGAGTGGGAGGTTGGGGTTAGCAGATGTAAGCTATTATATATAGAATGGATAAACAACAAGGTCCTACTGTATAGCACAGGGAACTATATTCAATATCCTATGATAAACCATAATGGAAAAGAATATATATTAGAAGAGAATGTATATATTTGTATAACCAACTCACTTTGCTGTAGAGCAGTAATTAACACAACATTGTAAATCAACTATACTTCAATAAATAAATAATAAAATAAAAGCTATTAGGTTTTGGAAATTACAGAGGATTTCCATGGCCTGGAAAATTCAGAGAAAGTTACAGAGCAAGAAGAGAACTCTGTGAACTTCCCAACATGCTTCTGTATACAAGGTACCTTGTCTTCCAAGGGGCTCTCGTCAACTGGATCCAAGCTGACCACATACCCCGCCTGCCTGCTCCGCAAGACACCTCAACTGAAAGCACTGCATAGTTATTCAGGGCCTGCGGGCTGCCTAGGGTATTATTTCCACGTGTCAGCCAACAGGCCTGAAATACCTTGACCTTAGTGTGGTGGACAGACTGAGGACTTGGAACGAGAAGGAATGAGTATGGATTCTAGCTCTTTTGCTTTTTATCAGAAAGATTTATCCTTTCTAATCTCAGTTTTCTCAGCTGTAAAATGGAAAAGAAAAAACATCCTGCCTCTGATATAATATTCTCAGAAACATCAGTTTCTTTTCTGGATTCTTTTTCTAGGTAAACAGCATTTGCAGAGATTCACATGTATGTACACACATACCCTGATCACTAAAAATTATCTGGAACCTTTCCTCTTAAAGTGTGATCCGTGGCCCAGCAGCATCAGTACAACTCAGGAGCTTTTTAGACATACAAATTCTCAAGTCCTTCCCCAGACCTACTAAATAAGGTTCCTCAGGTATTTCTCATGCATGTTAAGCTTTGAGAAGCCCTTCTCTAGAAGGCTGATTGGATCTGGACATGGGACATAGCTGAAGAGGCTGGGGGCGCATTTTAATCCTGAGTTTAGGGGATCAGAATACAGTCCGCAGCCTTGGCTTCCTCAGCAACCTGCTTTTAATCTAAGGGACCTGTGAAGGACTGAGGTACCAGGCTAACCAGGCCACAGGCCAGTGTGGTCCACTCTACTCACCACTGCATCCCGACCTTAAAATAGCTGAGCCCTGGGGGTGACAGTCTCCTTGCAAGGAAATCAGGTCACACTGTACGTATGCTTTTGCATACAATGAATGCCAGGTTTTAGTATTAGCTCAGATAGGAAGATGTACCTACCCTACAACTGGAAAGAAGGGGTGCCTGATGCGTGATGCACCCTTGATGAACTAGTTCTTGAAATACGGGAAGGAATGAATAAAATAGAAAGGAGATGAGGGAAGGCACTCCAAAAGCAGGGGAAAGCGAGAATGAAGGCCATGAGAAAGAAGGTGCAGAAAGGAAAAGACAGCACTGAGAAGTCAGTTATGTCCAAGCAGAGGATTAGAGATGGGGAATTGTAGAAGGCAGACAGAGAGAGAAGGGCCTTGAATGCCAGGCTAAGAAGTTTAGATTTTATCCTATAGTTCACGAGGAGCCTCAAACGTTTATGTGTTTTCGTTTTTTTATTAATTTGTTTATGGGAAAGATGTTGTCTACATATATGTTGAGAGATAATTCTTCATGAGTCTGATGTTTATGCACATCTCAAACTATCTCTTCCAGAATGTTCGACTAGCAAACAACTTTGGAAACTAGAGACAGTGTATCCCTCCACGTCAGAGGAAGGATCTGTTTCCTGGCCAATCTGGGAAAGTTTAAAGACCCCTCTCCAGAGACATTCCAGGGTAGTAGAGGTAAAGACTTCTTCCCAACCTGAAAAACACTGGTTTACTAAAGAAAGATCTAAAGAGACTAAAGAGAGGTCTCTTTCTTTTGGAAGTGAAGGATGGGCAAGTTGCCAGAGGCCCTATATAAGATCAGAGCTTCCTTACTGTGGAGTTCCTCTCCTGTAATGCACCCTACCACATGCGCAGTTACTATCTGGCCCTCACCGTATCACCACGTGCAGATTGGGGCTTGGAGAACTAGAGCTAAGAAGTTGCAGGTTTTTCTGTACATAATGAACTGTCTTTGTGTCTGACCCAGAGGTCTTCTGTTTTCTGTTAGTACACACACATATACACAGAGGACATGCAATGGCAGGATGACTCGTTAGCTTGCATGTAGAATAAAATCTCAGACCCTTCACTGTTTCTGACCTAACATAGTGGGCTTAAAATAATTAAACGGAAAATACAATGCCCTTGATCCAGGGTAGACAAAATATATGATGTCCTGTTCATCAATACCAGATGATAAAAGAATTTCATATAATTTGATGCACGTCTATAGACAGTGATTAAACTTCCTAGCTATTGTTCTCATCTGGTCAACAAAATTTAGGGTTGGTAAACTTGTTGCCACAGAACAATTCTGAGTAGTTCAGCCCTGTGCAGAGATATAAAACCCAATAGGCTTTCCCAATACCAAAGAAGTGGCAGGCATTGTTTAAAGTGTGAATTAGAAGTTTTAGCATGATATTAGGAACGGGAATTAAGGTAACTAGAGCTTCAGAGAAGTGGTCCATTTAGAAATCCAGTCTGAACTTGAATAACTATGTAAAGACACTGAATAGTCTCCTTCATTGATACTACAGTTCACCATTCAATTAAAAGAACTTTCTAAGGCAGTTTAGTATGGAATGCAAAGTGCAGGGAAACATAGACAAGAAATTAAAAATTAAAGTGTTGAAAGAAGAGAAGCTGAATAGAAACTAGAAATGTCTCAAATTTTTTCCATTTCTTAGTAAGGAGAGATGAGGTAATAAAAATCATACTATACTATGGTTGTAGTTCTGCCTATAAGCTATATTTAAGTTAAGTCCTCTGTAAATTGTATATCCATTCTACAGAGTGGGTTCAGTCGTTCAAAATGAATCCTTTTATCCAATCCTAAGGGAAGAGCACTCTTTCCACCAATTGTAAGAGAAAGTCCTGAAGCAGATCGACAAACATCTCAGTTAAGAGTCAGCAAATGGTAACCAGTGGAGACATAAAAAAGCATATTTCAACTTGTGTTACAAGAACATAACTAGAGTATTTATACACCATAGCTCTGGATCTACCACCAACCTGCTCTACCCAAAGCCACGAAACTCCTTCCGTTATACAATAAAAAGCTCCTTGACACCCAGCATCTCCTCCACTGCCCTAACAACTTCACCCCCTCTGTTCTCATCTCAAGTCCCCAGACTATCGCCCCACACACTGCATAAGGCAGAGCCAGTTCACCCTATGCTTTTCCTCTTCATCCCAAGTTTTCATAATTCACCCGAGAAAGCGTCATCTTAGTTCAACAAATGCAATTCTTGCCTCCTCCTATCTTTCAGGAAAAGGGCTGTTTGGAATTTGGGTTGTCAAATCTAGTCTCAGATGTATACTGAGAAGCATCGACATTCAGATCTCCTCCAGGAAAACGTCAACATAAGAAAGGTCTGCTTTACTCCTAGAGATATATCCACGAGGATAGATGGTTCCCCAACTCCCATCAGTCCCCAAGGACAACACTAGCCATAAGTAATAAGAGTGATAGGAAAGGGCACTTGATGGGAAGTAAAAAAACATTGCATTCTAAAAATGGCTCCGTTGCTAGACAACTTTGAACTTTACACAAACCACTTGACTTCTCTGGGCCTCAGTTTCATCTGAAAAATGAGGGTGTTTCATTAAAAAGCTACATCTGTATAAATAAGAGGAGTGAGTAGTGACCTACACGAAGAAAATGAAAGGGCATCCCCCAAATCTCCCATATCCCCAAATAATAATAGGAAATAAAACCTAACACAAAGATATGCTTTACAACTGTCTTTGGTCTTTTCCATATCCTTTGTCCATTTGACCCTGACAACTAGATAAACTAAAAGAACCACTTTTTAGGTACATGTCCCAGGTGAGGAAACAGAAAAATCACAAGACTAGTCAAAGGGAGAACTTGCACCCAAATTAAGTATACACTAACTCCCAGCCTAGGGCGTTTCATCTACCTCTTAGGGGTTCTAAGTTCTAAGGAAGTCACAACCCTCAAGTTCTATGGAAGGGGAGCGTTAGAGGCCATATCATTTTGCTTCAACTTCGAATGTGAGTCACTATTTATGGTTTTCTACTCCACCAACACGGCGACTACACCCAGCTCCTAACCCATTCACACAGCAATAGGACATGCTATTCTTTAGAACAGAACAGGAGCAGAAGATTCCCTTTGAAGCTTTCGGGGTGCTCTCTCTGGAGGACCATTCTTGCAAATCTATTTGAAAAGACTAGGGATGTCACAAATCTGGAGCATTTCCATCATCTTGGAACCCTTGTAATAAATTTGTCAAAGGATAAAAATATTATGCATCTAAAATTTTGGATGCAAATAAAATGTATATAAAATACCTGGAAAATTAGCCAAACTCTACTTGCAACAACTAATGATGTGACTTCAGTGTGATTCATGTAGCGCTATTGTTGGTTTCCTTTTCTAGAATTCAAATCACTCTTCTCAAGCCTGCCAGCTTCGATTTTATATGCTCTAAATTGAAACCAGCATTTCTCTCCTTTCATTTCTCAGACCCTCGACTTGATTTTTGAGTCACAACTACTTTTTCTTAAAGTGTGAAGGAAATTTATTTTAACTCTGTGACCCTCCACAAAAAAAGATGTTTGATTGGAAAATAAAATACAATGTTATTTTTATCTAATAGGGAAAAACAGTGTTGTTAATAATTTACAGGAATAAAAAAACACCCATTCAACTATGGGGTAAAGTGAATGTCTTAAATGTTCTGTGTGTAGATTTAGAACAACTTTTTGACAAAACAGAACAAAGACTCTAAAGTGGCACTGCATTTTCAAGTCTATAATTACAAGATGTAGTTACTTAATTACACGTTATTGGTACCTAATTACAGAGATCTGCACTAATTTTGTAATTCTGCTTAATTACACTAATTAAGCCAATAATCAACCCACAAAAAAATACAAAGACTTTTGTATGAAGAAAATCCTTAGTAAACTGGATTATACGTAGCAAGAAAGAACCTTTAAAAGCAAAGCTATTTCTCATACTTGTGCCACCCACAACATCCCAACCTGTAACTACTGCCCCAAAATGTGCCTCTACACAGATCCACTTCCAGTGTAGACTCAGTCATGGGTTGAGAAAAACAGTGGCTTAGAACAAGAGAAGGAAACTTTGAGATCTACTTCTACTCTCTGTCTTTATAATCAAGGGAAGTTGAGCCCCTGTGAAGCTACCCAACTTGTCTAAATTACACAACTAGTGAATGGCAGAAATGGACTTGGAACCCAGTTTTCTTGGAATCCAGTTTTCTAAGTTCTCAGTTCAATGTCCTTTTCCTTCACTAAGTCTTCAGGCAGGAAGCCTCGGATTCTTCCGGTCTGAGATTCTGATGTCTCTGAAACCAGGGCAAGTGAAGATATTAATCTGAACACATTGTGTCCAAGATCCTGCTTTCTCTGTTTAACTCAGTGTTATCCAACTGAGACTAGATTTGACAACCCAAATTCCAAACAGCAGCACCTTAAATAGATAGGGATTTTTATTTTCCTCAAGTAATGTAAGTCCAGGCGAAACAGATGAGAGCTCCACAAAGCCTATCTAGACTCAGGCACTTCTAGCTTTCTGCTTTGCCATTCTTAGGATTTGAACTTTGTCCTTATTCTCTCAGAATAGCTGCTGAATCTCCATCCATCATGTCTGTATTCCAGGCAGCAGGAGAAAGTCAAAGGGGTAGCAGCAAGCAGGAAGCACTTAATATAAGCAATATTAAGGAAGTAGCGTTTTCCCAGAAGGCTTCAGCTTACTTCTTATGAGCCAGAACTTTGTTGCATGGGTACCACTTGCTGCAAACTAGACTGGGAAATGAGGTTCTTTAACTGAGCACGTGCCACTGAGCACAAACCAAACCGAGATTCTACAGGAAGAAACAAAGAGAGTATAAGTATGACTAGGAAACCAACAGTGCCACATTCAGTCAGTCTGTCCTTACAGGTGTTATATATAAAGAAAGGAAACAAAGATAAAGAGATGCCAGCCCTGGTATAACAGAAAGGACACTATGTTAGAAATCAGGGAAGCCGGGCCTCCATTTCTTCCCCTAAAAAATAAGAGGGCTGGACAAGAACAGTGAGGCCTAAGATTTTTTAGCAATAGAATCTATCTTTCAAAGGGGCTCTTGTGTAGAAACCCTAACTATAAAACAGGTCAAAGCAAAGCTGCTTCTCTCTTGGTGAAGCTGGATGAGGAAGCAGGGAGGTGGCCTGTGGTGGACACTGCCATGTGCCACCCAGAATCCTTTTAAGGAAGAACTTGATGCCACATCTGCTGGGGCTGAGGATAACAGACAGCCTTCAGCTGCAGCTTCAGGGATGGCCTCAGCTGCAGAGAGGTCCCTCAACCAAGATCACACTCCCTTCCCCGGGGCAGCCCACATTCAATGATGGCCCAGACATCTTGGCCCAACTCAGGACAACTATGAAGGACCATTCGAGCTCCAGACCCCTGAGCAGTTGACTGGCACCACTGTTGGGCTGCATCACAGCTCGGCTTCTCCCCCTGCCCACGCCTGCTTTCCCACACCCCAACGCAGGGATCCATCCCAAGGCTGCTCCTTAATAAACATCCTCCACTTTAAACTCTAGCTCTCTGGGTTGGCTTCCTGGGAAACCCAACTGGCTACAAAGAGGTCAGCAGACTGTCCTTCAGTCTCCCCCTCTACCCACCCACAACAGCTCCTGCCTGAGCTAAACCCTAGTGCTCCGTGGAACCCAGTGTGAAAACCACTTCACTGATTCCTCCAAAAGTTCAAATGCAACAACGCTACAAATCTAACAGGGGAAGGCCAGAGCGCTGAAGAAGTCCAGGGAGAGCTAGAAGCTGAGATGGCCAATCTGGGGGGACTTCCTGGGAAAGGTGAATTAGAGCAAAGAAATGGAGGCGCAAGAAATAACAAGCTGTACCTGGGAGGAAAAACCATATATGGAAGGACGATAATCCTAACCTCAGTAACTCCCGACAACTGCAGTGCACGTTAGCGTGTATGAGATAGCTTAATATACAGTCATCAGCTTCACAAATTATGGACAGGTAATATAGTGGCCACTGCCCATTTGTTTTGTTTTGTATTTGACCACCCAGCGTCCGAAAACCTTCCTGTTGAGGGGATTCTCTGGGACTTTTGGGAGATACCATAGAAGCCGAAAGAGCAGACATTCTTTCTTCCTGCTTTCACCGGCTTGGGCCTAGCATAGGGTCCAGATGCAGCGATCACGTGCTCCTTCCCGGGCCTTTGAATCTGTGAGGAGTGACTCACAAACACAAGAGACAGTTGACAGTCATTCAGGGGCAGCAGTGAGTGAAGAGCACCAGAAGGCAGGAGCGACATGGGCATCCTCACCAGAGGGCTCCCGGCTATGACCTGGGCTGGGATCTCTGCTTCGTGGCCCTTCCTGGTTTCTGCCACTTTCCCCATTGATTCTAGGAGCTCCCTACATCCTCTAATACACTGCTTTTCTGCATCCATCAGCCAAAGTCTGTGTCTGTTGTTTTCAGTAGAGAACTCTAACAGGTACAGATAGGTTTTGAAGCCCCCTTTTACAGATAAGGAAAATTAGATCCAGAAAGACTGACATTTTCCCAGGACCCCACAGCTAGCATGTGGCTAATGCTTTATCCATGACACTCAGTTTTCAGAATTACCAGTAAGTAATGTCTTATGAACAGCCTGTGCAGCTGTCACTGCTCTGACTTCTCTTCTGAAAACGAACACCTTTTTGATTGTAGGTTCTGCTATCAGATTTAAACACCTAATATCCAATTCTATTAAAAATTGATATTGTCAGGAATATATGTAATCTAACTTCTTTGCTAATTAGCAGCCTGTTTTCTCTCAGATACTTGTCAAGCCTCTAGGGAGGGCTTCTCCAGGAAGGATAGAGTTTTTGAGAAGCCTTTGCAGTAATTACAGTGCATCGCGCATATTCATGGCCTGGCTTCCTTCTTTGGAGAGGCCAATCAGAAGAGTGCTGGTGGAAATCTCTCCCCTGATCAGCCAGAGAAAGTCACTGCCTGGGACTCCTGGCCTATGTTGTATGTTCTTATAAGAAATAGGGCCCCCTGTTCCCATCCCTGGCCAAGAGGCAATTGCAGACCAGTTCACAGCCTGAGGCTGAGAGGGTGCAGAGGGTTACCCCAGTGGCTGCCTTCCAGGTACTGTAGGGCAGAAAGGGGTCCTTTGAATCACAGAATCTCAATAATAAGATGGACTCTAACAATCACCTTGAGAATTACAACCAACCTTCCCTGACTCGATTCCACCCCTACTAACAGCTTGCCCAGCTAGATCTGAATAGCACTGGAAATGCACCCGTTCCTGCCTTTGCAAAGCTCCATCCATCAGAAAGTTCGTGTTTATTTTGATTCCAAATTTGTCTGCCCACAGTTTCCACACATTGGGGTCAAACAATCCAATTATGTTTTTCACATGAAAATTAAGTCTCATCCCATATACCATGTGTCTTTGAATATTAGCGGAATCCTTTCCCCCACCTCTACCCAAAGACTTGCAGTTTGTCCTTACAACCCAGCTCGAGCTCCTGCAGGAATCTAGTGACGCTGTCACCACCAGCATCATCACCAGGCTGTGCTTCCAGCGTTCTGTGTTCATACCGTCATCACAGTACATGTCGGGCTGCAGCCCCCCGATTTCTAGTTTAGCCCCACTAGACTATGAGCTCCTTGAGGGATGTGTCTGTTACTATAGATATCCCCAGCGTTCTGTGTTCATACCGTCATCACAGTACATGTTGGGCTGCAGCCCCCCGATTTCTAGTCTAGCCCCACTAGACTACGAGCTCCTTGAGGGATGTGTCTGTTACTATAGATATCCCCAGCGTTCTGTGTTCATACCGTCATCACAGTACATGTCGGGCTGCAGCCCCCCGATTTCTAGTCTAGCCCCACTAGACTATGAGCTCCTTGAGGGATGTGTCTGTTACTATATCCCCAGCATATAGCCATATGAATAAATAATGTCAAATAAATAACTTTTTAAAACATGACTAATAAGGGTCGCCTCTGAGACTTCTTCAGGCTTCTTCTTTCCCGTGTACGGTGTTGAATTTTCTTGCTGCCCCAGGCATCCTCTACAGGCAGCCACGTGAATCTCCCAGTCCCCCAGCTATAGGGAGTTTGATCAGTCAAGGGCCCCAGCTGCTGCCTCAGAAATCCACTCCCATGTTTGCACTAAGACCACACTCCCACCAGGCTGCTCCCAGCCAACGATCAAGTGCGTTAGGAATATTAAATCCTGGCAAAACACAGGATGCTCAGACAGCTGACTTCGGCTGGAGGACTCCCTGAGGCCCTTGCCAACCCTTCCTTAGCCTGCATGACAGTCTAGAATGCTTCGACCCAACCTTTCTCCCCTCTCTCCTGCAACTGGGGTAAGACTTATATTGTGGTCTGATGGCTCTCCCAGCCTTCCCTGACTCTCTCCCTATTATTCTCCCAAGGAATTTCCCTTAATAAAATTATTACGTTTAACCTCATTTTGGCATCTAGTTCTCAGAGGTCCCAGATTAACACATCCATCCAATTCTACAGGTACATCCTTCGTCTATACATTAACAGCTCTATAATCAGAACAGCACCACACAGTCATCTCCTTCTTCATTCTAGGAACTATGCCTTCATTAATACAACCTAAATGGCACTCGCTTTCTCAGCAACCACTTCACACTGCTGACTCACATTGAGTGTAGTGTCCAGCAAGCCTACTTTTGAATTAGACTAGTCTTAAGCCTAAAACGTCCTTTCTCACCTTCACCGCCAACCCATCCCTAGTCCTGATTCCTGGTTAAGATCCACTACAACTATCACTTCCTGTGAGAAGCTTTCCTGACACAGTACCTCCCTCCCTCCCTTCCCTAACATTCAGCATGTACCACTATTACATAAAATTGTGCAAACTTTTCTTTAAACTTCTGTCTCCCCAGAAGAAAGGGCAAAGATCATATCTTACTCTTCCCCTAAGTCCTGTGCCCAGATGGTAGAGGATGGTTGTCTATTTGATCAATAAACAAATGTCTTGGGCTTCCCTGGTGGCGCAGTGGTTGAGAGTCCGCCTGCCGATGCAGGGGACACGGGTTCGTGCCCCTGTCCGGGAAGATCCCACATGCCGCGGAGCAGCTGGGCCCGTGAGCCATGGCTGCTGAGCCTGCGTGTCCGGAGCCTGTGCTCCGCAACGGGAGAGGCCACAGCAGCGGGAGGCCCGCGTACCACAAAAAAAATAAATAAAAAAAACAAACAAACAAAAAAAACAAATGTCTTTCCTCTTTGTGTAATTTTAAAGCTCCTGGGGACAGAAATCAGGTCCTGTCTCTTGAATCCCCTAGAGTGCCCTGCTGAAGGGTGAGCACATGCAGGTAGTCAACAATATATACTGCATTGAATTGAGAGGCTTTTAGGCACTTCAGTCCCATGTCAAAGCCCAGGACAGAAAGGATGCGCAGGGCAAAGGAACCAGGTGGAGAATGAGATTGAATATGCTGGGCTTTCCTGTGTGGGGGGAGGATCTCGTCCCTGGGCTGCCATTCCGGACCCTTGACCCCTCCCAATCTGGACTCCATAGAACAGCCATAATAATCTTTCAAAAGCCAATCAGATGGTGTCACTTCTTTGTTCAATCCCTTTGATAGCTTCCATCGTATTGAAGACAAAAGTCCAAACTCAGTTCCGGAGCCACGAGGCTTGCGTGGCCTTCCAGACTTTGTCGCATACCACCGTCTTCCTGCAGCGCCAGAGCCAGTGCTCTGACCTCCTTTCAGTCCCCCAAACCCAACCTGCTCTCTGCTCCCAGAGCCTTCGCACGCTGTCCCCCCTCCTAGAACCCTTCCTCCTGCGTGACCATCTCCTTCTCCTTCTGCATCCAACTCAAACGCCTCCTCTGCTGCCCATCACACCTGGAATCCGCTAGCGCCACACCTGATTCATTTCCTTCATCATGATTAACCACTGAGTGTCCAGGGTCCCTCTCCTCAGAAATAACTTGCCACCGGTCCCCTCAGCACAAGCAAAGCTCGGGATGGCTCCTGGAAAGACTCGGACCCCCCCACCCAGCTTGGCCACTCCTCTCTCCATTCATTCTCAGACTCGAAATGTCCACCCAACAGCCTCTGCTTTGGGCTCCCTGACCTAAACCAGGGTGAATCCCTGTCAAACCCATAGGTTTTAAACTACCGGTTACCTAGGAGACTTTTCAGAGCTTCTCCACGCCTCCCGGAAGCCAAATGAGGCCTGTCTGTAAAGGGAAGGAGGACACCTAACGAGGCCCTCTTTCTGCCTAAAATTACTGTGTGGCCATTTCCACGCTTCAGAAAAGCACATGCTGAGCTTCCTCCCCACAAAGCTTCCCTCAGGAAGCGAGGTGTGTGGCCGCGTGGCCTCGGACCCCAAACCCGTTCAGGAGCACCTACATCTACCCTCCAAACCCAGAGATGGAACAGGGCCCAACAGTAGCTCTAAACTCTTTTGCTCTCCTCTTGCAATCCCCTCCCCAAAACACCTCACCAGCAGCCCAGAAAGGATTCTTATGTCCAAAAACGACTCAGTCATCCCATGCATTCTCTCCTACTCTAGGACTCATAAAGACTCTTTAAGTCATTCACATACTTCCCTTCATACTCAAAGCTTTGGGAACGTAAAAACAGTAATAACTTTCTCCTCAAGCATCTGGCTCCTTAAAAACTCAGGGCAAGAAGAAACGGTATAGGAGAAAGAAGACAGTTAGGGGCCTTCACAAAAAGGTAAGAACTGAGGCAGACTTTGCAGGCTGGGTGAGACTTAACTAGGCGACCTGAGGCAGGCAGAGGGGTGAGCCCCTACCAAGAACAGATGTGGGGATGGCATGACCGAGAAGGATAGAGCCATCTGGGGAGAAGGGGAAAGGGGACTGGAGAGGCATGGGGTGGGGAGATCGGAGGAGACACTGAGAGACTGGAGGAGAGTGGACTTCAAGGCACAGTCATGGGTAGGTCATGGTCGGCTCTGGAACAAGGAGGGACATGTGGACAGCAGGATCTTAAGAACACTAATTGGGTGACTCTGGAGTGGCCTGGATGAGCCAACCACTCAACTCATTCAAAAGTGATTGTGAGTAAATAGCCAGTTATACATATTGACTAAGTGACCCAGTTGCAAGATACTTTATGCTGAGTTTGGTACCGAACCAGTGCAGCTATAAGACACAGGTGAGGGCTTTCCTGGCAGCGCAGTGGTTAAGAATCCGCCTGCCAGTGCAGGGGACACGGGTTCGAGCCCTGGTCCGGGAAGATCCCACATGCCGTGGAGCAACTAAGCCCGTGCGTCACAGCTACTGAAGCCCACGTGCCTAGAGCCGGAAGTTTTGTGAGCTGAAGATCAGACTGCTTAGTACAGCGCCCCTCCCTAAAACTCTATGACAGGACGGGAGGGGTTTCCTCTTCCTGGCACACAAAACGGATGCCAGAGACCAAAGACTCCTGAGGCACCTCTCTGCCTGAGGCTACACAGACATCCAGAGTATCTGTCACTTGCTACAGCCTGCAGTTAACGTCCTCAATGTCAAATCTGGACGCCTTCTTGGCAGCACTCCCTCCACGTTAACCTTGGGGCAGGTGAACATGCTAGGCATTCCAGGCATTCAGCGTCTTGGAATGATGCCAGGGGAATACCCTCTCTCCAGCTTACTCTCTTTCCTTTTCCCGCTGGGTACATCTAAAATACCGGACAAACCTTCGTTCCACAAAAGTACACGAAGACAATCAGTGGAAAATACAACATTACACATATTTCTAACATTGCGGATGCTGCTGCAAAGACACATGGGAATTCCTGGGATACATCGGCCTGGAAAAGCCATTGCCCTCACCCGCCTCTGAAACAGGCAGAAGCGTTCTGCTTTGTGAGTCAGGGCTTCTCTGCAGACGTGATGTCTGCCTGGCCCAACACATCCCTCACAACATGGGCTCCTCTCTGCGGTAGCTAGCACCTTCTGGCAAATCTAAGAGTCATGCCCCCATGGTGACCAATTTAGCTGCCTATCTTGGTTCATGACTTTTCATCACAGAACAAATCCGGCCGCTACAGAATGGGTGGGAGAAATGTAATCCCCTTCACGGGAGTGTGCTCTCTTTTCTCTGTTCTTCCCTTCTCTTGTTAGAGTCCCAATAGCCACTGGAACCACCAAGGTGTCCACTTCTCCACAGTCTCCTGTTTCACTATATTAAAGCTGTCAATTCTGAGGCATTCTAAGTAATACTGCCCAACCTATAGTCTCTGCTCAAGGGAAAGGCATAGGGAGCCGTGTTTTGTCCCACAAGTGCCTTCCCCACCCGTCCCCTGGCCATAGCTTATGGGGCCAGAGGTGAACTCTTGAACCAAAGACAACCAAACAGCAGGCTGGTCAGCAGCCCATAAAAAACACTTTCTATCTCTGAAATTTAAGCTAAGAAACATGGAAAAGACTGCTCCGTCATTAGCAGGAGCCCAAACTTTAAAAATGCCTTAAGGGGCTTCCCTGGTGGCGCAGTGGCTGAGTCCGCTTGCCGATGCAGGGGACACGGGTTCGTGCCACGGTCCGGGAAGATCCCACATGCCATGGAGCGGCTGGGCCCGTGAGCCATGGCCGCTGAGCCTGCGCATCCGGAGTCTGTGCTCCGCAACGGGAGAGGCCACAACGGTGAGAGGCCCACGTACCGCAAAAAAAAAAAAAAATGCCTTAAGGTAGAGTGCAGCCAGGGCACGCTGAAGCCATGTGCAAACCACATAGTTATGAGGAAGAAGAAACTACGAGTAAGAACTAGAGGACCTAGTGACAAGGATGAGGTAGAACCGTCACACAGAGGGCGGTGACGATGTCACATGGAGGAGGAAAAACCACGCAGCCCGTAACGGTGCACCTCGACCCTGGGGTGTTTTCCATTCCAGGTGAGGTCCAGGTTCCTGTGGCCTTATCCCTTTTCCTCTTCCCTGGGGCTCTGCTCCTTGTAGCCAGAAGAGCCTCCCCCTACGCACACACTCCCATATAACTCATACTCTGTTCTTCTATCCATGTGCTCATGTTAACCTAGGATCAGCACGACTAGCCAGAAGTCTCTGGCTGCAGCAGCAACGTGGCCCTCCACCGGAAGAGTGCTGACCTTCTAGAACCATCCTCAGCAAGTGTCCCCAGGAAGGAGACTAGATGCTGCCCACCACACGCTTGGAGAGCGAGCCTCCTCAAACGTTTCTTCTGCTCCACACATGAGAGAAGAAATGGTTAAACTCTGAGGCCCTGCATAGACATTATCTTATTACTGTGGAAACATCTGTGATTCACATCCTCATTAGATAAAAACATTGCAAAGGCTTTTAGGGTTTGGGGGGAAAACATCACATTGCAGCAATAATGACACAGAGGAACGTTAGCTTTTCTGTTTGTTCATTCAGTCCAGAGTCAGAAGCAGCAGCAGCTCCTATCAACTTATAGAAATTCCTGAATGGCAATCCTGCCACTCAGAGTCGAGATAAATGAGCTCTGTGGGTGCAGAGAGATAAGCACAGAGCTGTGAAGTATATGCCTAAACATGTGTGCTTCTGGCGAACTAAAATTATAGCTTTTCGTTACATTAGTTTTATCTCCTGGCTAATAACCAGGATGTAGTCAGAAAGTCAACAGCAAGTTCAAGCTTAGTCAACAGTTATCAGTGGTGTGTGGACATTCAGAACAGAGTGTCTTCATACCACTTCAGATAAGGGTAAGTAAACTCCAGTTCTAGGTTTTCTGTACTCATCGAACGTAACACTTGTCAAGTGGGGTCCATAGACCCCTGTTTCAGAATAAGCCTGTGTGGCTGTTAAATTTTCAGGTTGTGGGGCCCCAGTCCACCCAGAACTACTGAATCGGAATCACTGGGGATGAGTCCCAGGAAACTACAATTTTAACAGGCACCCAGGGGATTCTTATGCATCTAAGGAAGAGCTGGGAAAAGAAAGAAAAGGCTAAAAGCAGGGTGAGAGACAAGGAGACACACAGAGCTGAAGGCAAGACCAAGAGAGAGGTCCCAGTCATTACCCCAGCACACCTCCCACAGCTGCCCTTAACAAGCTCTGCTCCTGCAGGTTCAAGGTCAGTCCTGCCAAGGCTTGTGCCCACAAGAGCCAGAACTGTCGATCCTATATAAGCCCCTCCCCAAACATCAGGGGGGCCCAGGCATGGTCTGGCTCCTCCACAGCTGGCCTCTAACTCGGGAATGACAGTTTTAGTCTCTGCACACCTATATGAGCACTGGGATGCAAACATCCCCATCCGCACTCTTGGGGGTGGCCTGAGAGCCCTGAGTACAAATGACTTGGGGGTGGCCTTTCAACCTCAGCTTTCCCGCACGGAAGCCCTAGACCTTCTGCCATAACCCCTGCCAGCCTCTCCTCTGACTGTACTCCACACTGGGTTTCCTATCATCCTTTCTCAGCTGCTTGAGAGCCCATGGGAGAGATCAGTTGCTGTGTGTGGGTACTGTCATTACGTGGATGCTATGACCATTACGTGGTCAGATCTTACAAAGAAAGAGCCCTCCCTGTGCGAAAGGGCTGGGAGTCACCTACAGGCTAAGTCATTCTTGGCTTTAACTAGTTGGGGGTGTGACAAACTGGCTCTTAAACTGGAAGCCTGAACCCTCAGGGAAACTACAAAGTGGTGAAGTGGCTGCAGTCTACGTTGGAGGAAGGCATCAGTCGTCACCTCCTAGTGAAGAGGAACAAGGATCTGAGGATGAGGAGCTCATGCCTGCAAAGTTGTGCCCGTCTTCCCTCCCTTTCTATCCCCCAGCTCCCTGTACCCACGACCCCCCACACACACACACACACCCCTAGAGCATAGGGTGTCAGGAAGGATCACAGGACAGGGCCTGAGAGCCTTGAGTACAAACGACTTGGGGCAGAATCATGCGAGAAGTATGTAAACTATTCCTACTCGTTGTTCCCTAATACTTAGGAGTGCTTGCAAAGGTCAGCTGCTTCAGCTGTACTGAGAGAAGCAAGAGACAGGATTTTTATTCTCTTGGGAAAGATGCCTTCCCATAGACTGTCTGCTTAGGTCATATCTAAGTCAAACTTCAGAGCTGAGTTATGAGTATATCCATGCTTATAAGTAATTTAAAGTCAGAGGATAGAGAGGAGGATATGCTCCTGAGGGTGGCAGGGTGGTATCAGCAATAACAATTATAAGAACCCAAAAGGAAGGGTGAAACACACCAGGTAGGATGTGAGCTTTTTGATTCAAATTCCTCTCCATCACCTTCAGAAAACCGGGGTTTTTTTCCCCGCTTAATAAAAGAGAACAAGAAATGAGGCAGCAGTGTGGGGAGATGTGTGTGCCAGGGTAAGTCTGCTGGTTTTGTTAAAAGAGGAAGATCCCCTTATCCTCTGATTCAAAAAGAGAGAGAGCATTTACTGAGAGCTAATAAGGTATCAGGTATTTTTCCAAACCTTTGCATACATCATCTCTTGTAATATACACAAAAAACTCTGCGGAGTAGGTATTATTATGTTGACTCATAGACAAGAATGTTGAGCCTCACAGATATTTAAGCCAAAATGAGCCTAAGGTCAAACATCTAGTAAGTGGCAAAATCAAAATTCAACCACAGGTCTGTTTGCTTCTCAAATGCGTTCACCTTCAACTCTGTCACATGGCCTCTAACAGGCACATACTTAACCCAGAGAATCAGCCAGAATCACTGCGGCCCAGCAGGACTGACACCACCCCTGAGCCTGTAAATCAGACTATCTGGACACCGGCAGCAGCCAGCCTGGATAGGCAATGGTTAGAATGCCTTGGATCCCCTGGCCTGCAGTGCTGACTACCGCTGTCTTGGTCAGCGCTCCTGGTGCCACCTGTGTTTGTCGGCACCTGGTGCTGATTCACCCACCCGCCCCACTGAACATACCATCACGCTAAGAAACCAGCAATAGGCAGTTTATGACACATAAGATGGTTTCACCTATAACACAGCTTGAGGTTCCTCCATAAATTCAAACCCACATATATGACCACATTCTCCAACCTTTCTAAAACCACGACTAATAGAAAATTTGCTGTTACAAATCTTTAAATGCTGGGTTGGTTGACTATGTTTTTAAAAAGAGAACCACCACGTGCAGCTGGGTTTTCTCTGGCAGCATGCCTTCCTAGAGAGTCAGCTGAGACCACACAGAAATAAAGAAGCAGAGATGCGTTTGACTGAGCTGAACTCCTGACAGTACACTGCAAAGCGAAGCACTCGTCTACCAGAGAATCTACAACATAACTCACTTTTCTTTCCTTCAAACCTAGAGAGCGATTTCTTGCTTTGGCGGAAAAAGGTGTGTCTGACCATGCCACTTTGCTGCACGTTTGCAAGAACCATGCAGATACCCACTAATCCAAATGCTTCGCAGCCATCAGTACCCTCACTAGGTGGGAGACACGAGGTGCGTTTCAACACGGAGGCCAAAATGCACAGAGTCTCCCCAGGCTGAGATCCTTTGCTTTTAGCAAATTACCCAGAGACTGTGCACTCGATGGCCACACGAGGCTCCGGAACAACTGAGACCCTCCCTGCGCTATTTGCCATGACGTGTGCGGCCATCCACGTGTGGGTGAGAGGGCTTCGCAGCTGTAGACTTGATAGATCACGTGAGGTGTGCTGGCTTTGCAAATGAATAGAGAGGAAAGGGCAGGGGCGGGAGGCATACGCACAGTGCTCAAGAGGTGAACTGTCTTAGATATATCACTCACGAGATTGCCTCTCCAGCAGCCTACAGCCTCTGCTCTGACTCGCCACAGAGGCGACCACTGACTGCATTAGAGCCCACGGGGCAGCACATTCACATTCTTTTTAGTGGCCTACGGCAGGGCCTGGCACGAGACTCTGCCCAACCGGGGACAGTAGTCATTAGCTGGTTCAGATAGGAGGAACTTTCTCACGAATCTGAATTGGAAATACATAGAGAATGGGTCATTATAGTAGTGAGAAGCATACTCCAGCAACTATGGGGGTCCTATGTGTGAGAAGACACCAGAGTCCACGAGCTCTGCATGTGAGCAACTTGGATCCTCACGGGAGCCTCCCAGCCCTTGAACACATCACCATCTCCATAAGGCCCACCAGTGTCACTGCCCTGATTTTTAGAGAGGTTCATATTTTCCTTATTCTCCCAGGTACCCTTACACTACACACACTCATGACTAGAGGTAAACCAAGGGATTCTGGAGAAAGCTGCACACTGTGGCTTTCTATTGGGGGATTCACAAAGCTCAACAGCATACTAAAGGCTCTGATAAGTCTTGCAAAAAACGAACAAACAAACCTTTTTACCTTTAACGCAACATTCCCCAAAGAACTGTTCACACCCCACCTCGACTTGCTTTCTCATAATAACTATTAGTATCTTGGGAAACTAATAGAAATCCTTCCTAAAATAACTGGCACTTTTACAGATAATACCGACCTGTCCCTTGAAGGTAACAACGTTGATTCTAACGAAAGCTTCCAGGGACAGGTGGGAATGAAAAGGATTCTTTGAACTGGAGCGATCTGGAGGGGCCAAGCATGGCACAAAAAGGGAAGAGCAGAGGCACAGACGCCAAGATGAGCACCTCGAAAGGGCAGGACAGGGGGAGAGGGAGGGTCAACAAGGACAAGTCGACCAAGACACGGTGGATCCAAGCCTCGCCGTTAGTGCTGACATTATATCCGCAATTTATCAGACAACAGACTTTTAATACATCTATGACAGCCCTTGATTTGCTTTAGTCTGTATTCACATCCCTGTTATTGTTTTAAATTCGCTGGGGATAATTTTAAACTAATCTTCTAATCATTTTTCCAAGAGCCCTCATCAATAACAACTGAAAGGATGATTAAAATAACCCTCTGTACAGAACAAAGTCAAAATGACTGTGGGGAGTAAATTACTCAAACAGAGATATAATGTCAATGCTGTCATTTATAAAAGATTTGTTGCCAAATGCTATGTCAATTCAAAAGGATGCTTGGGTTGTAACCTGGTCTCTGCCAGAGTATCTAGGGAGAAAAAAAGATACATGAAGCCTGGGTTTTGGTCCCCACTGGCCCACCTGTGTTGTAGGAAAGATACGGATAGATGAAGGAACGAAGGTTCTGCACAGGTGAGAGAAGCCCTAGCTCTCCTCCAAGTCCAACTCTGTTCCATAAACCCAGTCACCCTCCCAGCTCAGCTCAGCCCCTGTCCCTGAAATGACCCCTTTTCAAGAACATTTAATCCTTAAAGAGGGGGCTAATGCTGAGAGGTGAGAATGGCATAGCAATTCGAGGTATCCACGACCTCAGTCATGGACAGAGATTGTACTCAGGCTGGAAATGGCTTCCTACCAGGGCATTGTGGGCATTTTTCCCCACCGTAGGCTCCTGGGCTCCAGACAGAACAGCTGGTGGTTAGCAGCCAGTGAGGCCACTTCTGTCTAGCCAGAGAGCAGTGTAGAGAATGAATGCCAGGAGAGACGTTAGAAATCATTTACTTCATTCCCCTAAACTTGCTGAAGGGGAAACTGAGGCCCAGAAGTGATCAGCAATTCACCCAAGGTTACACAAGCTAATTAAGGCCTGAGACAGAGTTTTGCCTAGAGCTGAGATTTCCCAGCCATACTGCTCAGAATCCCAGCTCGACTGCCAGGCTTGGTTTCACTTCCTGCTTTGGTCCCAAATTGTCATTTTAAATGAAAACACCCTCCGTGTCCTAGCAAAGGCCCACTGGACGGCCGGTTTGAGACCGAGGGCTTCAACACGGCAGGGCTTGACAGGATGGCCACAGTGACCAACTGTGGCAGTGGGGGACAGGGGCTGTTAACCGGAGCAGAGAGGAGCGGGTAACAGGAGTTCCAAAGGAGGAAGCTCTTCCTGGGGACCGAGCTCCTGCTGAGAATCTATGTGCCGGTGGTGAAGAGCCCTGCACACGAGGGCAGTTACTCATGGGACTCCAGCCCCCGAAAGCCCCCCAGCAAAGAAGGCAGGTATACATTCATTCATTCATTCACTTATTTACTCACTGCTGAGTACCAGAGACTGTGGTGAGGACTGCTAAGTCCAAGGAAGGAGCGGGGCAGGAGGAAATGGGAGGGGAGTTATTCTAGCTACCACCCAGAAACCAATTTAAATCAAGGAGTAGTCCAGAGGCAGGAGTGCCAGTGCAGAGACCACCAGCTCAGCTTGCCTCTGTGCTTGGAAATTCCCACCAAGCAGGAAGGGATAACGAAGGAACTAATGCTCCGCAGATCATAAAGTGCTTTCCTCTCCCCATCTTCCCCAACTGGCTTGCCTGTCCTGAAGCCCAAAGAGGAGCCTGGCAGGTTTCAGGCAAGCCCCCAGCAAGGCAACAGTTGTTCCCTTAGCACGTGCTGAGGGTTCGGTCTAATCTGGAGTTAATAAACCCCTAAAGCAACACCTACTCCTCCCGCGAAGGGGACAGAAGCAGACTTGAAATGCAAACAGATATTTTAGGACCCTAATCAGGGGTGAATATTATTTAATAATAGAAGGTAGTCAGTGCCCTCGAAGAGTTTAAAGTCCACTGTGTGGGTGAGTTGGGGGGAGGGGGGATTATAAGACAGGGACCTGAACAAAGCCAGAAATGAAGGAAACGGCACTGGATGGCCAGTGAACAGCGTGGGCCAGTGGGTTAAAGGGATTCCGCTAAGAAGAGAGCCCTTTGTGCTGGCTCAGTTCCTCCCCAGCTCGGCCCTTCCCAACACTCAGGACACTTGCCCATCTCCACTTACATGCAGCTTACATGCATCTTACATACATGACTATTCACATATCTATGGCACTTTACAGTTTACCAGTATGAGCAGCATCTCATCGGACCTTCACAAAAGCCCTGTGCATGGGCTAGAGAGCTCGCTCTACCCTGTTTTACCTCAAGAAACTGAGGCACAGGAAGGCTGAAGAACGTGCCAGTGATGCATATGTGAAGGGTGGAGCTAAGGTTCAAAAGCAGGCTTTACCCGAATCCTTTTCATCCTCCCAGGTCATTCCAGTTCCTCCTCCCCTGAAAGCATCTCCCCAGTAACTGCAAAGAGGGTTATGACTCAGAACCATTGGCTCCCATACCTTGCCATATTCTCAGTCAACTAAAACAAGCCTTCAAGATTTCTAACAATCAAGATTTTTAAGATTGCTTAGCATATATCAAGTTCCTATTACATGCCAGGTACTATGCTAGCTATATTTGCCTACAGTCCTATGAGACCAGGTTTTGCAGTTGTTCTCTGTTTTTAAATCACTGCTGTACATGTAAGACAGCTGAACTATGGACAATAAAAGATGTTGTTTATGGTCATGCAGTTGTATCAGAGCAAGAATTCTAACCCATGTGTTCCAGTTTATAATCTTTAAGTTTCCTCAAAACTTCGGTCATCCAGACTTCCATTTATGGACTATTCCAGTGAACTGAGTTGTTCTTGGTACTATGATGGGATGTTTGGGTTTGGGGGGGCTGCCTCACTTCTGCCTTCCGGCTACTCATCATCTCAAGCACCAAGCACACCTTCCCCACTTCCCGCCACAATGGACACCAGTGCATGTAAAGGCACGTGTGCACATGTGTACACAGCCACACATACACACATATACACAAGCATGAGATGAGGCTGCAGGTTCTCAAATCAAAACCTTCCCAAGTCCGTGTGGAAGTCCCTGGCTACATCAGAATGAAGCAGCAAGTCTCACAACATGTTTTTCAATGTGAGAAACTTACTTTCAAACATCCACACTGCACAGTGCAGAAGTGCCATATGATCAAAGGGGAGGCCTTTGATAAAACCCTAGATGAAAAGAAGACAGACACGGTGGTTTATTTTAAATGAAGTTGGACCATTTTAAAATTATGAGCCTGTCACAGGAGAATCTTGAGTGTGTAATTAATTTTTTTTCTGGCCATCTGGTTTACCAAAAAATTAAAAAACAGTGACAAATCCTGAGATACCTGACCTGCCTACAAAGAATGAATTAACTCTAAAGGAATGTATAAGAAACATACAAAGGTCCTAGAAGTTTGTGGCCATGCGGTCAGAAAGGCATGGGTTCTAATCCCAGCTCTGCCATTTACCCAGGAGTGTGACCTTGGCAATGTTAACCTCTGAGTCTGTTTCCTCATCTTCACTGTGGGAATGGAAAGGCCATGAGATTGTTGAGGGGATTAAAGGACAAAGTAGGTAAAATACCTGCTCCATTGCTCGTATTCAATGTTGGTCTCTTCTCATTGATGGGTCCCTAGATGCCCACACCTAAGACCTTCACTACCAAACTTAGACAGTGTAACGTCCTGACAAGTGGTTCTTCATTCTGGTTGCAGTTGGAATCATTTGGGAAGCTCTGAAAAATCTAGATGCCCAGATCCCACTCCAAGTGAATTAAACTAGACTCTTCAGAGGTGGGCCCCAGGCATAGTAAGTATTTTTTATAGCTCCCCAGATGATTCCAATGGTCAGCCAGCGTTAACAATCACTACCCAGATTCCTATTCCTGCACAGTAAAGACTCTACCAGAGAAGCTATGTTATTGGAACTGAGCAGAACCCTGCACAGCTAAAACAATGGCTTGACTTTACAGAAGCCAATTGCTGATGCCAAAGAGCAACACTTCTGAGCACGTTCACATACTCAGAGCCGATACGTGTGTGCTAAGCACTTCCGCCCTCTCATGTGCTCTCCCCTCAACCCTAGGAGGTGAATGCTCGTATCGAGCATACATTACAGATGAAGAGATGAATACTCAGAGAGGGTATTTAAATCACCCAAGTGCAAGTAAATCCTAAGTAGAAATGAAACTTGAACTCAGGTCAGAGTGATCCCAACACCTTTTAAGGCCCTGACCACATCTTCCTAATCTTTAACTCAGCTAGTACTACCCCACGGTGCCAGCCACTGACTGACCTGCAGTCCCCATCAGCCTCCACGCTGACTGATAGGAGCTGTGGGCCCTCCTAGAATCTGAGCTGGACAAAGTGACCAGATCACTATAACCATTCCCACCACTGGGAAAACAACCCAAAGAATAATCTTGCTTATGTTATCCGTCAAGGTCCTAGCAGGAAACAATTCTACTCACATGCTTCAAATGAAGATAAAGAAAGAACTGCCCTCAGAGGAATGGGAAGGGCTAGAGAAACGACAAGAGGTGTGGAGCTGCCAGAAATTAACAACAGGAGGAAGCCATTCCCACCCTGAGGCCTAAAGGGGCAGAGGGAAAAGGAGTGTGATTGTAGCCTGGTGAAAGAGGGACCACAAGGAGGAGCTGTGATCACCCAGGGATACAGCCACGTCCAGACCCTTGGTACCTAGCAGGGAGGGAGCTGGTAAGAAAGCGCCAGCTTTCCCACCTTCCCAGCTCCTGCTGTTGCCTCAGTCTGCTCAGACCCAACTAGAAGCCTGCCAGCAAGAGAGCCTGGATCAGGCGGCCCATAAAGGTCAGCCTCCTGGGGCATGGAATAGAGCAGGGGAGGGAGTGGATGGGTCTGGACTGGGGGCATAGGGAAGTAGAGAATAATCCACAGGAAGAGAAAAATGTGGTTTTACTGGGATGGATACGCACAGTGTAAATGCATTCTTCACTTTTCCAGAAGGATTTCTTCAATACCTTTCTTAGTAACAATAACTGTGGTTTAAGGTGTTCACTGTGGGCCCGGCACTGTTCTAGGTGCTATGCAGAAGTAGTAGGTACGAATCTCAGTTCAGATTCAAGGGTGCAAGGAATATTACACCTTTTTATTTTCTATAAGCTAGTTTTTATTTTGAGCTCGTATCCTACCAGGATGACAGGAAACTTCACCTCAGTCATCTTTTGGGCTTTGCCAATCCAAGAGGCCATGATACTAGGTACCAAGGTACCATGGCACATGGTACAAGGGCCCTCTAGCCTTAGTCACCTATGCACACAGGCTCCCTCGAGAATATCCACTGTCCCAGCTGGCACAGTCTTTCAGATCCAATGGCTCCTTTGACACACACCAGCTGAGACCCGAGCCCTTCTACTGAGACACAGAACCCCAACAAGTCTCACGCACCTGTGGCCACTGTTTTCTGGGGTCCTGCCAGGAAGTAGGACCCGGGTCCCCACTGCCCAAAGACACGCAGAACCTCTCAAGAAATCTAGAGAATCTCCTTTTAGTCTGAGGAAAGCGTCCCTTCCTATTACTTTTTCTAACAACTCTGCTTCTTCCACAATTCCTCTTCTCCCTTCTACTTCCTCTGGAACCTCTATATTCTCTGATGCGCCTCCATTTTTAAAAACAAAAGCTGGTGTGTCTCTGAAGGCTACTCCTCCTTCCTTTCCCCCCACCCAGCTCCTCTTGGACATTGCACTGTGCTTCAGTGGGTAGTAGACAGGGAGGTAGATGGAGAAATCTAGGCAGAAAAAAGACATAAATTAATAGCTCAAAATATGATCCAGCTGCACATATATTTCTTTAAGACAACATATGCCTCAGTTCTTACCAGTGGGGCTCCGAGCAGTTCAATCATTTGCCCAAGGCTACACGGCAGGCAAGGATGCTGTACATCCTCATCCACCTGCCTCCAAAACCTACCCTCATAACGAGTGCAGAGATGGCAAACACATTTCACCTCGTGCGCTACTCTGACTGGCTGGTGTGGCTCCCTAGAATCTGTGCTGAGAAGGATTCTGAGGTCATAACCAGCTCACTGGGAAACAGTGCCGTTACTGATTGCCAGTGACTCTGTGCGAACAGGAGGCATGCGTATTTTGCATCCATCTACTGGAAATTAAGCCATTTCTTATAGATAATGAAATTAAAACTTTTAAATGGTTTGAATTTGTAAAAATTAACTTTACGCAAAATTACAGGAGCACATCTATCTTGTGCAATGTATCAACAGGGCCATGACGAGAATCCATCAGGAGGGTCTCCCAAGAATCAATGCTTCTTTTAATCTTTATTTTAATTTTGTGCTCCTTTTATTCTCAGGGTGGAAGAAGGTATTCACTGTTCCTGCCTGATGTACCTCCCACTAGGGACAACCCTAGAAATTAACTTGTAGAACCTGCTATCTCTCTTCCTCTCGGCTTCCCTTCCCCACCCCGCAACCAATCGCCTGCCCCAAGGAAAGGAGGTCAGCAAAGCATGGATTATTTCATTACGTTTTTTTCTTATATTCTCCTTTCAGCAACTCTTAATTTCCTTCCTTTAGGCACTGTAGGTTTGTTGTTTTTCATTGATTTATGTGGAACTGGGGATCTTTATCAGTTTAATTAAGAAAAAATTACACTGCTGTATATGCTTGTCAACTTAATCTTCAGGATTTGTCTTGTTTTACGTTGTAAACTTTGGGGACAATTTGTTCTGTCTTTAATCAACACTTAAAGATTTTGTTTTCTTTTTCAAAAATTTTTTGCTTGTTGGCTTCTAAGCCCAATATGGACGAAAATGCTTCACATTTTCCCTTGTTTCATAACCTGTACCATCATGTTTACACTCACTGTACTTTGAAGAAAAAGATTAACTGTTTGTATTTTTATGTAGGAAGCAGATTGAGGATAATATAGACAAGTCCAAAGAATACTCAACAAAGAGTCAAATAACCTGATTCTAGTTGGCTTCTCCAATTTTCTGGATTGCCTTAGACAGTCATGTGTCTTCTCTTTTCTGTGAAGTGGGTATAACTGAACTTCACAGGATAGGTGTGAAGCCCGTGTTTATTTTGGAATTTATGGATCCTGTGTTAATGTTCTTGGTTGCAAGCAACAGAATATTACTCTGGTTAATGTAAATAAAAAACTGAAAGGAGCCTGAGATCACTTACAAAACTGCAGAGAGAACTGAACTCTTAGGCCTAGGCAAGACACAAACCAAAGAAGTGTTGGAAATCCCAAGCATAGAACTTGCAGACCTTCACTCAAGGGTATTACCAGGGGTGGTTCTGCACGGACAGCCTTCCATCCTCCTATACCTTGGCTCAGGTTTAGAAGTTCCGGTAGAGAGAATGCAATTGGCCCAACTTATTCCTGGAACCAGGATGTGGGATACTATTTGGAGGCCCAGACTGGAACAGTGTCAGGGATACAGCAACTGTTAGCAGAAGAAGGGATGGGAAGGGGGTCCAGAAAACACAACAGGCAGGTAAAACTAAATTGCTACCTTGGTCCACAGCTTGGTGGCTGCCCAGGACACAAATACATACACATGCACACACATTTCTCTAGGTCCAGCATTCCTGGAAAATTCCATAATCATCATATCTCTTTGTCTACACTTATAGATTAAATGCTAAACAATCCCAAATAACCTGAGGAAAAGAGAAAATAAAGGAAAATCTTCATATATACATATAATACAGTAAACAAGAAGATTCAAGTAGAGGCTATAGCTTCACCTCCCCAGCTGGCCATAAAACTATAGCCGGTGTTTATGACTCCCCACCACCTCTAATATCTGCTTCATGTTTCTCTGATCTTTGACCAGAACTTCTGATAGAACCAGCTGAGGTTCCGTAATGACAGGAGAAGTGACTCTTTTAAGGGACCTTAGCCCTTGACGGTCTTTCCCGTAGAGGGATAGAACAAATACACATTGAATTTGACCACGTGGCGTGGCACAATAATGGCTTCCTTAGATTGCACACATTTTCTTTATGTAGCAGGCACCTGACTTCTTGATAATCGAGGTGAATCACTCCAGTCAACTCCATCACCACCTTTCCCCCTTCCCAAATGGTATGAGAAGCCTAACATGGCCTGTCTCAACTTCCAATTCAGTGGACCCATTCCTGCCCCAATGAAAGAATCTTACATTTGGTTACCAAGACCTCTAAACCAGCAGAAGCCAGATTCCCAGGAACAAGGACCAAAATTCAGAAAGCAGGTTGCTATATAAAATTATTAGATCCTCCCGACTCACTGGGTGAACAGCAATGAAGGGTGAGAGAGAACGAGGCAGATGAGAGTAACAAAACTTCAAATAACAATGTCTTATACAAGACAGAAGTATACTTGTCTCGTGTATAAGTCCAGGTAGGTAGCACAGGGTTAGGATGGCATTCCATGGTTGCTATCATGGATATCATGAGGCTCCATCATGCCCAACAGGCTCCTGATGGTCCAATAGATTGACGTGGTCCAAGCCAATATGTCTGAATTCTACTAACTAGAAAGGAGAAGGAGAAGAGAAGATTCTCTCCTGAAAGCAGCACTAGTTGCTCACATCCCATTTGCCAGGATTTAGTCACCCAGTCCCACTGAACTACAAGGAAACTGGAAAATGGAATCTTTATTCTGGACAGCCACGGGCACTGCAAAATAATCAGGAGTTCTATTTATCTAGAGGAAAGGGAAAAGGGATATTCAGGGATAACCAGTGGTCTCTGCCACTTAGAGTCAGTGTGAATTGAGATTTTTCTCCCATAGGAAAGGGGTAAGGGGGTGCGTCCTAGAGCACTGTGGAGATCCAGATTCTCCCCTGTCAGTTGTCTAGGTTCCAATCCTTCCCAAACAATGTTCTAACTAGCCAGAGTGGTGCCAAAGATGTTAGTCCAACTGATACTGTAATCCGGCAACTGCCTATCTCTGTGTTTCATTTTCAACATTCCCAACCCTGCAGAGTTAACAATAAAAGATTCTTTCATTGTGATTGCACAAAAGCTGCAGATTTCATTCTCTGCTTTGTAGTGAGAATTGTGAGATATGAACTTGTCAGAAGAGCTGTCAGAAAAACCACCCTGGCCCCAGACTCAACATTTACCATCTCCCTTGCATGAGTCCATGACAGCAACTCTCTTATCCATTCCCCCCAGATTCATCCTCAAAGAGCATGTGGTCCCAAGAGAACAATGCTGACAACTTGAGTAGCTCTTTTATTATTTAATAGCATGAGTTATAGTTTCTATCCTAAAATAAAGAGAAGGAGGAAGTCTCATTCCCTTTTGCCCCATCTTGGCCCAATAACCAATTCCAAGTGACCCATGTGTCTTCTGCTTGCAACCCTCTAATTTTGGCACCAGTTAAGGTGTCGTAAAGGAGTATTGAAAGCAACGATCCTTTAAGGCTCAATGCCATTAACCTCTATAACTCTCTATCCTCTTTATACTGTAATTTTCTGACCTCCTAGTCACCCCCTCGGTCACTAAAGATTTGGATAGCTGTGGGTCTCCTGAAATAGATGCAAAATTTTGTGTTTGTTAGTTATGTATTTTCCTTGAGAGGGAGCCTATGCTTTTTATTTGCAAGATACACCATAACTTCCCCCAAAGATAGTTAAGAAAAACTTTCCTAGATATTAAAATTGCCCTTAGTATTTTCACCTGTTGACAGCCTCCCATCTTTCCGTCTTCTTCCCTTAGCTATTCCACTGATATCTGAGTATCCATCTTCTCTTCAATGTTTCACTTTAATCCCCATCCAATTTAAATTCCATGATCCATCCTTTCAACAACTCTTCACTCATTCGTCAATTCATTCAATCAATGTTTACTGAGCATCCACTGGTCAGGCACACACAGGCAACAGAGACCAACAGTTCCTGCCCTAATAGAGAATACACTCTGATGAGAGAAAGAACAAAAAACAGGCAAAAGTAAGTCAATTCAAATTTGTCACTAATGCCATGAAAGCAAACAAGAGCTAAACAAGAGACTCTCAAGGAGATCTGCTTTAAATATGTAGCAGACCGAATATGCACACACACCCGCTCCCGCAAATGTCTGTGTCTTAATACCTAGAACCTGTGAAAGTGTTAGGTTACAGGCCAAAGCGGCCTTAAGACTGCAGATGGAATTAATATTGCTAATCAGATTCTCTTAAAATGGGGAGATTAACCTGTCTTTAAAGGTGGAAGAGAGCATTAGACAACCAAAAAGATGGCAGTGTGAGAAGGGTGTAATTCACTGTTTCCAGCTTTGAAGATGGAGGAAAAGGTCACGAGCCAAGGACTTCAGATGACCTACAGACGTTGGGAAAGGAAAGGAAGCACGTTCTCCAGAAGAAACTCAGCCCTGCCAAAACCTTGACTTTGGATTTCTGACCTCGAGATCAGTAAGGTAATAAGTCTGCACTGCTTAAACTCTAACTTTGTGTTGTTTTGTTATGTTGGCCCCAGAAAACTAATTCAGATTGAGTGGATAGTAAAGCCTTTTTACTAAGGAAATGGCACTTAAAACAGACACCCCCCCCACCCCCAGGGCTTCCCTGGTGGCGCAGTGGTTGAGAGTCCGCCTGCCGATGCAGGGGACGCAGGTTCGTGCCCCGGTCCGGGAAGATCCCACATGCCACGGAGCGGCTGGGCCCGTGAGCCATGGCCGCCGAGCCTGCGCGTCCGGAGCCTGTGTTCCGCAACGGGAGAGGCCACAACAGTGAGAGGCCCGCGTACAGCAAAAAAAAAAAAAAAAAAAAAACCGACCCCCAAAATGAGTAAAGGTCATGAGATGAAGGAAACGTATTCCAGGCAGAGAGAAGAGCATGTGCAAAAGCCTTGAAGTAGGATAGAGCCTGGTGTGTTTACAGAACTGAAAGTAGACCTATGTAGCTGAAGTTCAGAAACTGAGGGGGAAAGTTCCATACAATAAATTTTAGAGGGTTGGGGTAAGATCCTGCCCCTGGACACGTAGGGCAGAGTGATTTTTCTAAAACACAAATCTGATCATGTCACTCTTCTGTTTAAAAAACCTTCCGAGAGTTCCCAGAGTGCCTCAGGTTGATCCAAATTTCTCAACATGTTTACCACCATGTGTTTCATAACCTGGCTTCTGCACCGCCCCACTTCTTGTGTTACAACAGTTTTCAATGTCTTTTTTTCTTTTTCCAGCTTGCTCACTGTTCTATCTGCTCCTTCTACACTTCAGTCTGCTTCCTCCCTCCCTTAGCTTTCACCTTTGGTGTCATTTCCAGCAAGTCTGGGTTCAGTGCCCCTCCCAAATGCTTCCTTAGCATCTGAGCCCTTACTATCATCCAAGAGTTTATCATAGTGTTTAGAACCACTGATATTACCTTGAACAAACACTGCTTGATGAATGAATCGCCTTTATTCTTTGCTTCCCTCTGCTCCTAAGGTATTTATCATCAGAGAGTATTTTTCCCTTCCACTGGATGAAAACTCTGGCAGGCCCTCTGATTTTTTTCATCCCTTTTAGAAACAAAATGTAATTTGGTCACTTCAAGTGGTAAAGTATAGTCTCAATTGAGAAAGTAGAATTTACACTCCAATCTATTAATCCATATTTCTCTCTTCATTCATAATTAAGACTCCTTTCCACTTCTTCACCAGCTAGAAACCTATGGTAGGTAGACCTCCTGCCTTAGAGAAAGGGCATATGGTTGACTTCATCTCCTGTTCCCTCTCTGCAGTAGGAACATTAAGGAGAGAGAATGGGAAAGGACACAGAAGGTTCTTACCTGACTGGTATAATCTTAAGATGATGTCTTACTCTCACCAAACTCATGTTTAAATCTGGTTCTTTCTTTGTGAGTGACTTCCAGGTTCTTTGGAGGTTCCAACCTCTTTGGTTCCCCAGCTGGGATCCCCTGACTTGCAACTCTGATAATGTGGGCAGTGCCATTGGTTCTTCTGCTGATGCTTCTTCTCCCTATACCTCAGGCTTTCTGGTTGTCTCTACCACCCAGACACTCACTCCATCATCAATGTCTCCTTGCTCTGTAGTCTACCTGTACAGGAGTCAAAATAGCTCCAGGTATGGATCACCAAAAAAAATCAAAAAAGAAATAAAAAAATACCTGGAGACAAATGAAAATGAAAATACAAGGATCTAAAATCTATGGGATGCAGCAAAAGTAGTTCTAAGAGGGAAGTTTATAGCAATACAAGTCTACATCAAGAAACAAGAAAAATCTCAAATAATAAACTTAACCTTACATCTAAAGGAACTAGAAAAAGAACAAACAAAACCCAAAGTTAGAAAGAGAGAAATCATAAAGATCAGAGCAGAAATAAATGAAATAAATTTAAAAAATAGAAAAGGTCACTGAAACTACAAGCTAGTTCTTTGAAAAGATAAACAAAATTGATAAACCTTTAGCCAGACTCATCAATAAAAAAATGAGAGAGGCCCCAAATCAATAAAATCAGAAATGAAAAAGGAGAAGTTACAAACAACACCACAGAAATACAAAGGATCATAAAAGATTACCACAAACAACAACACACCAATAAAATGGACAACCTAGAAGAAATGTACAAGTTCCTAGATATGTACAATCTCCCCAGACTGAACCAGGAAAAACTAGGAAATATGAACAGACCAATTATCAGTAATGAAATTAAATCAGTAATTAAAAAAAAATCCCAGCAAACAAAAGTACCAGACCAGATGGCTACACAGGTGAATTCTACCAAACATTTAGAGAAGACTTAACACCTATCTTTCTCAAACTATTTGAAAAAATTGCAGAGGAAGGAATATTACAGACTCACTCTATGAGGCCAGTATCACCCTGAGAGCAAAACCAGACAAAGATATCACACACACACATACATACATACACACACACACACACACACACACACACACACACACACACACAAATACACACAAAAATTACAGGACAGTATCACTGATGAACATATGTGCAAAAATCCTATATAAAGTATTAGCAAACCAAATTCAACAGTACATTAAAAGGATCATAAACCATGATCAAATGGGATTTATCCCAGCCGTGCAAGAATGGTTCAATATCCTCAACTCAATCAACATGATACACCACGTTAACAAATTGAAGAATAAGAACCATATGATCATCTCAATAGATGCAGAAACAGCTTTTGACAAAATTCAGAATTGATTTGTGATAAAAAAAAAAACTTTCCGCAAAGTGGAAAATACCTCAGTGAAACATAATAAAGGCCATATATAAGTCCACAGCTAAAATCACCCTCAACAGTGAAAAGCTGAAAGCATTTCCTCTAAGATCAGGAACAAGACAAGGATGTCCATTCTTGCCACTTTTACTCGACATAGTTTTGGAAGCCCTAGTCAGGCAATCACAGAAGAAAAAGAAATAAAAGGAATCCAAATTGGAAAAGAAGAAGTAAAACTGTCACTGTTTACAGATGACATGATACTATACACAGAAAATCCTAAAGATGCCACCAAAAAACTACTAGAGCTCATCAATAAATTCAGTAAAGTTGTAGGATACAAAATTAATATACAGAGATCTGTTGCATTTCTATAGACTAGCAACAAACCATCAGAAAGAGAAATTAAGGAAACAATCCCATTTACCAGTGCATCAAAAAGAATAAAATACCTAGGAATAAATCTAACAAGGAGATGAAAGACCTGTACTCAGAAAACTATAAGATACTAAAAGAAACTGAAGAAAACACAAACAGATGGAAAGATGTATCATGTTCACGAATTGGAAGAATTAATATTGTTAAAATGACCACGCTACCCAAGGCAATCTACAGATCCAGTGCAACCCCTTTCAGAATACCAAAGGCATTTTTCACAGAACTAGAACAAATAATCCTGAAATTTGTATGGAAACATAAGAGACCCTGAATAGCTAAAGCAATCTTGAGAAAGAAGAACAGAGCTGCAGGTACCATGCGCTGTGACATCAGACTATACTACAAAGGTACAGTAATCAAAACAGTATGGTTCTGGCACAAAAACAGATACATAGATCAATGGAACAGAATAAAGAGCCCCAAAATAAACCCATGCACTTATGATCAATTAATCTCTGACAAAGGAGGCAAGAATATACAGTGGAGAAAATACAGTCTCTTCAATAAGTGGTGCTGGGAAAACTGAACAGCTACATGTAAAAGAATGAAATTAGAACATTTTCTCACACCATACACAAAAATAAACTCAAAATGGATTAAAGACCTAAATGTAAGACTGGAAGCCATAAAACTACTAGAAGAGAACATTGGCAGAACACTCTTTGACATATATCATAGCAATATTTTTTGGATCTGTCTCCTAAGGCAAATGAAACAAAAGCAAAAATAAACAAATGGGACCTAATTAAAACTAAAAGTTTTTGCACAGCAAAGGAAACCATCAAAAAAACAAATAGACAACCTACTGAATGGGAGAAAATATTGCAAATGATATGATTGATAATAGGTTAATTTCCAAAATATATAAACAGCTCATACAACTCAATATCAAAAAAACAACCAACCACATTAAAAAATGGGCAGAAGACCTGAACAGACATTTTTCTAAAGAAGATATACAGATGGTCAAAAGGTATATGAAAAGATGTGCAACATCACTAATCATCAGAGAAATGCAAATCAGAACTACACTGAGATATCACCTCACACCTATCACAATGGCTATCATCAAAAACCTCAATGTTCATAGAAGCATCATTTATAATTGCCAAGATGTGGAAGCAACTTAAGTGTCCATAAACAGATGAATGGATAAAGAAGATACGGTGTATATATGCAATGGAATACTATTCAGCCATAAAAAAGAATAAAATTCCTCCATTTGCAACAACATGGATGGACCTGGAGGGCATTACACTTGGTGAAATAAGTCAGACAGAGAAAGATGGAGAAAGACAAATATTGTACATTATCACTTATATGTGGAATCTAAAAAATGAAACAAACAAACGAATGTACCAAAAATAAACAGACTCACAAGTATGGAGAAAAAACTAGTGGAAGAAAGAAGGGGGAGGGACAAAATAGGGGTAGGGAATTAAGAGGTACAAACTACTATGTACAAAATAAATGAGCTACAAGGATATATTATACAGCCAATAATTTATAATAACTTAAATGGAATATAATCCATAAAAATTTTGAATCACTATGTTGTACACCTGAAACTAATATAATATTGTAAATCAATTTTACCTCAATTAAAAAGTATGAAACTAAAAAAAAAAAGGAAAAGAAACAAACCTCCAGGCAGGTTTTCTCTACTTCATGACCAATATCTAGTTCATATTCCTTTTGCCCTGACAAATTCTGCGAGTGCAGGTTAATCTCGAGCCATCCATCCTTGTTCTGCTGCCAAACAGTTGTATCCTCTAAATTTCTAGGACAGGAGTCAAATCCAAGTCCATGGTGCCAACCAACTGCAGGGAACATATATTAACCTCTTCAGGTGGTCTTACTGACGTCCCTCTCTCTAGATATAGGGTGGCAAGATATAATTACTTACGTTAATATTAGTTACCTTAACAAATAAATTCACAAATCTCAGTGGCTTAACACAACAGAATTTATAATCATGGGTGGGAGGAGTGTCTGCTCTATGAAGTCATTCGAGGCTCCAGGGTAATGGAGGCTCTGCCATCTTCAAAATTGTTTTCAAGTTTGCTGGGGATATCAATATCTTGTTAGGAAATGAGGGAAGAGGTTGAGGCTTGAGCAGGGAGGTTTACATGGGCCAGGCCTGAGGGTAAGGAGTCCTACTTCCACCCACATTCCACTGGCCAGAACTCAGTCACATGGTCACACCCAACTGCAGGAGAAATTGGGAAATGTAGACTAGCAAGAGGAAAGGAGTTTGGTGTGCAGCTAGCCAGTCTCTGCCACAAAGGAGTGGTGATCTAGGAAGACCACTGGACTCAGAATCAGGCCACCCGATTTCAGTCCCACTACTGACCACCTGTCAGGTCTTAGGCAAGCCAGTTCATCGCTCCCTAAACCTTGGTTTTCCCATCTGTAAACCAGGGGACTACAGGACCCTAAGACCCAGTTCTCTCCTTCTATGGATCTGTGATCCTAAGTATCACAGCTGCAAACGGGGCAGAGCCGTAACTCAAAGGGCAGCCATGCCATGACTGAGGTGAGGAAATGTATTCTGGTCATACAAAGAGAGCTACTGCCTTCAATAGTACCTTTTTTTCAAAACTGAGGGACACAGATCTTCTAGGAAGGGGCAACACATGTGGAAGCTGAGACCAGAAAGTCTAAAATTAGAACCCCACCCTTTCTCACCATCTTCATCACTACTAATTTCATCTAAATCACCTTTCCTCTCACCTTGACTATTGCACTAGCTTCCTAACTGGTCTCCCTCTATGCAGCCTCTTGAAAAGTTTCAAGCTGTTGGATTGCTATTGCACTGCTCCAAATGATGCTTATTTCAGTTCAATTCAAAACACCATTACAGAACACAACATTCTTACTTCTCCCACCACGCAAGCTTGGAATACTCACCTACTTCCCCTCATTTCAATCTCTGCATACCCCACTCCTACAACTCACCACCCAAACCATTCCACCTGCTCCACGAAATAATTCCCGGCAATAACTTGTCTTCCCCCCGCTCTCAAATCCGATTCTTGCCTATTTGTCATCCACTTATGTGCTCCTATATTAGAGCCTAGTTATTTGTGCACATCTTATCTTCTCTAATAAACTGTAAGTTCCCTGAGTGAAGAGATCATAGATTATACTATTTGCATTTGCACCATGGCCACTGCTTAATTATTTATTGAACGAATGAATGACTAATGACTGGGGAGAATTATTAAAAGGCAGAAGCAAGGCAGCCCTGTTGGAAACAGCAGTGAGCCCAGTTTCGGTTTGGCGAGGACATTGTTTTCTGATTGTTTTTTTCAGAGTCCACTGTGGTTGCACTGAACAATCTATAGGAAGAACTGTAGGTGCGAATCTTCAGCCAAGATAATGATGGCACCGGGGTCTGATTCAACTCAGTCTTTCCCAGGGGCAGTATTAGGAAGCAAGTTAAATGAGAGATCACAGTCTATCAAAGCCTATGGCTGCGTGCCTGTGACATGAGAAATTGCAGCTGGACAGTAATTTTCCTCTTTTTCTCTCCTTTAAATGTTAAGCTGTGTGCTCTGAAACAAAACAGGGCAAGGAAATGAGAAATTATTTGAAGCATTCAATCAACGTGGACAAGTGTTCTCCTAAATTCAGACAAAATAAGCCTTTTCCCCCTCAGTAGCAGAAAATTATGAACTAGTTCTATGAACCCATGTTTCAGCCCCCATTTCCCTTTGTCCTGTCTAAATCAATGGCCATAAGTCAGGCTGCAGCCAGTCTCTCTTTTGGACAGAGCCTAGAGTTTACATCATGCCCGCCCTGAGCCTGTTGCTCCTAGGGGCCCATTAGCTACACTTCCTTTACACATTCATATCACGCCCTCAACCACAGATGGACAGCATGCCACGGGTACAAACAGGTCCAGGTGAGGTAAAGGATCAGCACAAACCCATCCTCACTATGAAAGAAACAGCTCAGATTCAGATGACACATCCTACCTGCAGCCACAATACTATCCTAACACCACTAGGCACAGTAACGTGCCCACGATAGGGCTATTGTAAGTATCCATCTGATCACGTGCTCACCAGGCTCACTCTCAGAAAAAGAACAGCTGTCAGTTACCGAGCTGCTTCTCTGGACCACGCGCAGGGCTAGGTATTTCATACACATGGTTTCCAGTCTACACACCAATCCTGGGAAGTAAAATGAACCCATTTTGCCGACGGGGAAACTGAGGCTCTGAGTGGTCCAGCACATAGTCCAAGATCACACAGCCAGTGCGTAGTGGAGTCAAGACTCCAACCGATGAACAACTCCAGAGCCATGCATTTTCCACTTGAGCACACTGTCCGCACATTTTGCTGACTCCACCCATCCCATTTGGGGTCATGGAAATAACGGGTGCTCGGCAGATTGCAATGCTCTTTAGTATATGTTACCTCATTTATTCCTCACAGAAGGCTGGTAGATAAAACAGATTAAAACCTCCACTTTGCAGATCAGGAAAGTTCAGATTATATAAGAAGTGAGAACTCTTTCCCTAGATCCTGAGCCTTCCTATTGTTAGACGACACGACAACTTGAGACATAAGAGTGAAAATTATTTTCATTTTCACAACAGTTATGTCACACTGCACTATGTGAAAACCTCCCGTGATTTTCCATGACTGTAGAGTTAAACCTAACCACACTATTCAATCAAATAAGACCCTTCCGAGCTGGCATCCCCTACCTCACCAGTCTCCTCTCTGCTCCCTTCCCGCCTCTCCACTCTTGCACGGCCGTCTCAAGCCACAGCAAACCATCCTCCTTTCTCCAAAATGTCATGATGTCGCACGTCCTAGCCCTCGCCTACGCTAGTCCCTCTGCCTGGAAAACTCCTCACGCTTCCAGACTTCCCAACTCCCCCGGGCAGAGGTGGCTGTTCCCACTCAGCCTTGCCATCACCTCGAATGAGATGGTGCAAATGTAGGGCACTGAGTGGGTGTGCACCTCTATCCACGAGACTCCCCCACTAGCAGCGACCGTCTCCTCGGAAACTGAGAGCTGAAGCCGTGACAAAGGACCACGGAGCACTGCCCACTCTGGCCATGTATTACAGCACTCAGCTTCAGGACCCTACCCTCGTCCCCCCTCACTGCTCACCCTGCCCTTCTCACTCTTCTCCAACCTTCCAGGCAAGCTCTCACCTCAGAGCCATTGTCCTTGCTCCTCCCTTGGTCTAGAGTATTTTTCTCCCCAAGCCATTCACAAGCCTGACTTCCTGGTGAGTGAGGCGTTCTCGGAATTCCCTATTAAATTGCTACCCCTATTCCTATCCCAATACCCTTTCTCCCCTTTACGTGTTTTTTTAAAGCAATTCTCAAAATCTGACAGACTGTATATTTTACATATTTTTAAAATCTTCTGTCTTGAATGAATGAATGAATGAATGAATCTTTAGAGCCCTAACTCCTCCCACCCACGGCATAGTCCCCAGCACAATGCCTGGCCATGGAGTCACCTGGTCCCCTCCCCTGCCTAGAAAATCCTAGATGGTTAGCCAAGCCTGTTCTGTGGCTATGGGCCAAGACAAAGCCAAAGGACCACAGGCAGATCATAATCCAGGGAGAGCTGTGAGTAAGGGCCAGCTGATGGTGTCTAGGCAGCCTTGCAGAGCAAGATGGTCCTGGAACAATTACCATCAGGAACAAGGGTGCCGGACCATGGGAGCAGAGAGCCAGGGAAGATGAAAGAAAGCCAAGGCCAATGAATCAAAACCGACACCATATAAGAGACCTGTTTCCTCCCATCCTTGCCCACAATGAATATCACACTCTTTTAAATATTTATCAGTCTCAGAGATGAGAAATTATAACTTGTTTTCTTTTCATTCCCATGATTACTAGCAGGGCTGAACATCTTCTCATATGTTTATTGCCCATTAGGATATCTTGTTTTATGAATTGCCTATTTTTTGTCCACTTTTTGGTTAGGTTGTTTGTCTTTTTTTTTTGAGTAATCTGAAAGAGTAGAAATGCTCTTTCTTCTACCTTCCCCATACACGTTAGAACTTTGTTTCCACAGTGACTTTTTTCTTCTTGCTAAGTTTGTTTCATCTGCCCAGCTGAACTGTAAACTTCTCATGAGGGAATACATTACTGCTGCTATGTTATCTCTGTGTTTAGCATTGCTAATCTCATTTATTGGCTGCTTACTATGTATATGTCACATACAGTCCCATGTAGGCGGTGCTGGCAAAGTGAACAGAGCCTCACCTCTGCCCCAACAAGCTGGACATAGCTTGTGATCTCTCTAGTGTCAGTGACCTCACTGAGTTCTCCCAACCAACCCCCAGAGTTGGATGCATCTACTTTGTACAAATATAAGTTTCTACAACCATAGGTCCTGTTGCCTAAGAAAAGCATCCAGCACAATTTTGCCTCATATCCATGTCCATCATACCTGCCTCAAGCCTTGAACTCTTTTGTCACCACAGCTAAACTCTAAATAATTACCTGCAGGCTACTTTTACAGCCCATGATAAATTTGAGAGAAACTTAAGAACAGTAACCATGCCTTACAGCACCATGACAAAAGATTCTTTCCTGCTTTTTGCTCATGGAGAGGAACTTCAACTATTGTTTCATACCCAGTATACAACATTTATAAATCTATAAAATAATTAACATTCCTTTAAATATAAAGGAATCAATAGTGCTCAAAATTTACAGTGCAGTTATACAAATAATAAATCAATGCCTATGACATAACAATTAGATTTTCCTAAACATTCAAACGTTGAATACAAACATTTTTGCACAAACTCTCCTAAACTTTTAATTACAATCTCAAATCTGGTATGTCATGTTCTCATAAATGCTTTAATCATAGTAGAAGTAGACAAAACTATCACAAAGTACCATAGATATTATAAACTTGTTATTAAATTTAAACTAAAACTACTTTAAGCGTTAATAACATTAGTTTAAATTCTGTATCTTCCTGGGGCTGCATAAGCAATGATATCAAATCCACTCCCCCTCCCTCTCAAAAAAATATCAGACGAGTCAATTGAGTTTGCAAGTTTTGTGTTATTGAGCCTTTGAGATTTTGAGGGGGGGGATAGTGTGGGTGTCTGTTTTGATTTTTTTGTTTGTTTTCATTTTGGTTTGGAGTTTTTGTCTGACATGGGATCTGGTTAAGCTATTTTAGGAATGAAACTTCCTTTCTTATGTCAGTAAGACTCTAAGATCACACTTTTCACACAGGTTTTAATATCTCCCATTGAAATTATGTACAGCACTTGGTCAGCATGAACTTTGTCCTATCATTGCCCCGGTTTGTTAACGTTATTAGAAAAGCTTATATTCCTAAATACTATATAATTATGATTAGTAAGGCCATCCAAGTGCCCTGCTTCCTAGGAGACGAGAGATTGAGTCTGTGCAATTACTTCTCCTCCTTAGGACATCTGGACAATTGAAAACCTTGCCCACACAATGTTAACCTCTCTCTCAACTTAGTGTGGGCTATCACTGCACCAATTAAATCTTGGGCCCTCTACGTCATTTTTATGTGAGACAAGGGATACTGACCAGTTTGTCCTGTTCTTAATAGTTTCTACTATTTCTCCCTGGACTATTTGGTAATCCATTTTTAACAATATCTCTAAGATGCCATAAGGACAGATATACACTTAATAGAAGAAACAAAATACTCACATATATTAACCCCCTTGATTTTCTGATGCTCAAATTGTTACAACTTGGTTCTATAACCTGGTTCCTTTGTCCTTTTAGAGCCACCTGACATCCTCGAAAGTACCTTTTTTTTTCCAGCAAGCACAGAATATTCTTGAATTTTCCTGTGCCACGACATGGAATCATTTCCCCTCCAGGAAGATTTGGCTCCTACTGGGGGTCAATACGTGGGAAGCTAGGAGTGTATATGAGAGTCAGTAGCGGTCAAAAGGGCTGCTTTTGCTGCTGGACCACTTTTGGCGGTGATAGAACTGGAAAAGATATTCGTTTTTGAGCTCAGGAATTCAAAATGTTTTTTTTTAATTTAGCACATTATGCTGATATACCCTACCTTTCTTAGAGATGACTTTCTACCACCTTGACAATAAACACCCCTCCAAGGCCTAATAAGATATCCCACAAATGCTCGTTGAGCCACATTAAATTGAAAGTATTCTGCACAGAGGTGTGGCTTCCCATCATCCTGTTCTCCCTGATGTAAGGCTGATGATGACTGATCTACCCTGTCTTCATCACATGCTTCCCCACCCCAACCTCACACAACCTACGCCTCGCAGCTCACAAACAGAACTATTCCATCAAATAACTAACCTGCTAGGATGTAGTAAAAGTGTCAGAATCCATTCTAATCTTTGGAAAAGTTGTGATAGCCATGACTATTTTGTGCTAAGGTGAATCAGTTGGTTCAAACAGGCGCTTACCTAAAGGAGTGGGACATAAAAACTGAAGAAAGAGACAACAGATTGGTGGTTGCCAGATGAACACATGTTCATCTTCACGCCCTGCAGGGGACCCTCCTTCTTTCATTCTGTGCCCTCATCCTGCGCCCTAGGCAACCCCACTTCAGAGACATGACAGAGCTGTCCAGAACCCCGTGGCCAGACTTTCCCTTCCCCTCTTCTCTCATCCAAATGAACCTACTTTTTGTCCCACTTCTTTTTCTTTTGTTGTACCTTTTGACCACCTTCACCCATTTTCTCCACCCCCCCTCCCGCCTCTGGCAACCACCAATCTGTTGCCTGTTTCTTTCAGTTTTTACGTCCCGCTCCTTTAGGTAAGTGCCTGTTGGATCTAACTGATTCACCTTAGCACAAAATAGTCATGGCTAATGAAGAATTAAGCTATTACTCTTCCAGGGAATCGTAAGCACCCTGATAGGAAGGGGGATTACTTGCCCCTCAATCCCATCATGAGTGAGCAACCAAACTGGCTTTTATTTAGAGGAAGTTAACCCTTAAAAAGAAAGCCAAGGGAATAATCCAAAATAATCAGATATAAAGACAGTGAAGAGAAGTGTGGCAGGAAATAAGATTGGCGTGGTAGATGGTCATTCTCCTCACAACCTCTGGTAGCATTTTTATGCAATATACAGAGGTTTGAACTTTATCCCCTTAGAACAGGGTTCTGCTGAAGGTTTTTTAGTAGCTGGTATAGTCAGATTTGTATTTCAGAAATATTACTTCGGAAGCTGTGTAGAGAATGGGCTGGGAGTGGTTCTGTGCAGAGCTATATAGCCTAGGCTAGAAATGACAAGACCTGAACTAGTGGCGGAGGTGGAGATGAGTAGAAGAATTAACAATACATCCAAGAGGAAGAATCAGTCAGATTAGTGGATGAATTGGATACAGAGGAACAGAGACAGGGACAAGTCTAGGGTGTCTCCCATTTCTTTGATAGGTATCTTCAGGGATGGTGACCCCATTCACTGCATTAGGGATACATGAGGAGGTACAGGTTTGAGGGGAAAACACAGATTCAGAATTGGAGCTCTTGAAAGATATTACCTATTACCTATGGGTTTGTGGTACAGAACTGAAATCATATCTAGAGGTGTGAATGTGTGAGTCACCCATAGAACTGGACACCATGCTGTGGCCTAGGGTGGAGATGAGGGTGGCCTAAGTAGGAGAGTGAACCAAACAAGTTTCATATCAGCCCAGAGGTGACAGACAACAAGGCAAAAAAATTACTGTGTGGACAAGTGGTAAGAATATTCTCCTCTGTGAAGGAAATATAACTCCATATTTATTTTTTAATTAACTAATTTACTGATATTCTAACTCATTCTCACTAAGAGAGTTTGAAGCAGTTTACAAAATATAAGACAGTTTGGTAAAGAAAGAAAGTAGATGAAGAGAGCAGCACAAAGGTGAAACAAGGGTAAAACAGTATGAGAAACTATAAGCAAGTTGAATATACAAAAACATGGACGTCAGAATGTCATATACAAAGGTTAAATGTCCCAAGTTTACTCCTAAGTGTCACAGCAGCCAAACTTAAAAGGGAAAAGTTATCGATTACAAGAATCACAATGAACAAAAAATTTCTCAATTTGTTTAGGGAAAAGGTAGATATTCCTCCCATTTAGATCTGAAAAAAAAGTCTCCTATGGTCCTCATAAAGGGGCATGATGTAATATAGCTGAAACTCCTTCAAGAAGTACGACAAGCAACTTTCATCTGACTTCTCCTTATAGCCTCCTCACTGATTCACTCCAAAGTCCAGCTCTGTAAAGATTATAAGCTGTATACCTTCAATACAGTTTTATCAACAAAGCAGGCATGTAATCTCATCTTTCTGACTCCTCAGAACTGGATGAGAATAGAAGGGTGTTCTTTACTGGCCTCTGAAAACCCCAATGTAGGATGGGGATAAGAAAGGTGAAGAATGAACTTATGAACTGCAAGTTCATTCCTAGTAGCCTCTAACAGACAACAGGAAATGGTCCCAAGAGCTGAAGCCGTAGACCAGGAAGAGAGTGGCTTAAATTAGCTAAGGAGTTTCTGGCTGCTCTGGTGGACGTTAGGAAGGAGGGACATATGCATATGGCATTTCCTATTCTTGGTACAATCTTGTAATGAGGGCGAGGTGTTGGGTGTCTCTGTTCTTCAAACTACAAGCTAAGGTGACTGAGCTATAAACCCTGGTACTGTTTTGCAATGGTCTTTCTCTCCAGAATCTTCTCTGCATGCTTTTGGCTGCTAGTCTCAATTTCGGACCAGAAACTCTGAAGCCCCTCAGAAAAGTCCATACACTGATGAGTAGGGTCAAAGCAAGCAAAATATAAACCTTTCCTGCCATTTCCAAATATAAGCAGATCCAAGAAGCCTCACAAAGATCCTCACTGCTTGCTTCTGAAGCACAGGAATACCTCCTGTCTCCACTTGATGATAAAGGAAAACAACCTGATTACCTACACCTACCAGTTTGCTGGAAAGTAATCTATATCCCTCACTGGCACCAGTAATCTATACACAAACCCACGCCAAACACTTCAAAGGAAGTGCTCTTCCTTAGGGAAAATATTCTTGTACCTTTTCCTTTCCTTAGAGAAAACAGTGGTCAGACTCACCAACAAGCTGCTCAGGACCTGAACCCTCCAATGCTTGAGTCAGAAGGAGCTTAGAGAATATATTCATCTCTGGTTGCAAGCAACAGAAATGGACTTTAGGTAACTTAAGTAAAAAGAGAACATTCTGCAAAGCCATGGGGCTGCTCACAAGATTGAAGGGAGGACTAGAGAACCAAGTTTGGAAAAGACAGATATGAGGAGGCTCCAGAAGGTTCTGCTGCTTGAACCCTGGTCCCACAGCTGTGACGATGAATTTCAACAGCTTCTCTCTACTTGGTTCACGTTACTCAAGATTCAAAGTCCTGGGCTTCCCTGGTGGCACAGTGGTTAAGAATCTGACTGCTAATGCAGGGGACACGGGTTCGATCCCTGATCCGGGAAGATCCCACATGCCACAGAGCAACTAAGCCCGGGCGCCACAACTACTGAGCCTGTACTCTAGAGCCCACAAGGCACAACTACTGAGCCTGCGTGTCTAGAGCCCGTGCTCTGCAACAAGGGAAGCCGCCGCAATGAGAAGCCCGCACACCGCAAGGAAGAGTAGACCCCGCTCGCCGCAACTAGAGAAAGCCCGCGTGCAGCAACGAAGACCCAACACAGCCAAAAATAAATAAATAAATTTATTTTAAAAAAAGATTCAAACCAAGCAAACCTGCCTCTTGCTGTACCTGGGCTATAAGACGAAGGTCATGGGAACTGAGATAGGAGAGTCTCCATCAGCTGGCATAACGCAATGGAAAGTCTTGAGACTTACCTACCTACCACAATTGCATACAAAGGAGGGAAGTAAATTCCCCAGAAGAAAATCAAAGTGCTATTAGGAAGGGGCAATGCATGCTGGGTAGAAAAATATATAAAATGTCCTTCTCAGGAATGTTAAAGCCAATTCTCTTCTTTTACAGTTAAGGAAGCTGAGATCTAGAAGGGTAAAATAAATTTGAAAGGTCAAAGAGCAAGTCTGAGGTAGACATGGAACAGAAGTTAAGACAGCTGCTACCCGAAGTGTGGTCTATGGACCCACAGCACCTCATCCCCTGAGAAATGCAGACTCTCAGACACCACCCCAGACCTAGTGAATCAGAATCTGCATTTTAACAAGTTATCTGGGTAATTCACATGTACAGCAACGTTTGAGAATCACTGCTCTATCTTTACAGATCTCAACCTTGAATCACCCAATGATAACTGAACCTACGTATTCCTTGCCTGAACTCGATCTATGATGGTTTTTCCTCAGTTCACAGGGGAAAAAAATTGGCATAATTGTTTCTTCATCATTTACTAGCCTCTGGGATCTATTTCCATGTGCTAGTTAATACACCCAGACAAAGGGCAGCTTATGTGGTCATAAGAAGCTTAACAGCAGGCTGTGCACTTAAGCCAGGTTCCAAGACAGTGATGGGAGGAATTCTTCAACTCAAGACTTTATAAAGGCATTGTTGAGAATGAGTAGTCCCAACAGTGAAATAAGAACCAAAACCTATAGTGATATGAATTGCTCCATGGCACTCGGGTGCAAGAAATATCACATTTCTTCTTTTCTTTTCTTAAAATATTTATTTATTTTTGGCTGCGTCGGCTCTTAGTTGCGGCACGAGGGATCTTTGTTGAGGCAGGCGGGATCTTTCGTTGTGGCGTGCCAGTTTCTCTCTCTAGTTGTGGCACACGGGCTCCAGAGCACGTGGGCTCTGTGGTTTGCAGCACGCGGGCTCTCCCATTGAGGCACACCAGCTCAGTAGCTGTGGCATGCAGGCTTAGCTGCCCTGTGGCTGTGGGATCTTAGTTCCCCAAGCAGGGATCGAACCCGCGTCCCCTGCGTTAGAAGGCAGATTCTTTACCACCGGACCACCAGGGAAGTCCCATAACATTTCTTTATTATTCTAAATCAAACTAAATCTTTTTCAGTCCCACCTGGTGGGCAGGAAATCTAATTGCAGTTACTCAACCTTCCCTTGGTTGTATCAGAACCAGGAGGCTTATGTATTTTCACAAAAATCAGGACAGGGCCCTTTGTCTTCAGTTGGCCATGACCACTGCCTTTGCCATCAGCCCTTCTACTCAGGTTCACTGCTCTGGGAGGGTTGCAGCCATCATGCCTGTTATCTGAAGACCTGTGGTCTCTGTATCAGCAGGCTGAGATGTCAACCTCCACCACCACTGAGGTACTGTGCTTTGTTTTGTATTGGTGGAAATGTGCTTTTGATACTCAGATTTTATTGCATACATATAATATAGGCAAGGTTTCCTTGTTTGCCTGCTGGGGTAAAACATATCAACATTTTATGGTGCTCCACAAAGAACATGATGTAAGTATAGAGCACCAACTTGTCCAGGGGCTCTGTCACCTAGACAAGTTTGAGGGGCACTGCTCTTGGCTTTCTGTAATATATACATGGCCTGTGCTGCTGCTGAGCTGTGTAACTGCTGTTATCCACTCTTATACATACTCTTAATTTTGAACTTATAACATGTTGCTCATCCAACTTCTTATCACCTTTTACCTATTACTGCATACTCTTCCTCTACTGGAAAACACAATGAAGTGTGGTAAAGCATTTATGGCTCAGATTCTGTGGGGAACTTGGAAAATGAAGGTTTCCTCAATGAATGATTAGTGTTATTAAGGCTGTATAATCCATTATACAGAAGCCAGTTCCAGCCGTATATGTGTGTGTGTGTGTGTGTTAGTGTGTGTGTTGGGGGAGGGGTGAAAAGGATGGTATAGATGTTAAATTACCTGGTGTGATTTAAGTATGAGTCACTCGCTCCCTAAATTACTTTCATATTATCAGATCTCTGGATTATCTTTACTAGAAAACTAAGTTTTTCAAGCCATAATTATAAGTAAGACTCTGTAAATAATCCTGGAATAAAGAATAGAAAGGCTGCCATTCAGACTAAGGTCTAAATAATTTATAGCAAATATTTTCCTGAGTACAGATTTAGGTTGGGAGAGGGGATACCCGAGACATGTGATGTCAGGGAAGAGGGAACCTTGAAAGTATACCAAGGATGTAGTCATCATCATCACAGTTTTGCCAGGATCTCATACTAAGTGCCAATACCTTTACTGCATCCCAGAATGCCTTTAAATATCAAACACGGCCACTTTCCTTCACTCCTTCTATATCAGAGATCTCAGAGCCAGTGGCTACCCGGGTAAGCACTCCAATATATTTACAGATCAAGAGACCTTCAGAGTCATCGGGTTCTGGATGACTCACAGTACAACAGAGGCCCTTCCAGCACATGTTCTATAGCAACCAACCAAAATGGAAGAAGAAAAAACTGTCCGTTTGGACTCCTGTATATGCCTGATTATATTCTTTGACCAATCAAAGCAACAAACACTGATTTATATACAATTCCAAGAGGTATGTGGCAGGGCCTTGCCTTCAAGGAGCTTTTAGTTTATTTGGGGAAATAGAGCTTGTGCATAGAAAGAAAACAAATAATACACAGTAGTCTTCAGTCAGTACCAAATGAATGGAAAAGACAATTTCAGTGGAGTTCTGGTGAGAAAGGAAGGGGTAGGGGAGTTCTCATCACCAGCCAGAGTGATTCAGGAAGGCTTTAGGGAGGACTGAGGATTTTAACTCTACCTTGAGCAACAATTCTTAATTTAAGGTCAGTGTTCTCTCAATGGGTACATGAATCTAGCTTCAGGAGTCAATGAACCCTTTGGATATGCATTTTCCTGGGACAAAAGATAGCTCTCATCAGATTCTCAAAGGGGTGACTGAAGAAGTTACAAGCCATGACCTTGCAAGAAATTGCATAAGCAGTGCGGAAAAAAGCAGCATCCTAAATAGGGGGACAAGTAAATGAAAAAATGATGAGGAAATGAACAAACCACATTTAAGCAGAAAATGATCACTGCCCATCTTGCGGTAGCAGTGGTCCCATGCTCATCTGAGGCAATGTCAAGAGATGGAGCTGGGAAAGCAGATTAGAACTGGTTGGTAAAGGGCCTTAACTATCGGGATTATGCTGTGGGTAGTGCTCAGATGAATGACACAATGACGTGGAATGTAGGATGATTAGTCTGGCCACTGAGGGCAGGATGAAAGTGGAAGCTGTTACGCCTGAAACCAGAGAGACACCTAGACCAGTGATGAGAATCAAGAAAATGAGTTGAGCTGCTGGCTGTAGCTATGGAATGCATGAGAGCGATCCTGGAGCATTTGAGAGAGAAAATTTAGTAACTTTGAGATATGGGAGGAGAGAGAAAGAACCAAGGACGACCCAAAGCCCCAAGCCTGATGTCTGGAAGGATGCAGACCCATCTGTAGAAATAAGGAACAGTGGATAGAAAGCTGGTTTCCAAGAGTATGGCAGAGACTTTAATTTCCAAGATGCAGAGTTTGAGGTGCCGTCCCAGTAACAGTTGAGAGCCCCTTTATCGATGGCCCCAAATATCCACAAACCCAAAATAAGATAGGAGCGTCTCCAATCATATTCTTCCAGCCTGGTGCCCTCTATCCTAGACAACTGATTGTCTGACTAGTTGGGGGGACTGTTAACTGGAAGCTGTATCATTTTTGTTTCTTATTAGCAATCTTCCCTAAAGCACTTTCTCGGAATGATGTTACCACAGTGTGATTAGGAGACATGCAAGGACATAAACATTCCAATAAGATAAAAGCAGCCCTGCTTTCCCAGTACTCTCACAGTACTTCAATTTCATTAGGCTTGTTGTTGTTTCATTAGAGTCAATGCCATTTAAATTTTTATGTTCATTTCAAGGCTCTTTGTTTTGACAAAGGATTTTAAGAAAACGCAGTAAGAACTTTCTGGGTTTTATTTAACTTTATAACCATCTAATTTACTCCCCAATAAAGGGATAACTAAGCATTCCTGTTATGCTGCTAAAAACCTCTTTGCATAAGTTTGAAATACGGTGCAAGACTGCAAGGAGGAAATTCACACCAAGGAAATAGTGACACAAGCTATCCAGTGTTTGGTGCTGGGGTTTAGGGACTCAATACTTCCTCTCTCCATTAGCACCCACATACCCTACAGGACCCCAAGTCACCTCTTCTACTTATACATTATTACTTTTCTAAACAAGCATGTCTCTGACCCTGCCACATAGAGAATACATGAAGCCCCACAGCCTAGCAGTGCCAAAAGACAGAAGGTAACAGTGGGACAGGGTGATTTAGAGGGAGAGAGGCAGGAATGTACGGATTTTACAGAATCACTCCTCATTTCTCCCCAATATGACACTCTAATTGATTCAGATAGATCTCCTCACTTGCCCCCTCAGGAATCAAGCCACTGCTCACCTCTTTGCTGTGTACAATGTTCCTCTCTGGTAGGTAGGACTTCCCTCTGCTGATCTTTCAATATCCAACTTAAATCCTGCCTCCTCCCTGAACCCCTTTCTGTTTATTTCATGCCCCTGGATCACTGTCTTCTCTCAACCACCCAAGCGACAAACACTTTTGAGCACCTACTGACTGCAGGTATGAGTGTCCCTTGTACTTACCCCTTGTTTTCCCCTCTGATTATTGGAGGCTCTTCACTGTCACTCTAATACAGGAGATTTTCACTTCTCTATTTCTCTAAGTGCCAAACCGATTCCTAGGCAAAGTATCAATTAATGCCTGTATGTCAAAATGTGCCTGGTGTGTGCTAAAGAAAAAATGAAGAAACGAAAACACTTCGGCCAATCCAGAACTACCTATCATTTCAGCACAATTAGAAAGAAAATTCAGAATAATATATATATATTTTTTTTTCCTTAAGAAGAAGGAACAAGAAAACGAGCCCATTGGAAAGCGTTTCTACTACAGTAAGCTGGGGAATGTGTTTGGGTGGCTGTGTGAAGCACAAGAAGGGAGCAGAGCTAATCTCCATTTGAATCTCACCAAGAGTTACTGGTCTCCAGGGCGGCACGTGTCTCAGGCTGCCCTTGGATGTGAGCAGCAATTTGTTCACTTCATCCATGATAACAGCCCATATGTGCTTCCAGAAATGGGCCTGGAATTCACAAACTCTAAAACTCGTGTCCAGTGAACTTCCCCTGAGGTCACCTTCTAAACACAAAGTATGAACTCTCTGGAAAAAAATAGCATCACAAGCAAAAGAAAAAAGTCATTATCCTTAGACTAAAAAGATATTCTAAAACAGGAGACCTGTGTGTTGGTGTACCCTCACATTCAGGTTTTTTCCTAACTATGAAGTCAGTGCCACTACTCTCTTTCCCTGACACAGATGAGGGCCTTTTTTTTTTACTTCATGGCTCCTCAGCAGCTCATATTACCATAGGAAGCAATAAATACTCACCCACCTGACCTGCTAGCTTCTCACACAAACATCTGGCAAGTTTTGTGGGCCTCTTAACTATTGAATTTCCATATCAAACACATATTCTATTTAAATCATTTATTTATAATACTTTTGTGTAAATCCAAACCAAGAGAAAATACTCTGAGGCAGAGATTTTAGCAGATGAATAAAATTTTTAACATTTATAACTTTCATACACTGGGTTTTATAACTCAGGGAAACAACCAGGGTAATTAATATTATCTGTGGACTCAGAATGAAGGAAAAAGAAAAGCCTTTATTCAAGCAGCCAGTGAAGGAACATCTCCTCAAACACATGATTTGTCCTTTTCCCAGAACAGAGCCTAAAAGACATGAAGGATCTTTAAATCAGAGGAATCTCTGTGAAATGGTTGCAGAGACACTTATCTTTGGTTTCAGCTCTAAGAAGCCATGGACATTTCAATGATTAGCTGCAGATACTGAGGGAAAGCTTAATAACACGTATGCCTGTGGGCTCTAAAATTATATACTCCTGGAGTCGAATATCAACTTTGTCTGGTGTTATATGAAATGGACCCATTTAATGATAGCTGGATGGTCTGTGTGACTATTAGAAGGTTTCACAGCCTATCTGAGCTTCATCTGTACAAGGAAGACAAAAATACCAACCCCACAGTACTGATGTGAGGATTAGACGAGATCACATGTAATCCCTGGTACAGTCTCTGGCTGTCTGGCATACAGTAGGAGCTCAATAAATGTTGGTTTTTCCTTCTTAGAGATGCATACCCTCCTCCCATCCTATGGGCCCCAACTGCTCAGAATTTAGGGACTCTATTCATGTACACCCTAAAACAGCATGTATTAAAAGCATCCTTGAACGTGGCTCTTCACATCAGTTTCTCCATCTATAAAATGGAAATGTTACCTAACCTAAGCGTGCTGTGGCATCTTTGAAAAATACATAGGACTGAAAAGAATGTTAGTGAGAAAAGGGAAAGCTCTGGGCTGACCTTCAGAAGACTGGATTCCAGTCATGTGACCTTGGGCAAGCCTCTCAACACCAAGGTCCTCATTTTTCTTACGCTTAACATATAAATAACGATACATGCATTACTTGTCATAAGGTTGTAGTAAACCCTTTTTCTCCGTCATGTATCTTGATCTTCACACCTGTGAAGCCAGAAAACACGTGGCTGATGGTCACCCAGCTTTACACCATGCCTGGAGTCCCAAAGTCTTGCCTTCCCCGATAACCAGGACATTGACAATGAGAAATAACATTATTTCAGAGGGTAAGTTCTTTGAAGGCAGCGACTATGTCTTTCTTCTTAAGAGCTGCACTCCTACCTCAGCAAGGATCTATACTGCATCTTATACAATTAAATGCCAATGTGTTTATCAAATTGATTTGAATGCATCCTCATTACATGTAAAAAATTTCATGTAGAATTATGAGTGAATAGTTGTACAATTAAGTACACTGACACAATGCAGTGTATTGGTAAAAGCATGGACTTTAAAACCAGAGCAGCTAAATTCAAACCATAGTTCTGCGCCTTGTTATCTGTATGACTCTAGGCAAGAGACCACATCTCTCCAAGCATTGATTTCTTCATCTATCACATGGAAAAAACTAGACCTGCCTCATAAGGTAATATAGAAATTAGGCGAGATATCAAATGCAGGTAAAAAAGAAGACATTTTGTACTTTCAGATTCTGTGCAAGGAGGGGGCAAGTAGAGAGCACAGCATGGGAGGTAAGAATGAAGTAGAAGTTTGGGCAACCAGAGAACTCCAAGAAAGTCCAGAGTAACCCGGGGAAGGGCAGAGAGAGCTTAAAGGGCACTGGGGAGTGGAATGAAGTTGAACGTCACAGTTTTGCCTGTGTTCCACCTGCTCTCATGGTTTCTGGTTTAAAGAGATGAGCTGAAGGGCCAGGTTAAGAAAAAGAAGGAAATATTCCATCGAGGCAGAATATTACTCCAAAACTTGCAGGTCCCTCCTCCTCCCTGTTTTTCTCCCCATGTTTCTAATTCCTCACACTCACTACTCCAGGCCTACTTATAGTTCCTCGCCTAACACGCTTATTCTCATTATAACATACACACAATCTCATACATAGCCTGACACATACACAAAGAGACACAAACATGCACACATGTACATATACCCTTTACACTTGACCCGTAACCCCTCCAAACAGTTCAAGGGACCCACAACTGAGTAGTAGGAATTGATAGTGTTAGTAAAATACAACTGATAGGGCTTCCGGTTAAACTTGACAGATTGAACATGTGCATTTTTCTCCACTTCTCCTCAAATCCCATGAAAATGGAGGGCAATGCTTAAATTGTGGATGCTAGAAAGTAGATGGACAGTGGTAAGTGACTTAACAGACCAGAAAGGCTGAAACCTAAACTAAAAGGCAAGTGGTTTGTGCTGCAGACCCCAGAGGAACTGACTTGGAGTCACTAGGAACCTCTGGAGACGGGGTAGAAGAAAGGAAGGGACTGCCCAGCAGAGGAGGAGGTGAGTCACTGCACAAAATGCAAGGGGTTATGTCCATTATACGTCAATAAATCTGTTAAATTTACTGAAAAATTTAACAAAAGAGAAAAGCAAACGACAACACACACACAACCCTACCAAAAAAGGGGAGATTAAGTAGAAACTAGCATCCTAAATGGTAAGACGCCACCCCACTCCCAATTCCTGGAACTCTGGCAGCCAAGCTTATACCTCCAGGCAGAAAATACAGAGAATTGCTCTACAGAAACCGACAGGCCCAAGAACAAAGAACTACAGATGGTGGTACTTAGGGGTCCTCCAATAAAATAGCTGAGTCCCTATGTGATTAGCCATCACTTAGTACAATCCCTGTTCCCTCATGTGCATCTTTCAATCATCTTTTCAGCACTTCCCTCTGAAATAAAATGGAAAGCCATTTGAGAGAATCTTTGAACATAAAGGAGAGCGATCAAAACAAAAGAAAAAGAACTCAAGAAGAGAGACAAAAAGGGAACAAAAGAAAAATTCAAACACTCAAAGCATTATTTTGAAGATACTGAGACAAGTGTTCCGGTAGTTCCAAGACAAAGCCTGGGACAGCAGTGGAAAAGGAGAATCAAAAGAGAGACTTATCCTTTATATGTTTTTTATCCTGTACTTAACTGTTAACTAATAAGGAAGATAATTAAAGCTAAAATAAGGATCCAAATAAGGTATCTGTGAATAAAGAACAAAATGCCATATAACGTAAAGACAGAATTTTAAAAATTCAATTGATTAGGAAACGAAGTTGGGAAAACATCTTACAGTGAAACAAAAAGACCAAGAGATGAAAAAAAAGAGAGAAATGAGAAAACAGAGAACCAGTCAAGAAGATACAACATCAGACTTATGTAAGTTCCAGAAATTGAGCACAGGAAGTTCAGTAGAGAGAAATGATCAAAGATATAATACATAGAATTTCCTGGAACTAAAAATACCTAGATTTTAAATTTTTCCAGATTAAAAGAATCTAGCAAGTATTCCATGCGATAAACAAACAAACAAAAAACACAAACCATCCTCATGAAATTTCAGAACAGTGGGAATTAGGGAAGATCCTAAAAGCACCCAGGAAGGAAAACAAAAAGCAAAACAAGGGCTTCCCTGGTGGTGCAGTGGTTAAGAATCCACCTGCCAATGCAGGGGACAGGGGTTCGAGCCCTACTCTGGGAAGATCCCACATGCCGCGGAGCAACTAAGCCCGTGAGCCACAACTACTGAGCCTGCGCTCTGGAGCCCGCGAGCCACAACTACTGAGCCCAAGTGCCACAGCTACTGAAGCCCATGCACCTAGAGCCCATGCTCCACAACAAGAGAAGCCACCCAATGAGAAGCCTGCGCACCGCAAGGAAGAGTAGCCCCCACTCGCCACAACTAGAGAAAAGCCCACGTGCAGCAACAAAGACCCAAGGCAGCCAAAAATAAAAATAAATAAATAAATTTATTTTAAAAAAGCAAACAAAACAAAAAACAGGTAAGAAGAATCGTATCCGATTTCTCAAAAACAGAAGAAATTAGAAGACGATAAAGCAATGACTACAAAATTCTGAGGAAAAATCTTCTCTAGCCAAGAATTCTAGGCCAGCCAAACTATGAATCAAGTGAGGAGGTCAAAAAGATATTTCCAGACACGGAGGATGTTAAAAAAAAGAAACCCAAAAATGTATTCTTTCTTAGAAAGCTTCAGGAAGATGTGTTGCAGCCAGACAACAGGGGATCCAGGAACAGAGACTCCAGCACAGGAAGGAGGCCAAAAGGATCCCAGGATAGCATCGGAGACAGCAAAGTGTGAAGCAATGAGAGATAACAACCAGTCCACATGGGGGAGTTGTATGGAAGGCTCCAGGAGAGATGGCTTCTAGAGGAAAAAGGGATTATTGGATTACTTCATGTGTTTAAATGGAACAAAAAGAGCTTTACAGCTCCAGTGGAATGTATAGGAATGAATTACTGATAGACACATAGAAAACTAAGCAAATGAAAAAGCAAGTCAATTAACAATGACAAGAAAAGAAGTTGCAGAAGAAATGAAATTATAGAGCACTATATGACAGCTGTGAGTGATACTGACAAAGTCGTGATGAACAAAAATAGTGAGATAGCTAAATTGAGATGGAAGAAGAGACATTAGGGAAGTGTGTAAAAGGAGTGATTTAAGAAAGTAAAATCCTCATCTTTTTATTTTAGGTATTTAGTTGAATGGCAAAGGAAAAGAGCTAAGAGGTGAAAGTGGTTCCCTGTAAGAGGCAGAATAAGGATGAGCAGGCAGGAGGCAAAGAACTATTGCTTTTGCTTAAGCTAAATTAATGAAGATACTTTTGGCTACCAGTAGCAGGAAACTAAACTAACAGTGGCTTATCACATAAGGACATTTGTTGTTTACTTTAAAATATATATGCAGAAGTAGATGGCCCCAGGGTTGATTTGGAAGCTCAGTGACATCACTGAGGGCTCATTTCTTTCCAACCTTCTGTTGCACAATCCTCATCTTTGTCCACTCAGAATCACAAAATGGCTGCCACAGCTCCAAACATCATGTTTTCACAGATAGGACATGGAGAAGTGAGCAGCCAATGACCGAGGGAGAGTTGTCCTCATGTAACAGTTAGGATTAACTTGGTAATGAGAACAGAGATTCAAAGAAAGAGTGACTAGAACAGACAGAACACTGACACATGTAAGAGTTTAGAGGTAGGTAGTCCAGGGCTGCTATGGAGGGTCTGCTCATTATCTCCTCAGAGAACAAGGCTCCTTCCCTCTTGTTGCTCCACTAGACACGGCTTCCATTCCCAAGGCCACGTCATGGTTCCAGATGTTACTCTCAGCCATCATGTCGACATTTCAGCCAGCAGGAAGGAGGAATAAAAGGGCAGCACAGGAGAGCTTTCTTTTAGGGAAATTTCCTGAAAGCTGCTACAAGACACTTCTGCTTTAGCCCGTTGGCCAGAATGTAGTCCCAAAGTCACAAGTAGATACCAGGGAGGCTGGAGAATGTAGTATTTATTCTTGGTAGCCACAGGCACAGAAAAAAACAATTAGAGGTTCTAAAAAGGGAAGAACAAAGGAGCAAATGCCTTGCAGTTTCTACCACAATTAAAAAGGGAAAATCTTTCCTGAAAGAGCCCTGGCAGAGTCCCTCTTACATCTCATTGGCCAGAACTGGGTCACATGGCCACCCTCAGCTGAGAGAGGCTAGTAAAGGGAAGGTCTGGGTTTTCATGTTCTGTGATGGGAAGTGAGCAAAGGAGAAAGGAGTATAACCAACTAACAGAGTCTCCTAAATCTTGTAGTACAATTTGACCTTAAAAAGCTGCAAACACATATTACTCTTTTTTTTCTTTCTTTTTTTTTTTTTTTGCGTTACGCGGGCCTCTCACTGTTGTGGCCTCTTCCATTGCGGAGCACAGGCTCTGGACGCACAGGCTCAGCGGCCACGGCTCACGGGCCCAGCCGCTCCGCGGCATGTGGGATCTTCCCGGACCGGGGCACAAAACCGTGTCCCCTACATCAGCAGGCGGACTCTCAACCACTGCGCCACCAGGGAAGCCCTATTACTCTTATTTTTAATGTATATCAATAATATATAAATACATTTAAGTTTCTACGAGAAGATTATGGGAAAAGTTATTAAGAACAGCTGCCACCTCCCTCCACCTTCTTAGTCAATAAACACAAAGAGGGAAAAAGTTACAAGGTCAAAATACATACACATAAATGGCAGCAAATGCTGCTCAAATAGTCTATTTCATTCTTTTCCAGGTTGACTTTTGTCATTCATTCAACATTTATTGACGATACCTGCTGTGTACAAAAGGACTGTGGACATGACTGAGTCTTGGCCTTCAAAAGGTCACAGCTTAGAAGGAAAGAGAGAGATGGAAACCATCTTTTACAATACGAACTGATAAGCCCTATGATGGAAGAATGCACTGGGTGATACCTGAGCAACCCAAAGCAGGGCCGTCTTAGCCCAGGGACACTCTCCTATAGAGGTGATTTTTGAGATGTGGTTTGAAAGACAGGCAGAAATTTGCCAGGTGAAGAAAGAGGCATGGAAAGTAATCTAGCCCACAGATGAGTGAGGACCAAGGCATGGATCATATTACAGCTTGGAAAAATAAGCCACATTCTTATCTTGACTATCACAGATATATGAAAAGCTGCACACATAGTTGGCACTCAATAAACACCTGGTGGACTGAATCATGATGAGGAGGAACTCTCTTAATTTATGCCAATTTACCAATATTCTAGACAAGGGGTTGGCAAACTATGGTCCTCAGGCCAAATCCCACCCCCTGCCTGTTTTGTAGATAAAGTTTTATTAAAACATTACTACACCATTTCATTTACACATTGTCTATGGCTGCTTTTATGCTACAATGGCAGAGTTGAGTTCACAGGGATAGAAACTATGTGGTCTGCAAAGCCAAAAGCATTTACCACGTGGCCCTTTATAGAAAATATACAACACTCTGAGCTCAAAGCTAGTAAGTAATAAGTAATACGCTATTTCCTCCCACCAGTTGAGTTTTATACTTTCCAAGAGTAAATTGTTCCCAAATGTGTTTCGGCATTTGTTAATGTAAGTTTTGAACGTGTAACTTTTAAATGTAACATTTATGTGTTAATTGTAAGTATCTAATTTAATGAAATATTGTATATACGGATAAAATATGCATCTCGAAAGGAAGGGTTGTTTCTATAAAAACTAAAGTGGGATGCTTAAAAAAATCTCAATCATCACATGCTAATAAAAACTGTTACTGAGCTAGATGGCAGTGAGACAACTACAAAAGATTGGGGGTGGGTAGGTATCGTAAAACTTTAAGATTCTACTTTGTAAGTGAATATAACTTTTCACTCCATTTTTTTAAAAATCCTAAAATTAGAAATCAGAGCTGATGCACTGGGGGGACTGGTTTATAAAAGAAAGGCAACACAGAATTCTAATCAGCGACATGTCCTCTAAGAGGAGTCTTGGCCCTACATCCACAGACTGGTACTCACCTAAAAGTTGTGGTTAAAATAAGAACAACTATTTTAAGTAAGTGAGTGAGTAAGTAAATAAGTAGATAGATAAGTAAATATTAGTGTATATTTTCATCTTTTTTTATATATAATTCTCTAATTTAACTAACTTTTGACTGTGAGGCGAGAAAAGAATGAAGTAACTATAAGGTTTGTTTGGGCAAACAAAGACACAAGATTACAACGTCTTAAGTTTGATGAGGCCAACCTAGCTCTGCTAAACTCACCCCTCACTCAATCACTACCTTGGTGCTCCAGCCTATGGGCACCCATTTCAAAGCCCAGGGCTGGTCCCAGGAAGGTTAGACAACCAGGACTCAGACCTCACTCTCCTGGCTCTGGATCAGGAAGAAAGGACAAGACAAGCCCACACCATCCCAAGTAAGAGCAAAGATTAATTTAAAAGTTAGCCTGAAAATGCCACCTCATTAAATCTCCAAATTGTGACATCTAAGGTCTGATAAGCCAGCCTAGGAATAAAATGAATGAAATAAGACAGTCCCTCTCCCCCGCCAGTGGCACCAATTCAAAGTTCAGAAAGCCTTTAATTTGTTCTCTCCGCCCATCACCTCGGAGAACCCTAGATCTACCTTCAATCTGAAGCTTCAAACTCCTGCTTCCTCGGGACCCTAAAAATAATTGTTCCTTGAGGTGCCTGAACTCTTTACAACAGATAGCCAGTTACATTTAATTAGTTTAAAACAGCTGGTTATTTCCTTGAGATCCTTGATTAAACATCATTTTTCCAAAGAAGAATCTATTTGTTTTGTAACTAGACAATTAGCCTGTTTGCCCCCAGAGATGATCCCTTCCAGGAAAAGGGCTTCCTTGTTCAAAAGTGGTTAAGGAAGGGCTGAATGGGTGCTCCAGACATCCTGGGCCCTGCAGGAGCCCCCTGAAGGAGGCCTGTGTTCTTCAAGGTCACTCCTGGCTCTTGGCTTCTCCATGGCCACCCATTACAGAGCTATGCAGGCAGGAGACACCCCCCCCCAAAAAAAACACACTGAAGATGAGGAGCAGGACAATGATGAAAAAACCAGGGCCCAAACTCCACAGACACCCGCCCTTCAACCAAGCAAGATTCCAAATGCAGCACTGCCCTTCCCCTCTCAGAGCCTCCACCGGCGTTGTTTGCCCACCTCCACTCCGACAATTTCAGGTGCAGCGAGGTCTCTCCTCTTCTTCAGTGTCTTTCCCCAATACTAGGTAGGTCCTTCCAACATTGTGCTCTGCCCACTCCTGTGTCTACCAAGAGGTATAAAGAGCATTTGTGGGCTTCCCTGGTGGCGCAGTGGTTGAGAGTCCACCTGCCGATGCAGGGGACACGGGTTCGTGCCCCAGTCCGGGAAGATCCCACTTGCCGAGGAGCGGCTAGGCCCGTGAGCCATGGCCGCTGAGCCTGCGCGTCCGGAGCCTGTGCTCCGCAACAGGAGAGGCCACAACAGTGAAAGGTCCGTGTACCACAAAAAAAAAACCAAAACAACAACAAAAAAAACAAGTTAAATCTAATGTGGGTCTGCTCCTCCTCCTTCCCCTGCCAGACTGGCAGGAAATTATCTTATTCAGTCCTATAAATCTCTACCCACATCTACTCCTCTAGGGTCTTATCAAAGTCCCAGGGCATTTAGGACAGAATATTTGGGAAAAGGTCTCTGGTTGTTGGTGTGTACTGGTCACCACTAATAGACTCATTGCCCAACTACACTTGGCCCTTGGAGTTAGTGGTCAGGGAGTTCCACACTTCCTCTGCTAAGCCTCAGCTTGGCCCTCACCGGGACTTTTGCTGAGGCTGGAGCCCAACATCCAGCACCCTGGGCCCAGCTTCCCTTCTGCAGTCTGATAAGCTCCCAGTCGGGCCCTCACACACCTTCATCACTTCCCAGGCTTCTGGGATTCTCCCTTCTCTTGCCACTTCCACTCTCCTCTTCACAGCCCTCCACGCCCAAACAGACACACACACATACTCTTAGCATAATTTCAGAGTTTCAGGTTTTAAAAAAAAACCCGGAAAATAGATTATCTTCGAGAAACTACTACGAAAAGGAAACACAATGGCCTTCTCCAAATTCAGAAAAACATACAAATAGTTCTCGTTCCTTCTAATGCTTCAATTGCCTCAAAAACAAAATATAAATTAATGCTTCAATAAATAATTCCACTACGATTTTCCCCCAAATATTTAAGAAAACATTCATACTCCAAGATGGATTGCCATGCTTACCCTAGGGATCTGAATACCTTATAGTAAACTGTAGCAAACCATCACCTACTGCTCCCTCCCTGCGACCCACACACAGCCCGCTATAAAGCAGCTCAGTGATGGGGCAACATGATGTTTTCTGGTTGGAACTGACTTTTTCCTAACTCTCTCCTCACCCTGTTACAGAACAGCCCAAGCAACCAGCCATGAGACAGGCATCATGCAGGCATAACTGAAATAAGCTTGTTGCTTCTGTGCATGATTTCAGTGGAGCCAAGGAGCTCTTTATTGACCCAAAATATCTTCTGAGGGTTCTGCAGCAGTGACTGAATTGGGTTGAAAGCGTTGTTACTCCAAAGTTGAATTACCCATTGACCTGTTTTTAGCCAGGAGCACCTTCTGACAGTTTAGCTTATCAGTTCTTTTCTAACAGGCAGCTTATTGAAAAAAGTGTTTGGGTTCATATGTGAGTGAAAGAATAAGAAGAAAGAGATTCTGAACAGCAGCAGTGAAGGCATCTTGAATGTAAAGCCCAAGGCGGCCAGTGAGAGAGAAAGGAATAGAAAAACGCCTCCCTTTACTGCAAATGTGACATGACTACTGGGGTTATGACAATATGTACTATTATGGTTATTCTATGAAGACCAGAAAAGATGAAGGCCACTCCTAGAACCAGATAGGGTCTCATGAAGGGTTAGTGTCCAATTCTAGGAGTACAGGCTAGTCCTTGAAGAAGAAAAACCAAGAGCTGAAAGGCCTAGACATCAAGGTCCAGATGCCTGGACCGGCATCACTAGGTAATGAGTATAAAGATGGTTTCCTCCCTGTGAGGGGAGACCAGGGGCTGGGAAGAAAAGATATCAGGCTGGGTCTCCAAGAATGGGATAGCAACAGCCTGAACTCAAGAGAAATATATTGTCTAGATTGACAGTGCTCTCTCTATGGTAGAAAGACTCTCAGCTTGACGTTCAACGTGTGGTTGAGATCAAGTCAGTTGGGCAACTGCCTGGAGTGCCCCTCTAGAAGGGGCTACATCGCCACTGGAAATGCAGCAAAGAGGAGATTGTGTTTACTAAAGCTCTTCTCAAGGAAAAAGCATACTGATTAACAAATCACTTGGAAGGGAGGATGGGGAGAGATCCCTGAGGTCAGGTCTTCCATGCATGATGAAACCAGTCAATTGTTAAGCTTCTGGTTTGCTAGATGGGATATGAAAATTTGACTTAGTGGTTAAATTATTCAGGGATCATCAGTGTAAGGTTAAGCTCTACTACCGGAAGTCTTTCTGCTTCCCAAACACAAAAGGATATCAGATTAAAGGAGCACAGTGCTACTATCCTTCTTGTGGGGTTAGGTCTACTCTAGCTCTACTCATGAGAAGACCTACTTGAATGTCTACTCTTGGCTTGACCACTGAGAAACAAGGGAAAGGATACTTGTAACTCACTTGGGACAGAGGGCTAAGGGGCAGCATTCTCCTGGGGCCAGTTGTGTCGGTCTCATTTAAGAAACCTCAAAAGGAAGATGAATCTATGTACAGGCCAACACTCTCGTCGCTTCCTCCCTCCCCCAGGAGATTCTCCTCTACTTACGGCCAATCGCCGAAGAACTGGAGTTTGTCTGTTTGCTAGTAATTGAAAGGTATTATTTCCTTGTGGGGAGCACTGGCCATCCCTGATGAGAAAAGTCACAAGAGGAGAGAGAGACCTTTGAAAATAAAGATCATCTTGTTCTCAGATTTTCAGAAGACCTGCCTGGACATGGACTTACTGGTTAGAAAGTGCTGTCATAACAAGAATTCTTAAAAATAATAGAAGTCTAATATTCTGGGCTTCCCTGGTGGCGCAGTGGTTGGGAGTTCGCCTGCCAATGCATGGGACACGGGTTTGAGCCCTGGTCCGGGAAGATCCCACATGCCGCAGAGTGGCTAAGCCCAGGCGCCACAACTACTGAGCCTGTGCTCTAGAGCCCACGAGCCACAACTACTGAAGCCCACATGCCTAGAGCTCATGCTCCGCAACAAGAGAAGCCACCGCAATGAGAAGCCCGCGCACTGCAACAAAGGGTGGCCCCCACTCGCCGCAACTAGAGAAAGCCCGTGCAGCAACAAAGACCCAACACAGCCAAAAATAAAAAATTTAAAAAATAATTTAAAAAAAGAATGTTATTGCCCTTTAAAAAAAAGTCTAATAGTCTATGTATTGTACATATGTATACAATATATGTATAACTGAATCACTTTGCTGTACACCTGAAACTAACACATTGTAAATCAACTATACTTCAATAAAAAAAATTTTAAAAAGAATTCTTAAAAATAATAAAAGTCTAATATTCCAGCTAGTCTTCTCTCCTCTTAACAGGTGAGTTTACCTCTGCAGCAGCAATACAAGCAGGAAAAAAATTAAAGACTGGCTCACGGTGTCTGCTTTTCCTCACCAAATACATTGCACTTCCACTTTCTGCTTCCTCCGCTGGCCCTACCATCAAAAGGCACCAGATCTGAGACTCCCAGAGAGCTCTTCTCCTTTTGTCCCCAACATAGACAGTCCCCAAATAAGATTCCCAGGACACAACAGTGTACTTGAGCTTCCAAAGCAGCCTGAGCTCATACAAATTTTTCATTCTTTGGTGGCCACCTCTCCTAATCCTAACCTTATCCCTAGGCTAGAAATTGTAACACCATTAGAGCTTAAAGGATCTTTAAAGAACATCTAACTCACCTTCATCTTTTTTTTTTTTTTTTTTGCGGTACACAGGCCTCTCACTGTTGTTGCCTCTCCCGTTGCGGAGCACAGGCTCCGGACGCGCAGGCTCAGCGGCCATGGCTCACGGGCCCAGCCGCTCCGCGGCATGTGGGATCTTCCCGGACCGGGGCACGAACCCGTGTCCCCTGCATCGGCAGGCGGACTCTCAACCACTGCGCCACCAGGGAAGCCCCATCTTTTTATACATAAAAAAGTCAAGTCTACAAAGGAGCAGTGATTTGTCCATGATTCCACAGCTGTTTGCAGCAAAACACAGACAAGTTCTGTGTAGTCAACTTACAAGAGTAACTGCTGCCTAAAGCCTGGTTTCCATCTGTCCTTAGGCTGATTTCACTCAGTGTCAATTTAGTTAGCTGTGTCCTCCAGCTACCTTGTCTGAAGAACTTTCTCAAGGTCACACTCTACAGGACCACCTCAAAATTCTGCTGAAGAGGGCCAGGGTGATTCGTGAATCACTCACTAACTTCCTTAATTCAAGGTTGCTAAGGGGCTCTCAAGTAACATCCTCTTACACAACTAGCAAAATTAGTTCTCCTTTTAAAGGTTAGCTCAAGGGGGAATAACTGCTCCTTCTCCCACATGAGGTCATCGCTGAAAGGCAGCACTTGGATGAGTGTCGTGGAAGTCTGCCTGGGGAGGAGACATCCACAGAGCTAGTTCTCAGGTCTCTGAATCTACAGCTTGACCTCAAATGAGGTATGAAATCCCACCCTTCATGTTTGATCTGGAGGTTTAAGACTTTTGTCCCTGTGAAAATGCAAATATCCCTGTCAACTGTGCTATCAAGATGTCAACAAATGGAGAATCAGAGTGTATGGGTGGTGGGGAGGGAAGGGAGAGCAAAGAGCTAAGAGGCCTGTTTTGGAGAAGGTAAGGATGAGAAGAATAAAAGGGGCGGAGGAGTTTCTCCAAAAGCTGACGGGGCAGAAGACAAAGCAGGGAACCCCAGGAAAGAAGCTTGCCCCACTCATCCCTCAGCGCCCCCCGTATCTCTTTTAATGAGCAGTCTGCCCCCTCTCCTTGGTCGTTCACAGTTACCTTGAAGAGGCTGATCCTGTGGTGCCCATGGCAGCTCCGTTTGCAGAAAAGAGAAGCCCAATTAGCTCCAAGGAGGAATTATTTCACAATCACCCCCACCTTCACCCACTCAGGACGCCCACATCTCTGACCCTAAATACCTAAAGGGTGTGGGCTACTTCCCTCTCCTAGAAAAATAAGGGCACTCTTTCAAAACTTCTAAGCTTTAAGATGCAACAGAGGAAACACAGAAGAAAAATACCTTCCTGTCTTCCCCCAACTTTGTTTTAGGAGAAATAGGATTTATAAAAAAAACTTTTTTTTCCGTCACTTGCACTTCATTGTTTGACATAAATATTTTTGCCTTCCTTTTTCTTCTTCCGGTTATCGCTTCATTTTTCTGTTTCTCGACAGACTACCACAATGAGTGAGACAAACTGCACGGTCTGAGGATACATTCCTTGTAAGACTGCTCTCATTTCAGACACCAGTCACAAGTTTGGAGCCCCAAGGCCACTCTCACTTCACACCAGCTGACTAAGAGTTCAAGGATTTCCACAACCACTCTCAGGTTTGATAACCTGCTCAAATGACTCACAGAACTCAGGAAGGTGCTATACTTAGGATTATGGTTTTATTATATCAAATGGATGTAAATTAGAACCAGCTAAAGGAAGAGAATTGTGAGGTCTGGGAAGGTTCCAAACACAAAGCTTCTCTCATCCTCGGATGGGTTACCCTCCTTCCCAGCATTGATATGTGGCAATTCGCACAGAGTAATGCCAACCAGAGAAGCTCACCCAAGCTTCAGTATCCAGAGTTTTTAACTAAGGTTTCATTACGTAGACACAATTGACTGAATCATTGCCCTCCTGATTGAACTCAATTTCCAGCCCCCCTCCCCTCCCTGGAGGTCAAGCTGAAACTACCTGCCTCAAACCCCAACCCTCTAATCACATGCTTGGTCTTTTGGTGTGGCCAAAAGACTACCGAGTCATCCTGTTAGCACAAACTACCTGGTGGCCCACCATGAGTCACCTCATTAGCGTAAACTATGGTCAGGTGTGCTCTGAGGGGCCCCCTTGAATAGCAAAGACTCCCCTATCATTCTGGAGATTCCAAGGGTTTAGAGGTTTTACCTCCCAGGAGCAGGGACAAACACCAGACTTCTCTTTGGGTAAGTTTAATTCTTCACTATATAATTACAAAAAAAAAAAAAAGTATCTGGCATGTGTTAAAAACGTACAAGTCACTGACAGCAGATGGGAAGTTCAACACAGCTGAACACATAGCACGGTTTAGGAGTTTGAAAAATGTCAAACATCCATTGAAAAGCGGATGGTTGGATTGCGTAAGTAGTGCTTTGGGAGGGGAAGTGATCTGCTTTAGCTGACTGTACACTGGCCTATCTTTTTTTAAAGACAGCCAAACCTAATCCTTCAGCATTGACCTCCTAGATTAGTTGGGAGGGATGACGGTGGTAGAAGTATGTGCTATTACCTTGAAACCACATAGCTGGTCTCAGTTAAGAACTGATAAATCTCTCCTAAAATATTCAAGGATTTTCTCCTTTCTTCTGGCAAAAAAAAAAAAAAATAGTAGTGAAATATAAAAAAATCAAATCATGTGCCCTTGAGTTGATACTAAGGAGAGATTCAAAACGTGCTCTGCCAGGTCTTGGAAACTGCAAGTTCCCAGCCTTGCCCTGTGCCGGGGGGCCATCCATCACAACCTCTCCTCCACTGTCCTTTCCCTGTCTGATGATCTCACAGAAGGATATGAAAATTCCTGTCATGACAGATGCTCAAATTAGACTTAGAACGCTTTTGTGAGCAACTACAGCAGCACTTAGGAGCATTGCTCCAGCAATTTCGAAGAGCATATTCTTTCTTATTTGTGTGTTTTTAAAGAAGAGTAATGATTCCCAGCCCTGCCTTCCTAGACACAATTCCCTTCCTTGGATTTTGCAAAATTTCAATTCAACTAGAGGTATATGATGTCCCTAACACTCTGCAAAGGTGAATAGGGAAACCCATAGGAAGAGAAAATATGGTCCCCACCCTCAAGGAGTTTCTAATCCAGTTCAAAGAAATAATACTAACATATATAAATCCTGTATCAAAAAAGTAGATGACATAATGAATATCTTAGGAATCCAAGATGCAGAAATGTTAGTGCTCAACTGAATCTAGAGAAAGGCTTCTGAAAGGATGTGAAATTTAAGTTAGGCTTTGAAAAACGATAGGAATCTTAGCCCATCAGGGTGTGTTGTGGGGAGACAGTCTAGGAAGTCAGCTAGGACAAGGAAGGGTGTAGACATAGGAAAGAGGAAATTGTTTGATTATTTGGGAAGGTTTTTGGGGTGTTAGAGAAGTATAAAGCGTTGTCCCTGCCCTTGGAGACATCAAAGTCTTTTTTTTTTAATATTCAGATTAGAGATAGAGAAAAAGGATTTCTAACTAGTTGTCTTATTACTTAAATGGACCTGCAAGCGCTTATGTGGCAGAAAAAGAATGAGCAAATATTTGATAGGTATTTGAATAGGACTATATCCTGTCATTCTATCATGAAGGAAAATTACTTCTTAGAGAAACTATATTCCTTAATTATGTGTTAGCTCAGAAGATACTTTTCTGACCCCCAGTTCCTGCTGTGAAGTACAATACTGGGTGAAATCCCAACACGTAAACAGGTATTCACAAGACAAATGGCATCACAGGAAAAACCACTCACAAGGAGAATTCTAATTTAACAAATGTCCTTCAAAGTTCCAGTCACACTGGGTACAGGCCAACAACTCAAACGAACATTGTTTTGATGCCACAAGTCTGAGATGGCCAGAGAATACACAGGTGGCAGGACTCGAATCCATAGTAAAATATAAAATTATATGATGGCCTCAACATAACCATGTATATTTCAGTAGGAATAAACCCAAATTTTAAGTATAAGATGTAGAAGATATGGCTTAATAACTAAAGGTAAAAACTAGGAGTCACAAATACAATGCAGCTACCCCCAAAGAGAGCAAAAGCAAGCTCAGGCTATGTTAACAGCAAGTCAGTGTCTAGAGACGGGGAGGGGAGTGTCCGATCCAGTCTACACAGGTAGCATTTCCCAGCATCACCACACACTTTAAATAGGGGTATAGAGATCCAGGGGTGAGTATAAGAACAGTCCATGAAACTCAGTCTGAAAAGTATCAGCCCAGGGAAAAGGGGGATGTCATTGCTGACTTCAGAGATCTGAAGGGTTACACCAAGCAAAGGCATTAGATTGTGCAGTTCCCAAACTTTCCAAACCGAAAACCAGGACACATTCCATGACGAAGAGTCTCTGTGTCACTTTCAAGTGTGAGAAACAACCTAGGGCATGTGGTTTGAATACCAAAAGCTGAAAATTTCCAGGACCTTGAGATGTTTTATAAAGGCAGTAAATATTTGAAATCAGATATTGTGTTCTAGAAAATCTGGGGCTTGTGATTACGTAATATAATTACAGTGAATGAGTCCAAATCGTAGGATGATAAATGCTAGCTCAGTACAAGGGAAAAGATGTTACGGAAAAACCCGAACGAACTTTTTGGCCAACCCCGATATTTTAACAGGAAGTTATCCAAAGATCAAATATTCTAAATACCTCAGGAAGAAGAGACTTTTGTATTAAAAATTTATTGTGAACCTGTTGTATAGAAGCCATTACCCTACCCTTAAGTCATTCAAGATCTAGAGTGGAAGCCAAGCGAGGGAATAGGCAACCATCATACCCAGAGTGAAAAGTTGTATGAGAGAGATAAGAAAAATGTAGGATGAAAGCCCGAGGAGTGGAGAGTAGGGGCAGCAACATTTGAGTTTAATCTCATGGTTTGGTTGAGGAATGGAAAATCTTAGATTGTGATCACCCAGAAATCAGAGATACAAGTGGAGAGGGCATTGCCACAGTGCAGGAAAGATATGGCAACAGCCAGAGCTAGGGCAGAAGTGATGGGGAAAAAGAGTAGTGGATAAATTTAATATTCACCAAAGAAGTAGAATAAATAGGACTTGGACTGGTGGATGAGGAAAAAGAGTGTCAACGAGAGCTGGATTTCCTTGAAATTTGGTAGCAGCATTCCCCAAGACAGAGAATAGATAGCAAGTAGTTTTGCTGCAGATGAATTCAGTCCTGAACAGGCTGAATTTGAGAGTAGATATAAAAAACCACATGCAGACATCAAGCAAGCAGCTAGATATGTGGGTCTAGAGTTCAAATCAAGAAAAGAGCTGGAAAAGAAAGTTGAGAATATCTTGTCTTAGTCAGTTTGGGCTGTTCTAACAGACTAAGTGGTTTAAACAACAAATATTTATTTCTCACAGTTCTGGATTTCCAAGATCAGGGTTCCAGCAGATTCAGTGTCTGATGAGGGCCCACTTATTGGTTTACAGATGGCTGTCTTCTTGTTATGTCCTGACATGGCCTTTCCTTGGTGCACCCATGTAAAGAGAGAGAGTTCTCGTGTCTCTTCCTCCTTTTAAAAGGGCATTAATCCCAGCACGAGGGCCCACTTTCTGACCTAATTTAACCCTAATTACTCCCCAAATCCCCACGTCTAAATGCCATCATATTGGGGGGTAGGATTTAAACATATGAATTTAGGAGAAAATATTCAGCCCATAGTATAATTCATAGAAAGTAAATCAAAAAGACAAATAAATGAAAACTAAGAGATCTAAGAAGTCCAACATCCCAAACAAGGAGTTCCAAATAGAGTAAACAGAGAAAATACAAGGGAGGAAATAGTCAAAGAAATAAATACAAAAATATATAATATGCGTTATATAAGGAAATGAGTTTCCAGATTGAAAAGCACAAAGGCCCAATATAATGTTGAAAAAGGTTCATGTCAAGGACATAACTGTGAAACTTCAGAATCCAAAGGATAGAGAAAAGATTCTAAGAAGAAAAGAACAAATGACATGAAGAATTGGGAATGGCATCAGACTTCTCAACAGCAACGTTGTAAATTAGAAGATAGTGAGGTTTGTCTTCAACATAATCATTAAAAATAATGTTGAACTTAGAGCTCTATACCCAGCCAACCTAGGAATTGAAAATAAAGATAGGAGATATTCCCTTATATGCAAGGTCTTAAACATATACCTCCTAAGCTTGCTTTCTCAAAAAACTTCTAGAGGATAAGTTCCTGAAAACCAAAAAAGTTACTACAAAACAAGAAAGAGGAAGATGTGGGAGCCATGTAACTGGGGTCTCAGGGCAAGAGAGTCAAACAGAATCCCCAGTATGATAGGAAAGTCCCATGACAGCAGCTGAGCAGCCATTTTAGAGGCAACTAGTCCAGATTAAAGCAGAAGGGTAAAAGCTGCTGAGAGGGAGGTTTCCAGAAGAAAATAAAACGGACAGATCTCCTGACAGGTTTATGGTGGGGAAAACTGGATTGAGAGTCACTTTAAAAAACTATTGGAGGATGGGCTTCCCTGGTGGCGCAGTGGTTGAGAGTCCGCCTGCCGATGCAGGGGACGCGGGTTCGTGCCCTGGTCCAGGAAGATCCCACATGCCGCGGAGCGGCTGGGCCCGTGAGCCGTGGCCGCTGAGCCTGCGTGTCCGGAGCCTGTGCTCCGCAACGGGAGAGGCCGCAACAGTGAGAGGCCCGCGTAACACACACACACACACAAAAACTGCAATTTTATTTGCTTATGAGTTTGTAGATTAGCAATTTGGACCAGGCCCAAAGGTCAGTTCCTCACTCATATGACTGCTGTTATCTGGAGACTCAACTAAGACAGTGTCTAGGATGGCCTCACAATCATGTCTGGGGACTGGTACAGGCTCTCTTCTGATGGTAGGTCTAGGGGCCTCAGCTAGGACATCTGTCTGTGTTTCTTGTGGTCTATCACCCTCCAGTAGGTCAGATCAGACTCATGTACTTAAGAGCCTCAGGGCAGTGTTCTCAGAGGGTGAGAGCAAAGGTGCCTCCTCTTGAAGCCTAGGATCTAAAAGTCCCACAGCATTACTGCCAGTACAACTATTGGTCAAAACAATTCACATGGCCATCCCAGATTCAAAGGGTTGGGAAACAGATCCTACCTCTTGATAGGAAGAGCTTCAAAGGCACATTGCAGGTATGCATACAAGATGAGAGAATTTGTTGCAGCAGTGTTTTCAAACACTTTTCTACAATGGCATATACGAATTAAGTCTTTATCTTCTGTAGTGGGAAAACAATATAATGTCTACTGTGGAAAAATCAGCATGTAATTTAGAAATATGGTAAACAGAATAAACAGCTGAAGAGTTTAAAGGGGTTGGTTTTGAAGAAGGGATCAGGGATAGAGAAAGGCAGGACAGGCAACTGCTCTTCTTATTATAAGCTATAGTGTTTGACTTTTAAAACTGTGTATATGTGACTACTTAAAAAGCAAACAAAAGTAAAAAGTTTGGCTATACCAGCAATTCCACGTCTAGATATATACCAAAAGAATTGAGAACAGGGTCTCAAACAGATATGGCAATGTTCAGAGCGGCATTATTCACAATATCCGAAGGTGGAAACAACTCAAATGTCCATCAACAGATGAGTGGATAAAGAAAATACGATACATGCATCCAATGGAATATTACTCAACCTTAAAAAGGAATGAAATTCTGACACATGCTACAACATGCGTTAACTTTGAAGACATTATGCTAAGTAAAATAGCTAGATATAAAAGGAAAAATATTACTTGAGTCTACTTAGGAGGTACCTAGAGACAAAAAGTAGAATAACAGTTACCAGGAGCTGGGGTAGGGGTGAGAATAGTGAGTTACTGTCTAATAAGTACAGAGTTTCAGTTTGGGAAGACAAAAAAGTCCTAGAGGTGAATCATGGTGATAGTTGCACAACAATGGAAATGTACTGAATGCCACTAACTGTGCGCTTAAAAATGGCTAAAATGGTAAATTTTATGTTAAGTATATTTTACCACAAATAAATACTGTTGGAAAAAGTTTGGCTAGGGAGGGAAGGAAAGATATTGAATGGTTGATAAAGGAAGACGATGTCTGGTTGATTTCCTTACTTCTTTCTTTTTTTCTTTCCTTTTTTTAAGACTAGGGAAGATTTGAGCATACTTATAAGCTGAATGAAAAGAATCTGTGTAGATTTGGGGTTTGACAAAGCTGAGAGGAGGATAACTGGCAGAGAGCCGAGTCTGCTAAAGGGGGAGGTATCTGAGGATGTGTTTAAGACAGTTGGGTAAGCCCTTGTGGAGATGACACAGACTAGAATGGGTGACTCCTTTCCTTACAAAATCATACCTGCCTCAAAAATTCCTACCGAGTAATGTATGTCAACTGACAAGAGCGTTCACCAGTCGCTTTGCCTTTATGCATTTATCAATTAGTGAATGAGTTGGAGGAAAGAGTATTTTTAAGTAGACTATATAGTCAAAATATTGGTTATCTGTTTTAATTGCAAACTTGACTGCATTTGTTGTTGCTGTTTTTTAAAGGCTGGAATATAAATACCTCCTTCATCTTCTAAGAGCAAATTTTGAAGTATTTGAAGATTTGAAGAGCAAATTCTCTTGACATCACAGAAAAACAACCAGTTTTGAATGATTTGGACTCTGGGCTTCCAGGGTCATCAGAGTCTATTGTGAATGAATGGCAGGAGAACTGGTTTGCAGGTTTTGGAGGTAGAACAAGAAGAGGAAAGAGAAGTGTCTCTCAGAAAGATCGAAAGAAAGATGATTTTCCTCAAACTAATAGCGATCACAATTTAGTGAATATTGTTCACTCTTCACCATTTAATTAGCCCATTACTTCTGCCCCCAACTAGAATGGTACATAACCTCCAAGAAAGGTGTGACCCTCATCACTGTACAGGACAGTGGACAGGAAGCCCCCATATTTGTGTTTACATTGAGGAGAGAGGAAAACTGAGCATTCTGGAAACTGGTCTGAGACAGGGATGATACCCCTGTTATCTAAGTTAAAATAGTGGATCAAAATGTAACAATCTCAAACAATTTGATATGCTTTGTAAAACGTGATGTTACTGATTTGGGGAAACAAAGGCAACTCTGGCATCTAGAAAACCAAACTTTTTTATTCTACTGAAATAGCAACTCTTTGTGTCAGGTTTGATATGAGAGAATAGGCAAAAATTTCTTTAAACTGTCCTCAGAGACATGAACCATATCCTTTTATAAATAAGGAATCATCAGAAAAATACTGCAATTGTTCTTTATTTTTTCAGCCTCTTACACTCACAGCTACAGTCACCTATACTGTTAACAGCAGATGTGATTACAGATAGTGTGAAACAGAAGAAATAACTATTTAGATGCCTTTCTCTGTGGACACTGACCTACACCTCAAATGACCTTGTGTCTCTTGGTTTTCCTTATCCAGAAGTCTCAAGGACAGCCTTGGCCTCTGACCCAAGCAGGGTCTGACCCCAGATCACTCTGCCAGGACTCAAGGTCTTGGAGTCTGTGTGTTTCCATGACAAACAGCCAACATTACAGAGTCTGCCTCTTTGGAAGGCATTTTACAACTACTTTCTGGAGGAAAAGAAAAGAGGGCAAGGAGAGAAGAAGGGAGAAGGAGAAAGAGAAGCAGGTGGGGAAAGTAAGGGGGAGGGGAAGCAAGTAGAGGGCATGTAGCGCTGGGGAGGAGGTGAAAACCCATTAAATACAGAACCAACACACCAAACAGCTTTAAAAGTGTATGAACATTATTCACAATCAGAAAGACTTTGGGGAACATTTCTATTATAATTTTTTTCTTTCTCTATTTCTTTTTTTACCCTGAATTTCCTAGCACCCTGGCTTTTCAGATATTGGGAGCACAGATATTGGTCATCCCACAAGCTCACCAGCAAGTTTAGAAAACTTATGAGACTGGAATGGATCTTCAAGATGCTGCAGAAACACACACACACACACACACACACACACACACGAGTTTGTTCTCTGAGCAGTTCCCCCTGTCACGTAACACCACCTACTCTCCCTCCTTTTTGATTGATTGAAAGTGACACCGTGTTGCTCCAAAGTTCTTTAGTTCTGCATTTCCACTTGCAAGCAATTACTTCAAAAACTGTTAAAAAATTGCAATAAAATACTGCTCAATTCTTGAGAATCTGTTATATCTCTACTGAGGGAAGGTCGGAGAACAGGAGGATGGAAAGCCATACCAACCTCTTCAGAAAAATCTGCCTCTTTAGCATGAGGTGAGAAAGAGGCACCGCACATTTCATAACAGTTACTATTCTTTTCAATTGTGTCCCTTTAAATTTCCAAAGAAACGGTGAGGTATTGTTCAGCCTACTTTTGTTTGGTTTTTACAAAGAAATCCGAGGACATCTGATCTGGTGATAAAAGCAAACAATTTTGGACCAAATCAACTGGTTATGTTATACTCTAGCCCCCTGGACCTCCCAGTCACACAAAAGTGCTGAAAGAAATGTAAATGAGGAAGACAGAGAAGACTGTCTGGTGAATCCACCTCCGCCCCTAGCCTGCACACAGCAGACAGGGAAGACTGCTGAATCCTCCAGGGAGAGTATGCAGTGGGAGATGAGGGTGAAGAAGAAGAGAAAGGCAAGAACACTGACAGAGTCTGAGGAGGGTGGGAAATATAAAAACAGGGAGAGAAGGTGCAGAAGAGCTGGTAAGGGCAGAGGTGGGTGGAGAAAGAAGAAAACGAACAGGGATGCTGGAGGGAAAGCAGGAGAAATCAAAGCAACAAAGGACGGAAGAGCAAGAAGCAGATGATAGGAATATAGAGACATAAAGAAATGGTCCAAAGAGAAATGGTAGTATCCCGCAGGTGACATTAGATGTCTGACACAACCACGCCTGCCAGTAGGACACTGCTCCTATCTAAAGTGGTGGGCAAAGGAGCCTCCCTGCTCCGGGGTCCTTTGGATACTTGAGCCAGCGCCCCTGAGGATGATCCGATTAGTGACTTGTGGCAAGACCTCATTGCCTCTTAATGATTTAGGAATTTTCCTTTCACTTCCTGCGTGTGGTTATGGATCTTTTATCTGTTTTATCTGCGGAGCCTAATGAATTCCTGTTAAGTCTTTATAGCAGTTGTCCCTTCCACTTAAATCTCCCCCGATCCTATTTACCAGAGTTTACAGTTCAGGGTGTTGTGTGCTAAACTGTGTTTTGACAACCATCATGAAAGGCTGACTCTGGGAAGTGATTCAGTTGCCAGGAGAATCCACGGAAAAGGAATAAATGGAGCCGGATGGTTATGTAGTGCTTCCTTTCTTCTTCCACCTGCTCTGTGGTCCCGGGAGTAGAGATTCAGCATGCCCTGAGGAGGCTTCCTAGAACCTCTGCTTCCCTACATTTTGAAGGGCAGGGAGGTCAAGGAAATGGACTGTCAGTCTGGAGGCCTAAATTTGTCCCAACTGTGCCATGACTAAGCAGGTAAGCTCAGGCAAGTCATTTAAGCTTCCTGAGCTCCTGTTTTCTCACCTGTAAGATGGGATCAGTACACCGCTCTCCCCTACACCAGAGTTGGGAGGGGAACCTGGTATAACTGGGGAATGATTTTTTTAAAAAGTGGTGTGATGGCCGCAGAAGATGATACTAAGGTATTGAAGATAAAAAGGAATAGGTAAGCTGGAGCCAGGTAAGAGATGCCTTGAATCTCTCTGTGCTTCTCAGTTCCTCGCCTGTAAAGTGGGTAGAAATTATGCCAGTTCTTCTCTTCACAGGCAAGTTGAGAGGCTGCTTTAGCTCTCTGGATTAAAAAGTACTAAGAGGGCTTCCCTGGTGGCGCAGTGGTGGAGAGTCCGCCGGCCGATGCAGGGGACACGAGTTCGTGCCCCGGTCCGGGAAGATCCCACGTGCCGCGGAGCGGCTGGCCCCAAGAGCCATGGCCGCTGAGCCTGCGCGTCCGGAGCTTGTGCTCCGCAACGGGAGAGGCCACAGCAGTGAGAGGCCCGCGTACCACAAAAAAAAAAAAAAAAAAAAAAAAAGTACTAAGAAATACAGAAGGACTGTGTCCCTGCTCTAATCATCCATACCCTTCATACAGCCCCAGCCCTTCAATGTCTTGTCTCCCAAATTCCCCTAGTTCTGCATACGGTCCTATCTCTGTTATGGCTAAAGTGCCCCAAGGAAATCTCTGACTCATCGCAGCGCCTCTCACTACAGGATATTCTACATCATTTTATCATGAGGTCTAGGATCCTTAGAGAATGATGCCAAAGGCACCTCTGTCAGACACGTCTGCTACAAAAACACAGGCTTCTTAAGACAAAACAGCAACATTTGGGAAGATTGGTGTTTGGTGTGCTGCCTTTCCTGTGTCTCTCTCTTTCTGCACTTGCCTTCAGAGGTGATAAAGTGCTCTCAACTCTGGTGACCATTTCTAGGCGTCCCACTGATAGTGACATTTTCAGAGAGGAAAGAGACCCTGATGATGTGAGCTTTAACATACTACTAAGACGACTCAAGTATCTTACCAGGTCTGTGTGTTTAGGTTCAAACCAACTAGGTAAAATTTCAAGAACAGACCCCTAATATTTTGTTGCTTATTTTTTAACTGCTAACGTTAACATAGTTTCTGGAATATATACAGCACCCCCCCAAAAAAATACCCATTGATATGGAATAAAGGAGTAAATGATTGAGCTAATTATCTAGAATAAAGTGCAAATACCACAAAGAATGGTAACTCCTTAAAAACAGTCTTATTAGTCTTTAGTGCCTTGTTTTGAAAGCAAGTTTTTGAAGGGAGAAAAATAGGAAGGAAATAACAATTATTGAGTGTGTACTATATGTTTGGTGCGATGCTAGACATGTTATACATACATTTATGTAGGACTAATATATTTAATCCTCACACTTATCCAGGAGAACATTAATATAATGTTCATTATACAGTTGAGATGAGGCTGAGAATGTTTACATGACTTGCCTAGAGTCACAAAGTTGGTAGAAATGAGAAAAGAAAGAGGGTATTAGATGCTTGGAGTAAAGTATAGCAAGGAAGCACTGAGAAGGATAATGGCCTGGAACCCTACTTACAGCACTCACAAAAATTAACTCCAAATAAATTAAAAACTTAAATCTAAGAGCGGAAACCATAAAACTCCTAGAAGATAACATAGGGAAAAGGCTCCTTGATATTGGTCTTGGCAATATTTGGATATGACACCGAAAGCACAAGCAACAAAAGCAAAAATAAACGAGTGGGACAACATCAAAGCACAAAGTTTCTGCACAGCAAAAGGAACAGTCAACAAAATGCAAAGGCAACCTACTGAATGGGAGAAAACATTTGCAAATCATATATCTGATATGGGGTTAATACCCAAAATATACAAGGAACTCACATAACTTACAGCAAAAAAAACAAATAATCCAAATAAAATATGGGCAGAGGAACTGAGTAGACATTTTTCCCAAGAAGACATACAAAAGGCCAACAGGCACATGAAAAGGTGCTCAACATCACTAATCACCAGGGAAGTGCAAATCAAAACCAAAATGAGATATCATTTCATACCGGTTAAAATGGCTATTATCAAAAAGACAAGCGATAACAAATGCTGGCAAGGATGTGAAGAAAAGGGAACCCTTGTGCACTACTGGTGGGAATGTAAATTGATACAGCCATTATGGAAAACAGCATGGAGGTTCCTCAAAAAATTAAAAAGAGAACTACATTTGATCCAGCAATTCCACTTCTGAATATATCCAAAGGAAATGAAATCACTACCTCAAAGAGATATCTGCATCCCCACGTTCACTGCAGCATCATTTACAATAGGCAAGACATGGAAACAAGACATGGAAACATATATCTATGCATATATATATGGAATATTTTTCAGCCATAAAAAGAAGGAAATTCTGCCATTGTGACAATATGGTTGGACCTTGAGGGCTTTCTGCTAAATGAAATAAGTCAGACAGAGAAAGATAAATACTATATGATAGCACTTACACATATATGGAATTTAAGAAAAACTGAACTCATAGAAACAGAGGGTTGATTGGTGGTTGCCAGAGGCTGAGAGGAAGGATTTGGGGATACTGGAGTCATCTGAGCACCTTCCCAGGCAGAAAAGAAGTAGGAGAAAGGGAACGACTGAAGGCATAAGAAGCAGAGGACACCTGACAGCTCTTTCTAAAAGACGCACCAAATAATTTAAGGGGAGAGCTACCTTATAACACTTAAAATAGAATTTAACTAGCAAACATTTCATTTTCTGGAAAACACATCTTTCCTAAAGCAACATATGCCAGCACTAAATGGTTCGATGTCTTAGCAGGTGACTGAAGGGCAGCATGACCAAAAATTAGGCAATATTCTCGTGTCAAGAGCCCCAGTATCCTGCCAGGATCTGCCATCTAATGTGTAAGTTGGTGCTGAGTGTTTAACCTCATGTAAATGTGTAAGTCGATAAAGAATGACTGATGGTGAGCTGATTCAAAAAAGTCTCCACTGAGGCACTTTCTATCAGGCCTTGTCAGAATTTGTAAAAGTCCATGTGACTGTCAGAGAATGAATGAATGAATGAAACTATTAATATCTGAATGAGAAAAATGAAAAGGTTTAATTAAAGGATCAGACCTGGAAATATCTACTCCTCATTTTTATTTAGAGAGGCAAAGAAAAAACACACACGTGTTCCTCTGCAAATATTGCCAATAACTTAGTCGCTTTAATCTTACTGTGGTACCACAGATTATGGTCTTAAATACTTGGGGCTCCAACTTTCATTAATTTAAACCCAGTGTGTTCACTTGGATATTCACTTTTAATCAGCCTCTACAAATGAGCCTGATTACCCTGAGTATTAATAATAATAATCAACTTGCTAATGACTTCTTCTCTCTCTTCAATTACAGGATTAAGCACAGCCATTTAATGATACTCATTAGCATTTTTTCCACTGGAGAAACTAAATCAAATGCAAATGCAGGAGCTCATTTTTCCATGCATGTCCACACAAACTTGTCAAAAAATTTTTCTATTCTATTTTTGTTTTTCTACTTTTATCTCCAGGTTCAAAAGCCACTAACTATACCCTCCAAAATGCACTAGATGCTATGTCAGATGATCATTAGGGGGGAGTGAAGAAGCCAGAGCATTTGTGCCATCATAATTATCATTAATTATAGCAGCATTTGCTGTTGAACACTCATGTTTACAAACTACGGATACATCTCAGATAAAACTTAAGAAGTAGGTACTCACAGTATTGCAATTTGGCAGATAAGGAAACTGAGACTTAGAGAGATTAAGTAAGTAGCAGATGGCAGAGCTCTTGTCTCTCTGACTCCAAAGACAGTGGTCTTAATCACTGGACTGCCTTACTCTCTCATGAAACATTCACATTAGGTCACAAGATCCCTGGCATAAGACCTTCAGAAAGGAAATGTCCCAGACCAAGAGCTACCTTGGACGAAATTAATACAATAAAGTGGATGCCACCCTAAATCTATCCACAGTCATGCTGAGCACCAGGTAGCAGGACCAGCTCCTGGGACTCAGAGGGCTTTGACCATCAACAACCTGAGGCCTTAGAAAAAGTAGCCTCTACCCGCCCAGTCCTTGACTGATCCACAAACCAGTCCAGAGGCCAGAAGAAAGCAGCAGGGAGTGTTCAGGGACTGAGAAAGCCGCAGTGGCTGGGAGCATGGTATTGAGAGAAGTCCAGGATCACTCTAGATGAGAGGCTGGGACCACAGTATGCTGAAGGCCTAGAGAGAGGATCGGTCCCAGGTGAGATGGTATGGAAGCTGTAAAACAACACTGCCTCAGATTCTATCTTTTCTTACCTCATCAACTGTCCCCCACTCCAGTCTTCCTGTTCTCCTTTCCACTCTGGTCCCTGCCCAAGACGCATGTCTGTGCACCTGCCTGTGAATCCCACTCATGTCCAACCATGAGCCTCAGGCCATTTATGACTTCCCAGTTCTAACACCTTTGACCATGCCCTGCATCTGGCCCTGTCAGCCCCATTTCTTACCCTTTGGATAAGACATATCCATCTCATTGCCCCCTGTCTTAGTCCCTTTGGGCTGCTGTAACAAAAAATACTATAGACTGGATGGCTGAAACAACAAACATTTATTTCTCACAGTTCTGAAAGCTGGGAAGTTCAAGATCAAGACACTGCAGATTCAGCGTTTGGTGAGGGCCCACTTCCTGGTTTACACATGGCCATCTTCTGTTTCTGTCCTCAAATGATGAAAAAAAGGCAAGAGAGCTCTCTGGAGTTTCTTTTATAAGGGCACTAATTCCAATAATCAGAGCTCCACCTTCAAGACATGGTCACCTCCCCAATACCATCACATTGGGGTTAGGATTTCAACATATGGGTGGGGGGGAGACACAAACATTCATTCCGTAACATCCCCAAAGGATACATAGCTAACAGATCCCAGTTTCTCCTGGGAATGAATCCCAGAGCTAGGCTTAGCAAGATAATTATACATAGTCACCTTTAGGCTGAGCCTAGTTCAAAAGCAAGATCTCCCACAGCAACAGAAGGCAGCAGCCAGGCTTTTCCAACTTTTTCATGGCCTTAGTTAAAAGCAAAAGGGAGTTGCAGGGTTGGTTTAACCTCGTTATTAATATAGTAAAGTATTAAAAACCACATGATCATTTCAACAGATGCAGAAAAGTATTTGACAAAATCCAATGCCTTTTTATGATAAAATAATTACAAAACTCATTACGAAGTAATCAAGACAGGGTGGTACTGGCATAAGGACAGATATATAGATCAGTGGAACAGAACTGAGAATCCAAAAATAAACTATCACATTTATGGTCAAATGATTTTAGACAAGCATGCCAAGACAATTCAATGGAGAAAGAATAGTCCTTCAAGAAATAGTGCTAGGACGACTGGATATCCAACTTGGATCACTACTTCACACCATCAACAAAAATGGACTCAAAATGGATCATAAACCTATATGTAGGAGCTAAAAATGCAAAACTCCCAGGAGAAAATATAGGAATAAATCTTCATGACCTTGGGTTATACTTAAATATCTTAAATAAGGCACCAAAAACAAAAGCAACGAAAAATATACAAATAAGCTGGACTTCATCAAAATTAAAAACGTTTGTGCATCAAATGATACAATCAAGAAAGTGAAAAGATATTCCAGAAAATGGGAGAAAATATTTGCAAGAAATATATCTGACAATATATATATATGATATATCCAGAACGCTTACAACTCACCAATAAAAAGACAATCCAAATTGTAAATGGGCAAAGAATTTGAACAGATACTTCTCCAAAAAAGATATCAATAATCACATAAAAAGGAGCTCAACTTCATCAATCGTTAGTGAAACGTAAACTAAAACCACAATGAGATGCCACTTCACGTGCAATAGGATAGCTATGATCAAAAAGAGAGATAATAACATGTGTTGGTGACGATATGGAGAAACTGGAGCCCTTATACAGTACTGGTAAAACTGGGACTGTAAAATGGTGCAACCATGATGGAAAAAAGGTTGGCAATTCTTCAAAAGGTTAAAGCATATAATTACCGTATAACCCAGCAAATCCACTACAAGATACATACACAAGAGAAATACTGACATCCACACAAAAACTTGTATGCAAATGTTCACAGTAGCATTATTCATAGTAGTCAAAAAGTGGAAACAAGCCAAATGTCCATCAAATTATAAACAGATAAACAAAATGTGGTATGCCCATACAACATAATATGATTTGGCAATTAAAGAGAATAAAGTGCCGATAGATGCTATGACCCAGAGGAAACTTGAAAACATCATGCTAAATGAAAGAAGCCAGACACACTGAAACCACATATTATATGATTCCATTTACCTGCAATGTCCAGAATAAGCAAATCCACAGAAACAGAAAGTAGATCAGTGCCTGGAAATGGGTCAGAACAGTGTGGCGAGGGAGCAAGGATAAAGAGCGACTATTAATGCGTACGGAGTTTCTTCTGGGGGCTTGTCGAAAATGTTCTAAAATTAGATTGTGATGATGGTTTTAATTTAAGAAAAATGCAAAACTGAGGATGGAAACCTAAGAAAAGTGATTGAGGATAGCATGCTAAAGGTTAGGTTTCTCCACCAGATTGAAGACTAGGAACTAGATAAAATACGCAAAAAGAAGTCCACCATTTTACATTTAAGCCCCATATAAATTTATATGGATACATCCTACATAATCATAGGCCTTCCAAAACCGACAGGATAGCAAACCAACTTGGCTCCATCAGAAATCTGGAATTTAAATCTCACCTCTATCAGTAGTTTGCCATGGAATTTGTTCACATCAAACCTGTGTATCACTTCCTCACTAATACTTCATCCCTGTCCTGTGTGCCTGCACAAGTATCAAACAAGTGGATATGGGGAAAAATGTGGAAACCTGTCATGTGTTCTGAATACCCTAGCATAAACCCATCTAAATGTGTCTGAAGAGCTGGTGAAAGAGCCACCAGGGTGTACTTGCCCAAAAGGCCTGAGTGCAATGGTGTGCTGCAGCAGGCTCATTGCACCTCTCGAGAGCCAATCCTGGGGACTTCCCTGGCGGTTCAGTGATTAAGACTCCACGCTCCCAATGCAGGGGGCATGGGTGTGATCCCTTGTTCGGGAACCAAGATCCCGCATGCCACCTTGTGTGGCTGCAAAAAAACAAAACAAAACAAAAAAAAAACAGCCAATTCTCTTCCTCCCTTCCCTACTCTATGTTCAATGACATCAGATTGGTAGTTTGAAATCAACCATAGTGGAGGTTAAAATGATACCCATTTTCTTGTCTTACTTAGTCCAAGATGCCTCTTTGCTTGGGCCATTTCCTTTCTGAAGACCTTACAGCTGGGGATCTTTTGAGTTCCTGTGAGGGTTTTAGGAGTGAGCGGGGCAGTGCAGTGATTAAAAGCACCTGCTTTGGAATCCAAGTGACAGAGCCTCTACTCCTGGCTCTGCCATTTGCTACTTAACCTCTTTTCTGGAGAGCTGTGGTGTTTTATTTTTTTAATTTTTATTTTACGTTGGAGCATAGTTGATTAACAATGTTGTGTTAGTTTCAGGTGTACAGCAAAGTGATTCAGTTATACATATACATGTATCTATTCTTTTTTCAAATTCTTTTCCAGTTTAGGTTATTACAGAATATTGAGCAAAGTTCCCTGTGCTATATGGTAAGTCCTTGTGGATTATCCATCTTAAATACAGTAGTGTGTATATGTCAATCCCAAACTCTCAATCTATCCCACTGCATGGCTTGCAGGATCTCAGTTCCCCAACCAGGGATTGAACCTGGGTCCCGGCAGAGAAAGCCCAGAACCCTAACCACTAGACAACCAGGGAACACCTGGGAGAGCTGGTTTATGGGCACAGTCCTAGTAGCTTCCAGGGAAGCCTCTCATTCTAATGGTATAATGGCTCACAATTTGATTTAAGAACCATGGGTCAAAGGAGCCATCTTGAAAACAAAACAGTTTCTATCACTTAAAATTGTCCTCCAGCAGAAACTGAGTCCTAGAGAAAGAGGGGCTACAATAAGAGCAGGTGAAACCTGAAGGAGATGCTTTACAAAGATCTCTGAGCCACATGGGGCAAGAGCCCACGGGAGCCCTGGGGCTCCTTCACTTGGGGGCAGCTAGCAGGAGCTGGGGGGACTTGTGCACTCCGCACAGGTGAACCCCACCTAAGCTGCATCTGTACCAGCCCACATTTGGAATAAATGGGAAGAAAAAGGAGACGGCCATTTGCAGACTTGTGAATTGGTTTGCACACACACAATTAATTACTAACATGAACAACCTGCTTTAAGGGTCTATTGCTAATTCTTATTCTCTGCATCGTCTCCTCCAGAGCCCAGGAGACCCTTAAACCTTTAGGTCAGGTGGTTGACTCTTCTGTTTTCTAATAACAGCTCTATTGAGACATAATTCACATACCATACAATTCAGCCTTTTAAAGTATATAATTTGATTTGCTTTAGTATATTCACAAATACAACCATCACCAATATTTAATTTTAGAACATTTTCATCACTTCGAAAAAAAATCTCGCATACATTGGCAATCACTCCCCACTCCTCCCTCCCCCAGGCCCTGGCAACTACTAACCAATTTTCTGTCTCTACCAATTTGCCTATTCTGAACATTTTATATAAACAGAATTATTCAACATGTGACCTTTTGTGACTGGGTTCTCTCACTTAGCACAATGTGTTCAAGGTTCACACTGTAGCATGTTCTGGTACTTCATTCCTTTTTACTGCCAAATGATATTCCATTATATAGATACACCACATGCTGTTCATCTACTCATCAGCTGATGGATATTTGGGTTGTTTCCACTTTTTAGCTATTATGAATAATGCTGCTATGAACATTCATGTTTAAGTTGGTGCCCAACTCTTCAGGCATTTGAATTTCTCTCCTGGCTGTGCTCCTGGCCAGATGAATGGACCTGGAATAACAGGTCTCCCAGGCTCCCCCAGCACTGCTTTCTCCACTCTGTACTTTTTCAAAGAGACAGTCTCACATTCACTCCTAGCTGGTCTCTCTGCCTCCAAGTTCTTTCCAACTCCAGTTCTCCACAGATTTTGACACCAGGTTTACTTTTCTTGGCATTGATCTTCATGGTTTCCATTCCATGCTCAAGAACCTTGGCTAAGGCCTTGCCACTCAGGTGTGGCATCCTCATTATACCCTACCAGCTTCACACCCTTCTATATTATGTCCTGGCAACTGGACTGAAAGCCCCTGTCTCTTCATACCACTCACTCCTACCTTCATCCAATATCTGTCTAGCAGGAGTTGCCTTACACATCCCTCTGCCATCTTATGCTCACTTCTTCATTCATCCAGCAAACATTATTAAATTCCTATTAAGTGCCTAGGCATAGTGCTAGGCACTGGAGACATCAGGATGAATTGGAAAAGATCCCTGGCCTTAAGGAATTCATATTCCAGATCTGAGTACAGCAGTGAGAGGTTGGATTGGAGAGGGTGTATAGACATGTTGACAGAGAATGAAGAAGCAATGTAGCTGTGCAGAAATGGCCTATTTGTCAAGTTGCATTAGTGACTCGCCCAGGGTTTGCAGTCTTTTTCTCACTCCAGATGAAGTTTTTGATAGAAGTTTTTTGTCCAGGGTTTTTAATAACTGAAATTTTGAGAACTCTTTTTTTTTCTTTTTTTTTCCCCACATATATGACCCCAAAAGGGGTAAGCAAGCCCTATTTGTCCCAAGAAGTGACTGAGGCTGGAGAGTGGGAGGCACTCTTAGATTGCCCTGGACAGCCAGGATTATCAAAATTGCCATGACAATGACCCAAGGGCTCTTCCTTGGATAAACCCTGTAAACACTCAGCTGATTTCAGCCAGACCCAACTGCACACCCTTGAAATTTGCATGCTATTAAAAAAAAAAAAAGGTAGTGGGGAGGGGAAGGGAGGGATAGGAAGAAGAGAAAGCCTGAAGCAAGGAAGAAGGCTGCTCAACCACGGAATAATACTCAGCTCAAGTATGAAGAGAACTCACTTGACATGCTGAATTCATCTTCCTTTAAAAACGCTGAGGTACCTGCTCGCAGCTCCAGATCAAACTCCAAGTGTCTCAAGGTCTCAGAACTTTCCCTCACTATTGGCCAGACCTGTAAAGGAGGGAATGTATGGAGTTTAATTCCCCAAGGGTTTTTATTCATACCATATATCTAGAGCTTGGCCTCTGCTAGACGTAATGTTAGTACATTTAGACTTCAGAGTCCTGGCCTCTTCCCTCTCAACCCTCCCACTCTCACCCTGGGCCCTGATTCAAACTGAAGATCAACTCCCCTAATCATAACGATGAACACAGTGAGGCCTGAAAATACAGAGACTAGATACTCATTAGGCAGGATTATTGTAGACGAAAAGCCTTTGTCAAAAGAAGGTTGGACTACAGAAGTAGATCTTCGGAGCTCCGGGAAGATGGTGGAAGAGTAAGACACGGAGATCACCTTCCTCCCCACAGATACACCAGAAATACATCTACACATGGAACAACTCCTACAGAACACCTACTGAACGCTGGCAGAAGACCTCAGACCTCCCAAAAGGCAAGAAACTCCCCACGTACGTGGGCAGGGCAAAAGAAAAAAGAATAAACAGAGACAAAAGGATAGGGACGGGACCTGCTCCAGTGGGAGGGAGCTGTGACCGAGGAAAGATTTCCACACACTAGGAAGCCCCTTCGCGGGCGGAGACTGCGGGTGGCGGAGGGGGAAGCTTCGGAGCCGCGGAGGAGAGCGCAGCCACCGGGGTGAGGAGGGCAAAGCGGGGAGATTCCCGCACAGAGGATCGGTGCAGACCGGCACTCACCAGCTCGAGAGGCTTGTCTGCTCACCCGCCGCTGCGGGCGGGGCTGGGAGCTGAGGCTCGGGCTTCGGTCGGAACGCAGGGAAAGGACTGGAGTTGGCGGCCTAAACACAACCTGAAGGGGGTTAGTGCGCCACGGCTGGCCGGGAGGGAGTCCGGGGAAAAGTCTGGACCTCCCGAAGAGGCAAGAGACTTTTTCTTCCCTCTTTGTTTCCTGGTGCGCGAGGAGAGGGGATTAAGAGCGCTGCTTATCACCGTTTACACTTCCCCCTCCCCATAGCCTCAAGTCCATTCTCTAGTAAGTCTGTGTCTTTATTCAACGGTGACAAAGCGATAAAGAGGCATGGACATATATACACTACCAAACGTAAGGTAGATAGCTAGTGGGAAGCAGCCGCATAGCACAGGGACATCAGCTCGGTGCTTTGTGACCGCCTGGAGGGGTGGGATAGGGAGGGTGGGAGGGAGGGAGACGCAAGCGGGAAGAGATATGGGAATATATGTATATATATAACTGATTCATTTTGTTGTGAAGCTGAAACTAACATACCATTGTAAAGCAATTATACTCCAATAAAGATGTTAAAAAAAAAAAAAAAGAGCGCTGCTTAAAGGAGCTCCAGAGACAGGCGCGAGCCGCGGCTAAAAGCGCGGACCCCAGAGACAGGCATGAGACGCTAAGGCTGCTGCTGCCGCCACCAAGAAGCCTGTGTGCGAGCACAGGTCACTATCCACAACCTTCTTCCGGGGAGCCTGTGCAGCCCGCCACTGCCAGGGTCCCGGGATCCAGGGACAACTTACCCGGGAGAACTCACGGTGCGCCTCAGGCTGGTGCAACGTCACGCCGGCTTCTGCCGCCGCAGGCCCGCCCCTCACTCCGTGCCCCTCCCTCCCCGCGGCCTGAGTGAGCCAGAGCCCCCGAGTCAGCGGCTCCTTTAACCCCGTCCTGTCTGAGCAGAAAAACAGACGCCCTCCGCGACCTACACGCAGAGGCGGGGCCAAATCCAAAGCTGAGCCCCGGGAGCTGTGAGAACAAAGAAGAGAAAGGGAAATCTCTCCCAACAGCCTCAGAAGTAGCGGATTAAAGCTCCACAATCAACTTGATGGACCCTGCATCTGTGGAATACATGAATAGACAACGAATCATCCCAAATTGAGGAGGTGGACTTTGAGAGAACAAGATTTATTCTTTTTTCCCCTTTTCCTCTTTTTGTGAGTGTGTATGTGTATGCTTCTGTGTGAGATTTTGTCTGTATAGCTTTGCTTCCACCATTTGTCCTAGGGTTCTATCCGTCCATTTTTTTTTGTTTTTGTTTGTTTTAATTTTTTTTAATAATTATTTTTTATTTGAATTATTTTATTTTATCTTACTTTATTTTATTTTACTTTATCTTCTTTCTTTCCTTTTTTCCTTCCTTCCCTCCTTCCTTCCTTCCTTCCTCCCTCCCTCACTCCCTCCCTCCCTCCTTTCTTTCCTTCTTTCTTTCTACTTCTACTAATTCTTTCTACTTTTTCTCTCTTTTATTCTGAGCCGTGTGGATGAAAGGCTCTTGGTGCTGCAGCCAGGAGTCAGTGCTATTCCTCTGAGGTGGGAGAGCTAACTTCAGGACACTGGTCCACAAGAGACCTCCCAACTGCACATAATATCAAATGGCAAAAATCTCCCAGAGATCTCCATCTCAACACCAGCAGCCAGCTTCACTCAACGACCAGCAAGCTACAGTGCTGGACATCCTATGCCAAACAACTAGCAAGACAGGAACACAACCCCACCTATTAGCAGAGAGACTGCCTAAAATCATAATAAGTCCACAGACACCCCAAAACACACCAACAGACGTGGACTTGCCCACCAGAAAGACAAGATCCAGCCTCATCCACCAGAACACAGGCACTAGTCCCCTCCACCAGGAAGCCTACACAACACACTGAACCAACCTTAGCCACTGTGGACAGACACCAAAAACAACGGGAACTACGAACCTGCAGCCTGCAAAAAGGAGACCCCAAGCACAGTAAGATAAGCAAAATGAGAAGACAGAAAAACACACAGGAGATGAAGGAGCAAGATAAAAACCCACCAGACCTAACAAATGAAGAGGAAATAGGCAGTCTACCTGAAAAAGAATTCAGAATAATGATAGTAAAGATGATCCAATATCTTGGAAATAGAATGGAGAAAATGCAAGAAACATTTAACAAGGACCTAGAAGAACTAAAGATGAAACAAGCAATGATGAACAACACAATAAATGAAATTAAAAACACTCTAGATGGGATCAATAGCAGAATAACTGAGGCAGAACAATGGATAAGTGACCTGGAAGATAACATAGTGGAAATAACTACTGCAGAGCAGAATAAAGAAAAAAGAATGAAAAGAACTAAGGACAGTCTCAGAGACCTCTGGGACAACATTAAACGCACCAACATTCGAATTATAGGGGTTCCAGAAGAATAAGAGAAAAAGAAAGGGACTGAGAAAATACTTGAAGAGATTATAGTTGAAAACTCCCCTAATATGAGAAAGGAAATAGTTAATCAAGTCCAGGAAGCACAGAGAGTCCCATACAGGATAAATCCAAGGAGAAATATGCCAAGACACATATTAATCAAACGGTCAAAAATTAAATACAAAGAAAACATATTAAAAGCAGCAAGGGAAAAACAACAAATAACACACAAGGGAATCCCCATAAGGTAACAGCTGATCTTTCAGCAGAAACTGCAAACCAGAAGGGAATGGCAGGACATATTTAAAGTGATGAAGGAGAAAAACCTGCAACCAAGATTACTATACCCAGCAGGAATCTCATTCAGATTTGATGGAGAAATTAAAACCTTTACAGACAAGCAAAAGCTGAGAGAGTTCAGCACCACCAAACCAGCTCTACAACAACTGCTAAAGGAACTTCTCTAGGCAAGAAATGCAAGAGAAGGAAAAGACCTACAATAACGAACCCAAAACAATTAAGAAAATGGGAATAGGAACATACATATCAATAATTACCTTAAATGTAAATGGACTAAATGCTCCCACCAAAAGACACAGATTGGCTGAATGGATACAAAAACAAGACCCATATATTTGCTGTCTACAAGAGACCCACTTCAGACCTAGAGACACATACAGACTGAAAGTAAGGGAATGGAAAAAGATATTCCATGCAAATGGAAACCAAAAGAAAGCTGGAGTAGCAATTCTCATATCAGACAAAATAGACTTTAAAATAAAGACTATTAGAAGAGACAAAGAAGGACACTACATAATGATCAAGGGATCAATCCAAGAAGAAGATATAACAATTGTAAATATTTATGCACCCAGCATAGGAGCACCTCAATACATAAGGCAAATACTAACAGCCATAAAAGGGGAAATCGACAGTAACACATTCATAGTAGGGGAATTTAACACCCCACTTTCACCAATGGACAGATCATCCAAAATGAAAATAAATAAGGAAACACAAGCTTTAAATGATACATTAAACAAGATGGATTTCATTGATATTTATAGGACATTCCATCCAAAAACAACAGAATACACATTTTTCTCAAGTGCTCATGGAACATTCTCCAGGATAGATCATATCTTGGGTCACAAATCAAGCCTTGGTAAATTTAAGAAAATTGAAATTGTATCAAGTATCTTTTCTGACCACAACACTATGAGACTAGATATCAATTACAGGAAAAGATCTGTAAAAAATACAAACACATGGAGGCTAAACAATACACTAATTAATAACGAAGTGATCACTGAAGAAATCAAAGAGGAAATTAAAAAATACCTAGAAACAAATGACAATGGAGACATGACGACCCAAAACCTATGGGATGCAGCAAAAGCAGTTCTAAGAGGGAAGTTTATAGCAATACAATCCTACCTTAAGAAACAGGAAACATCTCGAATAAACAACCTAACCTTGCACCTCAAGCAATTAGAGAAAGAAGAACAAAAAAAAAACCCCAAAGTTAGCAGAAATCATAAAACTCAGATCAGAAATAAATGAAAAAGAAATGAAGGAAACAATAGCAAAGATCAATAAAACTAAAAGCTGATTCTTTGAGAAGATAAACAAAATAGATAAACAATTAGCCAGACTCATCAAGAAAAGAAGGGAGAAGACTCAAATTAATAGAATTAGAAATGAAAAATGAGAAGTAACAACTGACACTGCAGAAATACAAAGGATCATGAGAGATTACTACAAGCAACTCTATGCCAAGAAAATGGACAATCTGGAAGAAATGGACAAATCCTTAGACATGCACAACGTGCCACGACTGAATCAGGAAGAAATAGAAAATATGAACAGACCAATCACAAGCACTGAAATTGAAACTGTGATTAAAAATCTTCGAACAAACAATGGCCCAGGACCAGATGGCTTCACAGGCGGATTCTATCAAACATTTAGAGAAGAGCTAGCACCTATCCTTCTCAAACTCTTCCAAAATATAGCAGAGGGAGGACCACTCCCACACTCATTCCACGAGGCCACCATCACCTTGATACCAAAACCAGACAAGGATGTAACAAAGAAAGAAAACTACAGGCCAATATCACTGATGAACATAGATGCAAAAATCCTCAACAAAATACTAGCAAACAATGCAACGGCACATTAAAAGGATCATACACCATGATCAAGTGGGGTTTATTCCAGGAATGCAAGGATTCTTCAATATACGCAAATCAATCAACATGATACACCATATTAATAAATTGAAGGAGAAAAACCATATGATCATCTCAATAGATGCAGAGAAAGCTTTTGACAAAATTCAACATCCATTTATGATAAAAACCCTGCAAAAAGTAGGCATAAAGGGAATTTTCCTCAACATAATAAAGGCCATATATGACAAACCCACAGCCAACATCGTTCTCAATGGTGAAAAACTGAAAGCATTTCCACGAAGATCAGGAACAAGACAAGGTTGCCCACTCTCACCACTCTTATTCAACATAGTTTTGGAAGTTTTAGCCACAGCAATCAGAGAAGAAAAGGAAATAAAAGGAATCCAAATCAGAAAAGAAGAAGTAAAGCTGTCACTGTTTGCAGATGACATGATAGTATACATAGAGAATCCTAAAGATGCTACCAGAAAACTACTAGAGCTAATCAATGAATTTGGTAAAGTAGCAGGATACAAAATTAATGCACAGAAATCTCCTGTATTCCTATACACTAATGATAAAAAATGTGAAAGTGAAATCAAGAAAACACTCCCATTTACCATTGCAACAAAAAGAATAAAATATCTAGGAATAAACCTACCTAAGGAGACAAAAGACCTGTATACAGGAAATTATAGGACACTGATGAAAGAAATTAAAGATGATACAAATAGATGGAGAGATATACCATGTTTTTGGATTGGAAGAATCAACATTGTGAAAATGACTCTACTACCCAAAGCCATCTACAGATTCAATGCAATTCCCATCAAACTACCACTGGCATTTTTCACAGAACTAGGGGAAAACATTTCACAATTTGTATGGAAACATAAAAGACCCCGAATAGCCAAAGCAATCTTGAGAACGAAAAACGGAGCTGGAGGAATCAGGCTCCCTGACTTCAGACTATACTACAAAGCTACAGTAATCAAGACAGTATGGTGCTGGCACAAAAACAGAAAGATAGATCAATGGAACAGGATAGAAAGCCCAGAGATAAACCCATGCACATATGGTCACCTTATCTTTGATAAAGGAGGCAGGAATGTACAGTGGAGAAAGGACAGCCTCTTCAATAAGTGGTGCTGGGAAAACTGGACAGGTACAGGTAAAAGTATGAGATTAGATCACTCCCTAATACCATACACAAAAATAAGCTCAAAATGGATTAGAGACCTAAATGTAAGTCCAGAAACTATCAAACTTTTAGAGGAAAACAGAGGCAGAACACTCTATGACATAAATCACAGCAAGATCCTTTTTGACCCACTTCCTAGAGAAATGGAAATAAAAACAAAAATAAACAAATGGGACCTAATGAAACTTCAAAGGTTTTGCACAGCCAAGGAAACCATAAAGAAGACCAAAAGACAACCCTCAGAATGGGAGAAAATATTTGCAAATGAAGCAACTGACAAAGGATTAATCTCCAAAATTTATAAGCAGCTCATGCAGCTCAATAACAAAAAAACAAACAACCCAATCCAAAAATGGGCAGAAGACCTAAATAGACATTTCTCCAAAGAAGATATACAGACTGCCAGCAAACACATGAAAGAATGCTCAACATCATTAATCATTAGAGAAATGCAACTCAAAACTACAATGAGATATCATCTCACACCAGTCAGAATGGCCATCATCAAAAAGTCTAGAAACAATAAATGCTGGAGAGGGTGTGGAGAAAAGGGAACCCTCTTGCACTGCTGGTGGGAATGTGAATTGGTACAGCCACTATGGAGAACAGTATGGAGGTTCCTTTAAAAACTACAAATAGAGCTACCATATGACCCAGCAATCCCACTACTGGGTAAATACCCTGAGAAAACCGTAATTCAAAAAGAGTCATGTACCAAAATGTTCATTGCAGCTCTATTTACAATAGCCAGGAGATGGAAACAACCTAAGTGTCCATCATCGGATGAATGGATAAAGAAGATGTGGCACATATATACAATGGAATATTACTCAGCCATAAAAAGAAACAAAATTGAGCTATTTGTAATGAGGTGGATAAACCTAGAGTCTGTCATACAGAGCGAAGTAAGTCAGAAAGAGAAAGACAAATACCATATGCTAACACATATATATGGAATTTAAGAAAAAACATGTCATGAAGAACCTAGGGGTAAGACAGGAATAAAGACACAGACCTACTAGAGAACGGACTTGAGGATATGGGCAGCGGTAAGGGTAAGCTGTTGCAAAGCGAGAGAGAGGCATGGACATATATGCACTACCAAAGGTAAGGTAGATAGCTAGTGGGAAGCAGCCGCATAGCACAGGGATATCAGCTCGGTGCTTAGGGAGGGATAGGGAGGGGTGGGATAGGGAGGGTGGGAGGGAGGGAGATGCAAGAGGGAAGAGATATGGGAACATATGTATATGTATAACTGATTCACTTTGTTATGAAGCAGAAACTAACACACCATTGTAAAGCAATTATACTCCAATAAAGATGTAAAAAAAAAAAAAAAAAAAAGAAGAAGAAGAAGGTTGGACTAAATGACCCCTAATTCCATTCCAACACAAAGGCTCTACAATTCTAAGACTTGTCAAAAGGAACCCAGCTATTTAGAGGCAAAGCCTGGACCAGAACCCATGTCTGTCCACTGCCAATCCAGAAATTACTGGAGAATGAATCCCAGTTTCTCTTTGCTGATGAGTCCACCATCAATTTGGAATTTTCAGCTCAAATCTTAAACATCTGTTAAGTATATAAACATCTTCATAATTTTCATGGGGAGAGGAGAATACAGGTGGAGGGCTGAAGAAGGAATAAAGTAAGAAGACACTTGGAACTCCCTTTATGCAACTGATATTTTCATTAGAAGCTAAAGAGTGTTGGGGAACCCAAACACTTCCACCCACCACCTTGCCAGGCCCTAAACTCCAGGAGAACAGAAGCTCCTTTGTTCGGGACCTCACCTTACATATCTCTTCATCTGACTGTTGATTCATATCCTTCAATACCCTTTGTAATAAACTGGTAATCTAGTGATTATACAGGTTTCCTGAGTTCTGTGAGCCACTCTAGCAAATTAAACCCACAGAAGGGGTTGTGGGAATCTCTGATTTATAGCCAGTGGGTCAGAAGCATGAGTAACAACCTAGGCCTGAAATTGTCATCTGAAGTGGAGGGGAGTCTTGTGGGACTGTGCCCTTAACCTTTGGAATCTGATACCACCTCTGGGGTAGATAGCGTCAGAATTGAGTTGAATGATAGGACACTCAGCTGGTGTCAGAGAATAGATTGATGTGGGAGAAAACAACACGCACACTGGAATTGGTGACGAGCATCCCTAAACATCCCACCAATAACGATAACCAAAAATGACTCCAGACATTGCCAAATGTCTCCTTGTGGGAAGCGGGGAAGGGAAGAGAATCACCCGCAATTGAGAACCACATGTCTATAGGGATTTAGCAGGTTACAAAGGAAGTAAAGGAAGAGACTGACCTGAGTCTGTGTGGACCGGGGAATCTATTCAGACCTAACAATCAGTGCTGCAGATTGAACAGAGCTGCGAGCCAGTGGCAGGAGCGGGAGGGTGGCTGGAGGGCTGTGAGCCTCCTGACAGAAATGCCATGAAATGCCAAAGCCGGTGCTATAGGAACAGAGAAGCCTTAAACTGTGGCAAAGTAAGACTCAAGGGGAAAGTGAGAAGTATTTAAATAATACCCTGAATTTGTTCATGTTTCCCAGAGTACTTTCATTCATCTTACTGGGTCCTTACAAGGTCCATGCAAGGAGGAAAAGGGCGAATATTGCTCTCCTTGTTTTTCAGAGGCAGAAACTAAGACCTAGAAAGCGTATCCATCAGCCTCTGAGTTCCTAGGTCTCCAAGCACAGCCTCAGTAAAGGAGGGTTAGATAACCCCTCACCTAATTAGGGCTTCCAGGTAAGAATTCTGAAGGGCTATGATTAAGGGTTCTTAATCTCTGATGGCAGTCCAACAAGAAACAGGCTGTAAAGTTGCAGGTGAGGAGCTCAGTTTAGGAAGTTTAGCTTAAGGAAGCATTTCTGGGGTGAGTCTTGCCAGACAAAGAATGTATGATTGACGGATGTTGAAGAACATCCTATTCTGGTGTTTAAAAATAGAGAAACTGGACTTCCCTGGTGGCGCAGTGGTTGAGAATCTGCCTGCCAATGCAGGGGACACGGTTTCGAGCCCTCGTCTGGGAAGATCCCACATGCCGCGGAGCAACTAGGCCCGTGAACCACAACTACTGAGCCTGCGCGTCTGGAGCCTGTGCTCCGCAACAAGAGAGGCCGCGACAGTGAGAGGCTCCGCGCACCGCGATGAAGAGTGGCCCCCACTCACCGCAACTAGAGAAAGCCCTCGCACAGAAACGAAGACCCAACACAGCCAAAAAATTAATTAATTGATTAATTTTTTTAAAAATAGAGAAACTTACTTCACTGGAATGATTTCAAGTTGCTGATACAGGGCAGGAGGATAAATTAGAGGGCTATGCCCAGCTGCTTCCAGCCCTGTGGTTCTCTGAAGCAGTTAGAGGAAGGGAGAGAACTTAGGCGTGAGAGACCAAAAGTCATTTGAACTGGGATCTAGATTCATCCTCAGCACATTTAGGAATGGGCTAGATTTCAGAGAACCCAGTCTCTCCTTTCACATACTTCTCCCTTCACAGATATTGAAACGCTTCCTTTAGAAAAGCATAATCATTACAGGTACTGTAAAGGTCTCAATGCCTCTACTGCAACAAAGGAAAACACTTCCACACACACACACACACACACACACACACACACACACACGCTGCCACCAAGAAAAAGAACTGCAGACCTGTATGGGAGGTAGAGAAATATTTGGGGAAGAGGCCTTCAGACATCACATAGGTGACACCACCTTGTTCACCCTCCCCCAGCGCCAAGAAACCTCACTGCAGGCTGACCATTGCAAGAAGATCCAGAGAGACTCAATCACACCAACATTCCAACTGGAACCTAGCTAATTACCAGAATTCAATGACCATCCTTGCATGTGCATTTATGATGTGATAATAATTTGATGACCATGTTTATATTTTTGGAGTGCCTTTCTTCTAGGGGATCTCAAGGAATGTTCCATATGGGCTCTTTAACTTTTTAATTATAAATCAACAACTTAATAGTGAAATATAAACAGAATCATCAAAAAAGAAAAATCCACACAGCAAAAGAAACAATCAACAAAGGGAAAAGACAACTTACAGAATGGGGAAAAAAATATTTGTAAACCATATATCTGATACGGGGTTAATATTCAAAATATATGAAGAATTCATACAGCTCAAGCAAAAAACAAATAACACAATTTAAAATGGGCAAACAACTTAAACATATTTTTCCAAAGAAGATATACAAATGGCCACTGGTATATAAAAAGATACTTAACATCACATAATTAAGGAAATGCAAATCAAAACCATAATGAGGTATCACCTCATGCCTGTTGGAATTGGCATCATCAAAAAGACAAGAGATAACTAATGCTGGCAAACATGTAGAGAAAAGAGAAATCTTGTGCACTCTTGGTGGGACTGTAAAGTGGTACAGCCACTGTGGAAAAGAGTACGGAGGAGTCTCAAAAAATTAAAAATAGAACTACCATATGACCGACCAATTCCACTTTTGGGAGTATAGCCAAATGAAATGAAAACACTAACCTAAAAAGATATCTGCACCCCCATGTTCACAGTGGCATTATTTACAATAGCCAAGACATGGAAGTAACCTAAGTGTCCATTGATGGATGAATGGATAAAGAAAATGTCATATATAATCACATTTATATATTTATATTTATTATATGTATGTATAAAATAGAAAATTATTCAGCCATAGGAAAACAAGGAAATCCTGCCATTTCCATAACATGGATGAAACTTGAGGGCATTATACTAAGTGAAATAAGTCAGACAGAGAAAGACAAATACTGTATGATCTCATTTATATGTGAAATCTTAAAAAAAAAAAAACCAAACTCAGAAAAAGAGATCAGATTTATGGTTACCAGAGGGGCAGCGGGGGTGGTGGAGGGCAGATTGGAGGAAGGTGGTCAAAAGGTACAAACTTCCAGTTATGAGATAAATAAGTACTAAGGATGTAATGTACAACCTGACGACTATAGCTAACACTGCTGCATGACATACAGGAAAGTGGGTAAGAGAGCAAATCCTAACAGCTCTCATCATAATAAAAAAATTTTTTTCTCTTTTGTTTTTGCTTTTTCTTTTTATGATATCCATATGAGAAGATGGATGCTAACCAAACTTACTGTGGTAATCATTTCATTATGCATGTAAGTGAAACCATTTAGCTGTATACCTTAACTTTATACAATGATGTCTGTCAACAAAACTGGGGGGGAAAAAAAGAAAATTTCCAGCCTTCTTTACCATAAAACCTAAACTAGTGTCAAGATATAATGGTCTCTCCTTGCTTTAATACTGTACAGATACAATTTCTCATAATTGCTATCAATGTACCCATATTAAGGTTTTATTTTCAATACTTAACATCACAGAATCTAGATTTTTTTCATGTCCCTACCTCATTTACATATTTTTTAAAGTAATGTGATATTCAGTTTGTTAACATATCAGATTATCTAAACAAATCACAGTTTGATCATTCACACTGTTTTCACTGAAAGAGAAAAGCGTTTTTTTCTTAGGGATCTGTATAAGTAATATTTATTCCTTGGAAAATGTTTTCCATGATTCAATTAATGGGTTAAACAGTAAATGAGAAAAGACCCAATGGGAATATTATAGTTATCTCCCAATATTTTGCTCATTCATTCATTCATTCACAGAGTAAGATGGAGCAGAAAGATGGAAGGATCCTGAGTCCTTGGCAGCATCTTATTGCTGCCATACTTGCTCTGAACTGCCTATCACATAAATCCCTACTTACATAACCACAGTAGTCAAGTTTCTGCTTCTTGCAACTAAAAGCAATCCTAACTGATAAAACACTGAAACATTTCTTTACATCTGCACCTCTCTCCCTCCTTTGCTCCTATCTCTCTGGGAGAAGCATCTCTCCTGTTTTCTGAACTAGTCATCCATGTACATTCTTGATCCCATCCCCTCCCCTGCCTCCTCTTAGACCCTGTTCATAATGTCCTTTCTTATTTGCATCCTCTATCTCTCCCCCGCATTCTGGCTCTTTATATCTACTAATGAACCTGTTAGGAGCTCCCTTTCCTCTACCCAGCTCACCCCTAGGTTAACTCTTCTTCTCCTTCCCTTCACCACCAGACTTCTTGACAGACTTGTCTACACCTACTCACTCCTCAGTCTCTTTCAAGCTGACTTTCACCACCCCCCGGCTGTGGAACCAGCAGTAAGTTCACCCACGAGCAACTTCCTAGTTAGCACACATCACACAGCCTTTTCTCTGTCTCCATCCTCCTCCAGCTTTCTGCCAGGACACTTCTGACCACGTTTTCCTCCTTCTTTTAAACTTTTTTTAAAGTACAAATATATTAAATAAGTTTCAGAGAAAATTAGTTCAACCAATTGATAAAATGAACATAGAACTATACCATCTATTTTCTTTCCTTCCTTAGATGCCACTAAAATATAGTAAGGATTTTTTTTCAAACACAGCCACGCTACTCCCCCAAAAAAGGAATCATCCAAAGGATAAAGGGAATGAGAGAAGAAATAATTTGTGGCAGCCATGAGACTCCTCAGGCCTCCATCTACTGGAGTGTAACTGACGAAGGGCCCCCTGCTGCTGTGCTCTGAAACTCACCTATAATCCATGGCTGAGTTTGGGCCCAAGACATGCTTCCCTGAGATTGCTCCCTACCAGTGACTGAGCATGGCAAGGAACTAAGGCAAGCCCATTCCCGGGAGACTCAAGACTCTTCCAACAGCCAGCTTTGGCTCAAGGACTCCTACCAGCCTTGCTGAACGGCCTTACACCGCACTGTGGTCCGGGACGCTCCGCCCAGCCTTCCTCCCTCCTCTCCTTCATTCTCATCTCAGTCTCATGCTCTCTCAGCCTTTTCTGGCTCCTTCCCCATATTCTCTCACAAAGGCAGTTCTCTAATAAAATCTTTGCACATTTAATATTATCTTGAAATCTGCCTCTTGGAGGACCCAGACTAATGCATAACTGCAGGTGAAAGATTTCAACAAATATTTGGAAGATAACAAGCAGACAGAGGAGCAGTAGCTACTGTAAGCAGTGTGACCCAAAACTCAGTGGAACGGAAAGCTGACAGGCATTGAGCCAATTCCACCAGCAGATCCAGAAAGGCTCAGGACTTGGAGTTGCAGCTTATTGCAGAAGGTGAAGGGGGTAAAATGTGGGGCTAAAAACAGCTCTATCCAGGGGCTTCCCTGGTGGCGCAGTGGTTGAGAATCTGCTTGCTGATGCAGGGGACACGGGTTCGAGCCCTGGTCTGTGAGGATCCCACATGCCGCGGAACTACTGGGCCCGTGAGCCACAACTACTGAGCCTGCGCGTCTGGAGCCTGTGCTCCGCAACAAGAGAGGCCGCGACAGTGAGAGGCCCGCGCACCGCGATGAAGAGTGGCCCGCTTGCCACAACTAGAGAAAGCCCTTGCACAGAAACGAAGACCCAACGCAGCAAAAATAAATAATAAATTTCAAAAAACAACAAAAAAACCCCAGCTCTATCCATTGAAAGTCTGTATCCAGAGAAATTAGGCCAGCATCTCCTCTCCCAGATCCTGCCCACTCTCTACTAACTAAGCCGTGCCCAAACTCCTGACCCACAGCAACTGTGCAATAACAAATATGTGTCATTTTAGGCTGCTTAGTTTGTGGTAATTTGTTACACGATAGACGATTAAATCACACAGCAAAAATAAAGAGAATAAAATACACAGCAGTTAATTAGAAAGGAAGCAAATGCCAGGGCTGTGGATGGGGGAGGAACATGAGAAAGTATTATATGTTTCCATATTAGCTGTTTAAAGCCATTGGGATAGTTTTAGCAAGAACATTACTTTGATGTGATTTTTGTAAAGTAAAAACTTAAACACATTAAAGGACTGTTGAAATGGGTGTTAGTACCTGAGGTGGTCTGACACTGGGACAGCCAGTCACAGCAGGGTCTGAGGGGAAGATGAAAGTCAGGAGTGGAAGAAGCCACATGCTAATATAAAGTGAGGAGGGTCAGACGTGGCATCCTAAGCTTGTATAAAGAGGCAAGAGTGGGAAGGAAGAGTTGGAAACCAAACCAATAATGAAGCTAGCAAGAGGGGAGGGGCAGGATGTTTGCAGAGCTATCTTGGCCATGTGAGAAACATCTAACACCAACTGGTATCTGTGTTTTGGTTTATGGATTACCGGGTATACAGTACATGATGTCCTGAGCTGACTTGGAGGTGTAGGATTAGGACAGAAAATGACTCTCCGTTGTTTTTCTCCTCAAAGGAATATGTTTACCTTATTGGATTTACAGTGTAAATATTACTTTGTATTCTGACTTCTTAACACATTCAACTTTCCTATGTCTCTCAAATTATTTTGTTACTGCATACTACATTGATTAAATGAATCATAATTTCTTTAAATCACTGTAATACTGCTGAATATTCAGTTTATTTCAAATGTGTCATGTGGAATGGACCATAATGAGCATCTCCATTCTCATGGCATTTTTAGTCTGTTCAATTATTTTCTTTGGAAAATCCTCAGTTCTAGGGTCACTGGATTGAGGAGCATACACATATGCCTAGATCTGGATGGGAATTACCACATTGCTTTCCAAAAGGCTTAAACCATTTTCAACACATGAGTGTATTTGTTTTACAGTTATTTCTCTACCATTTGGTGTTTCCTGTAACTGACATTTCTCTTGGCTAGTTAGTAGAAGTAAAGTCATACACAGGAATTCCTTTAATTTTTGTAGCTTTAAATTCAAGGAAGAAAAAAATTTACTTTGTGTTTGTCTATCATTTGTCTCGTTTCCTGCATGGATAGTCTATTCTCTGCTGCACAGCCAGCTCTGACAGCTCCTTTTTTTTTTTTTTTTTTTTTTGCGGTACGGGGGCCTCTCACTGTTGTGGCCTCTCCCGTTGCGGAGCACAAGCTCCGGACATGCAGGCTCAGCGGCCATGGCTCACGGGCCCAGCCGCTCCGCGGCATGTGGGATCTTTCCGGACAGAGGCACGAACCCGTGTCCCCTGCATTGGCAGGCGGACTCTCAACCTCTGTGCCACCAGGGAAGCCCCTGATAGCTCCTTTGATTCCTCCTCCTTCCTGGTAGGTATCCTGCCTGCCATGCTGTCCTGAGCCCACGTCTTTTCTCTTCCAGCAATCTCTCCCAGGGTTTCATTAATCACTCTGGAGCAGTGTTTCTCAGAGGGTAGAATGGGGTCCCTTCTCCAAAAAAAGTCACTTGAGATACTTTTAAAACGCACATTTCCTATCCTGATGCCAATGTACAGAAGCAGAATCTCCCTGCATCTGCCTCTTAAGCAACTTCCCAGAAGTGATTCTAAGAACTTGACAACCACTGATGTAGAAAACCCAAGTTTGTCTCTCCCATTTCACTGTTTCCCTTGCTCCGCACCAGTGAGGTTCAGCCACCTCCTGGGTCTCTCCAGCCTGATGTCACCTCAAACTCCACACATCCTAATAGCACTCCTCATCTTCCAGCATGGCCCCTCTCTCACAGGCCCCCTCAGCACTGTTGCAAGTCAGCCCCTGCTACATTCCCTTGTGATGAAAACAGGACCACCATTCTTCCAGTTCATGGGCCCCACGTGCACCGTTCAGTACTCACGGCTATTTCCAAACTAATCTTTGAAGGAGATTCGCCTTTTGATAAAGGCCTTGCAGACCCTAGGGTAATGACTGGCCTTTCTGTTTGTCTGCATGCCACATCATGTCCGGAAAGCATAACTCAATGTGACAGATATGATCAGCAGTAGGCAGACAGATGGTACGGCTCTCCGTGCATCTCTAATAGAGCCGCACCCAGCAAGGGGCTCTCTCAGCAGGCCTGACAGCCCGTCACTATGCCCGCCCAGGACAGGATGAGAGCAGTAGGGTGAGGGGAGAGGGCCGCTGCCTCCACACAAAGCAGCCGGGAGGAAAACAGAGGTTTTCTTCACTCTCCAGGCCCTGATCTCTGTGTTTTAAATGCATCTGAAGGCAGATCACAGACCGGGGTCCTGACACAGCTCTCACGGGAGGAAGCTTTCTGCGAGCTCTTCCCTCTGTGCTGGCAAAGGGCGTCTACCTCCTAAACTCGACATACACATGGACTTCAAAAAGTATTCTAAAAATTAATAATTCAGGTGAAGATACAATCGAATCAATATGCTCTCACCCTGTGCTGTATTTTCATTTTTAAAGGGGACCTGGGAAAGCAATGCTTAGCCTAAAATAACATATTGATAACATTGGGATTTCTAGATCTTGAGTATCTAAAAATACTCAGAGGATGGAATACTCAGAGAGGGATCCAGGCAACCTTGCCTTTCACCACCAAAGCCACACATTAGTGGGCTATATCCATGCTAAGGTCAGCTCTGGCTTCTAGTTCAGTGAAAGAGTTCTTTGCCCTAAAAGTCAAGTGCCTGAACATTTGTGAATAACTCAGTTTTCTCAACCTGTTTTCCCAAATCCGTATTCTCAAAACATGTCCCAAAGTCACAGGGCCATATGCTATGGCCCTCTTGGAGATTCAGAATGCATGTTAAAAGTTCTGAGAAATTGTCTAGTAAAGAACCTTATTTAACTTTTTTAACCCAATTTTTCCCAAATTTCTTGAACTTTGACACATTTTCCCTAAATATTGTCAATGAGCATGGCAGGCAACCAGTATCCTGTGGTACACACTTTGATTAATGCTATATCTGCTTTTAAAAATCAAATCCTGCAAGAGGGAGGAGATATGGGGATATATGTATATGTATAGCTGATTCACTTTGTTATAAAGCAGAAACTAACACACCATTGTAAAGCAATTATACTCCAATAAAGATGTTTTTAAAAAAAATCAAATCCTGTTTCCTTGTGGATTTATTTCACCATTTCAGAAAGTTTTCTCTCTTTCCTTGTATTGGCTCTAGCTAATATTTTAGCTTGAGATTTTATTTCTAAACCAAGGTCTCCGTTTGCTAGGAGGCCTTGCCTCAAATGCAAAGAATGTTTTGTGAATTCTTTAGCAAAATGCAGCTTCTCTAGAAAGAATAATATGGTTCTATGTCACTACCTCTTTGTTCACTCATTTATCATTCATTCATTTGTTCATTCACTGACTCCACTCCTTTATTCCCAGAAGCACTGTGATAAATGCTGCCAGTGCAAAGGGGAAAAATTCACTGTGTTTGTGATGAGTCCTATGACAGATATAAGAATAGAAAAGTCCTATTTCTTTCCCAGCTGAGAAGGGGTGAAGGAGGTAGACAGAATAAAGGTCACAGCAAGGCTGATAGTGGAGATTAGGAATTCTGGTTGCAAATGAGTGAGATTCAATTTCAATTTGCTTTTAAGCAAGAGGTGATGTATTGGCTCATTACATTGGCAAGTCCAAGGGAGGTGCTGGCCTCTGGTCTGTCTCCCAATGTGTCTCTCATCTCTGTTTTTCTCTCAGTAGCTTTAGTCACTGCCAGAACAGACAGGCTTTTTCCAGGAGACAAGGAGGACAGCAGCCCCCAATTCATTCACAGCCTTCCGGCAACATAACCAAAAAGGCAAGCCCCCTTCTCTAGCTCTCTCTCTCTCTGTCAGCGTTGCAGAAGGAATCTCATGCCCCAGACCAGCCTTCGCCCTCCATTTCCAGACCCACTCCTAGGACCAGGGCCCAGGTGCCCATCAGCCTGTAGCGTTGAGTTCCTCTCAAGGCCCACAGGAACCCCAGGGCCACATTGGAGGTGGCACACAGCTGACCACATCTCTGTTCCACAACATGGATGAAATTTTCAAGCAGGCAACAGAGAGGTTGCATGAAATATCAGAATGTAACTTTCAGGGATCATCTTTTTTTATTTTCTTTGTTTTGTTTTTTGTTCCAAGTGGCAAAAGTGGACAACTGACAGGCATAACTCCATTTTTTCTTTCTTTTCTTACACATTTTTTCTTCCTCTGCCCTTACATTCACATTTCTTCTGAGGAAAAGGTAAAACCACTGCTTTTAAGAGGAAGATGTATCAGTTATGGTACTCATAGGGCATGTGTTCAGAAGCACAGAATCTTGCCTAGTGTACTTGAGGGTTGTTTTTTATTACTTTGCTGACTTCTTCCAACTCCAATGTCTTAGTGTGACATCAAGTGCTGTTGAGTTTTGATCTAGTAAGACATGAAGAAAAACAGGATCCATGATCTTGTAAAATTGCTCACTCCCGCCAGAAAAGAAAAAACTTAAAGTAAGTAAACTGATTGCTACTTAAAAGGAAAAGCTTCAGCATTACAACCAATTGAGCAATTTTGTACACATACTCTCTCTCTCTCTCTCTCTCTCTCTCTCTCTCTCTCTCTCTCAGACACACACACACACACACACACATACACACACACACAATGCTATTTTATGCATGTGCTTGTATACACCAGGTTTCTTTGACAGTGCATCACAATTCTTAGGCTTCACTCAGAGTCCTGCAAAAAGATTCTTGAACTTTGTCTTCCCAAAGCAAAATTAATTCTAGAATTTCCATTTTAGTGTTTCGCCAGTTGTGCTCTGGCAATCCCGTGCATCAAAATTCCATGGGGTGCTTGTTAAAATGCAGACTCCTGGACCCCACCCCATACCAATTAATTCAGAATCTCTTTAGAGAGGGTGTCCCAGGAATCTTTGTTTTTAAAGCTTCCCAGATGATACTTCTGTACCCTACAATATGAGAAGCTCTGTTCTAGAATTCTGGAGAGCTCTGTTAGGATTTCTGAGTTGTGGTGTCAGATATTTTTATATCTCTAAGGTAGAATAAACTTCTTATGAATTCCATGAACTTTAGTTTGTCAGCAAAATATAATTAGCAATCCTTGTGGGTCATGCTCTTTTGCAGTTCTGTGACAAAAGCAACTATAAGCATAGTTATATGACTCAGAAGTCCTTCAGGTTTAAAAATATTCACTCTAAATAGGTCACATATTAATGAGTAGGATAGGTAAGTTCCATTGTAACAAACTTTTGTGATTATAGCAAACAATTCCATATGGTTTTGTTATAATAGGTACATTGCAAGAACTGACGTGATGATTAAGATCCAACTGAAATTACTCATAGAAAAATTTTATGAAAACTCATTACAGTTGTGAGTTTTCTTCCAAATAAACAACTTCACCTCTTCATAAACAGGATTTGATTTCCAATCCAAGACAAGCAATAAGAAATCAATGTAAACAATTCAACTCCTTCTACTTCCAATACAATAAGTGCTGGCCACAAAGTCCTTGCATTTTAGAGCTAGAAAGCCTTAGGGATCGTGGACTCCAACCCCTCCTCCTACAGATAAGGAAACTGAAGACCAAAGTCACACTATTGATGATGGTCAAGATATCCTGACTGCCCAAAACTTCTCCTACTGGAGTGTAAGTAGCCCCCAAGGATATCCAAGCACAGAATCAAATGGTTCTCCAGGGATGAGTGAGAACAATGGTTCATTTTATATAACAGAAATGCTATGAAGTAAAAAGAAAAAGCCACATAAAACATAAGACTTGGAATAAATGCCACTCGGCCACCTTGAGTTATTCATTCCTTCCCTCCTGCACTTCATGCTACATGGTGGAAACGTTTGAAAAGCCAGTGCTATCCCAACTCCCTTACCAAAATCTGACAAATTAAAAGGGGAAAGAAAACGTGACCTCAAAGTAGTCATGAGTAATTACTTGATACTTATCCAGATAGATCCATAGTGGTTGAGAATTAATCAAGCAAGTCTGTTAAGCTCATCTCAGATGATTTACCAAGCATCTATATATAGATCTGTGCTTGAGTTTCATTTATTCATCTTGTTATTCAACAGATATATACTGAGCACCTATTAGGAGCTAGAAACATGTCCTAGCAATACTAAGATGAATAGTAAGGGGGGAGCAAAACTAAAGCAATAATTACAGAGTGTTATATCACAGGCCATAAAATCAAGTGCTATGGGCACAATTACTCAGCTAGGTTGGGTCCAGGAAGGCATTACAGTGGAAATGCCTTTGGGCTGAGTTTTGAAGGACAATCAGGAGTCTACCTAATGGAATATGGGAAAGGAAGAGAAAATCATTCCAGGTGAGTGAATAGCATATACAGTGGTATGAAAGGGTGAGGAGATCAGGTAAACAGTAGAAGAGAGGGATCCAGAGAAGAAAGACAATATTATAGACAAAAGCTTTGTTGTTGTTTTTTTATGCCATCTAGCACAATGTGGCCAAAGCCATACGATTTTTTTTTTTAATTAAAAAAAATAAATCTGGGCTTCCCTGGTGGCGCAGTGGTTGACAGTTCCGCCTGCCGATGCAGTGGACACGGGTTCGTGCCCCGGTCCGGGAAGATTCCCACATGCCGCAGAGTGGCTGAGCCCGTGAGCCATGGCCGCTGGGCCTGTGCATCCGGAGCCTGTGCTCCGCAACGGGAGAGGCCACAACAGTGAGAGGCCCGCGTACTGCAGAAAAGAAAAAACAAAACTACCTTCCTCAGGCAGGAGACTCACAAGACACTACAGACTGGTGACTTAGCTGGTCTGACCTTGAGAGTTAGCTTCAAAACAAAAAGAAGGAACTCTGTTCTTTTACTTCCTGTCTGTAGAGTCTTAGACACCTTCCCAGCTCTCAAAGTCCACCTCTTTCCAGAATCCAAACAGAGTCCTTGGAAGGAGGAAAGGAAAAGTGTTTTAATGATGAAATTAAATAGGGGAAATTTTGCATCCCCGTGGTTAACCATAAAATTTGTCTCCTTTTCAAGTCCTTGGTATGTAAATCATATATTAATTTTTTTCATAGGTAAGACAAAGTGAGTGAGAGACATGAGTTCAAACAGGTTTCCACTAGTGATTTAAGAGCTCTGTGATTTCGCAGAAGTCACGTAACCTCTCAGGACATCATTTTTCTCGTTGCAAACACCCTTCTAGTTTATGGTGAAACTTAGATGTGATGTGAGGAAGAGAACCTGTCACAGGGTCTAGCCTATCCTGGGCCTCCCATTGCAGCGGCTGCTGTACATTATTATAGCAGTTTCATTCATTCAACACATCTTTATTGAGGACTTACCATGTAGAAGCCAGAAATATAAAAATAAATCTGAACTGGACTTTGCTTTCTAGGACCTCACAGTCTATAGTGAAGGTAGAGAACACGCTCAAATCACTACTGTTAGGAGGAAAGTGGTTACAACCAAGAGAAAAATTACTGGGGTTGTTGGGAGGACAGAGATTACCCATAGCCTGAAGGAGTTGCTGGGAGAGAGTGGGAAAGGATTTGGGGGCTGAAAATGAAAGAGTGGAGGAGGAGCATCTTTCACCCCTTCTGAAGCGGCCATGGCTGGTATCGAGTATCATCAGTCCGTCCCTCTCACAGATGTAATAAGAGAGATTCGGGAAAGGAACACAACTCGCTCAACTTCACACTCATAGTTAGAGCAGAGCCAGGACGAGAATTCAGAACTCCCCACCTCTTCCCGTATCCAAAGCATTCACCACTTCCACACGCTACCTCCTGTAACTAGGACCATTTGGAGATGCAGAGGCCAGGCTGGGGAACGCAGCAGAGAGGAGGTGATGGGGTCCCTCAGGCCACTGTCCTGGGTCGAGGCAGAGCGGAGACTCAGCAGCGGGGGCGCCGTCGGGGATGGGGGGGGCAGGGGCGGGCCGGCGCGGGAGGAGCCGGAGGGCAGGCCAGTGGGCGGGGAGAGGGGCGCGGGCTGCGCTCCCGGGCTGTCCCGGGCACTGGCCCAGCGGCAGGAGCCCGCGCTCAGGCTCCCGGCCATGGGGCGGTGGCCCCCCGCGCTGCGGCCGCTGCTGCTGCTCCTGCTGCTGCCGCCGCCGCCGCCGCTGCCCCGGGCGCTGCGCGGGGAGCCCTGCCCCGAGCCCTGCAGCTGCCCGCCCGACGGCGCCCTGCGCTGCCCCGGCCCGCGGGCCGGCCTCAGCCGACTGTGAGTACGCGGCGCCCCCGCCCCGGCACCCTCGCTCGCTCCGGCCGCCTTGCCTCCCTGCTCTTTGGTCCCCTGGATGCTAGGAGAAAGACGCTGCACCACCTCTCAGGGTGATAAGCCCAAGTTTGGCGTCTTTGCCACGCCCCGCCACACCTGGGGTTGGGGTCCCGAGCACCCTCCAGCCCCAGATGGCCCCAGGCCCTCTCTTTCACCCTGGTTGGGGCCACGGCCAGGGGCGTGGAACTGCCCAGAGGCCACACGGGATGGCTTCGCTCCCTGCAGCTGCTGGAAGCGGACGGGGTGTCATGCTCCTCAGTCAGCAGCTATCTCTGCCCGGAGAAGTCTTGCGTGTTCTTTGAGCCTTGGGCCAGCCAGGATGGCGAAGGTTACTGTGTGCTCTGTTTACCCTATGTTCCTCTAGGAATGGGGCGCTCGGGCCCAGTGTCCAGGCGTGACCTGGTCACTCAATGGGGACTGCTGGCTGGCGCATCCCCCAACCAGTGCTCCCCTACACTTTAGTGAGCATACAAGTCATCGCTCCACCCCAGCCCCAGATGTACTTGCATTTCAGCCTGGTTGTCTGATCAGATGTACTTGCATTTCAATCTGGTTGCCGACTCGATGTGAGGCCTTGAGTTCCAGCTCTGGCACACCACCACCCCTTAGGGAGCTGTATACACTGGCAGGCAGGTGGAGGAAGCTGGCGGCTGTAGTGATGGGGTATAGAGGAGAGGGCGGTCTTCGATACTAGCGTATCTGAGTGTCACCAGACACTTTTTCGGGAAAAGGTACCACATATTATATGGTTCTATTTCTATGAAATGTCCAGATAGACAGAAAGGAGATGAGTAGCCATCAGGTTGGAGTGAAGGCCCAGTGACTGCTAATGGCTGTTGCTTTTTGTGGTGATGAAAATGATCTAAAATTAGATGGTGGTTATGGTTGCACAACTCCATGAACATACTAAAAACCATCGCAATGTACAATTAAAATGGGTGAATTTTAGAGTATATAAATTACATCTTGATAACATTGTTTAAAGAGAAAAGGAAAGAAAAAAAAGAAGAAGACTATAAAAGTGTCCAAAAGGCACCAGGCTGGTAGAGGTGTTGGTTATGTTCTAACCGTTAGACGTGATGGAATTCCATGCTGGGGGAGGAAAGAGATCCCCCCGCCCCATGTCCTTGGGCTCCCAGCAGTCTGTCAGGAGCTTGCTTGATGGAGGGAATTCCTCCACCCTCCTGAAGGGCTGAGATTCTCCTCTGGGACAGTTAGTGGCCTTTGGGGAATATTTGTGGTTGAGAGATACAGTTTAAAGGTTGAGGGGCTTATATTAATTGGTTTGCGTTAATTATCTTGTCAGCTCAATTCCCTGAGGGTGAGGACCACGCTAATAGAATTTGTTTCAATCCATCAATAAACCCATAGAAGCTGCCTTCCGAGTCCCAGCCCTTGTCCTTCCCTGACAAGCCTCCCATCTTGCTCTTAAGGATGATTGTGCCACTAACACTGGGCCTTTCTCACTCACCTGGTACTTATCATACAGGTTATAAGAACCTGAGATCCAAAGAGTTGGAAAAATCAACCCAAGGTCCCACAGCTATTGAGTCGCAAAGACAGGACTTCACCTGCTATCTTTTTATATTTGCTAGTTTTTGTAAGAAAATTACCCCTTCCTTAAAAAACAGAAGAAAAAAAAATTCTCAGCTTCTCCAAATTGGCACTGAGTTAGAAAACCTCCTGGTTTCTACCAGGAGACAGGCATGGGTGAGGCAGGCATGGGTGAGGCAAGTCCCAGCCCCTTTCAGATTCAGCTTTTCACTGAGGTCTCTCAACAATTCCTGCTGCCACACCCACACTGGCCTCAGGAGAGTAGTACCTCTTCCCTGGAGTAGGCTGAAGTGAAAAGACTAAAACAGAAACAAATTCTCTCACTGCCCCACGGCACAGTTTAAAGAAGCCTCGAACACCTCAGAAAGATTTTACAGGGTTAACTAGGTTTGGGGATGGAAGTGGGAAACAGGTACAAAATAAGTACTGCTGGCATGCTGAGGCTGGTTAGTCCCACTCCCCAAAAGAAGCCAGCTGTCCAGGCTCTGAACATTCCTGTGGGATTCTAGAGAATCCCTGACTCCCTCCCTTCACATGCATTATCTTGGCATGCACACCAGCAGCATCTCCTCCTAGACATTTAAACCCCTTAGGTCAGCACGCGCTCTGGCCCGCACAAAGTCAGGCTTCCCAAGGAGCAGATAATTGAGAGATGACCTCATCCTTCAAGGGAGAAGCCTATGGAGGTGGAGCCTATAAAAGCCAAAAGGGGATAAGTTTTTCAGCACGATAAGGTGACTTCAACGTCCGTATGACAAGAGGATGCATAGAACGAATAGGAGGGTAGTTTCTTTAAGGCCATGTTCTTCATACCAGCAGCATAAGTACCACCTGGAAAATGTTAGAAATGCATACTCTCAGGCCCCAGTTTCTGCATCAGAAACTCTGAAGGTGTAGTCCAGCAATCTGTATTTTAACAAGCTCCCCAGGTGATTCTGATGCATGTTAAAGTTTGAGAATCAAGGTATTCCTCCATGGAGGATATAATCTTCTGGAAAGCAGGGAGCATGTTTTAAACTTCTTTGTGCCAGACACTTCTCTTCTCCATCCCCTCCAACACCCCTGACACACACACACACCCAGTACCTATTTATTGCAAAAGGCAGCTGTGATCAGATTAAAACTTCAAAGTCTGAGATATGGAAAAATAAACAAGATTAAGAAAGAATTTTTTGTTTTGTTTTGTCTTCAAAAAAAGGAGTAGAGGAAGGAATCCATGGAGAAGGACAGATTGAAGACACAAGGGATGATGGTACAAGATGCCCATGGGAGTGGGAGGAAGACATCAGTGTCAGATCAGAGGGGAAGGGTTCATCTTAAAAGAGAGGGATACTTCTGAGCTCTGGCAGAAGAAGACAGATGGATGAAGGTATAACTTAACATTGAGGCAAAGGAAAGAAAAAGTGAATGGGTTCTGCTTACATCCTCTTTTCTTGACGATGAATGAATGAAATGGTAAACAGTAATTACAAGATAGAAAATGCCATGAATAATAAGTTATTAGGAGTTCATAAAAAGAAGAGAGCTGAAATTATGAGATAAGGGATAAGAGGGATGTGGTCTTACACTGTTATCCACAGGGTCTGATTCTGCAGAGAGAAGGGTAGATTTCTCAATTCTGGGGCTCGGAGGAGGCGAGTACCACAGAGCACCTTAAAATTCATCACTGGCCCCTCAGTAGATGCTGGTTCATGTTTTAATCATTTCAGGCCTTGGTAGTCCTGCCTTATAAGACTTCCATCTAAAGTCCACTATTTGGTTAAAAAAAAAAAAGGAAAATGGATAATAATTGCTTATCATTGATAAGCCCACTGCTTGCAAATTTTGAAAATGGCATTGTTCAATTGTTCAGATCTTTCCAGCCCAATAATATTTGATTAAAACCTTAGGTATTTAAAATCTAAAATATGATACAAAAAAGAAAAAATACCTCCCATGTATTCACTCATTTTAACTGGAGAAAAAAAAAAAGTAAAAGAGAATAATTAATTTAAAAAATGTCCTTTTCCTTTTGTTATTAGTTCCAGACAAGTCAAAGGAGGGAGAGGGAAAAAAAAATCTCACCTTGCCCATGGTTATATAAAGATCTTTGTCTCTATGACAACAGAAAGGTTGATCTGCTTGGTATGGAAACAGCTTCTGAAAAATCTGTTAGTAAGAAAATGCTAATAATAATAATAGCAATTTATTTTTTGCATGCTGTGCCTACTAAACAGATTAAACTTTTAGACTCTATTATAAGACACAATCCAGAGACTTTGGAAGGATAAAATGTGCTGTATCCGTCAGTCCAGTGTCACAGGAAGATGTTAATTTTCTGACATCTTTCCTGAATGTCTTTCTCCTTCTCCTACCTTGAGAATAAATCAGGATCCAGAATGGTGTTCTATGCTGTAGAAGGATGTACCAATGGAGGGCATGGTCCCTGCCCTTGAGAAGCCCACAATCTAGGTGGAAACACACCCACACCCAAGAGAGGTGTAGGTAGGAAGAGAGAGGCAACGAGGCTCTAAGGAGCTCAGGAAATAGATCAGTCACTATGGACTGAAATCTCCAAGCGAAGGTGTCATGGACCAGGGTTATGAAGCTAAACCTTGAAGGAGAGAAGGGAAGGAGAGTCCAGGTGGAAGAAAAACACAGGTGAGAGTAGGCTAGACATTTCCCTACTGAGAAGCAAAGAATACGGTTGAATGGATCCTTCCCTTTTTATACCTCTCCCTCGTTCTTTGGAGAAATTTTTTGGTAAGGGAAGATATAAAGTCATCAGAAATATTTGATTAAATTACCCAGAGAGTTGTTCAAAAAGAAAAAAAAATTCCTAATATGTAGGAACTAATAAACTAATCTTAACTAATAAACTAATCTCAACTAATAAACTTTCAAAGTCATTCTTGGACAGTTGATTACAAAGGCATTAAGTAAAAATCATGATTTGGAGTCACTTCCAACAAGCTTTCCCCAATGTCCCCTCTCTCCCACACACACATACTTGCTTTGATACCTTGTACTTACATCTACTTTTGCATACACCCCACATAACGTAACTATTTATTCCATGTGTACCTCCTCTGCAACAGCAGGGTTTCTCAGCCTCAACACAATTGTCATTTGGGGCCAGATAATCATTTGCTGTTGGGGGCTGTTCCATATACTGTACGGTGTTTAGCAGCATCCCTGGCCTCCACCCACTATATGCCAGTAGCACTGCCCTCCCAAATGATGCCAACCGAACATGTCTTTAGACATTTGCCAAACGCCCCTGGCGTGAGTGTGTGTTGGGGCAAGGGGTGGGGGAGTCCCCACCTCACCCCACCATGGTTTTGAATCATTGTGCCAAAGTGAGAAGCACCTGAAGAGGTCTTAGTCAACTCAGGATTCCCAAAATTTCACAGGTAGTATGATTAAAGTGTCTATCGAACTACATGATGATCAAACTGAGTGGAGAGCTGAATAGGAACAATTAACCAATGCAAAAAGGAAGGATGTATGTTAGTTAGCATGTACCACACCTAAATGTCACTTAAAAATCTCCATCCTAGAAAATGGGGAGGTGATGAGGTGCTATGAGTAGCAGAGGGAGTCAACATCCAGGTCCCAGATTTGCAGACCTCCCAGTCTCTCCTTTGAAAGGGCCATCCAGAGAAGCAAGACTAGAAGCTTACCTACATTAGTACAGCCCAACAATTCCATAGATTGTTCTACTGTTTGTTGTTAATTTGTTTTAACTTACTTATTAGAGAAAAATCAATCCTCAGCCCAGGGTCCATTAAAACAAAACAAAACAACCACCAAGGCAGCCTGAATTGAGATCTATTGGTTCCCGTCCAGGACACCAAGTAAGAGTCCACAGGATAGAGGGAAGCCTACCAAACTCTTACAAGTAGGACAGCTTGGCCCTACCTACAGCTTCCCTGAAGCTGAACCAGACAAAACAAAAACAAAACCTTGGAATTCTGAAAGCTCATGTCCCACCTTCCTACCCTACTCCCACAAAAACAAACCAAAAATAACCAACAACAGCAAAAAAAAACAAACAAAGACCCAAGTAGAGGTTGATCTTGAACCTCAGTTTTGACTCAGCTCTCCCAGCTATTACCTTCAAGACAATTCTTCAACCTGGCTGTGCCTATAAACAGACTCCCTGGGGGAAGCTTTGCAAGGGCCAGATTTTATTAGTTTAAAAATCATCCTTTTGGGGAAAGTGAATGGTGACCCCTAGCAGGACACTAAAAAGCAAGCAACAGAGTTCCCAAAATCTCAATGGAAGTGTAGAGCCAAAAATCTTCACACACGGATCCCTTTGTCGTTGGACCCAGCTCCCCTCTGGAGAGCAATAATTCCTTGGATTTTTTTCTACATTATTCTTTTTTTTTTAATTTCAAAAGCAGTATGTCAGGGACTTCCCTGGTGGTGCAGTGGTTAAGAGTCCACCTGCCAGTGCAGGGGACACGGGTTCGAGCCCTGGTCCGCGAAGATCCCACATGCTGCGGAGCAGCTAAGCCCGTGCGCCACAACTACTGAGCCTGTGCTCTACAGGCCATGAGCCACAACTTCTGGGCCCATGCGCCACAACTGCTGAAGCCCACACGTCTACAGCCTGTGCTCCGCAATGAGAGGCCACCACAATGAGAAGCACGTGCACCGCAATGATGAGTAGCCCCTGCTCGCCGCAACTAGAGAAAGTCCACGCACAGCAATGAAGACCCAATACAGCAAAAAACAAAGGCAGTATGTCAGATTAATTCAGGGCTCCGGTTCTGTGCCTTTACCCACCTCTATCTTCTTCCCAAGCTCCTCAATTTGGCTTCTTTTCATGTCTTGAAATGAGGCACAAAAGCTTTCTTTCCAAAATACAATCTCCCAGGTTGGCTGCACCAGACGGTGTCTTGGCCTTGTGTAATTTTGATCTTACACATGGGATTTTAAAGCCAGTTGAGTCATGGTGGTGGAGAGAGGCCCTGCTGCTCACTTCCAGACCCAAGAGTGCTGGCTCCACGGGAGCATATGTGTTCTGTGCTGGCAGCTCCCCTTGGTGTGTGAAAAATCACATTTAATGCAGATTTTAGCAAATTTTGCACCAGCTCTTTTTTTTAAGAAGGCAATTAAAATAATCCCACCCACCAGTCAGGTGGGCTTCCTAACTCCGTGGGCAGCTTCTAGCAGCTTCTCCACATGGTCCTCATTTACTCTCAGCTTCTGCCTCCCAGGGAGATGCCACCCCGTCCCAGCCAGCAAACCACTCACAGCTGCTCTCTGTGTGGCCCTGAACCACACAGCTCTTTAATGCCACCTGGGCCAAATTCAGAAAAGTCCAATTTACAAGTAAAACTCAACTTTCAGAATGAAGGCTTTATCCTTTGCTGCTGTTAAATTTGTCCTTGACGCTGACAAAATGAGGTGACTCCTAGGTTCATAATTCTACCTCACGAGCATCAGCGGACAGCATTTCTGAGGCCGCAGGGGTGGAGATGCCCTGGTACGACAGGCCAGCGTCCAACACAGTCCCCAGATTATCTGAATTGCTCAACAGGACAAAGACCTGCAGACACGAGTTCTAGCACCAGGTCCCTCTTTCCCTAATGTGCACTGTGGGCTCAGGACAGCGTTAAAACCTCTGTGCTGTCTGTAAAAGGGGCGTGATGATTCTTGCCCCTGAGTGGGGCTGACTGTGGTGAAGATAAACAAGACAGCAGGGCCCAAAATACTCGGAAATAAAGGTTTCCCATAACTACAAAGTATTATTGTAACAATCTGATGATGCAGAGAAGTCCTGAAGAACCCGCAGCCCATATATGAGGTTGAACAGTAAATATCTATCATCCAAGGGGCCTGATGGAATAGTCTTGTTCCTGTGGGGTGTTAATTAGAGAAAATGACCCACTAGGTCTTCTCAACCTGGAAGGTGAATAAGTTAGAATCCCAAAATAGCAGAGCTCATTACTGCCTGGAGTCTGATATGCTAGTTTTTTCAGCCCAGGCTGAGCTGCCCCTCAAACATGCCACTTAACACCTGATTATACCCTGTTTTCTATCATTCAATTGGGTCAGTCCTATCTGTCCAGCTAGAGCGTACGAGCCTATTCTGGGTCCTTTCCCCATTCCGCATCCCTAAACTTCCGTCTGGACACATAGAAAACCTTCAGGTCAGACACGCTGACCGCTCAGGAGCTACATGCTGAAATGTACAGGACAATGTGCAGGATCCGTAGACACCGCCCTGCCCTCCAAGAGCTTACAGTCTTCCAGCCATAGGAGAGAGAGGACTAGTTCTCAGATGACGGCAGCGAAATGCAGAAGGTGAGAAAAGCCAGATGATGGTTATAAACAAAGGCTGGTGAGAGTTTAGAGAAGGGAGCTATCCCTTCTAGCCAGAGTAACAAAGATACCTTGGTGGAGGTATTATTTGAGCTGTAGTTCTTTAAGCCTCACTCTCTACAGGGGCAACTGGGCTAACACGCTTATCCCATAAGCTCCCTCCTGGCCTTTGACACTAGCTTAGAGAGGCCACCAGGGAAGCACTATTCAAAGCCTTCTGCTCTCTCACTGACCACCAGGCACGTGCCCTGTCTGTGTTACGGATCATCAATGGAAGAGTGGATGACTTCCCCCTGGAAACCTTGGGTGGGTCTCTGGTTAAGGCTTTTCTCATTTGCAAGCACCAGAAATCATCTCTGACAAATTTAATCATAAGAGATTAACTTAACAGAAGAATAAAGAGGTAGAAAGATGTGAGCAAGATCCAGAGAGAATATGGCGTTTTAGCGGCAAGAGGTCAGGGCACTTTTCTGTAGATTCCACCTTTACAATGAATCAGCTCCAAAGATTCCTCCCATCTATTACAAGTTTAAATTCCTGAGAGAGAGAATCTGATGGCTCCACACCCTACTCCTGAGACAGAAGCACAGTCAATGAGATGCTTCCACCCTATTGCAACCAGCAGTGAGATGCTTCCAGAGAAGGGGCATTTTTGAACCAGGCACCCACACAAATCAGTGTCTACCAGAGCTGAGGAGTTAGTGAAAAGTGAAGGTGCACATGCCAGTAATTTCAGGCAATTCAGACCTATTCCATCAAGTCAGTTAAAAGTATGTAGGGCTCCCCTGGTGGCGCAGTGGTTGAGAGTCCGCCTGCCGATGCAGGGGACACGGATTCATGCCCCGGTCCGGGAAGATCCCACGTGCCGCGGAGCGGCTGGGCCCGTGAGCCATGGCCGCTGAGCCTGCGCATCCGGAGCCTGTGCTCTGCAACGGGAGAGGCCACAACAGTGAGAGGCCCGCGTACCACAAAAAAAAAAAAAAAAGAAAAGAAAAAAGTATGTAGTATATCAGTTGCAACCAGCTTTTACAGGCTCACCAAAAAAAATGTGTCTGCAAACAGAAGCTTGCAATGAAAGAGTTTCCTGGAGCATATCTGCAACGTCACTGCCCTGACAACATAATATTCTCTGCTTCTAAAAAATATTTTTGAGAAATCATTACACAAAATGCAGACCTTCCCTGGGGAGAATTCAACATGTAGTTTTATTTACCAGAGTTATTCTTGTCATGTTATATTATTGCTAGAAGAATTCTAGTTTGGGGGTAAAGATTGGGTTACTTTGCTTTGTGTCTTTAGAAAACTTTAAATGGGTTTTGAGTAAGTGCTAAGATGTGTTTACCATTCTCCTCTGAGGTTTTATATTTTTAATTTAGTTGTTGCACAAATGACTTGGAAAATCCATCATCCAGGGAATCTTATTGAAAAATCTTGGTTTACATTATATCAATAATTCGTAGACTCCCCAAGCTTCGTGGGTGCTCTGGAAAGGCTGTCTTGGAGAAGAGTCATGCAAATTGAACTTTCCAATGGGAGAGTTCCAACTGACTGAACTTTTTTTTTTTTTTTTTGTGGTTCGCGGGCCTCTCACTGTTGTGGCCTCTCCCGTTGCGGAGCACAGGCTCCGGATGCGCAGGCTCAGCGGCCATGGCTCACGGGCCCAGCCGCTCCGCGGCATGTGGGATCTTCCCGGACCGGGGCACGAACCCGTGTCCACTGCATCGTCAGGCAGACTCTCAACCACTGCGCCATCAGGGAAGCCCTGACTGATCTTTTTTAAATCAATGAGCAAATGAGAATTCTGCAGAGTGGCTCCCTAGAGTTGAAATATTTAATGGAAGGTTGTTCTTTATCACTTCCTTATCATTTCTTTAAAAGGCTATCAGACAAGGTCTATAAGAGATACTTGAGGCCAACAGAAAGGTACCAAGGCGGAATGTCTACCCTCTCTCTCAGTTGTCCTGTGTATAATCAGCAGACAATAAAGAGCTTGAGACAAGCCACAGGCATTTTGTAGACGTAAGGATGTGACAAATAGAAGAGTCCAAAGTGCTGAATCCACCCCATCCCCAGCAAGGAAGGAGAGCTGTCATCAGGCATAGCTGGGGCAGCTTGACTCCTTCATAGTAAGCAGCTGTGAATTTAAAGTACTTACTGAGCTCTAACCTTGTACTAGATGCTGTATGAATATTACATAAACATTTTCTTATTTAATCTAAAAAATTTCTGCAGTAGTTAGTATCATCATCACTTCATACATGTGAAATGAACCCAGGCAACCTGGCTCCAGAGTTTCTACTCTTCACTATCCCACTATGCTGCTTCCAGAGAGAAAGCACATACAATTGGTGATGAAGACACATTCCATAAAGTATATAGCACCTGAGACAGACCTTCAACCAAGGGTAGAATAGAATCTGACCGGCAGAGAAGGGTAGATGTGCCAGATGGTAGAAACAGTGTGAATGAAGGCAGGAAAACGTGACGTAAATTCAGGAGACACAGTAGTCTGATTTGTCTAGGGAGGCACTGTCCAGTAGAAATATAATGTTAGTCACCAGTGTAATTTTAATTTTTAATAGCCACATTTTAAAAGGTTTTAAAAGGTGAAATTAAGTTTAATATTTTATGTAATCCAACTGTACAAAATATTATCATTTTGTCGGAAGGCAGAAATATTGAAGAACGTCCTCCAAACTTGAGACCGAAAAACAGAGCGGGCAACTCCATGAAGTGCAATTATGAGGCTTATTGAGGGTAACTTACATACAGGTGGGGTCAGGCTGATGCGACATTCCACATTCGAAGCTGTACTCCATACCACAGGGTATGGAAAAGGGGATGGGAGCTTTAAAGGGGCCAGAGCTAAAAATAAAACCTGACTGCTAGAGAGAAGCACACCCACACTGGATGGAAACCAGGGGTTTTTCCTTCCTCTGGGGGTCTCATGACCATTAACCATCTGCATCGGCAAAAGGCATTCTTGCAGTTTTCATTTCAGATGAAGACAAGGGTAAAAGTTGATAGGGAACTCATCTGGTTTGGGTGCATTCCTCACGAGTAGGCTAAATCTCAGCCGTGCAGAAAGGGGAGGGAGTAGGACTGTGGGCCTAAGAGACAGCTGAAAAAATAGTCAGTGTGGTTTAGCCACACCCATCTCAACATGTAATCAATATAATAATTGTTAATGAGATCATTTACATTATTTTTTCTCGCTAAGTCTTTGACACCTGGAATGTATTTTAAACTTACAGTGCGTTTCAATGTGGACTGGACATACTTCAAGTGCTCAATGGTCATATGTGGCTAGTGGCTGCCTTTTTTGGACAGTGCAAGTTTAGTGTATTGGTTATATGAGGGGAAGAGTGGGTGACAGGACTGTCAAATAAAGTTCAAGCCTTTATTTTGGGGGCCTTGAATGCAAAGCTGAGACATTTGTAGATAAGTAGACTGGCCAAGGGGTGGCACAGAAGAATCTGAGTGTAAGAGTGACATGGTGGGAGTTATCAGGGAGACTAATCTAGACTGGGCAAAGGAAACCCGGGATGGAGTACAGGGAAACCAGTTTGGGGACTATAGAGCAGTCGAGGTGAAGAAAAGAATGACCAAGGAGAGTGGCAGTGGAAAAGGAATAGAGGGGCTGGAAGCAAGAGACAGTCAGAAGGCAAAATCTACCAGAGACTGGGAGTTCAATGGTAGAACAGAGGAAACATTCATACAAGGCACGTGATAAATTCTCAAAAAATAGGGCAGGAAAAAGAAAAAAAAACTGGGTAGTCATTAGTGCTGAGGAGGACAGGAGAGGAAGAAAAACACTCTGGTAGGCTCTGAAGCTTCATGGAAGAACAGGAATTTGAGCTGCACCTTTGAAGTTAAAGACCGTGAGCACATGCCCTCAAGAAGCTGGTGGCTCTATCAGAAGGTGAGGTTTTCGCAGAAGAACCAGAGGATTGCATAGTGGGGTGTATCAGCAAACCCCCAAAGGAACAGTACTGATGTGATGTGACTAATGTAGGACACAGCACTGGACCAGGAATGAAGTGACCTATGTTCAAATCCAGATCTGCTGCTGAATTGCCATGTGGTTTCAGGGAAGTCATTTTACTTTTCCTCACTTAAGATTCTTCATCGAAAGTGAGGGGTTGGACCAAACCAATGGCAAGCAGCCCTTTTAGTCTGATTCCCTGAGTCTAATACAGTAAATACTTAAAGGAGTGTTCTAAAATTTTCTGATGTAAAACTTAACGTCTTGGAGGTCCATCTATACTGACGTCATATTTCAGTTAACGTTGACGTCTGAGCTCCCTCTAGGTAAATGCTGAAGACAAGAGGCCAATGAATGAAGACATACCCAATAATGAAGTTACCAAATAGATCGATGCATTTGAAAGCGCAAAGATTTAAAATCGTTTGTAAAGGAGAAAGCCATTTTTATTTCACCCCAAGATGAAAGCAAGTTTATTATAACTACTGAGTGACTTTGATAAGAACACAGGAATTCTTAAGCCTCTGTTCAATGTAGAACAAGGTCTCGTGTAATAAATATAAAAACATTAACATTCTTTTTAATTTAAATAAGGTAATGTTTCCCTCCCCCCATTTCTATGAGTTCATTAGGCAAAAAATCTTTGACCATCCCTGGTTTCTGTCTTTTTGTCTCCCCCTGATTTTGTAGTGTTTTAAAATTCAGGGTGTGTAGCTCTAGCAATAAACTAATCATCTGTGAAAGATGGATGGATGTTTGTAGCTTTCTTAAATCGATAATATAGATGGCTTTTCTAAACCATTAGAGGGAAGTGAAAAAAATAATTCATTTCTGTCATTCTGGGCAGAAGAGGTAAAGGCTCCTGCAAGGCGAGCAAAGACCCCACCCAGGCTTTGAGGACTCCTGATGAGTGCTCGGATTTCTTCCCTGGCTGTTGTCTTCCTCTGCCCCTGCTCAGCCTGTGGGCTTCAGAAGGTGGTCCTGCCCTGGAATTCCAAGCTCTTAAAAACCAAAGTGAGGTAGGGGAACCTACAGTTGTAATTGGCTTTAGGCAACACCTGTGTTTGAAAGTGTTAATTGAGCCATATTCTCCATTTACCTAAGGAGTTTGCTATTTAAGGAACCTTTCATCAATCCTCCTGTAGAGCAAAGAACTCTTTGGTCATGCAAATATCTCCCAGTAGATAGGTTTTTATAAGCAAGGATTTCTAAATCTTGGGTTCCCTTGAAGGGGAACAAAGAAACTCCTGACCCTGAAACTCTCCAGCTAACATTATTTTGAGGGTTCATCAACAAGCCAGTGAACAGGACAAACTGGCTTTGTCCAAGGTCATCTGTGTTATTAAACTTAGAAGAAAAAAAATAAGAGAGGCCCAAGCCCCACCCTTGAGTACTCAAGAGGCGTTAGGAACAGTTAAGGAGGACCTGATAATGCAGCATCTTCTTCTTCAAGGAGATTAGGTTTATCTGAATGCTATTTGTTTATCTGTTGCTAGGCTCTGACAGAAGGTGAGCTGGTGCCTTGACAACTGGGCCTGGCTAGGAAGGGGACTGAGTCAGGGCCCAGGAGAAAGAGTTGATGGAAAAGAGCTCTGCAAGTGGGATGGGCCTCCTGAGCAGTCTCACCATGAGGCAGAACGAAAGGGCTGGGCGTTTATTCCATGCATTGACCAGTCACTGGATGCAGGCTGCAGAGGAGAGCAGACCTGACATTAGGTGAGGTGGCAATCTTAGGCTGAACGTAATTCCAGGAGAGCAACTCCGCTGAGAGCTTCAGTTGCCCACTCTCCCCACAGCTGGGGGAATGAGTACCTCAGTCCTAAATGGTGGTTTTGGCAGCCCACCAGCAGCCACTGGAGGAACTTACCCAGCTGCACTGGGTAGCCCCAGCACAGGGTCCCCGTCTGTTCCAGGGGGCCCAGTTTGAAAGTCAAAACCAAGTAGTGAGAGAGATGACATTGATCCTAACCAGATAGCAACTAGGAACTGTTCTGGGTCAGCAGTGTCTTCTAAGAGGGAAAAATACAGGGACCAGGATCTGGTGATTGACAAGAAGAGAAGGCAAAGGCTCCACTCCTGGATGGACTCTGGGGAGACCGAGCAGGCTACAGGATGAGCAACCAAGGCCAAAACAAGTACCAATACGGGGCGGGGGCCGTGTAATTCAAGGTACTGCAGGCACACTCCTGCCCTCCAAATAGTGTCGGGTCTAGTGTAGACAATGCAGAAAGACACAGGACTTCACCAGGGTCATGACCGATCACAAGATCCCAGAACCAGGGTGAGTCCTTACTTCCAATCCTAAGGAGTAGAGACTGCTTCTAGATCAACTTTAACACATAACTGGAAGGTTTGGGGGACTTGTATGTGGGATTCATGAGTCGATGGAGTTTCCAGAACTGATGAAACTAAAACAGCCTTTGTCATCCAGTCTAAGTATTTGCTTCAACATCTCTGGTAAAGGCTCTTGACCAAGGTAGAATTTGGCCATAATTCAGGTATCGCCTGTGTTATATCATCAATTAATTTAAAAATCAAAGTTTAAAACTATAAAAAGGACTATGAACTGTAATAAATATAAGTAACTGCATGATTCCACACCACACACTTCCACAGCCATCTCACTGACTATTCAAGAGGCAGAGAGAACGCTCCACTCTGCAAGTTCAACTTCACATTTGCCCAGTAACCTTGGTTCTCTACCACCCATCTGAGACGCATAGTTTGGGAGTGTCAATCTCTTATGTTTCTTTGCTCCATGCATAGCTTTCATTCCCTTTGTTGACACTGGACAACAGAGCTGCGGGACTGTCCTTGCTTTCGGCCCCTTTTTCCTCAGTTCTCCTTGGCTTCTGCTCTGTATCAAATGATATTAACTAGACCTTTCCAGAAGAGTTCCTGAAGTTCACAAAATTCTTAGAATTCATGTAGACCTAACTTTCAAAAAAAAAAAAGAAAGAAAGAAGGAAGGAGGAAGGGAAGAGAAGGAGGAGGGAACTCAGTACATCAAAACGAAAATTTTATCTTCTCCATTGGTCTCTCAGGTACAGAGGGTTAAGCTGACCATACTTTTGCCTTCAAATAACATAATCAGCGGGTCATTCAAAGTCCCCTCATTTTAGTTATTCATTTTATTCCCTCCTCCCACTTTCTCTCAACTCACCATAGGCAACCATGCTGATGTATGTTTTCTAATGGCTCATGTTTGGTGTGTCTGTATTTTAATTCTGCAAGTAGTGTCGTGTATACATATCATTAATTTCTTAGTTGTTTCTCTTAACACCATGATTCTAAGACCCACACATGCTGCGCTGTGCACCTTTACACTCTTGCTCCTAACTGGCGACCCATTCGCAGGTGTACACTTGAGCCCCCCTCCCTCACAGCAGTGGACACTCAGGTTGCCTTCAATACCCCTTGATGCCACAAGGCTGTGAAGAAAATCCTTGTGCAAGTTTCCTTGAGTATCAGTGTGCAGATTTCTCTGGGACATATACAGGAGTAGAACTGCAGGGTTATTGAGACAATTGTTCACATTGCTAAGAGCTTCTGGCTTCATGGAAAGAATCACAGAAGCATCCGTCAGAGGAGGGATCACCTTCAAAGGGAGTACATTCAAATGGTTATTAACAAATCATGGGCCACGTGAATATTTAAATACAGGAGACAGCAGCTTGAATGCTCAGTAACTGCGCCCACTGCGATGAATCAGAAAGGAATACACAATCCCTCTAATATAAAAATATAATAAAATATAAAATAAAAATAAAATAAAAATATAAGTGGGGAAAACAGTTTGGGATTCACAGAAGCACGTTCTCCACACCACTTCATGAGAATACTTCTGTTGTGAAAAGCTTGGTGCACCTGTCTCACCCCACCTCTCTCCCCATTCCCTGACCCCCAGGCCTCTTTCTTGTCCCAGCCACACCCATAAAGCTACCTCCTGTTTGCTCAGTGCCTCTTTTAGGGTAGGAACTCTGTTTTCACTCTCATCACTGCTGCCTTTCCTGCTCTGAAGCGTCAACATCAACTCTACAAAATTTCATCTTGCACCAGGGCTGTTCTGTAGTCACCAGGGACAGCCAGTGTATGATCTACAGCTTCTCTCCCTTCTGCCCAACCTTTGCTCCTTATCCCTCATCCCTACATCGATCAAAAACTCAGGCACCCTCCCTGGTCAAATCTGAGCCACACTGTTCTCCGGGGAGCCACACTGTGTTCCTTTTTTGGAGGAGGAGGGTGCCTGCTGAGAGGCTCCAGCTTCTGGGCTCCATTTACATGAATAAACAGCTCTGAAAGGTTCAGTTGAAGCTTTTATGTAAACACTCTCCAAAATATGTTCTGCACTGCATTATCCCCAGCAATAAAGATTCTGGAATCAGAATTTGGCTGTCAGTTTTATTGATGTTGCATGGGGTACAGTAGAATACAGCTTTCTCTTCTAGAAATTTATTGACTTGGCAGTGCAGACAGCAATAAAACTGTGTTTTTAATCAGTAAGCCAAGCAGACATGATTGCAGAAGAAATATAGGAAGGAAACATGCCATCATAAGAAGATTTCTCCCCCTACAGTCCCTGTTCTTCTCGGATGCCCTGTTAAATAAGTTTGGGTACTGAAGGAGGTACTTGGTGGGACTGTCTTCAGGAATAAAATCAGAGGAGCAAGTTTGGATTACTTGTTCTAGGTTGTAGCATCTCTAAGAGACAGTTGAGTGAAAGCATTTTTCTGCAATGAAATTTGTTTGCATTAGCCCTAGAGAGGAACTGCTGGTAAGCTGCTTTGCAGGAGGAATAGCAAGGGTGTGACATGCCTCTTCTCAAGAGAAACAAGGTTCCAATTCATGTCCCTTCACCTTGCTCACTGAGAGAGAGTGAGCGACCTGGTATACATCCAAAGGAAATGAAAGCACTATCTCTAAGAGACATCTCCATCCCATGTTCATTGCAGCATTACTCATAATAGCCAAGAATAAGGAAACAACCTAAAGTCACTTGACAGATGAATGGATGGAGAAAATTTGGTATATATATATATATACACACACACACACACACACACACACACATGACAGAATATTTTTCAGACATAAAAAGAAGAAAATTTGCCATTTGCAACAACCTGGATGGAAGTGGAGGGCATTATGCTAAGTGAAATAAGCCAGAGAAAGACAAATACTATATGGTATCATTTCTCTGTGGAACCTCGAAAAAAAGCCAATTTCACAGAAGTAGAGAATAGAATGGTGGTTGCCAGTGGCTGGGGTAAGGGAAAATGGGGAGATACAGGTCAAAGGGTACAAACCTTCACTTATAAGAAGACTAGGTTCTGAGGATCTAATGTACAGCATGGTGGCTATAGTTAAGAATATGGCATTGTATATTTGAAAGTTGCTGAGTAGATCTTAAGCATCCTTACCACAAAAAAAAAAGTTAACTACTTGAGGTGACAGATGTGTCAATTATCTTGATATTGATAATCATCCCACAATGTAGGTATACATCTAATCATCATGTTGTACACTTTAAATATATACAATTATATTTGTCAATTATCCCTCAATAAAGTTGGGGAAAAAATTTAAAAAGAGAGAGAGTGGGTTAGGAATCATACACTTCAGGCCAGTATTGCACAGTAAAGAACATTTGGAGACTCTCTGCTTGGTCATGTTACCTTGTCCAGGTTACTTAATCTCTTGTGATCAAGTTTCTTCTGCTATCGAAGGGAAATACCCACCTCACACCATTGTTGAGTGGATAAAATAAGGTTACAGGTGGGTGTGCATAGTTCCCACAGCACGTTACAAGCATGTTACAAGTCCCTTCTGGGACTGTAAGACATCTCACTGATTTGAATATGCTCATCATGGTGGAGGTGCTCTCCCCCAGCAGCTAAGCCAGTTTCTGCTGCATAGACACACGAAAAACAAGGCAGCATCTCCCACTTCTATTCTCCATATTCTTGATATTCACGTCCCTCCTGAAATGTCCTGGTCTACTCCCCTCTTGTCTTCCAGTCCTTGAGCCAAATCCTTGAATCACTGTACATGCTTGATAAATACTGGGTGAACATTCATCTACGCCTTGCAGTTGCTTTCTCCTGAGTTATCTTAACCCCAGTTTCCTTTATCATCCTATTCTGGTTTTGCTCTTGCTGAGTAGTCACTCTTTGCTCAACTTTTATGTAACGCGTAACTTTTATCTCAGTTCAAGAACACTCAGATTGTTCTTCTGGATATAAGTAAGTGCCTGAAGGAATCTCTATAGATACTCCCCGCAAATGGCATGAGAGGCCCGCTTGATTGAACCACAGGAGCAAAGTGGTCTGGTTGGGATAATATTAAAATAGGCTGCCTGGGGAAGGTGGTAAAGATCAAAATAGGAACATGTTCTTAGTGAATCTTCCCTTCTCTTGCCTGCCTGGTTTTCAATTGTAATTTCACCATCTATTTCTCCACTCTACCCAAGATAGCTTCTTTTCCATCCTCCCAACAAGCCCGTAAGTCCACTCTAAAACTGTGTGTTAACTATTTACTTGGTGCCAAGCCCTACCCTTTATACAGGTTATCTTGTTTAACCACCATAACAACCCTGTGAAATAGAAATTATTATTTCAATTTTATAGATGAAGAAATTGAAACAGAGGACATAAATAATATGCTCAGGGTCCTATAGCCAGGTAGTAGGAGAGTGGGGATTTGAACCTGGTTGGGTCTGATCCCAAAGTTCACTATCTTTGAAACAAAATTACATACTCTTTGACAAAGACCAAGAATGAGTCATGGCGCCTCTCTTTATTGATATAAGTTAGAACTTTCAACCTGAATCTAGCTATTTGGAACTCTGTAGTCACACACACACATTTTATTCATGAATTTAAAAGGCACCCAATCTTAAATCTTAAGCTCTTGGCTCTCCTTTTTTCTTTTCTAGATCACTCACCTATCTCCCTATCAAAGTAATCCCATCTCAAGCTTTCAGAGGACTTAATGAGGTCATAAAAATGTAAGTAAGATACTGCATATCAAAAGACATTTATAATTGGAATAAATTTTTCCCTCAGAGAACACATAGTTGAAAGGGGATAATTTTTCTAGGAGAGGAATTGTGTTTAGGAAACCCTAGTATTTTTATCTTTAAAGTACAAATAATACCCAGGGACCTTTGAAGAAAAGGTATGATTTTCAAGAGTTATTAAAATCCAGATAACTAACCTTGCTTCAGTGAACTGAATGTCTTTTGATAAGTGATGATAAATTACTCAAGTAGAAAAGAAGATAGATTTCAGTCATAAAAACTCTCCCTCTGCTAGAGCAGCTATTCCCTCCTGTCACATTTTTAGATCACACCTACATAGAAGAAAATGTGTTGAAAGTTTATTGTGCATCAGAAGATTATCTTTGTATGTAAAATATAAGTGTATCACAAAAACACAGTATCTATAGCCATACTGATAAAAGGCATTTATCAAAATTGTAAAGCAGCCTGATAATGCAATGTGATCTCATATTTGTGTTACATGTTAACTTCAATCCTACATCCCTGTGTCAGCTTCTAGGACACAAGATCCCATACGTGGAAAGAGAACTTTCAAAGGAGTCCAGTATTCCAGCATCCTCCTTAATGTTAGTCTGAGTCAAAGGACCTCAGAGGCCATTTAGTTCCCAGAGAGCATCTTAACAATCCTCTGGGCTTTGGAAGCAGATTTGCATCTCTAAAGGAGACGCTGCATCATCAGTCCTAGTTCCTTGGGGAACCTCTGATTGCTTTTTAGGGTATAAGCAAGCAAGGAGGATATTAAAAATAATTCATTAAGAATTAGTGCATATTATAGGAAATACACTGCAGGTTACGTAAATGTCAGTTTGCTTGAGGCTAACCCTTACTCTTCTGCTCTCAAGTTTAAATGTTGAGTTTTGATAGCTTTTAATATATTAAGACCTCCTAGTGAGGAAAGCAGCCACAGTTAAATAAGTGAACCATTAGGGAGGAATAACGAATCAGCCTAGGAACTATCCATCACTGTGTTGTTCATAAAAGACCTTAACTGCCTTAGGCTCAGCCTTCCTGTGGGCTAAAGCTCTCATCAAGCCTGAAGCCTTCAGGGAATGTAAACATTAGATTTTGCGACTTCTTTCTCAGCTGGCAGCAAATGGTAGCTTCTGCTGGGATTTTAGGGTAACACTGACATTACCTACATGCTTGGTGGTGGTAAATATATGGCAAAGTTTGTTCCTTTACTTTTGTGTCTTTTTTTTTTTTTAATCAGTTCATTCACTTATCTATTCATTCATTTATACCCTATGTGCCAGGCTACATGAAGCCACCAGGGATTTAGAAGTGAATAGGACAATACACCTTGTCCTCAATTTGCTAATGAAGTGAAGGAAATGGTCAAATAAACAGACAGTTACAACACAAGAAGGACACTTCGTGTAGGAGTTGACCACTTTGCAATTGCATCAGAACAGGATTTGGGGAAAGGGGTAAAGCGTTAAGAAACAATGCATCCTAACCCAAATTAAAACCTCACTAGAGTGATGGCGTTGAGAACCCAGACATTCTGATCCTGGCCCTGAATCTTCCCATGAGCATTATTTGCCTCTCCTCTCAGAGCTTTAATTCCCAAAACTGTAAAACAAGGGAATCTGACTGGATTTTCCCAAAGGACGTGCCCACTTCTAACAATCTGTGACTCTGAGTCATAGATAAATAAGGAAAAGAACCTGTCGCATCAACAGGGAATACTGAAACTTGCATTTCAACTGCATCTGGGCTGCAGGTGCCCATTGGTGTTCCTAAAGGAGGGGGGCGGGGGGGATGGGCGCGTTAGCACTTTATGATGTGAGGACAACTTAAGGCTTCCCTGTTCTTTTTTAAAAGGACACACTGGAGCCCCCAGTTGTTGGGTTGTACACACAGCTTATTATTATGCAGACACAGTCATTTCTTTCATGTTTCTTCTTCTTCTTTTTTTTTTTTTTTTTTCCTCTCTCCCCTAGTGAAATCTCTCAGAGTGATTCCCTGGAAAAGATAGAAGCTAATGCCTTTGACAGCCTCCTCAATTTGTCTGAAATGTAAGCATCAGCTAACAGATAGTTTATTGCTGTACACTATTACCCTCGCTTGCTGGAGCCCACTCAGTATTTGTATTCAAGCATCCACTGCTAGGAATCCAAGAGGAAAAGACCACAGCAATTACTAGGTCTGGGCAGGCACTAATTTCTCTCACTGCAGTGGCCTGAAGGTTGCCATGGTGACAACTGCTTCTCCCTGGGAGCTGTATAAACTCTGGAACATCACAACACAAAGTTGGAAATGAAAATTGACATTGTGGAGTCCTGTCAAGGAGCTCTTACCTTATGGAAGGGAGTGTATGGAGTTCTTGGGGTGGTGGGAAAATTTGGAAAGGAGCTTAGAGATCATGAATTAGTTCACTGGGGACTGTTTGAGCATATTCGTTGGTTTAGTAAATGGTTCTTGGAAACCTACCATGTAAAAGTGTTTGGCATGTGTATGCTGGATTTGTTGTTATTATTGTGATGTCTTTGAACTGAGTCTTAAAAATAATCCTTTCCAAATTATCATTTTCCTCCAATTTACAAAAAAGAGGGGATGGGAGGAGACTGGCTCTATTCAGTTTTCAGATGATAAACCTGTGGCCCAGAGAGGTTAACTGCCTTGTCACACAGCAAGTTAGTGCCAGAGCTGGGGCTAGAAAGCAGGTCATGTGACCCCTAAACCAGACTTCTTACTGCTGTCTTATTTGGCCCAAACCTGACCTTCTACAAACCACATCTGCAGAAGAGTTTCAAAAGTTACGGAAGCGAGAAAGATGTTAGCAACAAACATATTTTGAGCACTTGTGCTTGGCCTTTATTTATTCTAGGTTGTGTCATTTAATTCTCACAGCTGCCCTGCAAAGTGGGGTAATTATCTCTTTTGTTCATGGGAAGGAATGGGGGCTCAGAACGGTCAGTAACTTGACCAATGTGGCACCTGAGACAATGGCAGGGCTGGAATTCAACCCCAGCCTATCTTCAAAGCTTGTGTATTCTCCACTATACCACAAGGCCTCCCTATGAATGGTCCAAATAGCAATTATCTAAAGAGAATAATTAATTAATAAGTATGTGGGTGCACATGTCCAACCAAAGGTCAAATGCTACTGGAATACAGAGGAGGGAAAATATAAATCTCCCCCAGGAAATGATGGTGTAACCAGAGAGGTAAGACTAACTCACCAACAGTTACGGGGAAATCCGAAATAATGGGTGTTTTAGTGCAAACGGTATAGTCTGGACTTCGCTGTGAAGTAGAATTTCAAGAGGCGAGTGGGGAGCGGGGCAAGGTCATTTCCATTACAGGTGACAGTCCTATCCCAGACCTGGAAATCTGAAATTCTTCAGTTTTAACAGACTTCCCAAGCAATGTTGAAGCAGAGCAGCTTGAGATAAATAAAGCTGTTCGTGATGCAGAGCAACATTTATTAATAGATAAAGTATCAATTTATCAATACAGAAAGAAAAATAAAGTGCTCTAAGGGAAAGTTTATGGACTTTTCCCAAAGAAGGCCCTGAGACTAGAATGTTAGCTCCCCGCAAGCCCTCTTTGTCTTGTTCACAGCTGTATGTCCAGCACCTAGAACAATGCCTGGCACATGTAGGTGCTCAATAAATGTTTGTTGACTGAATGAATGTATGGATGAGTGGTCAGACCCCAAAAGAGTCTTAAGAAATAAAAGTTCTTTCCATCCTACCCACATAATGTCTTATGTGGCCCATGACTGCTTGACTCAGTTGTTGCAAAAATAATTACAACAAAACGTCACTCACCTCTTAAGAATCAAAGGGACAGAAAGGACGGAAATAGGCACCGAGAGTGGGTAACTTTAGAAGGTAGAATGCACGCTAGACTCAGAGTCAGAAAAACCGAGTTCACCTCCAAGTGCTGCTACTTCTCAGCTCTGTGGCTAGAGACAAGTCATTCAACTTCCTGATTTCATCAACTGGAATAGTCATTGTTAACACTGGTGGAGGCCTTACTGCGATCGTGACACACACATTTACCGCTCAGAAACCACACTACGAGGAAACCAAGCTTTAAGTGACGTATCCAAGGTCATACAATTAGTAAAACCAGCATGTAAAACCAAGCTGACTCCAGAGTCCGTCCACCTAACCAATACACTAGATTTTCTCTACAGAACAAGAGTAATTATCATTTCCTTAGGTGGTTGCTGCATGGGTTAAAAAAGCCACATGCATGTACTACCTTTTACTGAATCCAAAGTAGACAGAACCCAGTAAATGTGGCTGCTTCCCAAAGTCACTGGGGAACTCGGGAGACGAGCAATAACGCCACTGTGGTATTATGGCTGTTCTTTCGTATTTTGCAAAGCCCTGCCTTGTACATTATCTCTACCTATTATGTTACTCACTACCTGCCAACCTGTGAGGTAGGAAGAGTACTATTATTATTCTAATTTTACAGAAGGGAGCATTAGCTCCGGGAAGTTAGGAGGCTTGGCATCATCACACAACCAATTATCTATAGAATGGACAAAAAATCCCCCCAATCCAAGCCCCCGGCCTCTGCCCTGGGCTTTTACAAAGACTGAGTGCCCGTCTGGATAACTGGTCAGTGTGACTGCCAGCACACTACAAAGAAAACCAGTTTGCCTACAAGGACAAGTAGCCAATTTGTTCATTTCTCCTGAGAATGGAACCTCCCATCACCCCCAGTGTGCTGGCTCCGTGGTGGGGCACGACCTAGCTGGCCAGGAGCCCTGGATGTTGGTGCTTCCTCAGGGGGTGCAAGGGAGAATGGAACAGACTGCCAGCTATGATGCTTACACCTATCTCAGCAAGAGGTTGAAAGCAGAACTTCCTGGCAATAGCCAACCCGCTCTCACCATTCCGTTTCTATCCCCAGGGTCCCTGGAGCTCCCCTCAAGCACAGGAAAGCCACTTGATTTTGTTGATGCCACTTTCAGCCAGCATCCTCTGGTGACCATGACCTTGTGCGTTGCGAACGAAACACATCAATTAAACTGCTGCCTGTTTCTCCATTTCTCTTTACAGACTGATCCAGAACACTAAAAATCTGGTGTACATCGAGCCCGGAGCATTTACAAATCTCCCCCGCTTAAAATACCTGTGAGGAATTTTCCTTTTTTAAGCGATTGGGGAGGGGGACGTGGGCATCTGATGAAAACCTAAACAATTAAAAGGTTGGAGAGAATTTTTAAACCACATATTTAGCATTATCTGCATGTCTGGCCTCAGCCCTCTGATTAAAATTTAATCAGCATTTCTTATCAGCTACCATGCTGGGTGCTTTCAAATACACGTAAGTGGTTCCCAACATTTTCTCCGTGCCAAACATCCAAGAAGAATATCACCCCTTTGCAATGATCTTCAAAGTGATGGTGGGCATGGAACAGGGAGGTCAGGACACTTTCAAAAGCGTAAATCGGCATCTCTAAGGTGAGGTGTTGAGGTAGAGAGAGCATAGGTGAAAGTGGAAGAGGCAACTCTGATTTGATCCCCATCCCTGGTTGAAAATTACTGATCTCCTTTCTCTCATGTGTTCATTCATTCGTTCAGTGAAAACTTAAAGCATTACTTTGAGGTAGGCACTGTGCCATATAAGCGAAATCATTATTTTCTATTTCCCATTAAAACTTATTAAGTCCACTAGTTAGAACTATAAGTACCACTGTAGCCCAGCAGATTCATTGCCTTGCCAGCAAAACCAGAATTCCTGAAACTTGATACAAATCTATAAATTAATCACCATGGATCTTCTCATACATCAAGTAATCACTCATTCACACAGAAAAAAATGAACATTTAACCCTCTAACACAGATGTCCATTCTCTCTTCTTCCTGATGAATTAAATTTCATAAAATCTCTAGAGGATGCAAAGTCCACAACCCCTACCAGCTGGAAAAAAAAAAAAAAAGAGGAGAGGCAGACACCTCTCTAGTGTTCCACAACATGCAAGCAGTCCTGCCCTGGGGGATGGGCACGAGTGTAGCTCCTTCGGCAGCTCTAACACTGGATGATGATTCCTAACCCAAGTGTTCTGCTTTTCCAGACCTCCAAGGGGTCTATGGGACACATAAGTATCTGCAGCATCAACTCCTTTGGAAAAACATAAGAAAATCCGAGAACCAAACTTGACCACTGCAGCCCCTTGTTGTCGAAGAATCATTGTCTTTATTAAATAGCATTTCACCCCTAAAAAGCAATATTCCCCCAACCCCGGTACACACTGCAGTCCAAGCCCACACTGCCTTCACCAGCCACAGACAGGGCAAGGATTGTGTGATCTGGGGTAACAGGTAAGGAAGAGAACCAGAGTGAGCCCAGAGAGAAAGATGACTTCCTTTCATTGTCACCAGAGTGCCGGGCAGCTCATTTCAGTTGTCCAGTGTCCATGACTGGTGAATTTAAAACGCGATTGGGGGGAGATCCAGATGCCTGGACTCCATTCCCATTCTTGTGTAATAAAATATCCTTCAGTTTAACCTATCACTGAAGCCTCTCTCCTCTTTGAAGGCTAAATAAAAGGTGGGAGGAAAAGAAGAGGAGTCCTGAGTAGCTCCAATAACCCAAAGAATGTTTAATGATCTCAGTGAGATACAAGGAAGAACTCCCTGAATCGCAAGGTAGCTAAATAAAGGGAGATTGTTAATAATGAGGAAATGGATTTCTCACATGGAGATTAATCCTCCTGAAGTGTTTGAGTTAAAACCTGTTCTAAAGTAGTGAGATGCTTTCTGGAACCATCAAGAGCACGGAATAAACTAGTTAGCAAAAGGAAATGGAACGCAATACAATACAAAAATGCAATTGATGCAATAGTAAAAAGACAGGCTGGAAATATTTACAGATGTAAATGAAAAAGACTTAAAAGTTTAGTCGCATCTCCTAGATCTCTAAGTAGGAGCCATTAGAGTAACTACCCCCACAGTGTTAGGGGCTTTTAAATTCTGATGACCTTCAGCAGCTAGAAGTGTTACTGATAAAGCCAAACTCCATGTTTTTAAATTTAATGTGAAAATTGTATTACAAAGTGCCTTTCTACCGCTTTTATCTTTATTCCTTAATAACGATCACTTTTACTCACTCTGCCCACATTCCCACCCTGCCCCAAACCACAGGAGCATCTGTAACACCGGCATCCGAAAGCTTCCAGATGTTACGAAGATCTTCTCCTCTGAATTTAATTTCATTCTGTAAGTACCAGGCTGATTGCTATGCATAACAGTTTCCTATTTGCATCTGAAATTTGGAAAGTAAATATTTCTCATTTCATTCCTCAAGGGAAATTTGTGATAACTTACACATAACCACGGTACCAGGAAATGCTTTTCAAGGGATGAATAACGAATCCATAACACTGTGAGTAAACTGGCAGATTCACGCCCTCCCATACAGTTCCTGCCATTCCCACTTCTAGCTTGAGGTGGGCTCTTTCTCATCTTTTACCATGTTCCTAACTCTCTGGTGACATTCTTTTTGACTTAAAATGCCAAGGGTGAGAGGAGTTGTGTGGGATGGCAGCTAGGTCACATGTTCACATGACAATCAACCAACCCATTAAGTTCAAAATTAATCAAATGGGCCCTGAGGATTTCCAGTGACCAAATTTCCAACTGATGAAATTATTCACTACATCAGTGGACTGCTTTGAAGCTAAGAAGAGACAGCCTGGGGGGGAGTCGCTGCCCTGGTTAAAAGAGAGCATAGAAATTTCAAGTTTCAACTGAGAAGAGTGAAAGGATATTCTCCAAGTAGGTAGAGTAGTTGATCAATGGACCCTGCTTGCTCGCTCGCTCTCTCTCTCTCTCTCTCTCTCTCTCTCTCTCATTTTTCACCCTCCCCTTAGAACCTGCTCACTTTGCTTCTGAAGGGACACCATCGATGCCCATTCCCTAAATCCTTTAATACCTGAAAATAATGTCTTTTTATCTGGCAGTCACTTCTCAGGTTATCAGGCTCACAGGCCTATCCCTTTCACGCTCTTTCCTAAGGCCTTGCTACTAAAAGTATGGTCCATGGACAAGCATCTACAGCATCTTCTGAGAGTTGGTTAGAAATGCAGACTCTCAGGCCCATCCCAGACCTACGGACTCAGAATCTGCATTTTCATAAGATTCCAAGTGATTCACATGCACGTTAAAGTTCAAGGGGCATCATACTAAGATAACCCAACTCATTCTCTTCACTGTACACCTGCCTGGCTTCCTTCCCCTGGGATCCCTGCCGTCTTTACATGGGGCACCTTCCTTTGCCCCACCATTCAGAGGCAGCATCCTGGGTACCATGTCTCATTTATGTCCAAAGCCCAGTGACAAGTGTTCAACCCTGCTCCCCACATCCACATCCTCTCACTCATTCTGCTTTGGTTACAGCCCATGGCAGGATCTGTGATGAGGCCATAAATGAGCTTAAATGTCCTTAAAGAAAGACAGAGCGTGCATTGGGTGACCCTGAGATGAGGAGGTAGTTGTGAAACAAGAGAAGTGACCATCTCAGAGGACTCTCTTCTCTACAGTGGATTCTAGAAATTGGTAGCAACGGTACACTGCATTTGAATAGTACTTTTACTTTGTGTAGGTGTAGTTCAACACATGCAAGTGTCATGTTACAAAGCTGTGGCCAATACAGCATTGACTCAGAGTGTTGCAATCAAAAGAATACAGAGCAGCAACCACAAATAGTTTCAAAATAACTCAAATTCTTAACTTAAAACTCTTGAACACCAGAAACGAGACTAGACCCTAGACAAACTTCTCTACAGTCTTTCTACTCCTCCATTTCCCTCATGTACTGTAGCTCTTCCAGCTGTTTACAAAGTGTTTCTGACTCACTATTGTATATGGATCTGGAACTACTCATTCATCATGTCCCCTGTCAGAAACAGGGCATTTACAGAGCAAACACTGAGTCGGGAGGTACCTCACGCTTTAGGATTTGGGGTCTTTCCACGTCTTTATTGAGGACACAAAAGACATATAAGATCCATGGCTTTGAGAAGCTCATAATCTCAATGGGGGAAAACATGAAAGAAGGAAAGAATAATACAAGCCACTAGACATTCACTGTGAGTGTGTGGTACACGGAAATGAGAAGTATTGGAGAAGTCCTCTTGGGCTGGAGAATCGGAGAGGCTGCAGACTTGAGTTAGACCTTGTAGAATCAGTAACGTTTGTATGAGTAAAAGTGATAAAAGCAGCTAATATTCATATAGCACTGACACTGTTTTAAAGTACTTTTTTAAACTCATTTTAGTCCCGCAGCAACCCTATGAGGTAGGAACTATCAGCCCCACTTTTAGTTGAGGAAACCAAGGCACTGAGAATTTAAGTAATTTGGCCAAGGTCAAGCTTTAGACTCAGACAGTCTTGGCTCCAGAGTCATGGTCTTACCCACTTTGTGATACCACATACCGAGAAAAGGGGAATGAATATTCCAAGTGGACATGAGCGAAAGCATGGCTGTGGGAAGGAGGAAAATGGGATGAGGCATACTTATTGGGAGTAAACATCCTGCTTAAGGAATGGAAAATACATTTAGATAAATGGCAGGGGTGGAGGAGACACTGGATTGCAGAGGGTTTTAAATGCAGGGATAAGGGGCTAAAGGCTTAGAAATAACCCTGAAAAAGTATTGAGAAGAAACCACTCAGTAGAGTAGACTTTAATTCAAAGATCACAAATATCCAGTACTCCCTTTGATTTTCACCTAAATCTAAAAATAAGCAGGAACCAATAGGTACTCCTCCCAGATACATGCACAGCAATGGGGGTGGAGTGGAATAAGAATGAAAGAGCGGAAGATGTGGAAGAGGACCAATAAGAAAATGAATGTTGAGATAACCCATAGGGGCCTATGAGCTCACAAGACGGGGCCACCCCACCGACGCCAAGGGACGACTAGAGATTTCTTCTCACACATCACATTTCAGCATTGGTACACGAGAGCTGCACAGTGGTTTTATTAGGGGCCATTAACTTATTTTCGTTATGATTTTAAGAAGAACAGTGCCTACCGGCAGGGCATCACTGCCCCACCTCTGAAGTTAATGAGGACTGCAGCTCCATCTCTCCCAGAGAGCGTGCATTGGGAGCGTGCATTGGCATCGTGCCTCCAGCGCCTCCTCACGCTTGGCCCTTCGTCTGGAAGGAAGTGATTAGTCATTTGCTTGGCACCTGTTCTCAGCTGAATGGGCCCGTCTGTAAGTGAAGGGCCATGTGAAGCACCCCGTTGGAAAAGGGTATTACATTCAAAGAGGAAAGCCTTATTTCCTGAGCTATAAAGTTCAACTCTCTAATTAGAAAATAATGAAAGCAAGCCTTCTCTTTTCATTATTAGTAGTATTTGAGATTTTGGTTTTCATGGAACCTTTCCTGTCCTCCCTCCACCCAGATCTTTACCAACTGTGAGCTCATTTAATGAAAACAAAACACTGCACTTGATGCTCGAGAAGCTCAGTGGGGCTAATGCTAAAGCTATGCGTTATGCTGTTAGGTCCCTTCCTAGCCAGTTTGGCTTTTCATTAAATCCCCTCAGGAGGCTACCTTGAAATGTTCCCCCCTGAATGCGCAGGGTCTGGCTGCACCACCTTTCAAATATTCTAGATGACTTATCACACCAGTCTCAAAAAGGAGTCAACCTTGATTCACGTCTGAACTCCACACAGAGAAGGAAAGATCACAGCAATTAATTCTCTAAGACCCTTCGGAGAAGGGTGACCTGGCAAAGGAAGACAAGACTCCGAGCTACACCTGTGACGAGCCGCAGTGGAGAGGCTATTGGGCGCTGAAGGAGAAAGCCTGGCTTCCAGTCCTGGCTCTGAGTCTAACCAGCCTTAGTCGAGTCACACCACGGCAACAGACCTCTGCCTCTGTCTCTCCAGTGGGATTATTAATACCTCCTTGTGCAAATTCAATTACATTGTGTCAGCTACACTGTGCCACCACTTAAAAGCTCATATTCAGGAAGCCAGTTATTTCAGACCATCATGAAAACATCGTGTGTCATCGTCTCTTTATAAACATTTTTTATTTTGAAAATTTTAACCGACAAATGGAATCCATTTGTCTTTCCACTGACAAGTGGAAAGAACTGCACGATGAGTAGCCCTGTACACCTTACCGAGTTTCACCTACTATTAACAGCTTAGCACACCCACTCCATCTCTAGATAGCTAAGTACATACAACACATTTCCCTCTTGCCAAACCATCCAGAAGAAGTCTATAGGCATCATGACACTTCCTACCTAAATTCTTCAGCATGTATCTCCTTAAACAGAAACATTCTACATTACAACACCGTTACACCTAAGAAAATCAGCATGGATTTAATGACATCATCCAACCTACAGTCTATATTCAAATGAAAATGTCTTTTATAGATGTTTTTAAAGTCAGAATTCAAAGTTTATACACTGCATTTTTACTGTTATGCGCCTTTGTCCTCCCAACCTTACCTCCCATCCCCCCCTCCTGAGAACTGCGCCCCTGCCTTCCTCTGTTCTGTATGACACTAATTCCTTTGAGGGCCCAGGCCAGTTGTCTGGACTCATCTGACTGCATTGTCCTGATTAGATTCAGGTCAACATTTCTGCAAGAATACTGCAAAGGGGAGGTTATACGTCTCCCACTGCATCAAACCAGGAGGCCCATTGTGTCATGTTGTGCCACTCCTTGGCCATCTGGTTAAGGTGGTGATTGCCAGACCTCTTCATTGTAAGGGCACATTTTTCCCTTTGTCATAAATAAGTAAACTATTGTGGGATACTCTGAGTTCATGTGACTATCGAGTTGGCCAACAGCCTTTCACCCAATGGTTTCAGCATCTGTTCATTATTGAGTTATTATATAGAGAGCTACAAAATGATAGTTTTAAACTTATCACTCCTCTACATTTACCAGCCAGCCCTCTTCTGTATAAAAGAGGTTTGCTTCTTTTTCCTTTTCCTCTCTTTCTCTCTTGCTCTCTCTTTTTTTCTAAATTCTTTATTGGAGTATAATTGCTTTACAACGGTGTGTTAGTTTCTGCTTTATAACAAAGTGAATCAGCTATACATATACATATATCCCCATATCCCCTCCCTCTTGTGTCTCCCTCTCACCATCCCTATCCCACCCCTCTAGGTGGTCACAAAGCACTGAGCTGATCTCCCTGTGCTATGCGGCTGCTTCCCACTAGCTATCTATTTAATATTTGGTAGTATATATAAGTCCATGCCACTCTCTCACTTCGTCCCAGCTTACCCCGTCCCCCTCCCTCTGTCCTCAAGTCCATTCTGTATGTCTGTGTCTTTATTCCTGTCCTACCCCTAGGTTCTTCAGAAGCATTTTTTTTTTTTAGATTCCATATATATGTGTTAGCATGCGGTATTTTCTCTTTCTGACTTGCTTCACTCTGTATGACAGTCTCTAGGTCCATCCACCTCACTACAAATAACGCAATTTCGTTTATTTTTATGGCTGAGTAATATTCCATTGTATATATGTGCCACATCTTCTTTATCCATTCATCTGTCGATGGACACTTAGGTTGCTTCCATGTCCTGGCTATTGTAAATAGTGCTGCAATGAACATTGTGGTGCATGACTCTTTTTGAATTATGGTTTTCTCAGGGTATATGCCCAGTAGTGGGATTGCTGGGTTGTATGGTAGTTCTATTCTTAGTTTTTTAAGGAACCTCCATACTGTTCTCCATAGTGTCTTGCTCTCTTTTTAAGCATCACTATGAAACAGGGATTTTTCTAAAACTTTATTCAATATATTATACTGCATTGCTGTCATCATGATTTTAGATACCTGTCACCTTTTTATTGTTGCATGTGGTAAGTTGACATGAACTTGGCTGTGGTGGAGGGAAACAGAAAAAAACTCAGTACTGCTGAAAAGCAAGAGGCATGCTCATATCAGAGAGAGGAATCCCTTGCTATAGAGACTGTGAGCCCCACAGAAATGGGGGAATTCTGATGAACATCCAAAAGTAGGGTCATGGCAGCATATAGTAGTGACCAGAGACAGTTACCCATACAATGACTGCCAGGGTATCCACTAGAGAAGTGTCTTCATACATGAGGAATCATTCAGATATAAAAGGACTTCAGCAAAGTACTGCATGAAGAAAGCGGTGATGGATAGGATAGGATCCCTCTGCTTTAGGATGGTGTTTATATAGTCATTTGATAAAAATTTGCTTATAGATATACTACCACGTGGCATATTTTCTAAACTAGTATGCTTTCCCCTTCAGTAACAAATATTCCTAATTCTGCAAGGTCTGACTCAAGTCTCAGCTCCACCATGCAGCCTCTCTGACTTCTCCAACCCAGGAGGACTTCTCCAAGACTTCTCATTTCTGTGTACCACACGTGCTCACAAGGAATGTCTACTGGCTTGTATTATTCTTTCATTACTTCATGTTTTCACCTATTGAGATTATGAGCCTCTCAAGGACATGGATCTTATATGTCTTCTGTGTCCTCAGCAAAGACATGGGAAGACCCCAGATCCTAAGGCGTGAGGTACCTCCCCATTCAATGGGGTCACTTTGTGAGACCCCAAGGATCTGTAAACCTAAATTAGGCTTTCTTCTTTGAAATCATCCAAAAACTAGGTGGCTACATGATCAAGTGGGAACTATGGCAGAATGTCTAAGACTGCTAATATAACCCCAGAAACGCTTTTAAAGCCCCAGGAATATTTGGAGTTTGCTACAAGGCAGTATTCAGAATTAGAGTGTCATATGTGATTGAGTTCTAAAGCCCGAATCTTATTTTGAATAAAAAGGTGCTATTCTCTCTGTTTGAGTCAGAATTTCTGACACTTGAATAGAGAATGTAGACACTGCTTTAAAGTAAGGTGCAGCTATTATAATGGAGGAGAGAGAAAAATTCATTTCTATGCCTGTGACAGCATCCTCAAAGCAAAGGAAGCCCTCCTCATTTAATTCTGACACCACGATGTTTTAGAAAAAAGCTATGTGAAGTGACTCTCCAGATGTTTTAAAGGGCATTTAAAGCATTGTGCAGCCCTGACAGCATGAGGTTTCCCACTCACATCTGTAATTTCTCCAAAGTAAGGAAGCCACTCTTTTAATCAAAACAAGGCAGCACATTCTATTGTCTGCAAATGTTAAGAACAGAGCCAAAGAGCAGTGGCTGAAAAGGAAATGGTGAGCCATTTTCTTTGGAAAGTTGAAAGAAGCAGAACCCAAGCTATAAAAAAAAAATTTTTTTTTAAGACATAAAAAATGTCCAAATACAAAAATGTCAATGGTGCCAGCACAGACCAAAGGTGGTTGAGGGCCCCCGGAGAATGCGCACATTCGGGGCAGCCCAGGCCACTGAATTGACCTGCTCTACCCGGGAGAAGAAAGGCCCCTACCTCAATAGAGGAGAATGACAGTTCAATTAGACAGGTCACTGTATTTCATGACACGCTGTCCAGAGCATGGAAAGGGAGATCTTTCTCTCTGTTCTGGCCAGACAGCTGGAAGCCACTGTTAAGTATAAGAAGAAGAAGAATCATAGGAGCAACACAGGAAGCATTTACTTTGTTCCAGAACCTATTTCTAAGTACTCAGTGTATGTTTACTGTTTTAATCCTCACAACAGCCTTTTGAGGTCAAGACTATTATTATCATCTCTGTTTTCAGATTACCAAATTGAGACACAGATAGGTTAAGTAAACTGCCCAAAGTAACTCAGTTCATAGGTAGTAGAGCTGGGATCCAAGCCCAGGCAGTTGGGTTCAGGGCTTGCAGACTTAACTGTGAGGCTGCACTTAGAGCAATGGCATTGTAAGCCCCACCAAAAGAGCCAAGCCTAAAATCCTAATATGTGTCAAAAGTAGGATCAGGGTATCACACACCAGTGATGAGGAACTGGCATCCAGACAAGTGCTGGCAGCTTGCTTTGCTAAAAGCACGGTAGGGGCTAGTTTTTCTACACATGTAGTTCCACCACTAAGAAGGTAGAGAAAGCAGTAAGGGGACCAGAGTCTGGACTCAATTCTGTCCAGCAGACCATCTGATTTGCGCTATGGAAATAATGAGAGCTGCACCATCCTAGGATATACCCTAGGGCAAGGTCCCAAAGTGGCACGCCCGAAGCTCACTGGGAGAGCTTGTTATAAAAGTGCACTTTCCTGGATACCACGGCCAGGTTCTGATTCCGTAGGTCTGCAGTGCACCTGGTCAGTAGGTCTGCATCTGCATTTGTGGCCAGCAGTTCCAGATGATTCCTATTCAGTGGATGGAGGAGAATGATTTGACAGACACTGGCCTAGACTCTAAGAAATCCAGTTTCAAAGGAGTCCAGAGAAAAGACAGGTATGATTTCTTCATCTAAAAGAGATTACTGCAAAGGAATTCAATCCCCAAAATGACAAGAGACTGCCAAAGGACAATATTCTAAGTGTAAAATAAAAAGAGAATTCTAGTGGGATTGTGTGAAAGTTGTGTGTAATGCCACAAGACAACAGAGATAAACCAAATACCAATCTCCTCGGATTCTACAATATAGACGGGGACAGAAAACGATTGAAAAATGGCATCCAATAATCCATTACACAATATAGTGAGGAGCTCGTGTGTGAAGCTGTAAACTCAGAAGAATTCCAGAAGGAAGCCCATGGGAGCAGGGAAAGCCAGACAAGGCTCTTCCTCCCGTGGAAGGGCAAGGCCACCGCTCCCCCCAGCCTGTTGACTGAACTCGTGTTAGGTAGCAAGCATTATGAGAGATCTGGGGGTTTAACAAAACGAATTAACTATGCTCCCCTGCTCTCTTTGAACTCAATTATTTTGTAGTCTCTATATCTTCTGAATTTCAGTGTTCAAGTGTCAAGCTTCAACACTGAGTCCCAACTATACTTATTTATATGCTGGTTTGTCTCAGGTGTGTTGATGGAAAGAGACGCCCCCCCAAACACACACACACACACACACACACACACACACACACACAAACACACACTATATAGATACATATTACGCACCTCCACACTACACACATACACATACAATGAAATTAAATCCCACGCTTGTTTTATTTAACAAAGGCTAGAGAAACCCTGTGGACAGCAGCCACCTGCAGGAGTAGGTGGAGACTGTGTCTAAACTGTTTCTCATGTCACCCCCAACCTGTCCCTGACATGGGCGTGCAGCTGCCCTGTAACGGGAAGCTAGCACCTGGCCAGATGCGCGGCTCAATTTTATATCACACCACAGCCCTTTCTCACTTGAGTCTCACAGCATTGTTCATAAAGAACTTACACAAATATTTCTATTTGAGACTGTGGCTTTCAAACTTGCTTGGCCATGGTTTACAGTGAGAAATTCACCTTATATATAACCATTTGTTCATCCAATTCATTTAACATATATTTACTGTAATCCTCCCAGGCGCCAGGCACTGTCCTACACGCAGGGGATTCTGCAATGAACAGAACAGTTTGAATCCTTGCTCTCATAAAGGTTACATTCTGCCGGGGAGGCAGACAGTAATATAATCATGGGTCAGATGCTAATAAAGCAAATCAGAGAAGGGAGACAGAGAATGCTGGGGGGGCAGTTTAAATAGGGTGGCCAGGAAAGCCCACGCCGAGAACATGACATCAAACATAGCTCTGCAGGAGGAGGAAGAGGGGCCGTGTGGCTGTCTCAGGGAAGACGAGTCAAATCACCCAGCAAAACTGATGTGCTGGAAGTAGCCCCAGTCACAGTGTGTTCTGGTCTCATTTCCACCTATTGTGAACTTTAGACAAGTCACTTTCTTCTCTGAGCCTCTTTCCTTCTCTGTCAAATGAAGGGTTGCCGCTTGCTCCTCTCCAAGCTCTTTTCTGCTTCTAACGTTTCCCAGCATCTGTGTTCTAAGGAGTCTCCTATGTCTTGTTCTGGGCAGACTTATACGTATATATGTATACATATACTTACATGTACATAACATTCAAACATGGTGGAACAAAACTTCAGAAAGAGTACTACCCCGATTACCTGCAACATACTCTAACATTTTCCATTTTGTTCCATTCTGTTCTATTTCATTTTTTTTAAGGCTGATTGTACCCAACTAAATTGATTTCACTATCCACTAATAGTGGATACTTCAAGAACTGTTTACAGACATTGAAATCTTGGTTGTGGAACAAAATGTGGCATCAGCAAAACCACAGACTCATCCAAGAAAAAGAAACACTCGCTCAGTACTGGAGCCTTCTTCTGCCCTCAGCTTTCGGCGACCCGGAAAGCCCACATGCCCAGACTGGCCTGTAGAGCCAGACACAAGACTGGAGTGTTAGACAGCTCTAGCCTCACATTCCAGTTCTGCCACTGTTTTCTCTGACCGTAAGCAAGCTACACAACAACATGAAGGCTTAGGTTTCTGACCAGAGCAATGGAAGTGACCATGAGGATGAAATCATAAATATGTAGAATGGTTGATCAATACCTGGCACTTAATAAACACTTAACAAGTTAGTGGTGGTGCTGGTGGTCGAGGTGGAAGCCAGCTAGAGCAAGAACACAGTCTCATCTCAGCAGGCCCCGAGGATCTAAGACGTTAGAGAGACAGAGCTACATATTGTAAATGCCAGTAATTTTCCTAGTAATAAATGTCACAGGAGGAAGAATGTGTGATTCCAAACTGTGTTTCTTTCGCTCCTAAAACCTCTCTCCTCCCTCCTTAGAAAACTATATGGAAATGGATTTGAAGAAATACAAAGTCATGCATTCAATGGGACAACGCTGATTTCCCTGTAAGTATGTGCTTATTTCCCCAGCTCATGAATAAAAATGAAATATTACTCTGGCTACCACATCACATTCAATCTTCAGCAACTAACTCAGGACAAAAATAAACTTTCAAGTGGCTGGTCCTCAGTGTGGTACGCATGTTACTAGGCAACTGGCTGGCTGGAAACCGCAGAGCACCCTGATATCGAAGATAGATGCAGCCTGCATACATTGAAGTTGACAGTTTGCTGAAATATTCAACACCCTACTCTAGGCTCCCCCACCTCACAGCCTCCCTCTCTAGTCCCCTCGCTCGGGTCGATGGTGTGTTAGAGGCAGCGTGATTTCAGTGAAGAAATTCTTCCTCCCGGCCCCACTGCAGAGAAATCGGATAATGCCATTTACCAGCCGATTCAGCCACAACAGGCCCACACAGAAGCCCATCTCCTTACTGCTGCGGGTGGGGTGGGGGGGGACACAGGGGGGAGTAAGGAGTTCACATTCCACAAGGTGAGGGAGCCCTGCATTTTCACCACATCCGACCCCAGTCCCCAGTGTTAACAGCCTTCAACTTTAGAGAAGCATCCCTACTGCTCCCTTCACTGTTCTCAACCTTTCTTTCTATGGCTCCTTTCCTAAAAAAGGGGCTCATTCACAAAGCTCGCAGGGCCAGGGTGGAGGCTGCTTGAACCGTGACAGGTACCGGGTAAGGTGACAATCAGCATACACCTGTGTACAGTAAAACCTAACGGCACACGAAAGGCTCAACTAAAGCCAAAGTTAAGGGAAACAAACAAATGAAAAGGCTTCTAATAATAAATAAGCCATATGTATAAACCATGGTCCACACCAGTGCTTCTCAAATAACACACATAAGAACCACATGGAGACTGCTAAAACACAGGTTCCTGAGCCCCACTCCCAGACATTTTAATTCAGTGGGTCTAGGGTAGGGCCCGAGAATTTGAAATTTTAACAAACTCCCAGGAGATGCTGATGCCGCCGGTCTGAAGTTAAGTAGCCTGTCTATACAATATACTATTTATTTTTACTACAAATAGTAACCAAAGACCCTACTATATGGATACCATGTTATATAGCTTGGTGGAGAAGAGAATGGATCTAACAGTCACTAACTGGGACTCAAACTCCAATCCCATTATTTATTTATCACCTTGACCCTGAGCAAGTTACTCAACCAATCTAAACCACAGTGTCTTCATCCATAAAATGGAGCTGCTGATAGGCTTGTTTTGAGGATACCGCCACCAAAATGCAAAGGTCTGTTTTGCATCCTCAGTACTTAGCACGGTGCCTGGCATAGAGTACGTGCTCATTTATTATTTGTTACATTATACAGTTAATTGTGAATGAATGATCATTAAATAAGATTGTATTTTTATGCAGTTAGCACAGGTCTGGCACATACTAAGTGCTCAAGGAATGGTAGCTTTTTAAACAGTTGTCCTTCCTACCATGGAGTGGATTTTCCCTCATTTTCTTGTTGATTTGAATTCAACGCAGGGTTCGCTCTGGCCAATCGAGTCTGTTTCTGCCAAATTAAAATCAGAGGCTTATCCTCTCCTGGCACAGTCCTCTCAGATGCCTCATTCTGTTACTCACTCAAAGTGTTTGCCAAGCATCAGCTGTGTCTGAAGGAACGTGCTATATTTTGAGGGGAAATGAAGATGCAGAAGCCCTGGTGTTTGCCCTGCAGGAGCTTACAGCCTAGGAAGAAACATCTCCAAATGGTATATAAACTGTACACTACGTAGTTACTAAAACAGAAGGCAAAATATGGTGCCTGGCCTGAGAGAGGTGAAGTCCTCTGAGATTTCAAAGGCAGAAGAGAAGGAAATTAGAGAAAGCCTCATGAGAGATGTAGATTTTGAGCTGAGCCTAACTTGGACAGGCAAAGATGGAAGGAAAATGCACTCCGGTCAGAGGACAAGAAGAACAGCCCAGAGGAGGATGCATGGGATGTGCTCAAAGACCAGAAAACGGTACCTTTTAGAAAGTCCTAGATGTGGGTTAGAGACAAAGCAGGAAGGGCCTCAGATGCTAGAGTAAACAATTTGGACTCTCTTCTGTAGAGAATAAGCCGTTTAAAGTCCTGGGATAGGAAGTGTGAGAGGGGTGCTTAAAGAAGGTTGGCTCACGGGTTAGCAGGGAGGACAGAGGGCTGGAAGCGGCAGGCCAGGGCTAGGGACACAGAAGTCAGAATTACCTGAGGAGAGGGGATGGGTGAAGTTCTTTGTGGCTGAGGTCACCTGCACAAGGAGGAAAAGTAAGAGGACTGAATATAAAATTGGGGGGAAACAAGAGATAAGGAAAAGAAGCCAGAGCAAAAGCAGAGGTGAGAGGCTACTCAGCAGAGTACATCTTTGGGAGGTCAGGGAAAGCAGAGCGTAAGGTGGGAGGTCCTTGGTCAGCAGTGTCTCAACGGCTTTAGAGGCGCCAGAATAGGTGTGGACTTAGAAAAGCCCCAAAGTCCCATTAGTATGTATTCCCCATACCTCACCGTCGCCAGAAAGAGGAAGCCGAGAACACAAATCAGTTTGCCAAGAACACAAGTTAATTCCATTCATTTATTCATTCAACACACCCTTATTAAGCATCACCAATACATTAGTCACTACGTTAAGTGCTGTGTCTACAATGGTACAGTTGAAACAGTCCCTGCCCTAATGAAGTTTCTGTACTAGCTGAAGAGACAGGGAAAAGGCAAGTAAATAAATGAAATTATTGCAGGTAGTGATACATACTGTGAAGGAAATAACCTTCCCTGAGATCTGAGAGAGTACCAGGGGCAGACTGACTCTAGGTTAGGTGCTCAGGGACAGCCTCACCAAGGGTATGATATTTAGGCTGAGCCTAAAGGATGACAAGGAGTCCGCACTGGCAATCATCAGACAAAGCGCATTACAGAAAGAGGGAGCAGCATGTGCAAAGGTCCTGAGGTGGGCAAGAAAAGAAGTTGATAAACTCCAAGAATTGAGAGGAGGCCAATGCGGCTTAAGGGTCATCGGCAAAGGGAACACTGGATGAGATTAAGCTGGAGATGCAGCAGGAGCAAGTCATCAGGACTGAGGGGCGGTGAGAAGGAGTCTGAATTCTCTTCCAAGAGCGAGCAGACCCATTGAAGGGTTGAGCAGGGCAGAGGGAGTAGTTTTCAAAACCATCAGGCAAAAGTTTCAAACTATGGGCATGTCCAGCCCCATTTCTGACACCTTCCTCATATAAAGGCCTGTCCAAAGTTGTTCAGAACAATGACACCACAGCCCTACAAAGTTCTCAAATATGTTACTTACTAAGACAGGATGGAGAGGAGCAGCTTCAGAAGGTTACCCTCAGACACCTCCAGGGGTCCGAGAGCCCAGCCCTACCATTCCCGGAGCACCCCCATCAGGGAAGCCTTGGCTGGAGTTTGGGAGTTCTCCCACTGTACTTCAAAAGGTCATCCTTCCTATCCTTCTCACACCTAGAAGGCCATGCCACTCGGGAGAGTTCCCAAAAGCGACCCCCAGGAAACTGTGGTAGATAACTTTTGGATTTATTTTTGACCAAGTTACATAATACAGAGTTATCATTATACAAAAAGATCTGAGTTTTAATAAAACATGAGAAATGCTGTCCTGAAATTTGAACAATTAATTTGACCTGGCTGACATGAGGATTATTTGCTCACAGAGCCCGGTTTCAATGATTTATGACCATAACTGAACATAATTAAAACAAATCAAATCAGGAAGAAGAGCCATGGAGGTTTGGGAAGGAATTTTTCTCTTGATTTAGATTTTAAACAGCAATTGACTCTGACAACCTCATCTCCTTGAAAATGGAAATACACCCAGGGGATGGGACGATGTGAGACTGACGGGTGCATTGTGATGAAAGGGCCGAGGCTTTCCGAGGAAAACGCTTAGTAGAAGCTTGTGGAAGGCAGGCACCGAGGGAGTGAGATGCAGGGGCTTTTACAGTTTTTAAATGACAGGCGTGATGTGGAGACTTGCAGAAAGATGATGAAGAAGATGTAAAGCTATGAGATGAACCAGGTAATTACTGAGGATCCTGCAAGGGAGGGGGCAGCGGGTGTTGGTGTATTTGTTTTGCCACTGTAACAGTGGTGCAGAAGAATCATGTCCTATGCTCAAAATCATCACGCCAGCAATGGATGTACACTGTGCCCACTGTCCAGCGTTTTCCAGAATGCTCTTTGAGACGCCACCCTTCTCTCGTAGGAAGAAAGCAATCAAAAGTAAGCTGACAAGTCTGGGCCCAGGGACTCCTCTCCCGGCTTCCTTGTCCACCCAGAGAGGGGCCTGTCCTTGGAGACACCAGCGTCGGGGCCCAGATGGGAGCTGCTCAGCGGGGCTAGGCTCAGCTGGTCCTGAGCAGTTCACCCTGAGCTGTCCTGAGCTTAGGGAACAGAAGCCCTCAGGTCGTTACTCCCATTGCAGATTTTGGCTTCCTGAACAGCAGTGGCCTTCAACCCTTTTGTTTCTACAATACACACACCTGGCAACGATCAGGCACAGGGCACAGACCCATGGGGCACCCGGGGTAGGGGGAATTTTCTATACAGGCTGTCCTTCCTCCCCTTTCTAACCCCCTGAGAAATGCACAGCTGAAAGAAAGAGTCCAATTAACATGATGAAAGGGGCTAGCTTTGAATGGACCCTACTTTTCTTTTAAGTAAAGAATTTGCAAACTTCAGTCTATTACTATGAACAAACATTGAGCCCTCCAAGGTCATGACGGCCTGATGCAGAGTGGGCTGCACTTCCACCCTTCAGCCTTGAACACGGGAGCAGCATTTTCTTCCCTGCCCAGCTGCCTGGTAGTAAACGTGCACAACTCCAGGACGGAAGTAGGGAGAACTTTAAGTTGTAGGACAAAGGGTTCCACTGAGTGAGGGGAAAATCGCAGAGGAAAGGCAGAGCCAAGCACACCAGCGATTTCACAATTTCTCCCAGGACAAGAACATCTTTTTCTCATTTTACCTACAGCCCCGCCTTGTCCCCTCGACCCCCGAGCACCATGCCCACAGGCTGCTCTCACCGTGCATGCGCACAGCTATGACTGTTTACACATGAGCTGCAAACTCCACTGAGGACACTGTCCTTCCCCACAGGGAGCTAAAGGAAAACGCGCACCTGGAGAAGATACACGATGGCGCCTTCCGGGGGGCCACCGGGCCTAGCATCTTGTGAGTACAGTACTGCTGCACACCCTCCCCACCCGCTGCAGCCCAGCAGGCCCGCTCAGGGTGTCCAGCCACATGGTTCCCAGCCTGCTTTGCGGGGAACCAGTCTCTGCACGTGCAAGGGTTATGGTAACAAAGCACCACCAACTCGGGGGTTGAAACAATAGGAATGTCTTGTCTTGCAGTTCTAGAGGCTAGAAGTCTGAAATGAGGGTATGGGCAAGGCTGGCTCCTCCTGAGGGCTGCGAGGGCAGGACCTGTTCCAGGCCTGTAGTTCCTCCTGGTGGTGGCAGCATAAGTCCAGTCTTCACAGGGTGCTCTGTGTGTCTGTCTGTCTGTCTGTCTCCAAATTTCCCTCTTTTTGTAAGGATACCAGTCATACTGGATTAGGGTCCATCTTAACGATCTCATTTTAACTTGATCACCTCTGTAAAGACCCTATTTCCAATTCAGGTCACATTCTGCTGTACTGGGGGTTAGGACTTCAACATGTGAATTTGGGGGAGACACGGTTCAACCAACATCAAACACGGAGGGCCTCCTAATGTGCTGGCAGGGGGGCGTGGTGTCCCCTGGCATCCCCTCGTGGGAATTAAGGCTGTGTGAGCTGCTATGCGTCAGGCTCCCTCAGGATGCAAGGAGCAGAGGCAAGTGCCCTCAGTTAATGGGAGCTGAGCATAAGGACACAGGGGAAAATGAAGAGGAGCAGGAAACTGAACCATTAGTCTCCTGACAAGGCCTTAGGAAGCCGGAAACATCCTGTAGGAAACAACTGCAGCTGCGGTCAGGCTTCAGGGAGCAACGCAACAGGCCTCCAGAAACTCTGCAGCAGTGACAGCAGTGGCCTCGTCACCTTCGCCACAGAGATGCCGGCCCATTAGTCCCTACCCCTGGCATGCTATCACTCGTGCCTTCAACAAGTGTGGGTGGAACACGTCCTGTTTACCAGGCACCAAGCTGCAGGGACAGTGGCCAGCTCCGGGACCTGCTCATAAAGAGATTAGAGCCATGGAGGGGAAAGAACAATAAACAGGCAAAGTGATAAACAGGCACGTGACTTTAAAATGAGAACAGTACTAGAAAGATAGTGAGCAGTGTAACCCAGTTCATTTGTTTGTTTATCCATTCATTCACTGATTTATCCAGTAACTGTAAGTCCACACCATGTGCCAGGCACTGGATTAGACATCAGGGAAGCAGCAGAGAAGAAGAAAAGACAAACGTCTCTGCCTTCATAGAGTGGGGAAGACAGACAAGGATCAAATGAGTAAAGAAAACATGTAGTATTCCAGATGGCCGTGGAGGAGAAAACTTCAGGTGGCTGGGCAAAAGGAGTTCTAGGGAGGGAGCTAGCATTTTAAGGAGGATGGTCAGGTAAGACTGTCCTGAACAAGTGTTATTTAAGCAAATACCTGAAAGAAGTGAGGGGGCAAGTTGTGTGGGTATCGGTAGGAAGAGCATTGCAGGTGCAGGGAACTAAGCAGGAGGCCAATGTGGCAGAGTGAGCCAGGAGGAGGGGCCTAGAACAGGAGGACGAGAGGTGGCGAAAGCCAGGTTATGAGGCTTGTGGCTTTTATAAGCATTTTGCCTGTTCTCTGAGTGAGGTGAGGGGGCTTTAGGGTTTTGATCAGGGGGAGGAATGAACTGACCCAGGTATTCTTTATACCCTAGCTCCTGCCTGTATCCAGTCATGATTCTGTCTAATTTCTACAGCCCACTGAACTCTACTTCTTAGCTCCTGCCACTGTCATCTCCTGAGCATCTACTTCCTACCTCCTCTCTATCAACTCCCGACTCTGTCTACCGCCTACTTCTGCCACTATCAACTCCTGACTTCGTCTAGCTCCTAGCTCTTGCCACTATCAACTCCTGTCACTACCCATTCTGACTCTGTCTACTTATTTCCTGCAGCCGTCAACCCCTGATTCTCTCTACATCCTAATTCCCACCAGTAAAACTCCTGACCTTCTCCACTTCCTAACTTCTGCCATCATCCATCCTAACTCCTCTCTCTTCTCCACACGACGTCATGATTTCTACTTACTCATGGCTTCCACCTCCTCGTGCTTCCTGCCTACTGTTTTTTCTGCTGTCTCTCAGCTTCTGCCATCCTACCCTAGGGGTCCCTGTCTGTTATGTCTCATATTCAAAGTACACCAGACTCAGAATCTTACACATTGCTTGAATACTCTCCAGTCTAGCACACCCTATAGGCAGAGTTCTTATAGCAAACTGGTCACCTACTTGGGCACTGAATAGCTAAGGAGAGTTGCCTTTGGTCAGGCAGAAGAACGAGTGAGTATGATCATAAGACGCCCTGCACGACAGTTTTTGCTTGAAAACCTGCTTGGTCTGCCTGCTTAGAAATGACTGTGAGCCCGGAGGCATCTACACTGACTTTTCCAGAACAGTGGGACCAGACCTAGGTCTCTTACTCTCCAAATAACTATTCTCATTATACCCTTAGGGTTTAAGTGATATCTAGAAGTGGTCCTTCCTTCCACACCCCCAAAATATTTCCCCCATGAGTCTCTCACTGAAACTGAAAATCAATCATCAGAGATTCACTCCTTTGTAATGAGACTTTGCCATTTCTAGAATCTTAATTTAAAATATTTTACCCCCACCAAAAAAAAAAAAAATCACCAGGCCTGCAAAGAATCATGTGGTCAATCCCTAATACATCTAAGATAATAACTCTGTAAAGCAGAATGAGAACACTGGTTACGTAAATCAATAAGGACACAAAAGCAATGAGTCTGCAGCCCCCGAGGCAAATTCTGCCACCTTGATTATTCCACCAAGGGCCTACACTAGTCATCATGCCACGTTGTCAAGTTCATCTGTCCATCAATCCCCTACTGAGCCCCTCCCATGAGATGGGCACTAAGTATTGGGTCAGTTTGCTGCAGGGGGCTGTGCTCCTGGAAAACTTTCATGGCAGCAGCCACTTAGAAGATAGGCAGAATTTTTAAATTCCCACTGACTCTTCCTCCTCACACTTAATTTATTTGGAGTTTTCTTGGGCATTGCCTCGAGTCTAGAAAAGCTGAGGCATTCAGGACCTTGTGTGAAAAACCCGAGCTTTCCACACAGTTTTGCTTGCATGGCCGAGCGTTTGCTTGCTTTGGACTGATGAACCCAGCTTGCCTTTAGAGAAGGTAGAGGGTGGCTAAGGCCACACAGTGGCTCTGAATAGCGGAACTAGCCTGTGCTTCACGAAAACCTACCCTGCAGAACTTGATCGATCAAAGACCGAGGCATCTGAAGCCCTAAATATTTCTCCCTGGAGTAGAGCACAAAAGCTGATGTCACTGCACGTGCCTGCTCTCTCTTAAAGCAAAGTAGTTCTTTCACTTCTGCTAAGTGGAGAGAGGTAGAGGGAGGGAGAGAGGGGGAGAAAGGAAGCAGCAGAGGGGAGAGAGAGAATGCTAACGAATGTATGACAGGTACGAGGAGTCATACTCAGCCTTGAAAAGAATAATGGGGTGCCTATCAGGAAAGAGACCACGTAGCTTTTTTGAATTCAGATGTTAATGAGACTAACTGAAATGGAGAATGAGGGAGAAAGCGAGATGGAGAAAAGATTCCTCAGAACCTAGGATACTATTGTTGAGAGGAAGTTTCATTCTATGAATCATACATGTTAAGTAAATCAATCGATAAACCTTTCTCCGTTTTACTTTTCAGGGATATTTCTTCCACTAAACTGCAGGCCCTGCCCAGCTACGGGCTGGAGTCCATTCAGACGCTAATTGCCACATCATCCTATTCTCTGAAAAGACTGCCCTCAAGAGAAACACTTACCAACCTCCTGGACGCCACGCTGACCTACCCCAGCCACTGCTGTGCTTTTAGAAACGTGCCAACAAAAGAGTGAGTAAAAAAACAAACGGTAAAGCCTGCCAAGCTGTGGCAGAAACTCAGATTCGAAAATAGTCAGCGGGTCGATGGCCCCCTGCCCCTTCACTCCCTGCCTTCTAGACCAGCTCCATAGTCATGGGGTCACTTTCAGATAGACCAGAAGAAAATGAACTGTCCTGTTTCCTCCTGAAAACTGACTCCAAACAGTCGATTCAGCCTGCAGCTAGAAGACCCTCATAGCTTATTCTTAGCTAATTCAAAACTCTAGCCTTAAATCAGACTATAACTGCAGTTGCAAAATGGAGTACAAAACTGGTATCTCAAAGATCAACTAGCCCTAATCCTTATCAGAGAGCATCATTTCTGAAGAAGTGGAGGAAGTAGGCTCAGTGGGGTGATTTTTACCTAATGTCTTAATCCTTAGTTAAAAAAAAAAGAAAACACTATAGAAGGTTTCCAGTGTTTGGTTTTTTTCTTGTTTTTTCAAGCTATTTCTCTCCCAACAGAAGACTATCTTCCATTACAGAACAGATTCCTAGCCCCGTAAGGACTAGCTTAGTGTGGGGACAGAAAAGGCACAAGCTCCTGGCTGGTTTGCGATCAGTGAGGGACATCTTACTGATTCAAGTAATTCACTTCAATCCAGAATGGGATGGCAGGGTGTGAAGGATTTCATTCTTTCCTTAAAGCACTGTTCTCCGGACTTTTTTTCTTTCTCACTGAAATGCATACTAAGAAATACTTTTTTTACATTGCAACCCAGTAAACACGACACATGTAACTGAAATAAAACAAAGCACTACTTAACTGTTTTACATGTGATACACTGATATTCTCTTGTCTATTTTATTTCATGTTTTTTGCTTTTAACGCTAGTCTTGATTTACTTATTGTTTTCATGACCCACTAATGGGTCACAACTCACAGTTGGAAAAACGTCACCCTAAAAGGATATTATACAGCCTAAGCAGGTATTCTCAATCAATTAATTAGATGAGGCACTAAGAGAGGGACACTAGAATGCCACTGTCTTAGAATCAACCTATTTATAATTAATCAACCAGCACGTGTTATCATCATACACCTACTTTGTGCCTTGCGTAGGTAGGTGCAGTTCTACCTGAAGCTTTTGAGGTAACCAAGCAGACAGACCACTCGCTGTACTCAGAGAGCTATGCACTATTAACTGAGCTTCAAAGAATATTAACTGAGTACTCACGGTGTTCCAAACACTACGCAAAAGTCTGAAGATACAAAGATGAGTAAGAGCTCATCCCAACCATCAGAGTCACAGGCAGCTGTTTGGGGACAACACACATGACAGCCAATATTTAGGTCCAATAAAGCAAATGTTATGATAGAGCTGAGAACAGAACAGAGTACTCTGGGAGAACAGAGGGAGAATTTCTAAATGGCAGCAGGGCTTATGGAAGGCTTCCTGAGGAAGTGACTTCTGCTGAGCCCTGAAGAACAGACAGGAGTTAGTCAGACACGTGTGGGGAAAAGCATACCAAGAAGATGGAATAGCTTGTGTGAAGGCACAAAGGCAAGAGACAGTGGGATGAAAGTCATTCAGAAAAACTAAAACAAGAAGACTTATGGTTACGTGGAGGAGGATGAGTGAGGAGAGGAGACCAGGGAGAAGCAGGCTATGACGGGCTCTGAGTACCAGGCCAAGTTGTTTAGAGGACGGGGAACCACTGAAGAATTCAAAACAGAATTACTCAGATTTGCTTTTGTAAAGTATCACTCTGGCAGCAAGGTGGAGGATGGGCTGGAAGTGAGCAAAGCTGGTGAGAGAACAACTAAAACAGAGGATACAGATGCCGGTTTATGATAAAGCTGATTCTGGTCACCTCCACTTTTGTGGCAAAGAGGTCACATCACTTCTGAAGTCACTGACATGTTAAAACTTTAGTTCAGGGGTTTTCTATTTCAGTAGATGAAAGAGACTACAACCTCCGGGTTTAAAAAAAAAAAAAACAGCATTATGCAATCGTGGGCCAGTATCAAAGTGAGATGGGAATGCAGTCACACAGAGGTTGTCTTGATTGGAATTACAAGCTTCAACTGACTCCCTCTCTATCTCTAAAGCTAGAAACCTTGGATGTTAGCGAGGATGGAGAGCCTGAAGCTGGGTCAGTGGACTGTTTGTGCAAACTCTGGGTCACCCCTCTGCCCTGCAGCTGCTGTGTGGATAACGCACGCAGCTGCCTAGGCAGATGGCCCCCAAACTCTCCTTGGTATCTATGATTAAAATTTCAAAAAAGATACAGTAGACAGAACCCAGTGCTATTATCTGAAGGCCAAGAACAACCACATTTCCTGTTAACTGTAGATTGGTTCACACAGAGTGTCTCTAAGTGTCAGCTACAGAGCCAGCATCAAACACACACACAATCTCTCCCTCTCGCTCCCTCTCTCTATCTCTCATGCAAAATAACAAGCTGACTGATTTTTGAAAGTGAGTCCAGAAGCTCAGATAGTTCTTATATATTCTCCACCTTCCTGCTTTTACACAAAGTCATTCCTACAAGGAACTGTCTTGTTAATACTGGAGAAGAATAATACGTAGACGTATGCATTCTGTATTGCCTCATTTCTCCTTCCTCCTCAGGAAAGGTTGAGGTTCGCACAGCCCGCTCTCCTTCCCGCTATTGCTTCACCCAGTTTTCCTTTGTGCCTCCTTTTGGTTTCATCTTAGGAATAATATAAGTACAGCCTTCCTTTAATTTCTTGACATTTGCCCCTTTCCATAGGCTAAACTTCTTAGAGGGAAACATGAATGAATAGGGAGCAACCACATTATATTTCTGCACATAATCCAAAAAAGCAGAAAATTCACATCATAATGTCAGGTCCAGAATCTTCAAATCTTTACAAAAGACATTCCTAGTTATAATTCAAAGCCATGAATTCTGAATGGTTATTTGTTCATCGAGGCCGGTGTGGTGAGGAGAGCAGTGAGGAGCAAACCTTAATACACCACGAAGATAGCTTTAAATGAGCATTGAAAAATCCATGATTCAATGTGATACATTTAAGTTTTTTTCATCTCTAGAGCCCACACAAAAAACTTAGCATTCAAAAGCATCTTATCTAAGCTGGAAGCATGCTAATGATAATTCAGAAGCCTTTACTCTCTCCCAGGAAGCGTTTCAGATAGGACAATGGTGCAGAACACGAGGCTGATGTAATAGGTAGAGAATTTGGATGAACAAAGCATAAATAGACATGATCAGGTTTAGTTTAAAAACCAAAAGCTCAACTGTGGTTGTTTGTTTTTACCTCTTTCAGGCAGAATTTTTCACTTTCCATTTTTAAAAACTTTTCCAAACAATGTGAAAGCACAGCAAGGAGACCAAATAATGAAACACTGTAAGTATTTGCATGCAAAGAAACTCGGGAAGCCATGTCTCATTCTGCGTGCATCTTATTATTATCAGTGCCAAAGATTTCTTTTTTATATATAACATTTTATTGGGGTATAATTGCTTTACAATGGTGTGTTAGTTTCTGCTGCATAACAAAGTGAATCAGCTATATGTATACATATATCTCCATATCCTCTCCCTCTTACATCTCCCTCCCACCCTCCCTATCCCACCCTTCTAGGTGGTCACAAAACACCGAGCTGATCTCTCTGTGCTACGTGACTGCTTCCCACTAGCTATCTATTTTACATTTGGTAGTGTATATATGTCCATGCCACTCTCTCACTTCGACCCAGCTTACCCTTCCCCCTCCCCGTGTCCTCAAGTCCATTCTCTACCTCTGTGTCTCTATTCCTGTCCTGCCCCTATGCTCTTCAGAACCTTTTTTTTTTTTAGATTCCATATATATGGAATGCGTGCTAACACGCATACGGTATTCATTTTTCTCTTTCCAACTTACTTCACTCTGTATGACAGTCTCTAGGTCCATCCACCTCACTACAAATAACTCAGTTTCGTTTCCCTTTCTGGCGGAGTAATATTCCAGTGTACATAAGTGCCACATCTTCTCTATCCATTCATCTGTCGATGGACACTTAGGGTGCTTCCATGTCCTGGCTATTGTAAATAGAGCTACAATGAACATTGTGGTACATGACTCTTTTTGAATTATGGTTTTCTCAGGGTATATTCCCAGTAGTGGGATGGCGGGGTCATATGATAGTCCTATTTTTAGTTTTTAAAGGAACCTCTATACTGTTCTGCATAGTGGCTGTATCAATTTACATTCCCACCAACAGTGCAAGAGGGTTCGCTTTTCTCCACACCCTCTTCAGCATTTATTATTTGTAGATTTTTTGATGATGGCCATGCTGACTGGTATGAGGTGATACCTCATTGTAGTTTTGATTTTCATTTCTCTAATGATTAGTGATGTTGAGCATCCTTTCATGTGTTAGTTGGCAATCTGTATGTCTTTGTTGGAGAAATGTTGATTTAGGTCTCCGGCTCATTTTTGGATTGGGTAGTTTGTTTTTTTGATATTGAGCTGCATGAGCTGCTTGTATATCTTGGAGATTAATCCTTTGTCAGTTGCTTTGTTTGCAAATATTTTCTCCCATTCTGAGGGTTGCCTTTTCGTCTTGTTTATGGTTTGCCTTGCTGTACAAAAGCTTTTAAGTTTCATTAGGTCCCGTTGGTTTATTTTTGTTTTTATTTCCATTTCTCTAGGAGGTGGGTCAAAAAGGATCTTGCTGTGATTTATGACATAGAGTGCTGTGACTATGTTTTCCTCTAAGAGTTTTATAGTGTCTGGCCGTACATTTAGGTCTTTAATCCACTTTGAGCTTATTTTTGTGTATGGTGTAGGAAGTGTTCTAATTTCATTCTTGTACGTGTACCTGTCCAGTTTTCCCAGCACCACTTATCGAAGAGGCTGTCTTTTCTCCATTGTATATTCTTGCCTCCTTTATCAAAGATAAGGTGACCATATCTGTGTGATTTTATCTCTGGGCTTTCTATCCTGTTCCATATCCTGTTCTATATTTCTGTTTTTGTGCCACTACCATATGGTCTTGGTTACTATAGCTTTGTAGTATAGTCTGAAGTCAGGGAGCCTGATTCCTCCAGCTCCATTTCTCTTTCTCAAGATTGCTTTGGCTATTCGTGGTCTTTTGTGTTTCCATACAAATTGTAAAATTTTTTGTTCTACTTCTGTGAAAAATGTCATTCGTAGTTTGATAGGTTTATTGCTAGGTATTTTATTCTTTTTGTTGCAGTGGTAATTGGCAGTGGAATGCAAGAGATTTCTGTACATTAATTTTGTATCATGATACGTTACCAAATTCATTGATTAGCTCTAGTAGTTTTCTGGTAGCATCTTCAGGATTCTCTATGTATAGTATCATGTCATCTGCAATGACAGTTTTACTTCTTTTCCTATTTTGAAAAGTTTTATTTCTTCTTTTCCTATTTGGACAGCTTTACTTCTTCTTTTCCTATTTGGATTCCTTTTATTTCTTTTTCCTCTCTGATTGCTGTGGCTAAAACTTCCAAAACTATGTTGAATACTAGTGGTGAGAGTGGGCAACCTTATCTTGTTCCTGATCTTAGTGGAAATGGTTTCAGTTTTTCACCATTGAGAACGATGTTGGCTGTGGGTTTGTCATATATGGGCTTTATTACGTTGAGGTAAGTTCCCTCTATGCCTACTTTCTGGAGAGTTTTTATCATAAATGGGTGTTGAATTTTGTAAAAAGCTTTTTCTGTATCTATTGAGATGATCATATGGTTTTGCTCCTTCAATTTGATCATATGGTTTTTCTCCTTCAATATGTTTATATGGTGTATCACATTGATTGATTTGCGTATATTGAAGAATCCCTACATTCCTGGGATAAACCCCTCTGGATCATGGTGTATGATGCTTTTAATGTGCTGTTGGATTCTGTGTGCTAGTATTTTGTTGAGGATTTTTGCATCTATGTTCATCAGTGATATTGGCCTGTAGTTTTCTTTTTTTGTGACATCTTTGTCTGGTTTTGGTATCAGGGTGATGGTGGCCTAGTAGAATGAGTTTAGGAGTGTTCCTCCCTCTGCTGTATTTTGGAAGAGTTTGAGAAGGATAGGTGTTAGCTCTTCTCTAAATGTTTGATAGAATTTGCCTGTGAAGCCATCTGGTCCTGGGCTTTTGTTTGTTTGAAAATTATTAATCACAGTATCAACTCCACTGCTTGTGATTGGTCTGTTTATATTTTCTATTTCTTCTTGGTTCAGTCTCGGAAGGTTGTGCTTTCCTAAGAATTTGTCCATTTCTTCCAGGCTGTCCATTTTATTGGCATATAGTTGCTTGTAGTAATCTCTCATGATCCTTTGTATTTCTGCAGTGTCAGTTGCTACTTCTCCTTTTTCACTTCTAATTCTATTGATTTGAGTCTTCTCCCTTTTTTTCTTCATGAGTCTGGCTAATGGTTTATCAATTTTGTTTATCTTCTCAAGGAACCAGATTTTACTTTTATTGATCTTTGCTATCATTTCCTTCATTTCTTTTTCATTTATTTCTGATCTGATCTTTATGATTTCTTTCCTTCTGGTACCTTTGGGGGTGTTTTTGTTCTTCTTTCTCTAATTGCTTTAGGTGCAAGGTTAGGTTTATTTGAGCTGTTTCTTGTTTCTTGAGGTAGGATTGTATTGCTATAAACTTCCCTCTTAGAACTGCTTTTGCTGCATCCCATAGGTTTTGGGTCATCGTGTTTTCATTGTCATTTGTTTCTAGGTATTTTTTGATTTCCTCTTTGATTTCTTCAGTGATCTCTTGGTTATTTAGTAGCATATTGTTTAGCCTCCATGTGTTTGTATTTTTTACAGATTTTTTTCCTGTAATTGATACCTAGTCTCCTAGCGTTGCGGTCGGAAAAGATACTTGATACGATTTCAATATTCTTAAATTTACCAAGGCTTGATTTGTGACCCAAGATATGATCTATTCTGGAGAATGTTCCATGATCACTTAAGAAGGGACTCTATTCTGTTGGTTTTGTATGGAATGTCCTATAAATATCAATGAAATCCATCTTGTTTAATGTATCATTTAAAGCTTGTGTTTCCTTATTTATTTTCATTTTGGATGATCTGTCCATTGGTGAAAGTGGGGTGTTAAAGTCCCCTACTATGATGGTGTTACTGTCAATTTCCCCTTTTATGACTGTTAGCATTTGCCTTATGTATTGAGGTGCTCCTATGTTGGGTTCATAAATTTTTACAATTATTATATCTTCTTCTTGGATTGATCCCTTGATCATGATGTAGTGTCCTTCTTTGTCTCTTCTAATAGTCTTTGTTTTAAAGTCTACTTTGTCTGATATGAGAATTGCTCCTCCAGCTTTCTTTTGATTTCCACTTGCATGACTATCTTTTTCCATCCCCTCACTTTCAGTCTGTATGTGTCCCTAGGTCTGAAGTGGGTCTCTTGTAGACAGCATAAATACACGTCTTGTTTTTGTATCCATTCAGCCAGTCTATGTCGTTTGGTTGGAACATTTAATCCATTTACATTTAAGGTAGTTATCAATACGTATGTTCCTATGACCATTTTCTTAATTGTTTTGGGTTTGTTATTGTAGGTCTTTTCCTTCTCTTGTGTTTCCTGCCTAGAGAAGTTCCTTTAGCGTTTGCTGTAAAGCTGGCTTGGTGGTGCTGAATTCTCTTAGCTTTTGCTTGTCTGTAAGGGTTTTAATTTCTCTGTCAAATCTGAATGAGATCCTTGCTGGGTAGAGTAATCTTGGATGTAGGGTTTTCCCTTTCATCACTTTAAGTATGTCCTGCCACACCCTTCTGGCTTGCAGTGTTTCTGCTGAAAGATCAGCTGTTAACCTTAGGGGATTCCCTTGTATATTACTTGTTGTTTTTCCCTTGCTGTTTTTAATATTGTTTCTTTGTATTTAACTTTTGATAGTTTGATTAATATGTGTCTTGGTGTGTTTCTCCTTGGATTTATCCTGCCTGTGACTCTCTTGCTTCCTGGACTTGATTGACTGTTTCCTTTCCCATATTAGGGAAGTTTTCAATTATAATTTCTTCAAATATTTTTTCTGTCTCTTTCTTTTTCTCTTCTTCTTCTGGGACCCCTATAATACGAATGTTGGTGTATTTAATGTTGTCCCAGAGGTCTCTGAGACTGTCCTCAATTCTTTTCTTTCTTTTTTCTTTATTCTGCTCTGTGGTAGTTATTTCCACTATTTTATCTTCCCGGTCACTTATCCGTTTTTCTGCCTCAGTTATTCTGCAATTGACTCCTTCTAGAGAATTTTTAATTTCATTTATTGTATTGTTCATCATTGTTTGTTTGCTCTTTAGTTCTTCTAGGTCCTTGTTAAACATTTCTTGCATTTTCTCTATTCTATTTCCAAGATTTTTCCATCATCTTTACTATCATTACTCTGAATTCTTTTTCAGGTGGACTGCCTATTTCCTCTTCGTTTGGTCTGGTGGGTTTTTACCTTGCTTCTTCATCTGCTGTATGTTTCTCTGTCTTCCTATTTTGCTTAACTTACTGTGTTTGGGGTCTCCTTTACACAGGCTGCAGGTTTGCAGTTCCCGTTGTTTTTGGTGTCTGCCCCCAGTGGGTTAGTTTGGTTCTGTAGGTTGTGTAGGCTTTCTGGTGGAGGAGACTGGTGCCTGTGTTCTGGTGGATGAGGCTGGATCTTGTCTTTCTGGTGGGCAAGACAGTGTCCGGTGGTGTGTTTTGGGGTGTCTGTGAATTTAGTATGATTGTAGGCAGCCTCTCTGCTAATGGGTGGGGTTGTGTCCCTGTCTTGCTAGTTGTTTGGCATAGGATGTCCAGCACTGGAGCTTGCTGGTCGTTAAGCGGGGCTGGGTCTTAGCATTGAGACAGAGATCTCTGGGAGTGCTCTCACGGATTGATATTACGTGGGGCTGGGAGGTCTCTGGTGGACCAATGTCCTGAACTCGGCTCTCCCACCTCAGAGGCTCAGGCCTGACACCCAGCTGGAGCCCCAAGATCCTGTCAGCCACACGGCTCAGATAAAAGGGAGAAAAGAAAAAGAAAAAATAAAGTTATTAAAATAAAAAAAATTATTAAAATAAAAAAGTAATAAAAAAAAGAAAAGAAAGAAGAGAGCAACCTAACCAGTAAACAAATCCACCAATGATAACAAGCACTAAAAACTATACTTAAAAAAAAGGACAGATGGGGCTTCCCTGGTGGCACAGTGGTTGGGAGCCCGCCTGCCGATGCAGGGGACACGGGTTTGTGCCCTGGTCCAGGAGGATCCCACATGCCATGGAGTGGCTAGGCCCATGAGCCATGGCTGCTGAGCCTGCGCGTCCAGAGTCTGTGCTCCACGGCGGGAGAGGCCACAACAGTGACAGACCCGCATACCACAAAAAAAAAAAAAAAAGATGGAACACTAGGACAAATGGTAAAAGCAAACCTATACAGACAAAATCACACAAAGAAGCATACATATAAACACTCACAAAAAGAGAAAAAGGAGGGAAAAAATATATATATATATACATATAAAAAGTAAAGGAAGGGAGCAACCAAATCCATAAACAAATCTTCAATGATAATAAGCTCTAAATACCAGACTGAGATAAACATAAAACCAGAAACAAGTTAGATGCAGAAAGCAAACCCCAAGTCTTCAGTTGCTCCCAAAGTCCACCGGCTCAACTTTGGGATGATTCATTGTCTATTCAGGTATTCCACAGATGCAGGGAACATCAAGTTGATTGTGGAGATTTAATCCACTGCTCCTGAGGCTGCCCAGAGAAATTTCCCTTTCTCTTCTTTGTTCGCACAGCTCCTCGGGTTCAGCTTTGGATTTTGCCCCACCTCTGCATGTAGGTCACCCTCTGGTGTCTGTTCTTCGCCCAGACAGGAGGGGGTTAAAGGAACACTGACTAGGAGGCTCTGGCTCACTCAGGCCAGGGGGAGGGAGGGGTATGGAATGCGGGGTGAGCCTATGGTGGCAGAGGCCGACGTGATGTTGCAACAGCCTGAGGTGCGCTGTGTGTTCTCCCGGGGAAGTCGTTGCTGGATCACAGGACCCTGGCAGTGGTGGGCTGCACAGGCTCCTGGAAGCGGTGGTGTGGATAGTGACCTGTGTTTGCACACAGGCTTCTTGGTGGCTGCAGAAGCAGCCTTAGCGTCTCATGCCCGTCTCTGATGTCCGCGCTGATAGCCGCGGCTCGCGCCCGTCTCTGGAGCTCCTTTAGGCGGTACTCTGAATCCGCTCTTCTTGTGCACCCCAAAACAATGGTCTCTTGCCTCTTAGGCAGTTCCAGGCTTTTTCCTGGACTCCCTCCCGGCTAGCTGTGGCATGCTAGTCCCCTTCAGGCTGTGTGCACACAGCCAACCCCAGTCCTCTCCCTGGGATCTGACCTCGGAAGCCCGAGCCTCAGCTCCCAGCCCACACCCACCCCAGCGGGTGAACAGACAAGTCTCTCAGGCTGGTGAGTGCTGGTTGGCACCGATCCTCTGTGTGGGAATCTCTCTGCTTTGCCCTCTGCACCCCTGTTGCTATGCATTCCTCCGTGGCTCTGAAGCTTCCCCCCTCCACCATCCCCCCATCTCCGCCTGCGAAGGGGCTTCCTAGTGTGTGGAAACTTTTCCTCCTTCACAGCTCCCTCCCAGAGGTGCAGGTCCCATCCCTATTCTTTGTCTCTGTTTTTTCTTTTTTCTTTTGCCCTACCCAGGTACGTGGGGGAGTTTCTTGCCTTTTGGGAAGCCTGAGGTCTTCTGCCAGCATTCAATAGGTGTTCTGTAGGAGTTTTTCCACATGTAGATGTATTTCTGACGTATTTGTGGGGAGGAAGGTGATCTCCATGTCTTACCCCTCTGCCATCTTGAAGGTCTCCCCCCAAGGATTTTCTTTTGATAAAAGTCTTGGTTGGGGGCATGTTTGCAAAGCATTTTTTATAGTTTTAAAATGGGGATTCTTTTGTGTGTTTTTTTGCAAGTGGCATCCAGTTGATCAATTATCTCTTTCAACTGGTTAAAAATAAATACTTTTAAAAAACATACCTAAGGCTTCCCTGGTGGCGCAGTGGTTGAGAGTCTGCCTGCCAGTGCAGGGGACGCAGGTTCGTGCCCCGGTCCGGGAGGATCCCACATGCCGCGAAGCGGCTGGGCCCGTGAGCCATGGCCGCTGAGCCTGCGCGTCTGGAGCCTGTGCTCCGCAACAGGAGAGGCCACAACAGTGAGAGGCCCGCGTACCGCAAAAAAAAAAAAAAAAAAATATATATATATATATATATTCATTCTACAGTTACATTAAATTCTCTTTAGGAATTAAAATTTTATTTGCAGGTATTTTGATGTCACTAAGAGCTTGTTTAATGATAGCCTCATTTGTAAGGATTTTCACTAGTCATGTGGTCAGCATTCCACAAAGATTAACTGATTGCAGGCACAGCTTCTACAAGTAGCCACTTCCCTTCAAGGAGACTTAGGCCACCTTGATCATTATGCTCTGGAGCTTAAAATTATTCAGACTTAACGCTATCACTGACACACACTAGACAGGAGTTCCACTTCTATTCTACTAACTGATTTTTTTTTTAACATTTTTCAGCTGCTTTGGCACTTCACATACGTTAAAATGTAAAAGAGCATATGCCTCAAAAGTTAATCCCAGTGTCCCTATGCCACATTTACTGTGATTTAGAAGTTTTATTATTTCCCATCCACTCCCATCCCCTCCCCCATGTCCTTCAGGCTACAAAACCAGATGCCCTTCTAAGATACCTTGCCAATCTCCATTCCCTCCTCTACATCTTTTTCTTTTCTTTTCTCTTTTTTCCTATCAATCTGCAAGATATATAGAGTCAGCAGGGTAATATGGAGCTCCTCAGAGTTGGATATGAATTCTTTTTTTTTTAAGATTTTTTTTTTTTTTTGATGTGGACCATTTTTAAAGTCTTTATTGAATTTGTTACAATATTACTTCTGTTTTATGTTTTGGTTTTTGGCCACGAGGCATGTGGGATCTTAGCTCCTCGACCAGGGATCAACCCCATACCCCCTGCATTGGAAGGCAAAGTCTTAACCATTGGACCACCAGTGAAGTCCCATGGATATGAATTTTGGCATTAATGTTCCTATAACACTAGGTATCCCTGGGCAGTACTTATTTTTTTTGAGACTTTTTTCCTTAACTGTAAGGGACAGCAGAAATATCATTTGGCTTTCAGAACCATGAGAGTGAAGGGAGTTTTTAAAGACTGTGACAGCATCCAGGGTACCTTATATTATAGCCTGTATTCTTCTTTTCTTTTTTCCTTCATTTAGGTCTGACACCAACTATCCTCCAGCGTTCCTTTTCCTCACCATTCCCACTCTTCTCTCTCAATACTCTCTCCATCATCACCTTCCACATAACTCTTTTGCAACCATATGGCTTTTTTTTTTCTCATTAATAGGAAACCATTTCTGGGTAGAGTCAATGGTACCATCAAGGGGTGTTATGGGGGAAGGGGAGACTTACCTCAGTCTCAGTAACCATCAGCCCCTACCACTCCACGCCTTTCAAACTGAGCATCCAATCTTGAGTTTACTATGCTAACACTGTTTTAAAACAAGTCCTCTAATCTTCAGCATCCCCAAAACTACCTGAAATTAACACATAATCTAAGTAAAAAGAGTGTGTTCCCTGTGAAAGCATCTTGTGTGATAAGTCCCCTTCCTTCCCTTCCCACCAGATTGCTATTCCCGAGTCCCTGGAGTTTAGAAATTCTAGAGCCAGCCACTAAGTCTTATCTGCTCTCCCCAAGATATTACGGTGCCCTTACTGCTATGGTTGGCCCCACTGTCCTCCTAAAATCCCTGTCTTTTCTCCTGCCTGTTGATTGTAACTGGAGCAATGGTGCTACTTCTTCTCCTTCCTCTGACTCAATATTGCTAAGCCCATCCAAGTCCATTCACACTCCCTGCACAGCCTTCAGTACTAAAGACAGCTCCATGCTGGGTTTTGCCAACAGTCATGTTGTTGCCCTCAGGAGCCATCCCAGGACACATGTTAAGTAGCAGCAGGTAGGTTTTTGGTCTGAAGACAAATCACCAAGGAGAAGAATTGCTAGACATGTGCCCCGTAGGGCAAAAAAAGAAAGAGCAAGGGACCAGGGGAATGGGAAAGGGAACTTTTTTTTAAAATTTATTTATCTATTTTTGGCTGTGTTGGGTCTTCATTGCCGCGCACAGGCTTTCTCTAGTTGCAGCGAGCGGGAGCTACTCTTCATTGCGGTGCGAGGGCTTCTCATTGTGGTGGCTTCTCTTGTCACGGAGCGTGGGCTCTAGGCGCACAGGTGTCAGTAGTTGTGGCATGCGGGCTCAGTAGTTGTGGCTCACAGGCTCTAGAGTGCAGGCTCGGTAGTTGTGGCCCACAGGCTTAGTTGCTCTGCAGCATGTGAGATCTTCCCGGACCGGGGCTCAAACCCGTGTCCCCTGCATTCGCAGGTGGATTCTTAACCACTGCGCCACCAGAGAATTCCAAAGGAACATGTTTGACCTCTCAGTGATACAAGTTTATTCAGAGATCATGGCAGAATTTTTAGTGGCTTTGAATTAGTGCTTCTAATAGCAGCTGAAGTAGTTGTAATAACGGGAAAGTAGTAAGGGAAACTAAAGCGGCAATAGTTGGAAAGTTTTCATCTGATTAAATATAAAGGCTATTATTTTGTAGGAATCATCCAGGGAACTTGCTTAAAATGCAGATTCCTGGGCTCTGTCCCTAGAGAGTTAGATTCAGGGTCTGAAGTAAAGCCAGGAATCTTCATTGTAACAAAGACTCTGGTAATTCTGATGCAGGTGGTCCAAGGACCACACCTTGAAAAATACTGACTGAGAGAGAGAGTGAAGTAGAAGAAAGGCCCCTGGACTATGCATAGGAAGACCTAGCATTGCCACCAGTGCCTAGTGCTGAGGGACCTGAGGCAAGTCACTTACCTCCTTTAATCTTGGCCTCCTTACCAATAAAATGAAGGGTTCAATGAGCTGGTCTTTAAGGACCTTGCCAATGGTAAGAAAAAACCTATTTTCTCTCATCATTCTTATAACCACCATATCTCTTTAAAGATTTAAAAATTAGGTAATTATACTGATGTGCATGAGGACAAACAAATGTGCCACTTACATTTAATAATGAAACAAGTGAGGCTCCTGTGCAGTCTCCTGTGTCTGGCAGCAGTATTTCTCCAGTTCCAGTGTGGTTTCTATGATATGCTAGCACGTTTTTGGAGTCCCCAGTCATAGATTTCTTTTCCATTTTTTTTTTAAATGTGTTTCTTCCCTTAGGTAATTGTATTGCTCAAATATATCATTTTATCCACTCACTGTATTAGGTACACACTTCCTTCTACAGAAAATGAGAAGCTAAGTTTTAAGACTAGAGAAAAATGCTCTTTTAATGTGTGAGGAACTCTAAGGTGAAATACATATTTGTAATGGCCCTGACAGAAAAATTATGCCCCTTTCTCCACCTCCCAAGATTGTATTAGCCAACTGTGGGCAAAGAGAAAATTTGTTAAGCCTACTTGTATCATACTGTATCATTCATTGTCTCTGTATCCTCTCAATTCCTTTCCAAGCCAGCATCACCCTGGTTTACTCATTCCACAAACATTTATTGAATGGATAGTCTGAGCTAAAACTATGTGAGGCACTGAGATTTTAGACATAAATAAGACCTAATCCCCTGACTTCAAGGCTATTAAAGAATAGCCTCACAGACTATGAAAGAAGACATGCATCATCACATAATGGCAATCTAGTTTGAGAATTACAATAGTACTTAAGTGCAGTCATGGCTGAGAGAAGGGGTGATAAACTCCTTAGAGGTGTAGAGGAAAGGCTTCATAGAGATGCTTATCTTTAAAGATCAGGAGGAATTCTCCAGAGAAATGAGGAAAGAAAGGGAAGAAGAAACAGCACATTCAAATACGAAGGGATGAAACAGTAGAACTTATTCTGAGAGCCACATGTCATTTCATGTGACCAAAGGGTTGGTTGCACAGGGGATTTGCAAGAGATAATTATGAGAATCTCTAACAGTCACTGAGCACTTAATAGGTGTCAGGCATTATCCTGAACAATCTACATGTGTTAATACATTAATCCTTAGCACAACCCTAATGAGGGAGGTATGATTATTATCCCTACTAGGCAAATGAAGAATCTGAGGTACAGAGATGTTAAAATAACTCTCCCAGGTTTACACAGCCAGTAAAAGCTGGAACCCAGGCAGTCTTGCTTTAGAGCCCATGTCCTGCACTGTGCAGCACGACTGCTTCTTAGAGATGGACTGGAGAAGGAGACAGGACGAAGATCAAGGAGAGACTTAGAGGTCATCACAAGGAGTCTGGAGTTTATCCCCTAGCCAATGAGAATCTAGGAAATGTTTGAATTAATATATCTGTGCGTAAGAAAGGCCATACAGAAGGAATATACAGATGCACTACAAGAGGGCTAAAACTACAGGAAGGATGCCAGGAAGAAAACTAAAGTAATTGTCCCTTAAGAGAAAATGAAAATCTGAACTCAAGCAGTAGCCAGTGTGGTTGGGAGTAAGGGAGTGGCGGAGGTGGGACTATTCCTTCTCTAGGGACAGAGCTCCTCTTCAATCCACTCTCTGAATTTGACTCATACTGTAAGAAATATCTATTTAAAACTATTTCTTCGTATTGTTCATGACTCTATTCTTCCTCTGCTCCTAAATTTCTATCGAGCAACCTACCCTTGGTTTCTATTTCTCACCTGGCCTATCTGACTAGCCAGGGACTTAAGTGCAAGCATGTCCTTCAGTAGCTGGCGATCTTTAACGATGTGAGCCTTCCAATCCCATTTGTGTTCTACTACAGACAGACAGCTTGGTAACAGTTTGGCTGACAACTAAAGGAGATAAATAGTTAAGAAAATGTCAAGAAAGGGTTCTTTTACATTGAGCAAGCAAGATTATGTCTCTAAATTTGTTTCCCAAAGAAAATCATCTTCTGTAAACAGCTTCATTAAGTCTTTGCATCATTGTGTAAAATCTACATATTAAAAAAAAAGTCTAAATGGCTTTTCATTCCCTTCTTAAGGAAATCCTACATCAATTCAGAGTTCTCAGATAAATAAATGTAAGGCTAAGGCTGTTGTGACTTTGTTTGCTTTTTGTTTATTTTCCTTAAAAAAACACTACGGATGATTGCTGAATATTTTCAATACCCAGAATCGTAAAAATTCTAAGTTTACATTGAGCCAAACTATTCTTCTTACAGTTATTCTGCCATCTTTGCTGAGAGCGAACTGAGTGGCTGGGATTATGACTATGGTTTCTGCTTACCCAAGACACTCCAATGTGCTCCTGAACCAGATGCTTTTAATCCCTGTGAAGATATTATGGGCTATGACTTCCTTAGAGTACTGATTTGGCTGATTAATATTTTAGCCATCACGGGAAATGTGACTGTCCTCTTTGTTCTCCTGACCAGTCGTTATAAACTGACAGTGCCCCGCTTTCTCATGTGCAACCTCTCCTTTGCAGACTTCTGCATGGGGCTCTACCTGCTACTCATTGCCTCAGTTGATGCCCAAACCAAAGGCCAGTATTATAACCATGCCATAGATTGGCAGACAGGGAGAGGATGTAGCGCTGCTGGCTTCTTCACTGTATTTGCGAGTGAACTTTCTGTCTACACCCTCACAGTCATCACACTAGAAAGATGGCACACCATCACCTATGCTATTCAGCTGGACCAAAAGCTGCGATTAAAACATGCCATTCCGATTATGCTTGGAGGATGGCTCTTTTCTACTCTAATCGCCACGTTGCCTCTTGTGGGTGTCAGCAATTACATGAAGGTCAGCATTTGCCTCCCCATGGATGTGGAAACCACTCTCTCACAGGTCTACATATTAACCATCCTGATGCTCAATGTGGTGGCCTTCATCATCATCTGTGCTTGCTACATTAAAATTTATTTTGCAGTTCAAAATCCGGAGCTGATGGCTACTAACAAAGATACAAAGATTGCTAAGAAAATGGCAGTCCTCATCTTCACCGATTTCACCTGCATGGCACCAATCTCTTTCTTTGCCATCTCAGCTGCCTTCAAAGTGCCCCTTATTACAGTAACCAACTCTAAGGTTTTACTGGTTCTTTTTTATCCTGTCAATTCGTGTGCCAATCCGTTTCTGTATGCAATTTTCACAAAGGCATTCCGAAGGGATTTCTTTCTGTTGCTGAGCAAATTTGGCTGCTGTAAATATCGAGCTGAACTTTATAGGAGGAAGGATTTTTCAGCTTATACCTCCAACTGCAAAAATGGCTTCACTGGATCAAATAAGCCTTCCCAGTCTACCTTGTAAGTGACCACATTACAATGTCAATATTCAGCTGTCCTGGACAAGACTTGCTGTAAGGAGTGTTAACTGTTATATCAGTAACCACATTACTGAATTATACTTAAATATGTAAAAAAATTATCTGTACCAGTAATTTTAACAAAGAGCTGATTTCAGGAAATTATGTTAGGCACATTAGGCAAAAAAAGACCTCTTCCTGGCTCAAAGTGTGGTCTATGACCATTGCCAGTCTAAAAACTATGCGTCACTGGCACATGACCATACAGAAGTTGAGAGTGTTTAGAAACTTTTACAGCAATTTTGGCAGAGTAATTTTATGTCTGTTGAATCTAATATTTTAAAAATGAGGTGATATTTTGCATGTCTTTAATTTTTTCTTTTTGTCCTTGCAATAATTTTTATTGCATTTTATAAAAATGTTAGTCCGTAACATTTGAAGTTTAAAATAACTTGTCCTTTTCATCAGATAGCTTGAGAAATACACTCTAGAGATGCACTGTTCAATCTGGTACCCACCAGACACATGTAGCTAAATTAAAATGAAATTTAAAATGTAGTTTCTCAGTTGCACTAGCCCCATTTCAAATGCTCAGTAGCCACACATGATCATTGGTTACCCTATTAGACAGCACATACACAGAACAGTTTCATCATCACAGAAAGTTCTATTGGATAGTGCTGTCCTAAAGACGTTTATCTATCCCATCTAGGTTCTACTATTTAAAGTAAAGTAAGCATCTGAAGGCACATTTTCCAACATAAGAAAAGTTGAAATAATTGTGTGTGCACACCCGTACACTTAGATTCAACATTTTACTATATTGGTTTCATAACACACCTATATAACTATCTAGCAGTATTTATCCATCCATTTCTGATGCATTTTAAGTTGCAGACCTCAGTAATTGTCAGCCCTTAAACGCTTCAGCATGCTTATCATTAACCAAAGTTTAGTATTTGTCTACATTTTTAAGGTAAAATTTACATATGGTGAAATGGACAAATCCTAAGCATACCATTTAATGCATTTTGAGAAATGCAGACGCCCAAAACCTCCATGAAGATACAGAACACTCACCCCAGAAAGTTTCCTCATGCCCTTTCTTAATTAACCCCTCACCCCTACCCTACAGGGTAATAATGGTTCTGATTTTTTTCCCCATAGATTAATTCTTGTCTGCTCTAGAACTTCATATAAATAGAATCATACAGTTTATACTCTTTTGTGTAAGGCTCTTTGACTCAATACAATGTTTTTGCTATTCATCACTGCTGCTGCTTGAATTAGTAGTTCATTCCTTTTTCATTGATGAATAGTATCCCACTGTATGAATATAACACTGTTTTCCATTTTCTTATCAATGGATATCTGGCCTATTTCCAGTTTTTAGCTCTGCTTTGGCATTTATTAAATAAATGTGTAGGCATAACTAGACTCTCCAAACATTTAGTCTGCTTTCAATCATTATGCCATTTTGTAAAACTATTCAAAATAGATAAAAAGTATAAACTTTATAAAATATCTCTTCTCTGTAATGTGTTTTTTATATTTCTGACTTTTCTACTCCACAACTAGTTACTTGTCTTTACTCAAATGCAGTCCTCTCTCTTGTAAGCCAGTGTTCTAGAATTTGTCTCAATGATATGAGAATGCTAATTAGTCATGTTGCTGTATACACACACAATAAACTTTCTGATTCACAATCACAGAACCAAAACAACTAAGCAAGGAAAACAGAACGTAAAACAAAAGAAAAAATAAAATATAACCTTGTGGAGAAACTTTAAATTATGAACTCTTAATTATTGTTTGAGCCTAAGGTACTTGTACCTATACTCTGAAAACAACTTTTACAGCCTTTTCCACAAATACTGATCTTTATTTTCTACATTATAATTTAAGTTTTAACATATAGAGTCATAGTGTACTGTCTTCCTCATTCTCACATCCTTTCATTCACTAATTATTCCTTTCAATTGTCTTCCACATCAGTTCTTTATTTTGCTTCCCTACCACCATGCCCACATCTCAGGCCATTTCCCCTTACCTCTGGAGTATTACCTGGAGTATATACCTCCCTCATTTTTATTCATATCCAACCTTTCCCATGTCCATGCTCTCATCCCCACCACCACTGATTAATCATCCTAAAATGCTATCTCATCTTATTACACACCTGCCAAAAATTCTGAGCAGCTCATCATTACCTATAAATTTTAGCTCCTAGCCTAACATTCAAAGAGCTCCAGAATCCACCCTCAAGTTTGCTCACTTTATCTCCCGTTTTTTTACATGAAACAAGTTGTCCCAATTACTTTTCCCTAGCTATGCATCTCCATGCTGGTGCCTGTGCCACTCTTACCATCTGGCGCACCTTCTTCCTTACCTGTCCTGCTCCTGCATTCTTTAGGATCCCAGCTACAGGTTTATCTTATCAAATTCTTCTTAATCTACTCCCTCCCTAATCCACTATAGTCAAGACACTGCCTTTACTTCAAATAAAGCAGGGCATAAATAATAAATATGTAACCACAATGGTTTATCTCTTTAGACTTCTTTAGTCCCTGTCATCTGTATCACGTATTTTTCGTTCTACACTGCTGGTATTATCTTTACATGTGTATCTCTTATTTCACCTACCTTATGAATTCCTTTAGTGATATACTCATCTCCTACTTCTTCATTTCTCCCACTATATCTATCCTAGTCTTGCACATGAGGTGATTAAAATTTTTAGCTGATTCACTTTTATAACTGAAATATAAAACAATCCTTGTTAAGAAGCATTTTCCTTATGAGATGGTCTCACAGAAAGTGTGTATGTTCCTAATCTGTATAATCTCTCATACATAAATCATAAAAACATCAAATGCTCAAGAAATTTATATTTCTATCATGTATTTTTTTTACCACGTTTGACGTTATCACTTGTAGGTTGCAAAATGACTAAAAAGAGTTAATTTGGAGTAGCTCATCTAAACTTACACAATATTTTTAAAAGGCATTTTGTCCAAATGTTATAACATTTGCTATAAAGGGCCTGGTTTTAGTTTCCTCAACAATGTATTAATAAGCCCACGTGTAAATTAAGAATCTTTATGTCACTAAGATTTCAATAAATGTGTTCACAATTGGAAAGAATCTTTTCTTCAAAATGTGCAATATTTTTATTAATATCAAGTCACTTCCTAAGAGTTATTACCATGAGCCACCTATTTATAATTTAGCTTTCTAGTTACAAATAGTAAAATTTCCACCTAGCTCAGAGTATATTTACATGAAAAACAGCACAGCATTAACCTACTAACAAGAGTCAAAAGAAATTCCCCCACTAAATTCCCCTGCTCACCACCCAATTAACCTTTGCTATTCACTCTAAGTTATTAGTTTGGCTACACAACTTAAATGACTTCAACTGAGTGCCTCAGCCAGAACTGGAGTCTCATTGCCCTATGAAGTCTGAGCTGTAACAGATAATCTTTTACACATATTATAGCACACTGAATAAAATAGGTAAAGAAGGTAATCCAGGCAGGTCAGTTGGTCAGTCCCTAAGAGACTGTGCAAACTCAAGACCTTCTTAGCCTACAGGGAGAGGTGGAAAGTATGTTAAAAAAGCACTGTAGGATGCATGCATGAGAAAAAGTTTGCGTTAGGAAATTACTATACATGATACTTACATAAATTTCATTTAACACAACAAACTAACTTCTTTCACAGAGACATTCACCACCTATAATATGATGTAGGATGACATTTGCCAAGTTATTGTATTTATAAGAACATATAACTTACTTTACGATATTTTGTTAAAATATGCAACAAGAAGTGTTAAGCTTGGACATGATAAAGAGGCTCCTGAAAGTAAAAGTAGTATCACATTAAAGCCAAGTCTCAGGTAAACTCCACCAACTTGCAGGACTTAAAGTACAATTTACTCTTTCAAAATGGATTAAGATTTGTCTCACTTTGTCTTTGGCACATGGGCTAAAAATATTTTTAACTGTGAGTCATGACCCATCAGTAGGTAGTGAAATCAACTTAGTGGGCCAATACCATCAAAAAGTTTTCTGTAATGTAACAGAATAGAATCAAATACAGGAGGGACACACAAATGGGACAGTGACTTTTTTTCTCTGATAAAATGTGCCACATAAATAAAGACGGCAATATAGTAGTATTTGTGATATAATTTTTTTTTAAATCGCTAAAGCAAAGTGAGAATTTAAAATTCACAGTGGAGAGGAGGAAAGGAATTTTAGAAACAACTATTATTGCCTCTCCCAAACACTTAAACCAACATTAAACCCCAATTTCCAAGTGAATGCACCTTGTCGACAAATTCAGCAGTTAATACAGGGTGACCGGGTGAGCCTGGGGAAAAAAAAGCAGGAAGAAGAATAGAAAGTGTACCCCCTCCTCAACACTGGAGGGGGTACATTTCAGCAATGACACAAAGAATAAGTGCCCTCAGTTGCCTCCCATGTAGAAAAGATGAACATTTCATGGTAGGCAACATCCATGAGGGAACCCATAGCTCCTGGGAGTTCTCAAGAGACGGAAAAGGATTTGGAATAGCAGTGGTGGTGGTGGACAGTCACTCTGAGGATGAAGAAGGCATAGCTGGAGAATCTGGAGAGGCGACCAGCTCACTCACTAGCACTAACTGAATCCTCATGCAGCTGCCAACTTTAGGCCAAAGACAGTGTCCCACTCATGTTGTTCATGACCCAGATAAGATTTATCCAGATTTTGAGAAGACCTAACAGTAGCTGAGTCCCTTGGGTAGAACAGAACAAGTGTTGGAATAAATTAAACCCTCCAAGTGGGGTTGCCTCTGAAAAAGAAGTGGGGAATTCACCCTGTGACCAGCCAGATCCAGGTACCTAACCCTCAAGGAGCTTTCACAGACCATAACCCACTCAATCCCAGAACTGCTTTTTGTGAGAGAATTACTACCCTGGCGAACACCATTCAGGGCCAAAACAGGGATCCTAGACTTGGATACCATGTGTACTCCACCCACTAAAAGAAGCAGAATGATGGAGAAAACGTTCCTTTGAGGAATTTGAGTCTACTAAGGAAAAGAATATTACAGAATAGGTGACTAATATGCTTTATTTTCATTGGTGTAGGAAAACGGTGCTATTTGCATTTTACATTTTGTTTTCTCTCCCTGGTTTTAAGAGTTATCCAGGTCTTCTCTTTTCAAATGAGATTGTCTCACCTAAGCAGAAGGTTCCTAAACAGAACATCTCTTCTTGACTTTTGTTTTAGAAAACCTAATCTCAATGAGGGAATTCCCTGTTAGGAAAAAAGAAGAGAGACAATATCTTTGAGGGGTAAAGACTCTGCAAAGGGGTCTTCAACGGTAAGAAAAATAGAAAAAAAAAAATAGGGAAAGAGGGAAGAGGACAGAAGTATGAAGCAACAAGAATTAGAATGGGAACCCAACCCACTCCCTACAGTTCCCCAGGGAAATAGCAGGTACAAAGAAGAATGGCCTGGCCACATGATAAACCCAGAAAGGCTCATCCTTGGCTCTAGGGATCCTGGCCTCAGCAACTATTTTCATGTTTAGTATGAGCTCAACTGAGGCATCTGCCTCCAAGGAACCATCTGGGCTTGCACAATCAGCATACTGCTGGTGATAAGCGTAGACTGAAGATCCAGAGAAGCCTTCTAAAATATCCTGCTACTTATAAGACTCTCCAGGATCCTTTTTTTTTTCAAATATGATTTTTTTTTAATTGGAGCATAGCTGCTTTACAATATTGTGTTAGTCTCCAGGGTCTTTTGTAACATGGTTTGGTGAGAGGTGGGAAGAACACCAGCCCCAATCTAATAATTGATACTGACTTCACCATGAAGGGGAACTGGAGTCTGATTTAAATTTTACTTCAAAATTAAAGAAATATGACATTTTTTCATGCTACATCACACCCGATACATCTATGCTTTGTAATGGTATAGACAATGGGGGTTAAAAAATAAAAACCTGTTAAAACAGTTTGAAATGTAAAATGAAAGAAATGTAAAACTGTATATGTGTATTTGCATCTGAATTATAATTTTATTAAGTTCCATGCAGTGAACAACATGTGATCTAGTCCCACTGATCTTAATGATGTACTGAGCTCATCAGTTTTACCACTCTGCATCACCAACGGCTTTTGCAAATACATAGTCTCTCCCTCCAAAACACATAATACCATCTTTCAAATAGAATTTCCATTTGTTCTTGCTTCGATGAATCTGGAGGGAGAAAAACAGCCTAAATTAATTAAATTTAGAAGTCAAAGGATCATTTACATTTCTTTGCATATCCCATGAGATTATTCTGACCCTAAATGGGAGTTCTTTATAAACAAGACCCTCCTCAAGATAGTTTATTCATTCATTCAGTTCCTGTGTGTCAGGTATTGTTTTAGGCACTGGAGATCTATATTAGCTTTTTAAAAAGGAAAATATAGATATAATTTTTTAGAACAGGAAAAAAATTCCTGTCTTTGAAGAGGTTACATTTTAGTAAGGATGGGAGAAACAAACTTAATAAACACGTAAACTATACAGAATATTAAAAGGTGGTTAAGTGTTATGAAAAATAGATCTGGAAAAGGAATATCACAAACACAGAGGTGGGGTTAGAATTTTAAATAGAAGAGTCAGGGTGGGCCTGACTTGTGAAGTAACATTTGAGCAAAGACTTAAAAAGAAGATATTGAGTAGAGAGCATTCCAGACAAAGGGAACAGAAGTCCTGAGGAGGGGCATGCCTGGATTGCTCAAGAAAAGCAAAAAGTTCGCTATGTCTGCAAAGGAATAAACAAGAGAGGATGTAGTTAATATTATCCGGAATGAAAAAATAGTGGTGTTTCATTTCTAAGAAGAAAGTCATAATAACGCACTGAGCAAGGTCTGAAAATACAACTTATAATCTATCAGATTCTATTAGCTATTCTTTGGATTCAGTAAATCGGCCTGATACAAAATTAAAACCAGAAAATCCTACTACCTTAAGAGGTAAGAAATCATACAATCATTGTTACTTCTGGGTAGACCACAAGTGACTATTTTAAAAATTTAGAAATATATGATCTGAAATCAAGGGTAAAAATTAAACCTGGGTGTTGATTGCAAATAGTCAAATCAAGGAAGAAAAGCCTGTGACTAGTATTTGGATGCACTTTGTGAAGCATAAGAAAATACAAAGGATAAACCCTCTATTTGTGTGTGGGGGAAATGGCCCGGCGACAGAAAATTTCTTTTCTGAGTTTGACTTCCAAATTTCCACTTGCACTTATCTTAAGTCTCGGGGAACACAACAGTGACAACAGAATCCTTAACAAAGATGATAAAATCTGGCCAGAATTAGGAAAAGAACAACGGTAGAAGCAGCGGCAACAACTCATCCCAGTAGCTTTATCTAGTGACTACATTATTCTAGAAATGCAACAATGGTTCAAAATTAGGAATTTACTAGTACAAACACTATATTACTAGACCTAAGGAGACAAATAATATAATCATCTTCAATGATGTTGAAAAAGCTTTTGATAAAACTCATGCATTATAGATTTTTTTTTTTAAACTAAAATAAGAAAGACTATGCCCTACAAACATACACACACACACATACCCCTACCTCAACCCAAAAGACGTGACATACTGCTTAGTGCGGAAACCCTAAAAGTACTCCCGCTCAAGTCAGGACATAGACAAGAATACCCACTCTTAACCAACTTTTCACTCTAGAGGTACTAGCCAATACAATTAGACAAGAAGAAAGAACTACAGAGATAAATATTGGAAGAGATGAAATAAATTTGCAGATGCAATGACTGGATGTCTGAAAAACCTAAGATAATCAATTTAAAATGACTAAATAAGAAGTATTGATACAAAATTAATAAACTGAAATTCATTGCCTTCAAATAGTGATATATAAGCAACAGTTAGAAGATATAAAGAGCCCGTTTACCACAGCAACAAAAGAGATAACATAATAAGGAAAAAATTTTAAAAATACTTGATCTACTGGCACCATTCAATATATCCTCTTTGAAATATTTTCCTTACTTGGCTTCTAGAACATTCCTGGCTTTCCACATGACTCTTTGGCCACTCCTTTGATTCCTCCTTCTCTCTCTTACTTCTCAATTTTAGAGTGTACCAGGACTCTTCTTTCTGTTGATATTCACTCTCTTGGTGATCTTATCTAATCTCATGGCTTTAAACATCATCTATATGCTAAGGACTCTCCAAAATTATATCTCTAGCTCACACCTCTCCCTTAAACTCCAGATTCTCATTCAACTGCTTCAGCACCTCTTCATAAATGTCCAATAAACATCTCAAGCAAGTTTAAAACAAAGACACTATTATACTCTCCCCCACACCTCACAGTCTTCCGCATCTCAGTGAGGAATGGCCACTCATTCTTCTCATTCAGGCCAGAAATCTTGGACACAATCCTTACACCTCCTACTCACACCTCATATCCAGATCCATCAGTAAATGTTAGTTCTACCTACAAAGCATATTCCAACCACTTCTACCACCTCCACTACTATTACTCTTGTCTAAGCCACCATCCTCTCTCACCTGGATTAATATGTCTCATGACTAGTTTCCCTATTTTCACCCTTGTCTTCCTCTTAGTCTACTCTAAACATGGTAGCCAGTCTACTTTTACTATGGCCCTACTAAAAACATAAACCAGATATCATTTCTATGCTCAAAACTCTCCAATGACTTCTCATCCAAAAAATAAAGTCCTTAAAATGGACTATAAGATCCTGCTCTTCCCCTCACTTACTGCTCTGCTCTCCTCATTGTTCCCTGAACACACAGGTATTCGTCTGCCTCAGGACTTATGTATTATTTACTGTTCCCTCTGTCTGAAATGATTACATCCAAATATCCTCATGGTTCATTCTCTTACCTCCTTTTTTTAAAAAAAGTTTTTAAATTTATTTGGTTGCACCACATCTTAGTTGTGGCAGGCGGGCTCATTAGTTGCACCTTGCCAGCTCCTTAGTTGTGGCATGTGAACTCTTAGTTGCGGCATGCATGTGGGATCTAGTTCTCTGACCAGGGATCAAACCCAGGCCCCCTGCACTGGGAGCACAGAGTCTTAACCACTGCGCCACCAAGGAAGTCCCCTCTCTTACCTCCTTTTGATCTTTACCCAATCACGTTCTCAGTAAGGCCTCCCCTGGACATCACATCCAAAACTGCAACCTACTCCTCCTTAACATCACTAAAATACTAAATTCTATTAATTCAATGTTAATTAATTACAAGCTATTGCCCACAATGCAGTACCACAAAGAATACTATATCCATAATAGTCTAGAAAATTATTTGTGACTCTAAGAAATGCATATATAATCTAGTGTCTATACAGTACAGTACACTGTTGATAGAACACAATACACTGTTTGTAAGAATCTAAAAGAACTTTCAAACCAAGACCAGTCCCTTTTCTATTACCTATTCCTTCTTATGCTTATGTTTACCAGCATCTAAACTGCCATTTTCTATCTATAAAAAATGTTATAGGAGAGAAAATTATCTTATTTTTAGAGAAAAGGATTCATTTTTTACAGCAATTCATAGTACCATCCTCCATCTCCCCTGAGTATATTGAAATTGTTACTGAAAACAAGTCAAAGATGTAAATATGCATTAGTCATCAGGGAAATGCGAATCAAAACCACGAGATACCACTTCACACCCACTAGGATGGCTAGAATCAAAAAGTCAGATAACAAGTGTTAGTGAGAATGTAAAGCAATCTAAACCATCACACACTGCTGATGGGAATGAAAAATGGTACAGCCACCTTGGAAAACAGTCTGGTAGTGCCTCAAATTATTACCATATGACCCAGGAATTCCACTCCTAGGTATTTACCAAGAGAAATGAAAATATATATTCACAAAAAACTGGTACATGAATATTTATAGCAGAATTCTTCATAATAGCCAAAAGGTAGAAACAACTCAAATATCACTCAACAGATGAATGGATAAACAAAATGTGGTATATCCATTCAATGGACTAGTATTCATCAATAAAAAGGAATGAAGAACTGTTACAAGCTATAATATAGATGAATCTTGAAACACGGTGTGAAATAAATGAAACCAGTCATAAAAGACCACATATTATATGATTCCTTTCATATGAAACTCCAGAATAGGGAAATCTACAATGATGGAAAGTACATTAGTAGTTCCTTACTACTGGGGATGGGAGAAAGGGGGCAATATGGGAGTAAGAACTAAAGGGTATGGGCTTTCTTTCTGAGGTGATAAAAATTTTCTAAAATTGACTGTGTTAATGGTTACACATATCCATAAATATACTAAAACCACTGAATTGTACACTTTAAATAGGTGAAGTGTATAGTATGTGAATTATATCTCAAAGCTGCTAAAAATGTAAATATGAATAAGTTAAGAACGCAAAACTGACTACATAATCACAGTTATAGTGTTTAAAAACAAATTTAAGCTGTATTATATTTTAGTTGCTAAAGCTCAATTGCTACTAACCTAATTTTTAGGCTTGAAACCTGATAGACACCTTTAACTCTCCCTTGTCAATCATTCTCTCATGACCAACTAATCACCAAGTACCAATGATACTTTTTTAATTTTATTGAAGTACAGTTGGTTTACAATGTTGTGTTCATTTCTTCTGTACAGCAAAGTGCCTCAGTTATACACACACACACACACACACACACACACACACACATTCTTTTTCATATTCTTTTCCATTATGGTTTGTCACAGGATATTGAATATGGTTCCCTGTGCTATACAATAGGATCCTGTTATATAATATTATATTATTATAATATATATATTATATTATATATATAACTGCCAACTCCCAATCCTTCCCTCCCCTACTCCCCCTCCCCCTTGTCAACCACAAGTCTGCTCTCTAACTATGAGTCTATTTTCGTTTCATAGATATAGTGATTTGTGTCATATTTTAGATTCCATATATAAGTGATATCATATGGTATTTCTTTCTTTCTGACTTACTTCACTTAGTATGATAATCTCTAGGTCCATCCATGTTGCTGCAAATGGCATTATTTCATTCTTTTTTATGGCTCAGTAATATTCCATTGTATATATATATACCACATCTCCATTCATCTGTCGATGGACATTTAGGTTGTTTCCATGTCTTGGCAATGGTAAATAGTGCTGCTATGAACATGGGGAGGGGTGCATGTATCTTTTTGAATTAGTTTTGTTTGGATATATGCCCAGGAGTGGGATTACTAGATCATATGGCAACTCTATTTGTAGTTTTTTGAGGAACTTCCATACTGTTTTCCAGAGTGGCTGCACCAATTTACATTCCCACCAACAGTGTAGGAGGGTTCCCTTTTCTCCACACCTTCTCCAGCATTTGTTATTTGTAGACTTTTTAATGATGGCTATTCTAATCGGTGTGAGGTGGTACCTCACTGTAGTTTTAATTTGCATTTCTCTAATAATTAGCAATGTTGAGCATCTTATGTTCACATGTCTATTGGCCATCTGCATATCTTCTTTGGAGAAGTGTCTATTTAGGTCTTCTGCCCACTTTTGGATTGGCTTGTTTTTTTGTTGTTGAGTTGAATGAACTGTTTGTATATTTTGGAAACTAAGCCCTCGTCAGTCACATCATTTGCAAATATCTTCTCCCAGTCTGTAGGTTGTCTTTTCGTTTATTTTTTTTTACTTAATTTTATTTTTTTTAATTGAAGTATAGTTGACTTACAATGTTGTGCCAATCTCTGCTGTACAGCAAAGGGACTCAGTTATACACATATAGACATTCTTTTTTTTTAATTCTTTTCCATTATGGTTTATCACAGGATATTGAATATAGTTCCCTGTGCTATACAGTAGGACCTTTTTGTTTATCTTTTCATTTTATTTATGGTTTCCTTTGCTGTGCAAAAGCTTGTAAGTTTGATTAGGTCCCACCTGCTTATTTTTGCTTTTATTTCTATTGCCTTGGGAGACTGACCTAAGAAAACATTGGTACAATTTATGTCAGAGAATGTTTTGCCTATGTTTTCTTCTAGGAGTTTTATGGTGTCTTGTCTTATATTTAGGCCTTTGAGCCATTTTGAGTTTATTTTTGTGTATGGTGTGAGGGTGTGTTCTAACTTCATTGACTTACATGTGGCTGTCCAACTTTCCCAACGCCACCTGCTGAAGAGACTGTCTTTTCCTCAGTGTATATTCTACCAAACATACAAAGAAGAACTTATACCAATCCTTCTCAAACTCTTCCAAAAGATTAAAGAGGAAGGAACTCTCCCAAAAATAGTTCATGAAGCCACCATCACCCTGATACCAAAACCAGACAAAGACAACTACCAAAAAAGAAAATTACAGGCCAATATCTTTGATGAATATAGATGCAAAAATTCTCAACAAAATATTAGCCAACTGAATCCAACAACACATAAAAAAGGTCATATACCATGACCAAGCTGGATTCATGCCAGGGTCACAAGGATGGTTCAACATTCACAAATCAATCAATGTGATACACCCCATCAACAAAAAAAAAGGACAAAAACCACACGATCACCTCAATAGATGCAGAAAAAGCATCTGGTAAAATTCAACACCCATTCATGATTTAAAAACCCTTAGGAAAGTGGTATAGAGGGAACATATCTCAACATACTAAAAGCAATTTATGACAAACCCACAGCCAATATAATACTCAAAGGTGAAAAGCTAAAAGCCTTCCCACTAAAATCTGGAACAAGACAAGAATGCCCACTCTCACCACTTCTCTTCAACATAGTATTGGAAGTCCAATGATTTCTTCCACCATAATCTCTAACTCTTCCATGTTCTATGCTGCCATCCTTAGTCTGGGCTCTGTTACTTTATGTGCTATCCCTGTTCTTACTATTTGCCTCTTCCAAATTAGCAAACAATGCCAGTTTTTAAACCCAATTACAATTTTCTCAATATCATCCTCATAAGGTTAATGTCCATCAAATCAAGTTTGAACTTCCCCTACCAGGATTCTGGATTTTCCAATCTGCTCCCACCTCTGTCCACCACCCAGCCTCATTTCCTAACACATTCAAAAGGAAAACACCTCATTCAAGGCAGAGCTGTCTCTTCACTGTCCCTTATAAATTCTACATGCATTCATTTCTCTGCCTTTTATCAGGCTACTCTACTCTGAATGCCTACTCTCCACACTTATCTATATCCTACAAATCATTCAAGATCTATTTCAAAGCCCCACATCAGCCATGAAGGATTTGTGGAGAACTCCAACTACAAAGGATTTCTTGCATTTCCTAGCCCCTTTTAGGACTAACTGTCTGTGCCACTCATCTTAGCATTTGATTTATATGCCATGTATTTTAGTATTTGATTTACCTGTCACGTATTTTAGCTTTTGATTTACCTACTATCTTATTGTATGCCATTCTATTATTCCATACAGAAACACCTTTCTTCAATAAGACTATCACCTCCATAAGACAAGGCCTATCACTTTTTTGGTATCACCAAGACCACACAGCACAGTGTTAGACCCAAAATATCCTCCCAAATTTATAGAATTACTTAGCTATTTTGAGATTAATTTAACTGAACAGTAACTGATCATCACATTTCCCATTATTTTGTTCATTTTCTACTATAAATGCAATTAATAAACCTAAAGTCTAAAAGGTGAATACAGTACCTTTTCATACTGACAGACAATTACATTATCTGTGTCAAACAGGTCCGGCACATCCTGCTCACTAACATCATCCCCAGAATTTAAAGGGTCCTAAAGATGAAAGATACTCACATTAATGAATTTCATGATGCTTTGAATTTTTTAAAGACAGAGGGACATATTCTCTCCCTCCAAGGACACAGAATAGTACTGTATTTAAAAGTAAAACAGCCTGAGTTTGAATCCCAACTTAGTCACTCAATAACCACAAGACTGACCTTTGGCAAGCTACTAAAACTCCTTGTATCTCAGTTTTCTCATCTGCAAAATGAGGACAGTAATAAGACTCATAAAACCCATAAGGCAGTGGTAATGTTAAATAACAAAAGGCAGTAAGATTTAGTATGGTACCTGGCACATATGTACGGCACCATAAACGATAGTTAATACATACCACTTACATGCTTCTTAATTATCACATTCCACAAAGATTTCACAGCATTTATTAGGATTAGAGCAGATATGATATGCTTCTACCCTAGCTGCCCTCTTTACCTCCACTCCCATCCCTTAAACCTCTCACTACCTCTAGTTAAGACCAACAAATATAGTAGCTGATTCCTAAATACTTAATACTGAGTTAAATTACAGTTTAAGATTAAAAGTTTAAATACTAGATACAAATAAGTCTCATTTTAAAGACAAAAGACAGGATTAACCTTAATTGTTATTCCTCTTGGTTCCAAAGTATATTAAAGTACAAATGCTATAAATTTTTAAAAGTTTCAGCTCAAAAATAATCCTCACCTCTTCCACAAGGTCTACTTGAGGGTCTTCATTATCACTACTGTTGGCCATTGAATCTTCATTTGATATACTGCTGGCTTCTTCAAATACCTTCAGGTCTCCCGCATCAGTAATCCCTAGAAATTTGTTCTCATCTACATCTCTCGTACTTCCTATTTCATCACTGGAAGCTGTATCTCCAGTTCCATCTATTTGAATTATCTCATTAATATCATCATCAGTTACCTGAAGGCTTAAATCCATCTGAGAATTAGAATCCTAAAAAGAGAAATAAATGCAATAAAGTTTTTTCCTGTCAAACAACGTATATAAAACATTGGATCACACAAAATATAAAATTACTTAAACAGTTCACAAGTGGCCTCTGAAAACATATTCCTTCCCTGTCAGATGATATTCCCTAATTTTGAATTTTAGAACACTCCTAGCATTTCTGTATAAGATGGGAATAACTTTTAAGTTGTAAATAAAGTAAACCCACTTACGGTCATACATAGACAGCAAATCAGTTGACTGTTTTCAGATAATGTTTACCAGTTTTTATACATACTATCTTAAGTTTATATACCTCTTAGGTTTTAACTATTTTATTTTAAACAATAATTCAATGAAGTAGAAAGGACAAGTGACATCATGCTCAATGGATAAATAAAAAATATAAAGGATTGTACTAACTAGAATAAACCAAATACAAAAAGGACAAATATAAATCAAAACTGACAGAACTGAAAAGATTAACAGACAAATTCACAAACATAGTTGGAGAATTCAGCATTCTTCTTCTTACTAATCAATAAAAAAAGCAGACTGAAATTCAGTAAGAATGTAGAAGCACTGAACAACACAATCAACCAGCATAACCTAATTGGCATTTATAGAATACTCCACCCCCAAAGAGCCAAATGCACATTCTTTTCAAGAGCACACAGAATGTTCACCAAGATGGACCACATTCTGGATCATAAAACAAATCTTGGCAACTTTAACACATACAAAGTATGTTCTCTTAGCACAAAGGAATTAAACCAGAAATCAGTAACAGAAAAATCTGGAAAATCCTCAAATATTTACAAATTAAACAACACACTTTTAAATACACATGGGTCAAAGAAGAAGTCACAAGGGAAATTAAAACATAATTTTAATTGAATGCAAACAAAAACATTACATTTCGAAACCTGAGATGTAGCTAAAGCAGTGCCTAGAGGGAATTTATAGCATTGCATGACTATATAAGAGAAGAAGCAAGTCTCAATCACTGGCCTAAAATTCCACCTTAAGAAACTAAAAAAGAGAAGATCAAATTAAGTTCATAGCAAATAAGGAAATAAAAAGAAAAATACATGAAACTGAGAACAGAAAAAGTCAATTAGACCAAAAGTTCATTCCTTGAAAAGATGAATAAAAATGAAAAAACGTAGCCAGACTAACAAAAAGAGAAAAGAAATGATATTACTAATTAAGGATAGGGTGTCACCATAGATCCCCAAAACATTAAAAGGATAAGGAAACTGTTTTAGATCATTTGGGCTGCTATAACAAAATACCATAAGCTAGGTAGCTTATTAACAATGGAAATTTATTTTTCACAATTCTGGAGGCTGAGAAGCCTGAGATCAAGGCACCAGCAGATCTGGTATCTGGTAGAGCCCACTTTCTGGTTCACAGACGATGGCTTCTCACTGTGTCCTCATATGGCAGAGGGGCTAGGGAGCCCTGTGGGGTCGCTTATAAGGTAACTAATCCCATTAATTGAAGACTCCATCCTCATGACCTAATCGCCTCCCAAAGGCCCCACCTCCTAATTACCATCACCTTTTGGGGGTTAGGATTTCAACATATTAATTTGGGGGTTACATAAACATTCAGACTGATGTAAGGCAATTTACAAAAATTGTATGGCTGTATAGTAGCAATAAACAATTGGAAACTGAAATTAAATAACAGCACTATTTAAAGCAGCAAGAGAAAGGCAACTCATCACATACAAAGGATCCTCGGTAAGATAACAAGCAGATTTCTCACCAGAAACTTTGAAAACAAAAAGGCAGTGGTATGACATATATTTAAAGTGCTGAGGGACTTCCCTGGTGGTCCAGTGGTTAAGATTCCACGCTTCCAATGCAGGGGGCATGGGTTCGATCCCTGGTCAGGGAACTAGGATCTCACGTGCCACGTGGTGTGGCCAAAGAAAAAGAAAAAAAATGAAGTGCTGAAAGAAAAGACTAAACTAGGAATTCTATATCTGGGAAACTGTCCTGCAAATAAGGCATTTCCAGGTAAAAGCTGAAGGAGTTTATTACTACTAGGTCTACCCTACAATAAATACTAAAGGGAGTCCTTTAAATTGGCATGAAAGGAAGCTAGACAGTAATCTGAAGCCACACAAAAATATAAAGTTCTCTGGTAAAGATAAATACAATGACAAATATAAAAACCAGTATTATCATATTTTGGTTTGTTAACTGTACTTTTTAGTCCTCTATGAGATTTAAGAGATAAGAGCATTAAAAACTATAATTATAAATCTATATCGAGTACACAATATATAAAGACATAATTTGGGACATCAATGATATAAAGTGGGGGAGGGTAGAGCTGAAAAGAAGCAGAGTTTTTATATAAAATTAAAGGTGAGTTGGTATCAGTTCAAAATAGATTATTACAACTTTAAGATGCTATAAGTAATCTCCATGATAACCACAATGAAAATACCTATAGAGAACACACAAAAGGAAATGAGAAAACAATCAAAATGTGTCATTACAAAAAAACTACACACAAAAGAATGTAATAAGGGAGGAAATAAGGGAGAAAATAAGGGACAAGAAAGCTAAAAGACACACAGAAAACAAAATAGCAAGAGTAACCTCTCCCCTATTAGCAATTACTTTAAATGTAAATGGATTAAACTCCCCAACCAAAAGCAACAGACTGGCAAAATGGATAAACAGTATCCAGTTACATGCTGTCTACCAGAGACTCACCTTAGGTCTAAGGACACACAAGGTTGAAAGTAAAATGATGGAAAAAGATATTCCATGCAGATAGTAACCACAAGAGTTGGGGAAACTATGCTAATAACAGACAAAATAGACTTTAATTCAAATACTGTTACAAGAAACAAAAAAAACATTATATAATGATAAAAGAATTAATTCACCAAGAAGATATAACAATTACAAATATATATGCACCGAACATCAGAGCTCCTAAATATATGCAACAAAAAGGGAGAAATAGCTCTGCAGTAATAGTAGGAAACTTTAATACTCCACTTTCAATAATGAATAGAACCACCAGACAAAATATCAATAAGGAAATAAAGAACTTGAGCATGACAGACTAACTGTACCTAACAAACATATACAAAACATGCAAAATAGCAGGATACACATTTTTCTCAAGTACACACAGAATGTTCTCCAGGATAGGCCATAAATTAGGCCACAGAACAAATCTTAGTATTTAAAAGGACTGAAATCATACAAAGTATCTTTTCTGATCACAATGGAATGAAACCAGAAATTAACAGCAGAAGGAAAACTGGAAAATCCACAAGATGTAGAAGTTAAATAACAGTCTCAAAAAAAAAAAAATCAATGGGTCAAAGAAGAAACAAAAAAAAACTCAAAATCTTTTGTCAAAAGATAAAAAAATATCTCGAGACAAATGAAAACACAGCATACCAAAACATATGGGATTCTGCAAACGAAGTGCTAAGACAGAAATTTATAGCTGTAAATGCTCATATTAAAAAAGGAGAAAGATCTCATATTAACAACCTTAAGGAACTAGAAGAAGAACAAATAAAGCCAAAGCTAGTAGAAGGAAGGAAATAATAGCAATTAGGGCAGAGATAAAGTAAAGAATAGAAAAACAATAGAGAAACTAAACAAAACCAAAAAAGATCAATAAAATTTATAAACCTTTGGCTAGATTGATGAAGAAAAAAAGAGAGAAGACTCAAATAACTAAAATCAGAAATAAAGAAACTTTACTAGTGATTTTACAGGAATAAAAAGAATTATAAGACTAACTGTATGTCAACAAACTGGATAACCCAGGTGAAATGAACTAATTCCTAAAAACACAAAACCTACCAAGACTGAATCATGAAGAAAGAGAAAATATTAATAGACTTATAACCAGTAATGAGATTCAATTAGTCATCAAAAACCTCTCAACAAAGAAATGCCCAGGACCAGATGGCTTCACTAAAGAATTCTACCAAACACTCAAAGAAGAATTAACACCAATCCTCAAAAATCTTCAACAAGGGAATTATCTGGCAGTCCAGTGGCTAAGACTTTGCACTCTCACTGCGAGGGCCCAAGTTCAGTCCCTGGTCAGGGAACTAAGATCCCACAAGCCACACAACATGGCCAAAAAAAAAAAAAAAAAATCCTCAACAAAATATTAACAGAATTCAACAGCACATTAAAAGGATCATACACCATGACCAAATGAGATTTATTCCTGAAATGCAAAAGTGGGTCAACATATGAAAAATCAATGTAATACAACACATTAACACACTGAAGAGGGGAAAAAACAACAATCATCTAAACTAATGCAAAAAAAGCATTTGACAAAATTCAACACCCTTTCATGATTTAAAATAAAAACAAACACTCAAACTAGGAATAGAAAGAAATTACCTCAACATAATAAAATTGACCTATGAGAAACTCTCAGCTAACAGCATATTCAATGGTGAAAACTGAAAGCTTTTCCTCTAAAATCAGGAACAAGGCATGGATGCCCACTCTTGCCACTTCTATTCAACATAGTACTAGAAGTCCTAGCTAGGGCAATTAAGCAAGATAAAGAAATAAAAGGCATCCGAATTAAAAAGGAAGTAGTAAAACTGGCTCTGTTTGCAGATGACATAATGTTCTATGTACAAAACCCCCAAAATTCCATACACACACAAAAATGTTAGAACTAATGAATTCAGCAAAATGTACAAAATACAAAACAACATACAAAAATCAGTTGCATTTCTATACGCTAACAATTAACAACCTGAAAACAAAGTTAAGAAAGCAATTCCATTTACAAAACCACCAAATAGAATACTTAGGAGTAAACATAACCAAGGAGGAAAAAGACTTGTTCACTAAAAACTACAAAACATTGCCAAAAGGAGTTAAAAATGATACAAATAAATGGGAAAACATTCCATGTTTATGGATTAGAAGAGTTAATATTATTAAAATGTTGATACTACCCAAAGACAACTAAGATTCACTGCAATCCCTATCAAAATCCAAATGACATTTTTGGTGCGAATGGAATAGTAAAGCATCTTGAAATTCATATGGAATCTCAAGGGACCCTGAATAACCAAAACAATCTTGAAAAAGAAAACACAGTTGGAGGTCCCATTCATCCTGATTTCAAAGCTTGCTACAAAACTACAGTAGTCAAAACAGTGTATTTGCATAAAGACAGACAAAAGACCAATAGAACAGAGAGATCAGAAATAAACTCTCACATATATGATCAAATGATCTTCTACAAAAGTGACAACACCATTCAACAGAGAAAGGACAATCTTTTCAACAAATGCTAAGAAAACTATATATCCACATGCAAAAGAATGAAGTTGGTTCCCTACCTTACACCATATACAAAAATTAACTCAAAATGGATTAAAAAGTTAAACGTAAGAGCTAAAACTACAAAACTCTTAGGAAAAAAATCATAGAGGAGAATCTTCATGACACTGAATTTGGGAATAATTTCTTAGATATGATACCAAAAGCATAGGCAAAAAAAAAAAAAAAGATAAAATGGACTTCATCGAAATTAAAACCTTTGTGCATCAAAGGACACTATCAACAAAGTGAAAAGGTAACCCACAAGATGGGAGAAAATATGTGCAAATCATATATCTGATGAGTTAATATCCATCAATATTAATCAATATTAACTCATCAATATGAGTTAATATAATTTAAAATAAATTAAAATATATTTTAAAACGCCTACACTCAACAACAAAACGAAAAACTTGATTTAAAAATGCGCAAAGAACATAGACATTTCTCCAAAGAAAATATACAAATGGCAATAAGCACATGAAAAGATGTTCAGTATCACTAATCATTAGGGAAATGCAAATCCAAACCACAGTAAGATACCACCTCATACCCATTAGGATGGCTATTATCAAAGAAAAAAAACAAACAGAAAATAAGTGTTGGTGAGAACGTGGAGAAATTGTGCACTGCTGGTGTGAATGTAAAATGGTGCAGCTGCTATGGAACACTACAGTAGTTCCTTAAAAAATTATAAACAGAATTGTCATATAACCCAGCACCATATCTGGCTACATATTTGAAAGCAGGGAATCAAGGAGATATTTGTATACCCAAGTTTACAGTAGCATTAGACACAACTGTCAAAAGGTATAAGCAATCCAAGTGTTCATGGATGGATGAATGAATTAACAAAATACAGTATATATACACAATGGAATGTTATTTAAGCATAAAAAGGAAGAAAATTCTAATATATGCTACAACATGGATGAACACGAGACATTATGCTAAGTGAAAAGGGACACAAAAGGACAAATACTATTTGACCTCCTGCTTTGAGATACCTATAGTCAAATTCATAGAGACAGAAAGTAGAATGGTAGCTGCCAGGGGCTGGGGGAAGATACAAATGGGAAGTTATTGTTCAATGGGTACAGAATTTCAATTTGGGAAAATGAAAAATGTTCCAGAGATGGATGGTGAGGACTGTTGCACAAGAATGTGACTGCACCTAATGCCACTGAACTGTACAGTAAAAAATGGTTAAAAGGTAAATTTTTACAACAGACAAAATCAACGGTGTCAACTGTCAAGTATGTGGTAAAACTGATAAAGAGTGCTGGTGGCAGGAAAAATTGCACAACCTCTTGAAACTATTGTGGCAATGTACTTGAAGAACCACGGAAATTTTTAGCTTTTTTCCTCAATAATCCTACCTTTGAAAATAATATTTTTAAAATTAATGCAAATGAAGCTTAAAATATAAATAACATTGTGCTTTATGGTGTGTATTATTATTTATGACAGCACCCAAAACCATGAGACACTTAGATAAAAATAGAATATGTGCAATATATGTATGTTGAGAACTATAAAACTTTAAAAGTCAAAGACCTAAATAAAAAATGTAGCAATAAATTGGAACACTCATTGTGAAGATGTTCTCCCCTTGTTGATTCTCCCCTTGTTGATCTATAGATCCAACAAAACCCGTATCAGAATCCCAGCAGCTTTTTTTGTAAAAAATGACAAGCTCATTCTAACATTTATATGGAAAAGCAAAGAATTAGAATAACCAAAATAACTTTGAAAAAGAATAAAGTTAAGAAACTCGGGGCTTCCCTGGTGGCGCAGTGGTTGAGAATCTGCTCGCCAATGCAGGGGACACGGGTTCGAGCCCTGGTCTGGGAGGATCCCACATGCCGCAGAGCAACTAGGCCCGTGAGCCACAACTACTGAGCCTGCGCAACTGGAGCCTGTGCTCCGCGACGAGAGAGGCCACAACAGTGAGAGGCCCGCGCACCACGATGAAGAGTGGCCCCCACTTGCCACAACTAGAGAAAGCCCTCGCACAGAAACGAAGACCCAACACAGCAAAAATAAATTAATTAATTAATAAACTCCTACCTCCAACATCTTCTTAAAAAAAAAAAAAAACAAGAAACTCATACTCTCTGATGTCCAGACTTACTACAAAGCTGACCTAATCAAGACAGTGTGGTGCTAGTGAAAAGACAGACACATGAATTAATGAAACAGAGTGGAAGTCCAGATATAAACCAACATACATTATGATAACTGATTTTCATTAAAGGTGAACGTGCTTTAAACACTCAATGTGATTTAGGCAACTCAATGGAGACAGGGTAGTCTTTTTAACAAATAATGCTAAAACAACTGAATAGCCATCCATATGCAAAAAAAAAAAAACCCTAAACCCTAACCTTGCACTATACACAAAAATTAACTCAAAAACGGATCACAGTCCTAAATGTAAAATCCATAAAGTTTTTAGAAGCATTCAATGATCTTCACAACCTTTGGTTAGATAAGACACATTAGCAGAAATCAAAAGGAAAAAAGAATAAATTAGACTTCATCAAAATCACAAACTTCTCTCCTAAAGACAGCGTTAAATAGCAAGGACATGAAGCAACTACAACTCTTACCCACTGGGAGCAGAAATTTGCATTCCACCATACACTGCTGCTGGGAATACAGCCACTTTGGAAATGAGTTTGGCAGTTTCTTATAAGCATACAGGTATCATATGACCTAGAAATCCCACTCCTAGGTATTTACTCGAAAGTAAAGAAAACCTAAGTCCACACCAAAAAGGAAGGAAGGGAGGGAGCGAGAGAGAAAGGAAGGGAGGAAACCCACAAACCCACACATGAATGTTTTTAGGGGATTCGTTCACAAAAGCCCAAACTGGAAACATCCAAATGTCCAAATGGTGAATGGATAAACAAATTGTGGCACAATGGAATATACTAATATATGCAAAAACATGAATGAACTGCGAATATATCATATTAAAGTTACATAATGCATGATTCCATTTGTTTGACATTCTGAAAAAGGCAAGCCTATACCAAAAGAAAACACATCAGTGAGTGCCAGGGACCAGATGTGAAGGGAGGGTATTGGCTACACAGGGGCCTAAGGGACCTCTTTGGGGTGATGGAAATGTTCTGTATCTCAACTGTGATACTGGTTATATAACTCCAAGTGTTTTGTCAAAATTCATAAGTACATCTAAAAACTGTACACCTAAATAAAGGTGAACTTTACTGTATGTAGATACTACCCCAATAAATCTAATTGTGTGAAAAGTAAATTATGGTAAGGTTAGTCCTGGGCCTAATCACATGTTGGAATTGGCTTTTCATGTTAATAGCAACAAGTACTGAAAACCTTACACCGCAAGATCTTTTGTTACAAAATGAATCAGCGCTCCCATGGTACTTTACCAGATTAGTATAAGCTTATTAAGGAATATTAAAGATTCCAGGACTCTTGTAATTGAATTCACGTAGCATCATCTTATTTTACCTATATCAGTGAGGTCCTCTTTATTCTGGGAAAAGAGTAAGATTACAAATCCAAATTTAATATCAATAACTGCAAAAGAGTTTCGTCACTCTCAACTTCTTTCTTCAGAAGCACTTCCACCAAGCATGAGAAAGTTCATATGATTATCTGACTCCAATCTCCTTTTCCAAGGTGGTAGTTTAACCAAAATAGCAGGCAGTTTTGCAGCAACATCCATAATTGATACCACAGGCCCATGAATAGGAAGATTTAAGCCTTTCATATGGCAAACATCCACTACATAGATCAATGAACTCCTCCAAGTCAAATTGTTATTAGGAGGTTTCCACTGTCTCTCAACAATAGTTAATGTCTCCCCAAGGATCAATTAAGGGCTTCAAGTACTGTCCTTTGAAAAGTCATAAAAAATTTGCATAAAAAAGAATAGAACATTTTCCCCACACTTTTTGACAAATGTCTTGGAAAAGATAATGACTGGAAATTAAATTGGAAATCATTAAATCAATTTAAATCATTAAATTGGAAAATTTAATAATTCAATTAAATTCGAATGCATCTGAGTGTCACGGCAGCCGACAATACTTCTTTTAGAATTATTGGCTGGGTCTCAGCACTAAGGTATGCCATGTGCTGAAACAGACATTGAAATACTCTCTCCACTGAAGCAGCAAAACCATGTGTTGCCAAGCATCTCAGGGGCTCCATCAGTACAGAGAGTACCAAATTCTGTTAATCTATAAAAACTTCATTATTACAAAGATGTCAGTTTCCAGTTTCAAAAAAAGGTCTCACAACACAGGAATTTTTTACTGTGCCAATGTGCAAACATGATTAAAATCAGATGTCGGCTGCCCTGAGGAGTACTGGTATTTTTATCCTGCTGAATGTTAAAGAAAAGTCACTGCTGATTCTTCTATGAGTTCTCGCTGAACGTGAAGAAATGTCAACAGTTCTAGTGCAGAGACATCATCTGACAGAAGCACTGCTTTAGTTTTCTTTCTCTGCTCTAAACAAACCAGCTCAATGATTTCCAAGATTCTCAGCTTCACCCAAGGTCTTTTCAATTGCATACAGCTTCTGTGGCTGGGCAGTACAATGAGCAAATGCATAGGACGCTTCAAGATAAAGCTTTATTTGCCAAATACAGCTTCCAACCTTTTCAACTTAAGCTTTCCCCTAATGAAAGGACAATATTTTTCTAATGGTTGGTAAGGACTGATACAACTTCATACGCATATGTGGGAATAAAGATAAAACAGGAGAAGCCTAAGCTATAACATATTTTCTCTTCACATTTTCAAACTAAACTATGTGAAATTCAGTTGCCTATAATCATAATGGAAGGGTACACCTTTAATTCTTAACAGAAACTTAATCCAGCTATCTCCCACAACATAATGGCAATAATGATTATATATTACCTAACCACGTAAGTAGCATCCCATGCCACTCTACTCTTATTTGGGATGAAATATACCTCAACATATTCTGACAAATACAAAAAAAAAGTATCTTGTTAAATTGGCTTTTTTCCTCTAAAGAAACAAAAATGTCATGTATCTTGTTAAATTGGTTTTTTTCCTCTAAAGAAATAAAAATGTCACATACCTGGTTTAAAAATCTGATTTAGAGATATTCATTTAGAAGTAGCATACAGTGACTCAAAAATTATGTGCTCAATTAACTGAATCATGAATTCAAATAACTATTGGTATGATATTTTATCTTTTAGAAGAGTATCAGAATGGATTGGAAAATAAAAGCTCTTAAAGTTATATATTCTCTAATCCCCTCACTCCATCCATTTTTCATTCATAAATTGATATTTAGCTAGATCAGTCGTTCTTAATCTTAACTATGTATTACAATCACCTCAGAAAACTCCAACAATAGTAAGTGGACCGCACTCCAGACCAATTAGATCCATATCCCTTGGGGCAGACTTGAACATTTTTTTAATGCCCCAATAATTCTAATATTTAGCCAGAGTTGAGAACTATTGAGCCAAGTAAACTAGTCATAGATCCTCTTCTTTTAAAGAGAATATATATATGAATATATATGTGTGTGTGTGTATGTGTGTGTGTATTCTTAAGGTGTTGGGTATACAAAGATTAATAAAATGTACCTCTCAATGCACACAGGACATTTTAATGCATCTCTTAACTACATTATGACGGATACACACATAAGGTGCTATGATAACACAGAAGAGATACATCCAACCTAATAATGAAAGGGGAGAGGGCAGATAGAAAGGTATTAAGTAAGATTTCTGGAGGAAGTAATAAATGGGTAAGTAGGAATTAACTTTGTTGTTTCCTGCCTCTCTTTGCTTTTGTTATCCCCTCTGCTTTGTGCCTAGCTTTTCTGCCGCCATCCTTTCTTGTGGTTAACACAGATCATTGCTCACAGTTTGTTGTTACCAATAAAGTAGTAGGCATGAAATAAAGAGCAAATGAGAAACTCTGGCCAAAAAAGAACATGGAGGTCCTCGTATGCCACATTAAGAATACTGACCTAAAAAAAAACAGACTGCCAGATATTTCTCAGGCAAAGATAGGTTTATTCAGGATCAGCAGAAATGTGGGGTGTGCAACCATGGCGAGCCACATGCAAGTCCCCTCGAAGGAAGAACGCTTATATAGAGAAGAAAAGGAAGTTGGGAGGGCTACAGTAAACAGAGTCCACAGCTCTTCATTGGTTAAGTTGTTGTCAGGATAGAAGCGGAATCTTCTAGTTGGGCTCTGCTATTGTCACAGGGCATGAGAGTGCCCCCCTCAGGTCTCCCAACTCTATTTAATTGAGATTTCTGTTTATTAATTTTTTTTTCAAGGAGCTTAAATTTTATCCTGTAGCTGATAGGCAGTCAGCAACATGTTAAGCAGGCTGCATGCTGAGTAAATCTATGGTAGCCATGAGGAGCAGAGGTCATAGCTAATACTCACTGAGCTCTTACCATATGCTAGGCAGTATATTGCTGAGCACTTCACACTGATTATCTCATATAATCCTCCCACCACCACAATTCTACGGTAGCTACTATTATCTTTATTTTACAAACGAGGAAATAGTAGCTTGCCCAACTCATGTAGTTATTAAGGGATAGAGAAGGAATTCAAAACATTTCTGATCCCTGAAGCCTTTAACCTCTAGGATGGATGGATTGGAAGGAGTGGAGTAAGAACCAGCAGAGACTACAGGCTAATAAATTAGTTAGAAACTATATTGTCCCAATTGAGAGACAATTAGGGCAATGGCAGTAGGGATAGAGAAGAGGAAAAAGATTCCAGAAATATTTGGTTTTAAAAGTTGTCAAAAGTTATATGATTCAGCCTTTAAAAGGAATGAAATTCCCATATATGCTCCATGAACGACCCTTGAAAATGGGCTAAGCAAACTAAGCCAGTCACAAAAGTACAAATATTGTATGATACCACTCACGAGGTACCTAGTAGTAGTCAAATTTATAGAAACAAAAAGTAGAAGTTACCAGGAGCTGAATGGAGGGGATAATGGGGAGTTATTGTTTAATGGGTACAGAATTTCAGTTTGGGATGATTAGAAAGTTCTAGAGATGGATAGTAGTGATGGTTGCACAGTAATGTGAACATGCTTAATGCCATTGAACTGTACACCTAAAAATGGTTAAAATGGTAAATTTTATGTTATACCGAGGTCCCTTGAACAACATGGGTTTGAAATGCGCAGGACCATTTATACGTGGATTGTTTTCAATAAATACATACTACAAGGTCTGTGACTGGTTGAATCCGTGGATGCGGAATCACGGATACAGAGGGTTAACTATAAAGTCAGACGCAGATTTTTGACTGCGTGGAGCTCAGTGTCCCTAACCCTTGCACTGCTCAAGGGTCCACTGTATATACTTTACAAATTTTTTTTTCAATTTTTAAAATAATTTTTAAAGGACTTCCCTGGCAGTCCAGTGGTTAAGACTCTGCACTCCCAGTGTAGGGGGCACAGGTTCGATCCCTGGTTGAGGAACTGGGATCCCACATGCCACGTGGCGTGGCCTAAAATAAATAAATAAAAATAATTCTCAGGCTTCCCTAGTGGCGCAGTGGTTGAGAGTCCGCCTGCCGATGCAGGGGACACGGGTTCGTGCCCTGGTCCGGGAAGATCCCACATGCCGCGGAGCGACTGGGCCCGTGAGCCATGGCCGCTGAGCCTGCGCGTCCGGAGCCTGTGCTCCGCCATGGGAGAGGCCACAACAGTGAGAGGCCCGTGTACCACAAAAAAACTAATAATAATTAAAATAATAATAATAATTCTCAAAAGCACATGACATAAGGAGGATGAGGGGGAAAGGGGGCCAAAAAGTCATTATAGTCCTTAGCTTGGGAGACCAGGTGGGCAGTGGTACTATGCAGTATCTCTGATGAGGAAACAATGACTTATTATAACATTCAGGGAGAGCTGTCTAGAAAGGAAACAGACATGAGAATGAAGCTCAAGGGAATAACTGGGCTGAAAATGCAGTCATCAACAAGCAGGTCATAGTTAAAAACCACGATAATGCATGAGATTGCCCAGGGAAAACATGAAGTAAGAAGAGAAATGGGCTGAGGCTAGAACCTTAGGAAACAGCAAGGTCAGATAAACAGGAGCTCACAAAGGAGATAAGAGGAAGCAGTCAGAAAGGTAAATAATTAAAAGAGAAGGTAGCAGAAATGATAATATTTGGGAGAGAGGGCAATGAAGATGGTGGGGAGAGCCAGCAAGGAATAAAAAGGAGCTGGAGAAGATACACCACCCTACCCGTTTCTCTCCTTCTGCTCCTACTTTTTGCAGTTCCAATGAAGACCTGAGTTTCTAATTTTCTACAGCATTATAAGATTAGCAAACAAAATTCCTACACTGAGGAAAAACTTAACATAGTAATATGCACTTTAAAATAGGAACACGTCAAAAATTGTCAGGAATATATTTTATGAAACAGTAATAATGCTAAACCTACATAAAAACTTAAGATCTCTGGCAGTCTACACAGGAAAAGTAAATAAGTAGGGCTAATTGTAACTTGCTTTAAGCAATAAGAATTTCTGAAAAGCTACTTATAGAGAGCTATTTATAAAATTTTCTGAAAATTCAATCAGCATAAACTTTACCAGATTACTATTTTAAGTTAACCTACAGTAAGTTTTTTAAAATGTTATAAATTAAATTCTTTTGACTGTTTGGATGTTTGTGTTTTAAACATAGATTTTAAAACCAAGCAACAAGTTATATGAAAAGTTATCTAATGTATCACATGCCCATAAAGCATAATAGCACTAATCTAAAGCTTATTATGGTGACAGAGCTATCAAAAACTCTATACATCTCTGATAATTCTAAACATTATGAGCTTGGTTTTATGCCCAGTTTACAGACTTATGACTGAATTTCAGAAAGCAACATTACCTAGCTTGCTTGTAAGTGGTAAATCTAGAATTTGAACCTATTGTGGCTTTAAAGCTTAAACTCTTAACCACTAGCCCCTAAACAATCCTTAATCTCCCTTAACTAATCTACTTCCCCATATCAGAACAAAGTACAATGTGACATCTAATAAGTAAGTAGACTAAGTCCTTGAATCATCACACCAGAAATCTTCAAAGTTCATACAGAGTGCAGGAGAAAAATGCCTCTAAAAGTTATGTTCCAAGTGATAAAAACAAACGCTTATTTTACAGTTATTTTCCCTCAAAACCAAATGTTTCGTAATTATGAGTTTATCCTCCATTTCTTAATTTTATATGTGAAAAATATAATGAACACTCAATAAACATTTTAACCTTAATACATTATACCAAACTAAACCAAAAACAGACTTGCGAAAAGATTTTGAACAGGCTTCATCAAACATCTGAAATATTCTAAAACAAGTCAAATGGTTTCTGATAGACATATTCTTTGTTCATTATCCTTCACTGTACCCTGTACCTTCCCCTTCTATCTAGAAAAATGTTAAGGTGACACTTAACTACTACACTGCTACAGATTTGTACAGCGGTTCTAAAGGACCACTAAACCATTAGCTAGAGACACAAACCTTTATTTGTCATATGTCACTAAATTGTATAAATGGAGTTAGCTGTAAGACATAATTTTACATTTGTAAAAAGATAATGCAAGATTTTTAAATTTTACCATGTGAAATTCTCCATGAATCTTTCTGCCATCACTATGAATTCCTTGGAAATTAATAATGTAAACCTATTTTTAATATGGAAGACTAATTAGGAGCTATTTTTTAGTGGTTTGAATTCCAAAAGAAATTAAGTTAACTAGTATTTTAGCAAACGGAGAAACAAAGTATTTACTAGCAAGATAATTCCTCATGTAGAGAAAACTTTCATATGGGAGTTTAGGAAAATTAGGTAGAGCAAGAAAAAAAATACTTTGAACCTCTTTTGTATATTAAGTATGACAATGAATTACCTCAAAACACTCATTTAATTACTAGAATGCATTTCTGAATCTTAAATTTTATCTGCAGACAAAAAACAATTCTCACAATGTAAGGGAGAGATAAATGGATTACCTTAAAACAAATGCATTTTCTTTGAAGAAATATTCTAATTCATTAATTGAAACTAAAAGTTTAGAAATGCTGAGCATGAATACTTTTAAAAACTGATAGTTGTACTAAAAATAATAAAGAAAGAATCTTCTAAAGGGAAAAACAAAACATGCTTTTGAGTAACCTTACAGTTTAAAAAAAACACTCAGGACATCTAATCACTGGCTACTGTTTATCTCCTAATTCCATTAAATTGAACATAGAACTACCTTCTTTGAGACAGGTAGGCTGCTGGGCTCCTCTGTATTTCTCGGCTGCTTTACAGAATCCCATCCACACATCCTATCTTTAAGAACACGAAGCTGAACATCAGGCATGTGCTGGTGCTGAGCCCCCTGAGGGCCTGTGGACAGGGGCCCACCATGCAGATTTTGAGTCATGCTAGCTGAAACACCGAGCACTGGCTCCACATTAGAATCCATTTGAGAGAGCTGTGGAGGAAATACAACACCTGAAAGGCTGATATACTGAGAGTTTTCCGGCTGGCTCAGTAAAGCTTCAGACATGATTTTATGCTGATTTCCAGGATGTAAAAGAGTATCACCAGTAGCATTTTCTAAACGTTTCCTATCCACTGTCCCAGAACGAAGAACTACAGGTTGTTGGAGCACAGTTTCCATTCTCTGTGATTTTTCAGTAGTTACTTGAAGACACCACGGGTTTAATTGTGGAATACTGGTCTGTATTATTGAAGGCTGCCCAAGCTGCTGAAATACTTGCTGAAACGGATGCTGAAGAATACTTGCTCTTCCAGAAGTCTGTGTCACCATAATTGGTACATTAACTTTATAAAGGTAACCTTAAAAAGAAGAAAAAAAAAAAAGAAGAAGAAAACAAAACTATAACAGAATCCTAATTTCCTTTAAATTTCCTAAAAAAAAAATCTCATGCACAGGAGGCTGGGAGGAAATACGTCAATATGTTAATAGTGGTTACCTCTAGGAGTTTTCCTTTAATTTTTCAGATTTTTTTGTGTTTTCTATAATAAATATATATTACTCTTATTTTTTTTTTTTTTTTTTTTTTACTCTTATTTTTTAAAATTAAATATATCTTGCTTTAACTCTAGCCATTTCCCACTATTGCTTATATGGCACATTCTGAGACACATACAGGCTACCAATATTTATTCCATGAACCTCTCCCATTGTTTAATAAATTACAGTGTTAACAACCCAAATTGGGATTTTAAGAAACCTAACCATGGAGAATGTATTTCATATAGTTAAGATGTAAGATACCACATAACAACTATAAGACAAGGATATCCAAAAAGGGTTTAATAATTTCACAAGGTATCAAATTTCCCCCCTCTTTCCTTTAAAATAATACTAACCAGAAGAAAGAAGAAATTTATTTTTTGAGCATTGAGTCAGGTGCTTGCTTAAACTCTGTAACAACCCAAAAAATAGATATGATTCTCTTTCAAATGAAGAAACAGTTCTTTGAAAAGCAGAGGTTAATCTCCAAATTTTTCAAATATTCTTATACAATCTCCAATAAGAAAGGAGGCAAAGGTTGATAAATCTAATCTTTAGATTTTCTTGATTAAAGCTAGCCGGGACACATGTGTGTCAAAATTCAGGTAACTGACTTGAATTAGAGAAAACCTATATAAAGCATCTTACACAATGTTGGGATGAGAACTGGAAGTGAAATATAGGACAAGCTTAGTACCTGCCTTAGTAGACAGGCTTAGTGTATTTCGTGGTAGACTGCTTCCATAACAATAAAAACGACCATTTATTATTTTTAAATAAGTTTTATTAGAAGTTCCTATAACTTCAATAACTTGTGGTATACAGTTTATTTAAAATCATTAAAGTTAAGACCCAGAAGTTAGTACCAAAGCTAAAAACAAAATATTTTTAAACTATACTCTTACCAGATGCCGTCTGTAATGTCACACCTGCTGGTACATGAACAGGATAACCAGGAAAAGTAAAGTTTGCACTGGAGTTTGAGGTGCCCTAGATATGAAAATTTCATATTAGAAAGTTAGAAAAAGGCTTTACTTGAACCTTTTTTTCCTGATCTTACGGAGGATAAAAAAAAATCTGACTAAGGTCAACAGGACAATAGTAGCACTTAACATTAGGGCTGAGTTCTCTGAATAAAACAACTTTTTAATATTTGATTTAGATCATCTCATTAAAAATAAAAGGAATTCTGGGCTTCCCTGGTGGCGCAGTGGTTGAGAGTCTGCCTGCCGATGCAGGGGACACGGGTTCGTGCCCCGTTCCGGGAGGATCCCACATGCTGCGGAGCGGCTGGGGCCGTGAGCCATGGCCGCTGAGCCTGCGCGTCCAGAGCCTGTGCTCCGCAACGGGAGAGGCCGCGGCGGTGAGAGGCCCATGTACCGCAAAAAAATAAAAAATACATAAAATAAAATAAAAGGAATTCTGTTCTATGGCTATTAGCAATGAAGTCAGTAAGGCTTCATAAATAACATGAACACTGACTCAGAAAACTTGCCCACAACACAGCTTTGCGTGGGCCACTGATACCCAGATATCAAATATAAGAACCACAGCTGTTTATAGGAGTCCTCTAGTCTGTAAGTTGATCACTAATGTTATTTTAAAACAGATAACACAACAGTGTATAATTTTTATTTTGGAATAATTAAACCGTAGGGTTTTACATTTTTAATACTAAATGAAAAGACAAAAAAAGTTTTTGCCTACTAGACCTGCAAAAATTTAAAAGATTGATTAATAATAGCCAATGTTGGTAAGGATGTGATAAAAATCAGTTCTCTCAGACCACTGCTTATGAGTGTATATGGTACAATCCTTTCAGAGGCCAATTTTGTAACATATACCAAAACTGAAAACATGCATAATCTTTGACCCAGAAATTCTACTTCTAGGAATTTATCGTGATTACCTGATTATCACACAAATACACCAAGACATATCTACAAGTGTAATCACTGGAATGCTATATTAGAAAAACACTAGCAAGAATTTAAATGTCCATAAACAAAAGACTGGTTAATTAAACTTGATACATCCACTAAGGCTAATCAATATTTAACTGGCATTGAAAACAGTCCATCTATATTACTAAGTTTAAAAAAAAATTACGGAAACAGTACAGAGAATGATCCTGCTTTTACCCTGAAAATTAAGGTTAACTTTCTTTAATGAAAGAAGTCTAAATGGATATACATCATACAGTTAAAACAGTTATCTTTGGGTTATAATACTACAGGGTTCTATCACTTTTTATTTTATAAATTTGTTTGGTTTTACTCTTTAGAAGCATACTATTTCTTTAATGAGGAGAAAAGGTATTGCCAAGAATTTCAAAGGCAGAGATATTTCTTCACTGGTTTCATATCAAAACCAGCACCATTCTTCCCAAAAATCCTAGTAAGGGCTATACTTTTTGTTTGTTCTTAATGAAGAAATAGAAATAAATGGCCTACTAAAATCCTGTACCCTAGAAAGGAAGCTCATGGGCTGAAAGAAAATGAAAAACTTTATATATCACGTTTTACCTTCAAAGAAAGGTAACAGAGAAAAAGTTCTATTTTGCCCCACCTGAAAAGTACTCAATTTTCTATATATAAGTTTTAATTTTATCTTCTGCCCCCAAATCCCAGGGGGGAGGAAATCTAACCTCTATTATACAATGGTAAAAAAATAACCAAAATATTCCACTTAAATAAAAGGAAGAATTATGATGTGCCTCAACCCTAGGGGAAAAAAAATCAGAAAAACATTCGTATCAAAATCATCTATTTAGGATCCACCAAGTATGTAACATTATACAGTGTATTAAAACTCCATACAATGTAAGTTAAGAAATTTCGTAACCTTGTAGGCACAGTCTTGGCAGATGCTAACAACTGCTCTGGAAGACAGGAAAAGTTGGTAAGAAAATATTAATTCTGGAACTCCTGAATTTTTGCAACACCTATGTTATAGGAGCTATTTCTATCTCCTCATCCCTTACCACATCTTTTCTCATTCAACAGGAGGATTACAAATTACATCTCTGCCCAGCCTTCTGCCACCATTCACTAAAACTGAGGCATCTCTGTTAAAATATATCTTAGATATTGGTTCAAGATGGCAGAATAGAAGGACGTGCTCTCAGTCCCCCTTGCAACAACACCAGAAACACAACTAACTGCTGAACAATCATCGACAGGAAGACACTGGAACTCACCAAAAAAGATATCCCACACCCAAAGACACAGGAGAAGCCACAATGAGACGGCAGGAGGAGCACAATCACAGTAAAATCAAATCCCATAACTGCTGGCTGGGTGACTCACAAACTGGAGAACACTTAGACCACAGAAGTCCACCCCCTGGAGTGAAGGTTCTGAGCCCCACATCAGGCTTCCCAATCTGGGGGTCCGGCAACAGGAGGAGGAATTCCTAGAGAATCACACTGGGAAGGCTAGCGGGAATTGACTGCAGGACTTTGACAGGACTGGGGGAAACAGAGACTCCACACTTGGAGGGCAAACACAAAGTAGTGTGCATGTTGGGACCCAGGGGAAGGAGCAGTGACCGCATACGAGACAGAACCAGACCTACCTGTTAGTGTTGGAGGGTCTCCTGCAGAGACAGGTGGTGGCTGTGGCTCACCATGGGGACAAGGACACTGGTAGCAGACGTTCTGGGAGTACTCCTTGGCGTGAGCCCTCCCAGAGTCCGCCATTAGCCCCACCAAAGAGCCTGGGAAGTCTCCAAAGTTGGGTTGCCTCAGGCCAAACAACCAAGAGGGAGGGAACACAGCCCCACCCATCAGCAGACAAGTGGATTAAACTTTTACTGAGCTCTGCACACCACAGCAACACCCAGCTCTACCCACCACCAGTCCCTCCCATCAGGAAGCTTGCACAAGCCTCTTAGATAGCCTCGTGCACCAGAGGGCAGACAGCAGAAGCAAGAAGAACTACAATCCTGCAGCCTATGGAACAATAACCATATTCACAGTAAGGTAGACAAGATGAAAAGGCAGAGGGCTATGTACCAGATGAAGGAACAAGATAAAACCCCAGAAAAACAACTAAATAAAGTGGAGACAGGCAACCATCCAGAAAAAGAATTCAGAATAATGATAGTGAAGATGATCCAGAACCTCAGAAAAAGAATGGAGGCAAAGATCGAAAAGATGCAAGAAATGTTTAACAAAGATCTAGAAGAATTAAAGAACAAACAAACAGAGATGAACAACACAATAACTGAAATGAAAAATACACTAAAAGGAATCAATAGCAGAAAAACTGAGGCAGAAGAACGGGTAAGTGACCTGGAAGACAGAATGGTGGAATTCACTGCCTCGGAACAGAATAAAGAAAAAAGAATGAAAAGAAATGAAGACAGCCTAAGAGACAACATTAAACGCAACAACATTTGCATAACAGGGGTCCAAGAAGGAGAACAGAGAGAGAGAAAGGACCCGAGAACATATCTGAAGAGACTACAGTCGAAAACTTCCCTAACATGGGAAAGGAAATAGCCACCCAAGTCCAGGAAGTGCAGAGAGTCCCATACAGCAAAAACCCAAGGAGAAACACACCGAGACACACAGTAATCAAATTGGCAAAAATTAAAGACAAAGAAAAATTACTGAAAGCAGCAAGGGAAAAACAACAAACAACATACAAGGGAATCCCCATAAGGTTAACAGCTGATTTCTCAGTACAAACTCTACAACCCAGAAGGGAGTGGCATGATATACTTAAAGTGATGAAAGGGAATACTTACAACCAAGATTACTCTACCTGGCAAGGATCTCATTCAGATTTGACGGAGAAATCAAAAGCTTTACAGACAAGCAAAAGCTAAGAGAATTCAGCACCACCAAATGAGCTCTAAAACAAATGCTAAAGGAAATTCTCTAAGTGGGAAACACAAGAGAAGAAAAAGACCTAAAAACAAAACCCAAAACAATTAAGAAAATAGTAATAGGAACATACATATCGGTAATTAAACATGAATGGATTAAATGCTCCACCCAAAAGACACAGCCTTGCTGAATGGATACAAAAATGAGACACATATATACGCTGTCTACAAGAGACCCACTTCAGACCTCAGGGACACATACAGACTGAAAGTGAGGGGATGGAAAAATATTCCACGCAAATGGAAATAAAAAGAAAGCTGGAGTAGCTACACTCACAGCAGATAAAATAGACTTTAAAATAAAGAATGTTATAAGAGACAAGGAAGGACACTACATAATGATCAAGGGATCAATCCAAGGAGAAGATATAACAATTATAGACATATATGTGTAAGGTCAGATCTTAACAAACAGCACCACGAAACATAGGAAAGCTTCAAGTGAGCTTTATTAGGGAGCGCTCCCGGGCGAGGTTCACTGGTCCGAGAGAAAGGGGCCAGAGAAGTCACACCTGGGCGAGGGTTGGGCAAGGTTTTATAGGGGAAGAAGGGAAAGGGGTGTGGTGAATCTGGGAGGGTGCAGGGTATTCCTTATTTGGTGGTCTTTTCGGGTATCCTGGGGGACCGTTAGTCCCGCCCCTCGAAAGGCGGGAAGGCTGGACTGGGTTCAAAGTCCCCAGGTCAGCTCCTGGAACTGGGTGGTCCGGAATGTCTCCAGGGCAGTTTCTGGAACTCGGTGGTCCGGAATGTCTCCAGGGAAGTTTCTGGAACTGGGTGGTCCAGAGAATTCCATTCTGATGCAACCTGTGAATCTGATTGTATTCCCCCGCCTTGGGCCAGTTGGCCTTACAATATGCACCCAACATAGGAGCACCTCAATACATAAGGCCACTGCTAACAGCTCTAAAAGTGGAAATCGACAGTAACACAGTAATAGTTGGGGACTTTAACACCTCACTTACAACAATGGACAGATCATCCAAACAGAAAATTAATATGGAAACACAAGCTTTAAATGACACAATAGACCTGATAGATTTAATTGATATTTATAGGACATTCCATCCAAAAATGACAGATTACACTTTCCTCTCAAGTGCAGATGGAACATTCTCCAGGACAGATCACATCTTGGGTCACAAATCAAGCCTCAGTAAATTTAAGAAAACTGAAATCATATCAAGCATCTTTTCTGACCACAACGCTATGAGATTAGAAATCAATTACAGGGGAAAAAAAACATAAAAACACAAACACATGGAGGCTAAACAATACATTACTAAATAAACAAGAGATCACTGAAGAAATCAAAGAGGAAATCAAAAAATAACTAGAGACAAATGATAATGAAAACAGACGATCCAAAACCTACGGGATGCAGAAAGAGCAGTTCTAAGAGGGAAGTTTATGCTATACAAGCCTACCTCAAGAAAAAGAAAAATCTCAAAAAAACAATCTAACCTTACAACTAAAGGAACTAGAGAAAGAAGAACAAACAAAACCCAAAGTTAGCAGAAGGAAAGAAATCATCAAGATCAGAGCAGAAATAAATGAAATAGAAACAAAGAAAACAATAGCTAAGATCAATAAAACTAAAAGCTGGTTCTTTGAGAAGATAAACAAAATTGATAAACCACTGGCCAGACTCATCAGGAAAAAGAGGGAGGGCTTCCCTGGTGGCGCAGTGGTTGAGAGTCCGCCTGCCAATGCAGGGGACGCGGGTTTGTGCCTCGGTCTGGGAAGATCCCACATGCCGCAGAGCGGCTGGGCCTGTGAGCCATGGCCACTGAGCCTGCACATCCGGAGCCTGTGCTCCGCCATGGGAGAGGCCACAACAGTGAGAGGCCCACGTACCGCAAAAAAAAATGGAAAAAGAGGGAGAGGACTCATATCACTAAAATTAGAAATGAACAAGGAGAAGATACAACAGACACCACAGAAATACAAAGCATCCTAAGAGACTACAAGCAACTCTATGCCAATAAAATGAACAACCTGGAAAAAATGGACAAATTCTTAGAAAGTTATAACCTTCCAAGACTGAACCAGGAAGAAATAGAAAATATGAACAGACCAATCACAAGCACTGAAATTGAAACTGTGATTGAAAATCTTCCAACAAACAAAAGTCCAGAACCAGATGGCTTCACAAATGAATTCTATCAAACATTCAGAGAAGAGCTAACATCCATTCTTCTCAAACTCTCCCAAAAAACTGCAGAGGAAGGAACACTCCAAACTCATTCTATGAGGCCGCCATCACCCTGATACCAAAACCAGACAAAGATACTACAAAAAAAAGAAAATGACAGACCAATCTCACTGATGAATATAGATGCAAAAATCCTCAACAAAATACTAGCACAGAATACAACAACATATTAAAAGGATCATACATGATGATCAAGTGGGATTTATACCAGGGATGCAAGGATTCTTCAATATACACAAATCAATCAATGCAATACACCATATTAACGAAGAATAAAAACCATATGATCATCTCAATAGATGCAGAAAAAGCTTTTGACAAAATTCAACACCCATTTATGATAAAAACCATCCAGAAAGTAGGCAGAGAGGGAACTTACCTGAACATAATAAAGGCCATATATGACAAATCCACAGCCAACATTGTTCTCAATGGTGAAAAAGTGAAAGCATTTCCTCTAAGATCAGGAACAAGACAAAGTTGTCCACTCTCACCATTATTATTCAGTATAGTTTTGGAAGTTTTAGCTACAGCAATCAGGGAAGAAAAAGAAATAAAAGGAATCCAAATCGGAAAAGAAGAAGTAAAGCTGTCACTGTTTGCAGATGACATGATAGTAAACATAAAGAATCCTAAGGATGCTACCAGAAAACTACTAGAGTTAATCAATGAATTCGGTAAAGTAGCAGGATACAAAATTAATGCACAGAAATCTCTTGCATTCCTATACACTAATGAAGAAAAATCTGAAAGAGAAATAAGGAAACACTCCAATTTACCACTGCAACAAAAAGAATCAAATACCTAGGAATAAACCTACCTAAGGAGACAAAAGACCTGTATGCAGAATACTTTAAGACAGTTATGAAAGAAATTTAAGATGAAACAGATAGAGAGATATACCATGTTCTTGGATTGGAAGAATCAACATTGCGAAAATGACTATACTACCCAAAGCAATCTACAGATCAATGAAATCCTTATCAAATTACCAACAGCATTTTTTACAGAACAAGAATAAAAAATCTTAAAATTTGTATGGAGACATGAAAGACCCCGAATAGCAAAAGCAGTCTTGAGGGAAAAAAACGGAGCTGGAGGAATCAGACTCCCTGACTTCAGACTATACTACAAAGCTACAGTAATGAAGACAATATGGTACTGGCAGAAAAACAGAAATATAGATCAATGCAACAGGACAGAAAGCCCAGAGATAAACCCACGCACCTATGGTCAAATAATCTATGAAAAAGGAGGCAAGGATATACAATGGAGAAAAGACAGTCTCTTCAATAAGTGGTGCTGGGAAAACTGGACAGCTACATGTAGGAGAATGAAATTAGAACACTCCCTAACACCATACACAAAAATAAACTCAAAATGGATTCGAGACCTAAAATGTAAGACCAGACACTATAAAACTCTTAGAGTAGAACATAGGAAGAAGACTCTTTGACAAAAATTAAAGCAAGATCCTTTATGATCCACCTCCTAGAGTAATCGAAATAAAAACAAACAAATGGGACCTAGTGAAACTTCAAACCTTTTGCAAAGCAAACTACAAACAAGACAAAAAGACAACCCTCAGAATGGGAAAAAATATTTGCAAATGAATCAATGGACAAAGGATTAATCTCCAAAATATATAAACGGCTCTTGCAGCTCAATATTAAAAAAACAAACAACCCAATCAAAAAATGGGCAGAAGACCTAAATAGACATTTCTCCAAAGAAGACATACAGATGCCCACGAAGCACATGAAAGGCTGCTTAACGTCATTAATTATTAGAGAAATGCAAATCAAAACTACACCTCACACCAGTTAGAACTGGCATCATCAGAAAACCTACAAACGGGCTTCCCTGGTGGTGCAGTGGTTGAGAGTCCGCCTGCCGATGCAGGGGACGCGGGTTCATGCCCCGGTCCGGGAGAATCCCGCGTGCCGTGGAGCGGCTGGGTCCATGAGCCATGGCCACTGAGTCTGCACGTCTGGAGCCTGTGCTCCGCAATGGGAGAGGCCACAGCAGTGAGAGGCCCACGTACCGCAAAAAAAAAAGAAAGAAAACCTACCAACAACAAATGCTGGAGAGGGTGTGGAGAAAAGGGAACCCACTTGCACTGTTGGTGGGAATGTAAATTGATACAGCCACTATGCAGAACAGTATGGAGCTTCCTTAAAAAACTAAAATTACAGTTGCCATATGACCCAGCAATCCCACTACTGGGCATATACCCAGAGAAAACCATAATTCAAAAAGACACATGCACCCCAATGTTCACTGCAGCACTATTTACAATAGCCAGGTCATGGAAGCAACCTAAATGCCCATCGACAGACGAGTGGATAAAGAAGATGTGGTACATATATACACTGGAATATTACTCAGCCATAAAAAGGAACGAAATTGGGTCATTTATAGAGACGTGGATGAATCTAGAGACTCTGAGACAGAGTGAAGTAAGTCACAAAGAGAAAAAAAAATGTCGTATATTAACGCATATATGTGTAACCTAGAAAAATGGTACAGATGAACTGGTCTTCAGGGCAGAAATTGACACACAGATGTAGAGAACAAATGTATGGACACCAAGGGGGAAAGCGCTGGGGGGTGTAGGGGGTGTGATGAATTGGGAGATTGGGATTGACATGTATACACTGATGTGCATAAAATGGATGACTAATAAGAACGTGCTGTATAAAAAAATAAATAAAATAAAATTCAGAAAAAAGAAAAGAATAGATTTTTAAATGCACGTAATACCACAAAGTTGGTAGGGACAGAAATGACATAACACAATTAATGCCATACCATACTGAAAATGCTATTTAATACTATATACTGTCTGATTATATTTTGTCCTTATTCAGGCTTTGCATTGTAGAATGACAAACTGTTTTAAAGCTGAAAAGAAAAATTAAAAAAAAAATATATATATATATATATATCTCTTAAATAAGATACATACCAGTTCTGCTGTGGTAAAAGTGGGAAGAGTTTTACCAGCAGGAATAAGTAACGATGCTGTATAGGAAACAAAACAAAAATTACACATTCGTTAGAATTTACCAACTGAATAAAATTGCTAAGCATACCTTATTTTTTAAAAATGTTTTCCATCACTAACATATTCAAGCATGACGAATTCTAAACTTTCTGATTCCATATGAGGTAAAAGTATTTAATTACATCTTTTCCCAACAATTTTAGGTAAAGTATAGGTTAGTTGTAAGTCTTTAAGTAGAGGTTATAGATTATAGTATAGATTTCCAAAATGAAATCTCATTGTAATCAAGTATACTGTATTATAGAAATCCATAACAAAATACCTAAAAGGTTGTCTTTAGGAAGCCAATGTACCACTAAACCTCCATTACAACTTTTTAGATGGGAGAAAAAGTAGTATTTGTTAAAGTGGCATGTTTCCAACCAACTATTCTTTGAGCAAAAAAATGTAACCCAACATAAACCATTCCAAATCGTATAGGTTCAAAAAAAATTTCAATTCACCAATTCAACCTGCAATAAACCTATAATTTCATATATCTTTCCTTTATTATCACCAATTTTCTATGCTAACTATCCCTTCATTTATCATACATCTAAAAGACTGACCTGAGAGAAACCAAGATGGTGGAGTAGAAGGACGTGCCCTCACTCCCTCTTGCGAGAACACCAGAATCACAACTAGCTGCTGGACAATCATCGACAAGAAGAGGTTGGAACTCACCAAAAAAGACACCCCATATCCACAGACAAAGAAGAAGCCACCATGAGACAGTAGGAGGGGCGCAATCACAATAAAATCAAATCCCATAACTGCTGGGTGGGTGACTCACAGACTGCAGAACACTTATAGCACAGAAGTCCACCCACTGGAGTGAAGGTTCTGAGCCCCACGTCAGGCTTCCCAACCTGGGGGTCTGGCAATGAGAGGCGGAATTCCTAGAGAATCAGACTTTGAAGCCTAGTGGGAATTGACTGCAGGACTTCGACAGGACTGGGGAAAACAGAGACCCCACTCTTGTAGGGCACACACAAAGTAGGGAGCGCGTCAGGACCCAGAGGAAGGAGCAGTGACCCCAGGGAAGATTGAACCAGACCTACCTGCTAATGTTGGAGGGTCTCCTGCAGAGGAGGGGGGTGGCTGTGGCTCACCGTGGGGACAAGGACACTGGTAGCAGATGTTCTGGGAAGTACTCCTTGGTGAGGGCCCTCCAAGAGTCTGTCATTAGCCCCACCAAAGAGCCCAGGTAGGCTCCACTGTTGGGTTGCCTCAAGCCAAACAACCAACAGGGAGGGAACCCAGCCCCACTCATCAACAGTCAAGCAGATTGAACTTTTACTGAGCTTTGCCCACCAGAGCAACAGTCAGCTCTACCCCACAACTAGTCCCTCCCATCAGGAAACTTACACAAGCCTCTTAGATAGCCTCATCCATCAGAGGGCAGACAGCAGAAGCAAAAAGAACTACAACCCTGCAGCCTGTGGAACAAAAACCACATTCAAAGAAAGACAGACAGGGCTTCCCTGGTGGCGCAGTGGTTGAGAGTCTGCCTGCCGATGCAGGGGAAACAGCTTCGTATCCCGGTCTGGGAAGATCCCACATGCCATGGAGCGGCTGGGCCCATGAGCCATGGCCACTGCGCCTGCGCGTCTGGAGCCTGTGCTCCACAACGGGAGGAGCCACAACTGTGAGAGGCCCGCGTACCACAAAAAAAAAAAAAAAAAAAAAAAAGACAGACAAGATAAAAAGGGAGAGGGATAGGTACCAGATGAAGGAACAAGATAAAACCCCAGAAAAACAACTAAATGAAGTGGAGACAGGCAACCATCCAGAAAAAGAATTCAGAATAACGATAGTGAAGATGATCCAGGACCTCGGAAAAAGAATGGAGGCAAAGACTGAGAAGATGCAAAAATGTTTAACAAAGACCTAGAAGAATTAAAGAACAAACACACAGAGATGAACAATACAATAACTGAAATGAAAGCTACACTAGAAGGAATCAACAGCAGAATATCTGAGGCAGAAAAACGGATAAGTGACCTGGAAGACAGAATGGTGGAATTCACTGCCTCGGAACAGAATAAAGAAAAAAGAATGAAAAGAAATGAAGACAGCCTAAGAGACAACATTAAACGCAACAACATTCGCATTATAGGGGTCCCAGAAGGAGAAGAGAGAGAGAAAGGACCCGAGAATATATCTGAAGAGATTACAGTCAAAAACTTCCCTAACATGGGAAAGGAAATAGCCACCCAAGTCCAGGAAGCGCAGCAAGTCCCATACAGGATAAACCCAAGGAGAAACATGCTGAGACACATAGTAATCAAATTGACAAAAATTAAAGACAAAGAAAAATTATTGAAAGCAGCAAGGGAAAAACAACAAATAACATACAAGGGAATCCCCATAAGGTTAACAGCTGATTTCTTAGTACAAACTCTACAACCCAGAAGGGAGTGGCATGATATACTTAAAGTGATGAAAGGGAAAACCTACAACCAAGATTACTCTACCCGGCAAGGATCTCATTCAGATTTGACGGAGAAATCAAAAGCTGTACAGACAAGCAAAAGCTAAGAAAATTCAGCACCACCAAACGAACTCTAAAACAAATGCTAAAGGAACTTCTCTAAGTGGGAAATACAAGAGAACAAAAGGAACTACAAACACAAAAACAAAACAATTAAGAAAATGGTCATAGGTACATACATGTCAATAATTACCTTAAACATGAATGGATTAAATGCTCCAATCAAAAGACATAGGCTTGCTGAATGGATACAAAAAGAGAACCATATATATGCTGTCTACAAGAGACTCACTTCAGACCTAGGGACACAACAGACTGAAAGTGAGGGGATGGAAAAGGATATTCCATGCAAATGAAAATCAAAAGAAAGCTGGAGTAGCTATACTTATATGAGATAAAATAGACTTTAAAATAAAGAATGTTACAAGAGACAAGGAAGGACACTACATAATGATCAAGGGATCAATCCAAGGAGAAGATATAACAATTATAAACATATATGCACCCAACATAGGAGCATCTCAATACATAAGGCCACTGCTAACAGCTATAAAAGAGGAAATCGACAGTAACACAATAGTGGGGGACTTTAACACCTCACTTACAACAATGGACAGATCATCCAAACAGAAAATTAATAAGGAAACACAGCTTTAAATGACACATAGACCTGATAGATTTAATTGATATTTATAGGACATTCCATCCAAAAAGCGCAGATTACACTTTCCTCTCAAGTGCGGATGGAACATTCTCCAGGACAGATCACATCTTGGGTCACAAACCAAGCCTCAGTAAAGTTAAGAAAATTGAACTCATATCAAGCATCTTTATTGACCACAACGCTATGAGATTAGAAATCAATTACAGGGAAAAAAACATAAAAACACAAACACATGGAGGCTAAACAATACATTACTAAATAAACAAGAGATCACTGAAAAAATCAAAGAGGAAATCAAAAAATACCTAGAGACAAATGACAATGAAAACACGACGATCCAAAACCTACGGGATGCAGCAAAAGCAGTTCTAAGAGGGAAGTTTATAGCAATACGAGGCTACTTCAAGAAACAAGAAAAATCTCAAATAAACAATCTAACGTTAAACCTAAAGGAACTAGAGAAAGAAGAACAAACAAAACCCAAAGTTAGCAGAAGGAAAGAAATCATCAAGATCAGAGCAGAAATAAATGAAATAGAAACAAAGAAAACAATAGCAAAGATCAATAAAACTAAAAGCTGGTTCTTTGAGAAGATAAACAAAATTGATAAACCATTAGCCAGACACATCAAGAAAAAGAGGGAGAGGTCTCAAATCACTAAAATTAGAAATGAACAAGGAGAAGTTACAACAGAAACCGCAGAAATACAAAGCATCCTTAGAGACTACAACAAGCAACTCTATGCCAATCAAATGGACAACCTGGAAGAAATGGACAAATTCTTACAAAGGTATAACCATCCAAGACTGAACCAGGAAGAAATAGAAAGTATGAACAGACCAATCACAAGTAATGAAATTGAAACTGTGATTAAAAATCTTCCAACAAACAAAAGTCCAGGACCAGATGGCTTCACAGATGAATTCTATGAAACATTTAGAGAAGAGCTAACACCCATCCTTCTCAAACTCTTCCAAAAAATCGCAGAGGAAGGAACACTCCCAAACTCATTCTATGAGGCCACCATCACTCTGATACTAAAACCAGACAAAGATACTACAAAAAAAGAAAATTACAGACCAATATCACTGATGAATATACATGCAAAAATACTCAACAAAAGACTAGCCAACAGACTCCAACAACACATAAAAAGGATCATACACCATGATCAAGTGGGATTTACCCAGGGATGCAAGGATTCTTCAATATATGCAAATCAATCAATGTGATATTAACAAATTGAAGAAGGAAAACCATATGATCATCTCAATAGATGCAGAAAACACTTCTAACAAAATTCAACACCTATTTATGATAAAAACCATCCAGAAAGTAGGCATAGAGGGAACTTACCTAAACATAATAAAGGCCATATATGACAAACCCACAGCAAACCTCATTCTCAATGGTGAAAAACTGAAAGCATTTCCTCTAAGATCAGGAACAAGACAAGGATGTCCACTCTCACCACTATTATTCAACATAGTTTTGGAAGTCCTAGTCATGGCAATCAGAGAAGAAAAAGAAATAAAAGGAATACAAATTGGAAGAGAAGAAGTAAAACTGTCACTGTTTGCAGATGACATGATACTATACATAAAGAATCCTAAAAAGGCCACTAGAAAACTACTAGAGCTAATCAATGAATTTGGTAAAGTAGCAGGACACAAAATTAATGCACAGAAATCTCTTGCATTCCTATACACTAATGATGAAAACTCTGAAAGAGAAATTAAGGGAACACTCCCATTTACCATTGCAACAAAAAGAATAAAATACCTAGCAATAAACCCTCCTAGGGAAACAAAAGACCTGTATGCAGAAAACTATAAGACACTGATGAACGAAAGTAAAGATGATACCAACAGATGGAGAGATATACCATGTTCTTGGATTGGAAAAGTCAATATTGTGAAAATGACTACACTACCCTAAGCAATATACAGATTCAATGCAATCTCTATCAAATTACCAATGGCATTTTTTACAGAATTAGAACAAATAATCTTAAAATTTGTATGGAGACATGAAAGACCCCGAATAGCAAAAGCAGTCTTGTGGGGGAAAAAAACGGAGCTGGAGGAATCAGACTCCCTGACTTAAGACTATACTACAAAGCTACAGTAATCCAGACAATATGGTACTGGCATAAAAACAGAAACAAAGATCAATGGAACAAGATAGAAAGCCCAGAGATAAACCCACGCACCTATGGTCAAATAATCTATGAAAAAGGAGGCAAGGATATACAATGGAGAAAAGACAGTCTCTTCAATAAGTGGTGCTGGGAAAACTGGACAGCTACATGTGAAAGAATGAAATTAGAATACTCCCTAACACCATACACAAAAATAAACTCAAAATGGATAAGAGACCTAAATGTAAGACCGGACACTATAAAACTCTTAGAGGAAAACATAGGAAGAACACTCTTTGACATAAATCACAGCAAGATCTTTTTTGATCTTAGAGCAATGGAAATAAAAACAAAAATAAACAAATGGGACCTAATGAAACTTAAAAGCTTTTGCACAGCAAAGGAAACCATAAACAAGAGGAAAAGACAACCCTCAGAATGGGAGAAAATATTTGCAAACGAATCTACGGACAAAGGATTAATCTCCAAAATATATAAACAGCTCATGCAGCTCAATATTAAACAAACAACCCAATCCAACAATGGGCGGAAGACCTAAATAGACATTTCTCCAAAGAAGACATACAGATGGCCAAGAAGAACATGAAAAGCTGTTCAACATCCCTAATTATTAGAGAAATGCAAATCAAAACTACAATGAGGTATCACTTCACACCAGTTAGGATGGGTATCATCAGAAAACCTACAAATAAGAAACGCTGGAGAGGGTGTGGAGAAAAGGGAACCCTCTTGCACTGTTGGTGGGAATGTAAATTGATACAGCCACTATGGAGAACAGTATGGAGGTTCCTTAAAAAACCAAAAATAGAATTACCATATGATCCAGCAATCCCACTACTGGGCATATACCCAGAGAAAACCATAATTCAAAAAGACACATGCACCCCAATGTTCACTGCAGCACTATTTACAATAGCCAAGTCATGGAAGCAACCTAAATGCCCATCGACAGATGCATGGATAAAGAAGATGTGGTACATATAACAATGGAATATTACTCAGCCCTAAAAAGGAACAAAATTGGGTCATTTGTAGTGACGTGGATGGATCTAGAGACTGTCATACAGACTGAAGTAAGTCAGAAAGAGAAAAACAAATATCGTATATGAACGCATGTATGTGGAACCTAGAAAAATGGTACAGATGAACCGGTATGCAGGGCAGAAGTTGAGACACAGATGTAGAGAACAAATGTATGGACACCAAGGGGGGAAAGCCATGGGGGGGGGTGGGGATGGTGGTGTGCTGAATTGGGTGATTGGGATTGACATGTATACACTGATGTTTATAAAACTGATCACTAATAAGAACCTGCTATATAACAAAATAAATAAAATAAAATTCAAAAATTAAAAAAAATAGGGCTTCCCTGGTGGCGCAGTGGTTGAGAGTCTGCCTGCTGATGCAGGGGACACGGGTTCGTGCCCCAGTCCGGGAAGATCCCACATGCCGTGGAGGGGCTGGGCCCGTGAGCCATGGCCGCTGAGCCTGTGTGTCCAGAGCCTGTGCTCTGCAATGGGAGAGGCCACAACAGTGAGAGGCCCACGTACAGGAAAAAAAAAATAATAATAAGTCTTAATACTACTCAGCCATAAAAAAGAACAAAATAATGTCATTTGCAGCAACATGGATGAACCTAGAGATTGTCATACTGAGTAAGTCAGACAGAGAAAGACAAACATCATATGATATCACTTATATGTGGAATCCAAAAAAATGGTACAAATGAACTTATTTACAAAACAGAAACAGAGTCACAGATGTACAAATAAACTTATGGTTACCAGGTGGGGAAAGGGGGAGGGATAAATTGGGAGATTGGGATTGATATATACACACTACTATATATAAAATAGGTAACTAATAGGGAACTACTGCATAGCACAGGGAACTCTTCTCAATACTCTGTAATGACCTATACGGGAAAAGAATCTAAAAAAGAGTGGATAGATGTATATGTATAATTGATTCACTTTGCAGTACAGCTAAAACTAACACAATATTTTAAATCAACTATACTCCAATAAAATTTTTTTAAGTAAGTCTAAAGAACAAATAGTTATTAGAAGGATCTCAGTTGACCAATGTAACCTTAAACCTTACCTCAAGGTTCATTTTACCTACTTGAACCTGACAGAAGACCATTTTGCCTTTTCTTTAATAAAAACAAAAACATTTTAGCATGTTTATGCAGCACGTATTTACTGAATGTAATGTTTTTTATGGTATTTTTTCACATATTGTATTAAGAACTGTCCTAAAGACCCATTTCTGACACTAGCATGGCTCCATGATATACCACAAACAGCTCAGAAGAGCAAATTTTTTTTAACTAACGATTCTTCTCACATTAAGACAACAGAAGTGAAGCTACAAAGACTGATGGTTAATGAAGTACAAAATTATTTTTATCCTCTGTCATCTATAGCTTTACTTCTTAACCAGCATTCTTTTTGGAAAGGCTAAATTAGAACTGGAGTGGCAGGAACACAATGGTATTAGTCTTAATTAGCTGAAGTGAGAAAAGCTTAGGCTGGTACAGCATAAGCCATAGCCTGAGAGGAAACAAAAATCTGTTAACATACTGTCTGAAGCAATTAAATGAATTTCTTGAGGAAAAATAGCAACAATTCTCCCCTGTTAAATACTCAGCAATAAATCCCAAAGGATAATTCTCTCCACTCATACAAATCAAACAGAGCTAAAAGAGTTTTAAGAGTTTCTTTAGAGCCATCAAAAAATTGAACTAACAAAATTTTAGAGTAAAGTTTCATGTAGCTTCTACTTAATTTTGATACTAAATTCACCAGTTATATTCATCATTCATATACATTCACGAATTACGTACACCATTATATGTGCCTGAAACATACTTTTTAAAATACTCAAGATAGTGTCAATAACCAATTAAGTTTTAACTGAATACATGTTTTTACTTAAAGTGTCAGAATTCTGGTCTTCATGTATATATTCTAGAAATAGTAAATTTCATAAACAATAAGCTTTAGAATAAAGGAAGAATTTAATCCGACAAATATAATTTAAGGAGTTTTGCAGAAAAAATAGCATAGCACAACAACATTCACATTTATAAGTGTATTTTTCCCTACACACCAAAAAGTCTTTGATACATTAAGGCAGTTAACCATTGAACAATATTTGGTCCCTCTTTGAACCATACCAAATTTTAATATCCAAGTCACATTATTCAAGAGGTGCAAAAACTGGTAAATTTCTTTTTTGTGACTACTCTTTAGTATATGACTGTCTCCTGATGACCACACTGAATATTCTAACTCAAACCACCTCAAGAAACAACATTGCTGAAAATTTTAACAGATCCAAATTCAAGAACACCAGGACATACAGTTTGTACCTGAAGTTTAGGAGTTTTAATGCTCAAAGATGAAAGCTAACAAACATCTCAATGTTCCTGGTTCTTCCCTGTCTTCCTCCCACAATGACTGATGGCTTCATCAAAAAGACTATGTGACATGAAGACCAAATAGCAGAAGATGATTTGAATTGCCCTAGAAATAAGGCAATTATAGACAAAGTGACTACCTGTCCCAGTGTGCTCAGGACAGTCCTAGTTTACACCTGTTATTCTGAGGTTATTATTATTATTACTATTTATTTATTTATTTATGACTGCCTTGGGTCTTTGTTGTTGCGCGCGGGCTTCCTCTAGTTGCAGCAAGTGGGGGCTACTCTTCGTTGCAGTGTGCGGGCTTCTCACTGCGGTGGCTTCTCTTGTTGCGGAGCTCGGGCTCTAGGCACGTGGGCTTCAGTACTTGTGGCACGTGGGCTCTAGAGTGCAGGCTCAGTAGTTGTGGCGCACGGGCTTAGTTGTTCCACTGCATGTGGGATCTTCTCAGACCAAGGATCAAACCCATGTCCCATGCATTGGCAGACAGATTCTCAACCACTGCACCACCAGGGAAATCCTGAGGTTATTATTAACAGAATCCCATTTCTCTCTCAAAAGTGGATTATAGGGCTTCCCTCGTGGTGCAGCGGTTGGGAGTCCGCCTGCCGATGCAGGGGACGCGGGTTCGTGCCCCGGTCCGGGAGGATCCCACATACCGCGGGGCATCTGGGCCTGTGGGCCATGGCTGCTGGACCTGTGCGTCCGGAGCCTGTGCTCCGCAGCAGGAGGGGCCACAGTGGTGAGAGGCCCGCGTACCGCAAAAAAAAAAAGAAAAAAGAAGAAAAGTGGATTATAAGCAAAAGACCCAGAATAGCCAATATGATATTCAAGGAGAAAATGATGAACTACTATCACTACCCAACTTCAAGACTTACTGTAAAGCTACAGTAATCAAGACAGTGTACACAAATAGATGGCAAAAAAATAGACAAATAGATCAGTGGAACAGAACAGACAGCCAAGAAATAGATCCCCATAAATATAATCAACTGATCTTTGACAAAGGAGCATAAGCTATACGATGGAGCAAAGATAGTCTCTTCAACAAATAGTGCTGGAACAACTGAACATCCAGTGCAAAAAAAAAATGAACCTAGATACAGACCTTACACGCTTCACAAAAGTTAACTCAAAATGGATCACAGAGCTAAATGTAAAATGCAAAACTGTAAAACTCCTAGAAAATAACATATGAGAAAATCTACATGACTTGAGCATAGCAATGACTTTTTTAATACAACACTGAAGGAACAATCCATGAAAGACATAACTGATAAGCTGGACTTCATTAAAATTAAAAACTGCTTTGCAAAAGACAATGTAAGGAGAATGAGGAGACAAGCCACAGTTTGGGAGAAAATATTTGCAAAAGACATACCTGATAAGGGACTGTTATCCAAAATAAACAAAGAGATGGAGGACCTTCAAGGTGGTGGAGGAGTAAGACATGGAGATCACTTTCCTCCCCACAAATACATCAAAAATACATCTACAGTCTACCGCCATACCATCCTGAACACGCCTGATCTCGTTTGATCTCGGAAAAATACATCTACATGTGGAACAAATACTACAGAATACCTACTGAATGCTGGCAGAAGACCTCAGACTTCCCAAAAGAGCCATGTGGCTCACAGGGTCTTGGTGCTCTGGCCAGGGGTCAGGTCTGAGTCTCTGAAGTGAGAGAGCCGAGTTCAGGACACTGGACCACCACAGATATCCCGGCAAGATATCAATATAATATCAATCGGCAAGAGCTCTCCCAGAGACCTCCGTCTCAATGCTTACACCCAGCTCCACTCAACGACCAGCAAGCTCCAGTACTAGACATCCCACGCCAAACAACTAGCAAGACAGGAACACAACCCCACCCATTAGAACAGAGGCTGCCTAAAATCATATTGAATTCACAAACATCCCCAAAACACACACCAGACGTGGTCCTGACCACCAGAAAGACAAGATCCAGCCTCATCCACCAGAACACAGGCACCAGTCCCCTCCACCAGGAAGCCGACACAACCCACTGAACCAACCTTACCTACTGGGGGCAGACACCAAAAACAATGGGAACTACAAACCTGCAGGCTGGAGACCCCAAACACACTAAGTTAGGCAAGATGGGAAGACAGAGAAATATACAGCAGATGAAGGAGCAAGGTAAAAACCCACCAGACCAAACAAATGAAGAGGAAATAGGCAGTCTACCTGAAAAAGAATTCAGAATAATGATAGTAAAGATGATCCAAAATCTTGGAAACAGAATGGAGAAAATATAAGAAACATTTAACAAGGACCTAGAAGAACTAAAGAGCAAACAAACAATGATGAACAACACAATAAATGAAATTTAAAATTCTCTAGAAGGAATCAATAGAAGAATAACTGAGGCAGAAGAATGGACAAGTGACCTGGAAGATCAAATAGTGGAAATAATTACCTCAGAGCAGAATAAAGAAAAAAGAATGAACAGAATTGAGAACAGTCTCAGAGACCTCTGGGACAACATTAAACACATCAACATTTAAATTATAGGTGTCCCAGAAGAAGAAAAGAAAAAGAAAGGGACTGAGAAAATATTTCAAGAGAATACAGTTGAAAACTTCCCTAATATGGAAAGGAAATAGTCAATCAAGTCCAGGAAGCACAGAGAGTTCCAAGCAGGATAAATCCAAGGAGAAACACGCCAAGACACATATTAATCGAACTATCAAAAGTTAAAGAAAAAATATTAAAAGCAGCAAGGGAAGAACAACAAATAACATACAAGGGAATCCCCATAAGGTTAACAGCTGATCTTTCAGCAGAAACTGCAAGCCAGTAGGGAGTGGCAGGACATATTTAAGTGATGAAAGGGAAAAACCTACAACCAAGATTACTCTACCCAGCAAGGATCTCATTCAAATTCGATGGAGAAATTAAAATCTTTACAGAGAAGCAAAAGCTAACAGAATCCAGCACCACCAAGCCACCTTTACAACAAATGCTAAAGGAACTTCTCTAGGCAGGAAACACAAGAGGAGGAAAAGACTTAAAATAACAAACCCCAAAAAACTAAGAAAATGGTAATAGGAACATACATATCAAGAGTTACCTTAAATGTAAATGGATTAAATGCTCCAACCAAAAGACACAGACTGGCTGAATGGATACAAAAACAAGACCTGTACATATGCTGTCTACAAGAGACCTACTTCAGACCTAGGGACACATACAGACTGAAAGTGAGGGGATGGAAAAAGATATTCCATGCAAATGGAAATCAGAAGAAAGCTCGAGTAGCAATACTCAGATAAAATAGACTTTAAAATAAAGAATGTTACAAGAGACAAGGAAGGACACTACATAATGATCAAGGGATCAATCCAAGAAGAAGATATAACAATTATAAATATACAGGCATCAAACATAGGAGCACCTCAACACATAAGGCAACTGCTAACAGCTCTAAAAGAGGAAATCGACAATAACACAATAATAGTGGGGGACTTTAACATCTCACTTACACCAATGGACAGATCGTCCAAAATGAAAATAAATAAGGAAAGAGAAGCTTTAAATGACATATTAAACAAGATGGACTTAACTGATAATTATAGGAGATTCCATCCAAAAACGACAGAACACACTTTCTTCTCAAGTGCTCATGGAACATTCTCCAGGATAGATCATATCTTGGGTCACAAATCAAGCCTTGGTGAATTTAAGAAAACCGAAATCATATCAAGTATCTTTTCGAACCACAACACTACAAGACTAGATATCAATTACAGGGAAAAAAATCTGTAAAAAATACAAACACATGGAGGCTAAACAATACACTACTAAATAACCAAGAGATCACTGAAGAAATCAAAGAGGAAATCAAGAACTATCTAGAAACAAATGACAATGAAAACATGACAACCCAAAGCCTATGGGATGCTGCAAAACCAGTTCTAAGAGGGAAGTTTATAGCAATATATTCTTACCTCAAGAAACAAGAAAACTCTCAAATAAACAACCTAATGTTACACCTAAAGCAAATAGAGAAAAAGGAACCAAAAAAACCCCCAAAGTTAGCAGAAGAAATCATAAAGATCAGATCAGATAATAAATGAAAAAGACATGAAGGAAACAATAGCAAAGATCAATAAAACTAAAACCTGGTTCTTTGAGAAGATAAACAAAATTGATAAACCATTAGCCACACTCATCAAGAAAAAGAGGGAGAGGACTCAAATCAATAAAATCAGAAATGAACAAGAAGTTACAACAGACACTGCAGAAATATAAAGGATCATGAGAGATTACTACAATCAATTGTATGCCAATAAAATGGACAACCTGGAAGAAATGGACAAATTCTTAGAAAAGCAAAACCTTCCAAGACAGAACCAGGAAGAAATAGAAAATATAAACAGACCAATCACAAGTAATGAAATTGAAACTGTGATTAAAAATCTTTCAACAAACAAAAGCCCAGGACCAGATGGCTTCACAGGCGAATGTTATCAAACATTTAGAGAGGGGCTAACACCTATCGTTCTCAAACTCTTCCAAAATATAGCAGAGGGAGGAACACTCCCAAACTCATTCTATGAGGCCACCATCACCCTGATACCAAAACCAGACAAAGCTGTCACAAAGAAAACTACAGGCCAGTAACACTGATGAACACAGATGCAAAAACCCTCAACAAAATACTAGCAAACAGTATCCAACAGCACTTTAAACAGATCATACACCATGATTAAGTGGGGTTTATCCCAGGAATGCAAGGATTCTTCAATATACACAAATCAATCAATGTGATACACCATATTAACAAATTGAAGGAGAAAACCCATATGATCATCTCAATAGATGCCGAAAAAGCGTTTTACAAAATTCAACACCAATTTATGATAAAACCTCTCCAGAAAGTAGGCATAGAGGGAACTTACCTCAACATAATAAAGGCCATATATGACAAACCTGCAGCCAACATCATTCTCAATGGGGAAAAATGAAACCATTTCCACTAAGATAAGGAACAAGACAAGGTTGCCCACTCTCACCACTATCATTCAACTTAGTTTTGGAAGTTTCAGCCACAGCAATCAGAGAAGAAAAAGAAGTAAAAGGAATCCAAATAGAAAAGAAGAAGTTAAACTGTCACTGTTTGCAGATGACATGATACTATACATAGAGAATCCTAAAGATGCTACCAGAAAACTACTAGAGCTAATCAATGAATTTGGTAAAGTAGCAGGATACAAAATTAATGCACAGAAATCTCTTGCATTCCTATACACTAATGATGAAAAATCTGAAAGGGAAATTAAGGAAACACTCCCATTTACCACTGCAACAAAAAGAATAAAATATCTAGGAATAAACCTACCTAAGAAGACAAAAAACCTGTATGCAGAAAACTATAAGACACTGATGAAAGAAATTAAAGATGACACAAGCAGATGGAGACATATACCATGCTCCTGAATTGGAAGAATCAACATTGTGAAAATGACTATACTACTCAAAGCAATCTGCAGATTCAATGCAATCCCTATCAAATTACCAATGGCATTTTTCACAGAGGTAGAACAAAAAATTTTACAATTTGTATGGAAACACAAAAGACCCCAAATAGCCAAAGCAATCATGAGAAAGAAAAATGGAGCTGGAGGGATCAGGCTCCTGGACTTCAGACTATAATACAAAGCTACAGTAATCAAGACAGTATGGTGCTGGCACAAAAAGAGAAATATAGATCAACGGAACAGGATAGAAAGCCCAGAGATAAACCCATGCACCTTATGGTCACCTTATCTTTGATAGAGGCAAGAATATACAATGGAGAAAAGACAGCCTCTTCAATAAGTGTTGCTGGGAAAACTGGACAGCTACATGTAAAAGAATGAAATTAGAACACTTCCTAACACCATACACAAAAATAAACTCAAAGTGGATTAAAGACCTAAATGTACAGCCAGACACTATAAAACTCTTAAAGAAAAACATAGGCAGAACAACCTATGACATAAATCACAGCAAGATCCTTTTTGACCCACCTGCTAGAGAAATGGAAATAAAAACAAAAATAAGCAATGGGACCTAATGAAACTTAAAAGCTTTTGCACAGCAAAGGGAACCGTAAACAAGATGAAAAGACAATCCTCAGAATGGGAGAAAATATTTGCAAAGCAACTGACAAAGGATTAATCTCCAAAATATACAAGCAGCTCATGCAGCTCAATATCAAAAACAACCCAATTCAAAAATGGGCAGAAGACCTAAATTGACATTTCTCCAACAAAGACATACAGATTGCCAATAAACACATGAAAGGATGCTCAACATCATTAATCATTAGAGAAATACAAATCAAAACTACAATGAGGTATCACCTCACACTGGTCCGAATGGCCACCATCAAAAAATCTACAAACAAGAAATGCTGGAGAAGGTGTGGAGAAAAGGGAACCCTCTTGCACTGTTGGTGGGAATGTAAATTGATACAGCCACTATAGAGAACAGTATGGAGGTTCCTTAAAACCTAAAAATAGAACTACCATATGACCCTGCAATCCCACTACTGGGCATATACCCTGAGAAAACCATAATTCAAAAAGAGTCATGTAACACAATGTTCATTGCAACACTATTTACAATATCCAGCACATGAAAGCAACCTACGTGCCCACTGACAGATGAATGGCCGAAGAAGATGTGGCACATATATACAATGGAATGTTACTCAGCCATCAAAAGAAATTAAACAGTTATTTGTTGTGAGGTGGATGGACACAGAGTCTGTCACACAGAGTGAAGTAAGTCAGAAAGAGAAAAACAAATACCATATGCTAACACATATATACGGAATCTAAAAAAAATGGTTCTGAAGAACCTAGGGGCAGGACAGGAATAAAGATGCAGACGTAGAGAATGGACTTGAGGACACGGGGAGGGGGAAGTGTAAGCTGGGACGAAGTGAGAGAGTGGCATGGACATATATACAGTACCAGATATAAAACAGATAGCTAGTGGGAAGCAGCCACATAGCACAGGGGGATCAGCTCGGTGCTTTGTGTCCACCTAGAGGAGTGGGATAGGGAGGGTGGGAGGGAGACTCAAGAGGGAGGGTATATGGGGATATATGTGTTCATATAGCTGATTCACTTTGTTCTACAGCAGAGACTAACACACCACTGTAAAGCAATTATACTCCAATAAAGATGTTAAAAAAAGTAAAAAAAAAAAGATAAATAAAAGGCAAATTTACAAAAAAAAAAAAAAACACAAAGAACTCTCAAAACTTAACAATAAGCAAACAAACCAATTAAAAAATGGGCCAAAGACCTAAATAGACACTTCACCAAAGAAGATATATATATGGCAAATAAGCATATGAAAAATATAAAAGATGCTCCATATCATATGTCATTGGAGAAATGTAAATTAAAACGAGATACCACTACACCCCTACTGGAATGGACAAAATTCAGAACACTGATAACAGCAATATGCTGGCAAGTATGCGGAGCAACAGACTCTCATTCATTGCTGGGGAATGTAAAATGGTTCAGCCACTTTGGAAGACAGTTTGACAGTTTCTTACCAAGCTAAACATACTCTTACCATATGATCCAGCAATCACACTTCTTGGTATTTGCCCAAAGGAGCTGAAAACTTATTTCTTCACAAAAACCTGCACACAAATGTTTACAGCACTTTTATTCATAATTGCCAAAACCTGGCAGCAACCAAGATGTCATCCCTCAGTAGGCGAATGGATATATAAACTGTGGTACCTCCGGACAATGGAATATTATTCAGTGCTGAAAAGAAAGGAGCTATCAAGCCATGAAAAGACATGGAAGAAACTTAAAATCATATTACTGAACTTCCCTGGTGGCACAATGGTTAAGAATCCGTCTGCCAATGCAGGGGACACGAGTTCAAGCCCTGGTCCGGGAGAATCCCACATGCCACGGAGCAACTGGGCCCGTGCGCCAGAACTACTGAGTCTGCGCTCTGGAGCCCACAAGCCACAATTGCTGAGCCCACCATGCCACAACTGCTGAAGGCTGTGTGGCTAGAGCCTGTGCTCTGAAGCGGGAGAAGCCACCGCAATGAGAAGCCCGTGCACCACAACGAAGAGTAGCCCCCGCTCACCGCAACTAAAGAAAACCCGGGTGCAGCAACGAAGATCCAACGCAGCCAAATATAAATATCATATTACTAACTGAAAGAAGCCAACCTGAAAAGGCTGTATACTATAGTGTTACAACTACATGACATTCTAGAAAAGGCAAAACTATGGAGACAGTAAAAAGATCAGTGGTTGCCAGGGACTGGTGTGAGGGGAACAGATGCAGAGGAGCACAGAAGATATTTTGGGCAATGGATATACTCTGTATGAAACTATTACAATGGAGTCAAGTCATTATAAACTTGCCCAACCCCACAGAATGTACAACACCAAAAGTGACAATGTAAACTATGGTCTTTGGGTGTTTACGATGTGTCAATGCAGGTTCATCAACTGTAACAAATGTACCACTCTGGTGGGGTATGTTAACTGGAGAGGCTATGCATGAGTGGGAGCAAGGAGTATATGGGAAATCTCTGTACCCTCTCTCAAATTTGCTGTGAACCTAAAGATGTTCTAAAAAATTAAGTATTTTTTAAAAGTGGATTATAAATTATATATAATAGAATATAAGAATAGAACAGCAGTTCTCAAAGTTTAGTGTACAAACCCCTGGGGGTCCCTAAGATACTTTCAGGGTGTTCATAAGGTCAAAACTATTTTTATAATATCAAAACAATATATGCCTTTTTAATTTTTCACTAAATATTTTAAGGCGGGGGGTGGTGCTGACATTTGCACTGATAGCACAAAGCCGTGATAAATAAAACTGAAGGCACCTTCACATGAATTAAGCTTGTAAGCACCAAACCTTACTAGTGCTCATTGTATTTATTCTCCATTGCTATTTACTCACAGTTTAAAAATAAACAAATAAAACCAGCAACAACAAAACTGTTTCACTTAAGAAATTCCTTAATGTAACCATAAAGAATTATTTTTACTAAATTTCAACCCTCAAGTATACTTGCTTTTAATATTCTGTGTGAGGAAATAGGAAGAACATATAAAGCATTTCTGTAGCACACAGAAGTACAGGAAAGTATGAGGAAATCCAATGGTGCTATTGTTTAAGTTGGGAGCTGACCTAGCTAATTTCTTTTTTCAAGAAACACTATTTTACCTGAAAGAAAAACTGACAGAAACTATGGTTCATCAGACTTGGGTATTTGGCAATCTTTTGAAAATGAACTAAGTGTGCCCATCACCTCAAGGAAAACAAACTGACAGTATTTGTTTGGCAATGATAAAATTCAAGCTTTCAAGCAAAAATTAGAATTTTAACACTATATCCACTACAGTAAGCTTCATCACTTTCCAATACTTAAACACTTTTCTTTGAGATATGTGGAGATATTAATATGATTTTTTATCCTGTACAATGAACAATGTGTCAAATGTATAACTCAGTGAACCAATATTTTCCACGTCACCCACGTATGTTACAAAATTACACAGGGGTTAGACAGTCATTCAAAATGCAAGATATACCAGTGAACTTTAACATCACAAAAAGTCCATTGATATGGTTTCAGATTACACTTTGCAGCTAACCTCTCAGAAACTACCACGTGTTGAGTTTTAGCATAGTACCAAATTACCTGAAAAAGCTATTAAAACACTCTTCCTTTTCCAATTATCTATCTGTGGAAGATTAGATTTTCTCCTGCCAAAACTACGTATCACAACAGATTAAATTTAGAAATAGATATGAGAATCCAGCTGTCTTGTATTAAGCCAGACATTAACAAGAATTGCAGAAAAGTAAAACAATACCAGTCTTCTCACTAAATATTTTTTTATTCTGGAAAAGAGTTATTTTTAACAAATATATATTAACATACAATCATTTTTTAAATTAATAAATGAACATTTTAAAAATTTCTCAGCTTTAATTTCTAATATGGTAAATAGATACTAACAACCCACATAAAAGGAAGCATTTTGAGGTTCTCAATTTTTAAGTGTAAAGAGGTCCTGAGACCAAAAAAAAAAAAAGTTGACAACTGAAGATATGGCAAATGACTAAACAAATGGATAATAGAGTCAAAGAAAATACAACAGGGCAAACAAATTTTAACAGTGGAGAAGACAAAGGCAAAGGACTTATTCCACTGTAGATTTAATTTGAACTTGTTATCAAGAGATGGAAAGGTTGTAGCGTATGTTTAGGCTATCTTAATCAGGCTTTTAGAAGCATACAACAAGATGATATAATTAAAAAGTACTTCAATTTTATGAGGCTGTTTACTTCAAGAATCTTATTGCAGAGTACCTAGAAATGAAGAGGGATAGGAAAAAGGCCTATAACGCAGTTTTACAGGATACATGTGCTTCCTCTTCACTTCATCATGAATGATGTAGAAAAGAATAAGAAGAAAAACTGTCTTGTTTAAATGGAATTATTTCTATTATTCTAACCTCTAAGACAGAATTAGAAAGAAAGAAGTGTTGAGTGAAAGTCAGCTAGATATATTAGTTGCAAGACTATTTTGTGATTTAAATCACTGGTAATATTACCATCTTGAGGCAAAATCAAGTATTACAGTAGGGTTCCAGCTAGTCTTTTCTTAAGAACCATGCTTTTCATAAAAGACAATCAAATATTTTACTACTCCACATTCACCACCCTCCAAGCCACTCCTAAGGAAAAAATCTTTAAAGTTCTCTAATGAAGAAAAAAATTAAAAGAATGTTATTTAAATAGAGAAATAAAAGGGATGCCCTAATAAAACAGTAAAGTTAAAAATGAAAGCATAGCCAAAAACCGAACAATTGATGTAATTCAATGTGTCAACTTAATAATTAAAACAGCCATGGCTAACTCTTAAAGAGCAACGTTACACATTTTAAGCACAGCATTATATAAGTTGTGTTTGGTAACTCAACACTCATTGTTATTTTCATTTTTATACGTTATAATTGCTGTCACACTTAAATTCTCTCATTTTGTAACAGACGAGGTAGTAGCCTCCTTACTATCGATATCTTCCCCTCACCTTGACCCACAAGATTTTCATGTGAATTTTCCCAAGTATGCCATGAACAATCTAGTTTTTACTGACAATCTAATCCAAAATCTACCCTTACCTCTTGCAGACATTCATCTATTGAATTTCGGCTAAATCTAATAAAACCTACTTGTGTGTGTCTGTCTGTATCTGCACACGTCTGTATCTGGGTGTGTCCCCTGAGTCTGGATATGTCTGTTGGTGTGTGCCTCTGTGCCTGTCAGTGCATCCCTATGTGCCTGCGTCTCTGTACATCAACATGTAGATGTATATACACACACACATCAGGATAGCATAAGGATTATAAGAATCAGAGGAGAAAAAAAGAAATAAAGGCTAGAAAGATATAATAGTATTGTTTTATCTTTTAGCAGTTAGTCTTTTCCAGTTTAGATTGATAGACATAATATGGACAAATATTTCCCTTAAAAGCAGAGGTCTAGATTTAAGTCCAAGATTAAAGACAATACGCATATGGTCCATTTCTAGCCATCATTTTATATCCAAAACTGTGAAGTAGCCTGAATAACCTCCATATTCTTGTTTATACTCCATTTTGCTTCCATTTCAATTACAGAATTACAATACATACAGATAGCAAGAGAAAGAGAAAGAATGCACAAGCTTGCAAGCACCCATCTTTCCCTCTGCTTCTTCACCAACTGGCTGGATTACTCCTTTACTAGAGCCAATCAAATCCTCTGAGATAAACAAAGGGTATTTCCAATAGCCCACAAACTATATAATTTGTTCCTATGAAGTAAGGCTTTGTCACCTTTGTGGACTATAATAGTTTTAAAAATAGTTTAAATAACCTAATTTTTTTGTCAATAATTACATGGCAGTGATGACTTATCCTGTGTTCTTTTAATAGCAATGATTTTGAAGTCCAAGCCCTCTCCCCTTAAGAACATTACCCTAATGCCAAACCACCACCAAATGAGAATTTGTTCTGCATATAGTACTAATTTACTAACTATATCCAACCTGTTGATGATTGCAATGTTTGGTGCAAGCTGTGTGGCAACTGAAGGGTGAACAAAGGCAAATGGACACCATTTCTGAAGAAGTCTTCTGTTGCTTTAGACTGCAAAACCTTTGTTTCCCAGAGCTGCAGAGAAAAACAAAATGTTTGCTCTAAAAAAAAGAAAATTAGGATATTTACTCATATTTTTTACTTTTAAATTGTCAGCTGAAGGCACAATAAATGGGTATTAAACTATAATTAAGGGGTTTGAATTTAATTTATCCATTTTTTTAAGCTGAAAAAACAAGAGAGAAACTTCTACTGTCTACAAACCTGCTTCAAGTCTTTTAAGACTTGTTCCTCTATACCTTCTTCAGCAAATAGATCCCGCACTCCTTCAATTACATCTTCAATTACAGATCTGTAGAGTTTAGGCTACATAAAAGCAATTGTTAAAGTTTTACATTCTCAAGTTTGAGTGTATCCAGCCTTAAAAAACATGCAGTATACACTTTCTAATCTTATATTTGAAGAAAAGCCACCATAAGGATTTTCACTCTGTGCATCCTATTCCCAATACAGTCTTAGCTTTCCATAAATTGGTTAACTTCAGACCCACAGTCTCAGCTTATCTATAGGGCTGAATCACAATACTACAAGAAAATATGAGATAATAATCTCATCAAGATGTATGGTTACTTTTAGGATCCTTGGCTTTTGTGTCAGTATTTAACCTCCACACTCCTTTTTAAAAAGGAAATTAATTTAAGACAGGTGGAAATGAACCTTTTGTTTTCAATTTACCTTTTTCTCAGAGGGACCCAGAGAGCTTTTTTAGAGTTTGCTATATTACTTCCATAAATGTAAATAAATTCCAAGCCATAAATTTGGGGCAAGCATCTACAATAGAGTCACCAAATTCTGTCTCGCTTCCAACATACAGAGTCCAAAAAGATATTCTGAACCATGGTCAAGTAAAAGTACAACTGCACCAAAAAGGATTTCCTAAGAGAAACTAAGGAGGAATAAACAAACCTTACCCTTCCACAATCTGCATACTGCAGAGACTAAGTAACATCCTAAAAGCAGATCTTTACCAGATTAAAAACTGGTCAATATCAATAGAAAAAGAGCCCTGTGAAATAAACTGAGTCCTTCAAATCTATGTAAACTGTGCTCCACTCCCACCCTAGTCCAAAATGGCAATGCTAGGAAATTCCTGGCAGTCCAGTGGTTAGGACTCGGCGCTTTCACTGCCTGGGTTCAATCCCTGGTGTGAGGACTAAGATCCCGCAAGCCACGCGGCACCACCAAAAAAGATCAAATAAAATTAAATAAAATTAAAAAATGCAAAAAAAGAATGGCAATGCTAAGTGTACTGACAATACTGACCTAGTGGAAGTTCTACTGATAAGAAATAACAAAATAGGAATTTAGTTGAATTGCTCTTATTTCAAATTGCTTAATCAGGCCAAATTGAAAATTCTGTCATTCTAGGACTGCTTTTTCATACTACTCAGTAAATATTCTAAGTACTCCAATTCATGCGAAGAGTAGTTAGGTATTAAACTTATTCCTTCTAAAGACCCAGAGTGAGCCTATGAAAAAGCCAATCAGTAATATTTAAATAATACATCATTCACAAGCATAGTCAATAAGATTAAGTGCCCTAGATTAGTTCCTTCTTCTAAAACAGTCTACCCTGATAAAGCCGTGCTTAACTGATGTGTCAGTGTTAGGCCCAGCTAGTGTGATCACACCTAAAGCTAGAGGTAAAAACTCCTAGGGATAAAAACATCTTTTAAGATCTACCCTTAGAATGTAACAGCAGCCATCAAAAATAACCCATTAGAACATAATTTTTCAAAAGCAAAGTAGGAATTGAACATACTTTCTCTTCTAGGACTACAGCTAGACTTTATATTCTTTCCCTGTTATCTTCATTAGTATATGTATAGTCCACTACGCATAGCCCAGGAAATCCACCTTAACCTCTTCCCTATGTAAAAGAAAACACACACACACTCGTTGGAGTTTCACCATCAAATAAAATGGTATACACGGTAAGCTTACATTCAAGCATAATTATTTCACATATATTAAAATACATTATCAGAAAAAGGATACACATTAAAAGAATAACTTGTCTTCAGAAATGAACCATTTTATCCTTCGTATGTATAGATGGAACCCATAAAACAACACAGATCAGGACAAGCACATTGCCTTTCACCAAATGTGAAGTCTGTTGAAATGAACTGAAAATAAACGTGATTTCTTGACTTTCTTTCTTTAAATCAATTTTTAGGATTGATAGAGGGTCTCACAAGACCATTTAGCCTGTCAGTTCTCATGCGAGGTTTATGTACTCCTTAACGGTAACAAAGCAACGTCTGGGTTTATCAATTCCAACTGTACACTTAAACATTAAGATGCTTAAGGATGGGGAAATGGAGGGGTGCGGGAGAACTCTAAAAATATGTGGTGGGGTAACCTAAAGTATCACATTACCTGTTATTTCGGGTAAATAATATAGCTTAGACTCAACAGTGGTCATACTAAAATTAAGAACTACAATTAGAGTACAACTGAACTCAGTAATTCTAAACACACTAAACTGGGAGGCTTAAGTTGCGTTCCATCTCTAACCACCTTCTCAAATCCTCACTCTAGAGGACCTCAGTTCGATGAGGAGTAAGAAGAAGAAGAGGGGCGCTTGTTTTTCTGGCAGGGGGCCTGGTCCAACTTCCGGCTGAGCTACTGGCCCTCATCTACTTCCTCTAACACGGAGGAGGAGGACAGAGGAGCCCCTAAGGGAGAGGGCTCCTGAAAGTCTGTAAAGAGCCAGGAGGGAAAAAAAAAAAGGGTGTGCGGAGCTCCACTGCCATGAGCCCAGGACCGCGCTCCCTCTGCACGGAGCACAGGCCGAGAGGCCAGGCTGGTGGTCCTTACCACCGGGTTGACGGACTCCATGACCGCCGCTCCAGCGCCTTGCCGCTTGCGCCTGCGCAGCACGCGATGCGCCTCCGAGCACCGTTCTTTGCGTGCTTTGAACGTAGGTGCACGTTGTCCACGCAACGCCGTCAGGACGCTGGGGGCGGGGCGGGGGAGGAGACAAAGGTTAATGACATGGGCTAAGTGGAGTCGCGCTGCAGAGGCAGTTAAGAGGTTGACCTGAAAGTGCAAAGAGACCAGATAAAACGGGGTGGTTAACTCTGGTGTAACCAACTTTGGGCCGTCCACATGACCCTTGAAGAGCCTTTATTTTCTCAATCTATAAAATAAAGGCTAAGAAAATAGGGGATGAGCAATGCAGCGGTAGATCCCAGTTCACTTTACCTTTGAGAAGAGGGGAGCTAGTGGTATCTGTCCTCTCCTTCTGCCAATTTTCATTCCTCTCCTTACGCCCCAGTCACAGCTGAACTCCAGTATATAATAAGAGTCAAACTCTTCTAAGATTGGTTCTCAAAGTGTACGACAGCAACATCAGCTTCATCTGGAAACCTGTTAAAAATGCAAATTATTGGGTCCCTCCCCAGACCTACTGAATCAGAAACTCTGAGGCTGGGACCTAGCCTTCTGTAACTTTAACATGCTCTCCAGGTGATTCTGATGGGCACTTCAATGAGACTCTTTGTCCCAAACCAAAGATTTTCAGCTTTGGCTGCACACTGAAATCACCTGGGGAGCTTAATAAAGGTTTGGCACCTGAGTCTCACCCCAGAGAATCTGATTCTATTATGCAGCCAAGTTGGAGAACCACTGCTAAAATAAAGTCAGCACCCCAATACCACCCAGGCTCCTTTTCCTCCTCAGGCAGAAATGACACTCTTGACCTGTAATAATTCCCTCCTTCCCCTGAAGGGTAGAGCATCTAGGGGCATACCTTGCCTAGGGCTGAGGGTAGATGTAAGCACAGATAACCTAGATGGTTAGATAAGGGAACAAGTCATTTATTGCCACTACTCTGCCTTTTAAAACAGACTTTCTAGCCTGCAGATAGATCCTGACCTAACCAGATGGCTAAATTACTGAATGATTAAAAATCCTATCAGGTTTAAAATTGGCTGTTTATTTATTTATTTGTGCATGTAAGTTCAGTAAAGCTATTTATATCCAACCATTCTGTATTTGCTTTGCCTGGGCCAGGTACCTTATAGTTTGTGAGTTTCAAGAAGCTAATTTATATGAAGCCCTTTAGAAGACTTTCCTAAATTGAAAACTATCTGAAATTTCCTTTACAAAAAGCCAAGAATGTTACATAGTAATTTTTAATGACTGTATCTCTACCTGGCAATTTACTACCAGAAGTATTCAAAGTGACTTAACTTACACCCAAAACAGAAAGCTAAAAGCAGTCATTGATTCCTACTGATATCATAAAAATTCAATTCAATTATTCAGCTTATTGCCAAAAAATCTCATTTTTCATCTTTTTCATAGCCAAGTTTTAAAACTTTATTCCTAAATGCATAGGATTAGTAATCACCTAACTTTTTGTGACAGCATACTGTTTTATATTACTTCATTATATATTTTACCCTTCTCAGGGCTATACTATAGATCATACATACTTTTGAAATTAAATTTGGACCTTGGTACCCATAAAAAGTGTGACTGAGTTGAACTGTTGTTTCTTAGTATACTTAGTAGACTCAGGTTGCCAAGAGGTTATGTAACTGGCAGAGAAATGTCAGTAACTTTCCATTTGCCCCTGGTGGTCTGTCTGCATGGTCACTAGTAGACTAAGATATAGTTTCTTCCCAGTAATAGACAATGGCTTTTAGAGGAGGTATACTTTAACCTACATTCCAGGTGAATCCAAGTTGCAAATCTGCTCGGGACCTGAGATAGCCAGCTTCCAAGATGGCCCCCAAAGATCCTTACCTCCTAGTATTCGCAACCTTGTGTTCTCCCCTCCCACATTGTAGCATGGTTTGTCTGGGTGACCAACAGAAAAGCAGAAGTAATGATGTATCACTTCTAAGATTAGGTTATAAATGACTGTGGCTTCCTTCCTTGGGACTCCTTCAGATCACTCACTTGGGAGAAGACAGCTGTCACGTTGTGAGGACAGTCAAGCACTCCGCCTATGGAGAGGCCCATGTGGCAAGGAACGAAGACTCCAGCCCATAGCCAACAGGGATCCCTGTTGGAAATCGATGCCTCCCCATTTGGGCTGTCAGATGATTGCAGCCCTGACTTGTCTGCATCCCTTTGAGAGACTCTGAACCGGAAACTGTGTGAGATAATAAATATTTGTCATTTTAAGCAGTTAAGTTTGGGGATAATTTGTTGCACAAAATGGGATAACTAATACAGGACCCATTCTCTGACTGGACGGTGCCTAGTGAAGGCTTGCTTTTTCCTCATTGTAATCTCAGAATTTAAGCTTTCTTGAGTACCCTCATCAGTCACAAGAGCATTTGAGAAGTATGTAAAGGAATCTTTATAGGCTGATATTTGATAGTGTTGACCCCAGGTTATCATCAAACAAGCAGACTGTTGTAGTCATGTAATGATCACATTTCTTTTGTCAATTTTTCAAACTCAGAGGGGAAGTGTGTTGCATACACAAAAGACTTTTGATGCTAAAATTGAAATGTCAAGATCCCAAAGCCTCAGTGAGGCAATTTTACAGTAACTTTTTCTTTTTACGTTAGTAATTAGAGAATAAAAAAGGAATGCTGAGCTTTGGTCTGTCTTTGAGTACACAGTTTTTGAAATTACACCTGTGGCAAAATATAAAGCTCTTCCCCAATTGCCCATCACAGTTCAGAGCATCAGATTTTCATTTTCTCCTGTTTTGTTTAGAGGCTATAATATCTATTTAACATATCATTTGTAATCAACACTAGTTTTGTAACATTTAAGCAAACCTTAATAATCAGATTAATTTCTCTGCATTCTGTAAGTTCATATTACTTTTGCCTAGAGGTTTCAGTGATATTATAAAAGTAAAGAAAAAACTTCTCTTTGTTTATTGTGAGAAAAGGCCCTATCTATGAAGTCCTTTCTCTGAATAAGAATGTTTTTAAAAATGTATTTTAGAGACAGCCCATTATCTTTTACATATTAAATTTTACAGTCAAATGCAGGGCATTTCAGTAACTCTAGACTCTAAATAATATATTTATCAGTAATGAAAAATACAAGTTAGGCTATGAGCATATGCCTTAAGGCAGCAAATATTCACAATTAGTTTCTGAACATTTTTCACCCAATGCACTAAACCCAGCAGTACTGTGTTTCTCTGCCTCTGTTTCATCCTTCACATCATTCAGGAAATGAAAATCCACATAATCTCTACCTCACCTTGTAACTTTGAAATGGCTGCAATGTTAGTAGTTCTGATTTGTTTATACTCTGCACTTTTATAACATTTTCCATTTTCTAATACAACTCTAAAATCAACTTATATTATTTGAACATCAGATACAATTCCACCACGATGAATCCCTCCCCCCTACCCCAATAGGATTTCAGTTAAAAATGACCATGTGACACAGTGCGATGGCCAACTGGTGACCTTATCACACAGTGGAACACTGTTAATGTTCACATTACTACCTATTTTAAAATGTTTTAGTATGAAAGAGATGTATACATTGTGTGCATATGAAAATTAGTGACTATAATTAACTCAAGGAAAGTGTGAAGGATGACTTCAAACACAGTTTTCCCTATGGCTACTTTTCAACATTCTCATCAGGGTCTTGATAAGAATTCAGTAATTTCCAAGCTAACAAATTATTCCATTTTCATTTCTTTAATCACAATGTGTATAATCAAATGTGAACATGAAATATTAGCAAGAATAATGTCTGCTGTCTCCAGTGAATTTTCCAACCTAAATTTCTACTTAGAGAAGATGGAGGTAAAGACCAATAAATTGAACTTAAGGCTATGACCTGGAAAGAACCAACCAGCTTTGTTCCCACAGTAACTGTACTTATCTTCTTTCCTAATTGGTCTCATTTTGTAAGACGTAAAGGTAGCATCTTGAATATTCTATATTATTCTAGGTGCTTCAAATATCAGGAGAGGCAGGAACAACATGGAGTAGACACGCTCCTTCCTATTCCTTCTGCTAAGCACAGCTAAAAAAATCTCTGGATATCATACATAAAACAAAGATAAGAAGGCTCTGAAAGGTGGAGAGAAGAGCATAGACAGTTAGGGACCTCACAACCCAAAGAATGACACAGCAGTAAATCCCCTTGTTTTCTTTTTGCCTCGCCTATACCAGCCTGGGTACTGGTGAAGCTTGCAAACCCGGAAACATCAAAGGTCACAGACCAAAAAGAACAAAAGCCGTTTTTCTCAAGCTAAGGACCAGTAAAGGGGCAGCAAGACAGAAAACTTTTAGACAATATCTGCTTTACTTCAAACGCCACAGAAAAAAACCAGCCCCACCCCAGAGCCGTCAGCAAAGGCAGAGTAGGGAGTTTAAACTTCCACTCTTGCCCAGCTGTAACGAGGTGCAGCCATCCCCACAATGTCACTGGAGGCCACCTGGGATGCCTGGACTCGTCCCCCCAGCCCAGCTATGATGAGGCATCCCCACCAGCCACTAGGGTTGTGTCAGAGAAGACCAAGACCTTCATTCCTGCTGGGTGATATTGAGACCTCCCCCTACAGTGTCCGTGGGGGCCATGTGAGAAGGAGTTACAAGGTCCCCTTCCCTGCGTCAACCAGCGCGATGTCAGTGGAAGCCGGGTGGGGGGCCTGAACCCCTACCCTACCCAACTGTCACGAGGAGACCCTCCTCCCCTGGGCTGTCAACAGAGGCTGAGCCAGAAATAAGGCCTGGAAACCTTGGCAGTAGCAAGTGGGTACTTTCACTTTCCCCTACCGGCCCTGTGTCAGAGGAGACCTACTAAAATAGAAGATTTAAACAAGATCCAGTCTCCTAATAACCAAAATGTCCAGGATGCAATTGAAAATCATTTGTTATACCAAGAGCCAGGAAAATCTCTACTTGAATGAGAAAAGACACCAACACAGAGATGACTAAGAGGTTGGAATTATCTGGAATTATCTGACAAGAATCTAGCCTTCATAAAACTGCTTTAATGAGCAGTTAAGCAAGCAATTTAACGGGCGCTTTAAACAAATGAAAAAATAGAAAGTCTCAGCAAAGAAACAGAAGGTATAAAGAAGAACCAAATGGATATTTTACAACTGAAAATACAATAACCAAAATAAAAAGTTCAATGGCTAGGCTTGTGATGGATTGAATTCTGTCCCCCCTAAAAAGGTATTTTGAAGTCCTAACTCCCAGCACTTCAGAATGTGACCTTATTTGGAAATGGAATCATTGCAGATATAATTAGTTAAGATGAGATCATACTGTAGTAGGATGGGCCCCTAATCCAATATGACTGATGTGTTTATAAGAAAAGGACAAAGATAGACAGAAAGACAGCCATGTGAGAACAGAGGCAGAGATTGGAGTGACGCATCTACAAGCCAGGGAACACCAAGGATTACTGGCAAACACCAGAAGCTAGAAGAGACAAGGAAGAAATTCTCCCCTACGAGTTTCAGAGGTAGTATGGCTCTATCAACACCTTGATTTCAAACTTCTAGCCAAACTTCAAACTTCGGACAATAAATTTCTGTTATTTTAAACTACCCAGTTTATGGTAGTTTGTTATGGCAGCCCTAGGACACTAATGCAGGGCTCAACAGTAGAATGGAAATGAGAAAGGAAAGAATCAGTGAACTTGAAGATAGAACCATAGAAATAACCCAGTTTGAACAACAGAGAGAAAACAGTCAATTCAAATGTAAGTGGATTTCTTGTCAGAAACTAGGAGGCCAGAAGGAAGAGGCCTGAAAGAAAAGTGCTAAAAGAAAAGAACCATCAACTCAGAATACCATACGCAGTGGTAATATTATTCAGGAAATAAAGGGAAAATCAAAACATTCTCAGATGAAAGAAAACTAAGATAACTTATCACCAGCAAAACTACCCTAAAAGGATGGCTAAAGGAAGTTTTGAAATAGAAAGGAAATGATAAAAAGGAGGACTATCAGGAAGAAGAATGAAAAGTAAAAATATATGTAAATATAGTAGACTTTTCTTCTTTTGAGTTTGCTAGTGTGTATGACAGTTGAAGCAAAAATTGTAATACTGCCTCATGTGGTTCTCAAATTCTATTATCAGTGGGGGAGGATAAAGGAAAACACGGTTTCTTCAATTCACTGGAAGTGGTAAAAATGTTGACTATGATAAGTTATGCGTGTATAATGTAATACCTAGAGCAACCACTAAAAAAAATGCTACACAAAGAAATACACTCAAAAATACTATAGATAAATCAAAATGGCATTCTAAAAAAATGTATACGTAACCAACAGGAAGGCAGAAAAAAAGAAAAAAAGAGAAATAAAGAACAGAGGGAACAAACAGAAACCAAAAAGGCACAAACCAGTGTTGGCAAGAATGTGAAGAAAGTGTAAAATGGTACAGCTACTTTGGAAAACAGTTTGGCAGTTTCTTGAAAAGTTAAGTAGAAATTTACCATATGACCCAGCTATTCCGCTCATACCCAAGAGAAATGAAAATATATGTTGACACAAATACCTGAACGTGAATGTTTGTAGCAGAGCTATTGATGATAGTGAAAAAGTGGGGAAAACCCAAATGTCCACCAAGGGATGAATGGGTAAATAAAATGAGGTATAGGGACTTCCCTGGTGGCACAGTGGTTAAGAATCTGCCTGCCAATGCAGGGGACACGGGTTCGAGCCCTGGTCTGGGAAGATCCCACATGCTGTAGAGCAACTAAGCCCGTGTGCCACAGCTACTGAAGCCCATGCGCCTAGAGCCCGTGCTCCACAACAAGAGAAGCCACTGCAACGAGAAGCCCGCGCACCCCAAGGAAGAGTAGCCCCCACTCGCCACAACTAGAGAAAGCCCGCGCGCAGCAACGAAGACCCAATGCAGCCAAAAATAAATAAATAAATATTTTTAAAAATGTGATATAGCCATACAGTGGAATACTATTTGACAATAAAAAGGAATGAAGTATTGATACATGCATGAACCTGGATGAGCAACGTGGATGAACCTCAAAAACATACTAAGTGAAAGAAGCCAGAGACAAAATGCCTATATTTTTTATATATATATATATATATATTTTTTTTTAAGAAGATGTTGGGGGGAGGAGTTTATTTATTTATTTATTTATTTTTGCTGTGTTGGGTCTTCGTCTCTGTGCGAGGGCTTTCTCTAGTTGCGGCAAGCAGGGGCCACTCTTCATCGCGGTGTGCAGGCCTCTCACTGTCGCGGCCTCTCCCGTTGCAGAGCACAGGCTCCAGACGCGCAGGCTCAGTAGTTGTGGCTCACGGGCCAAGTTGCTCTGCGGCATGTGGGATCCTCCCAGACCAGGGCTCGAACCCGTGTCCCCTGCATTAATTAGCAGGCAGATTCTCAACCACTGCGCCACCAGGGAAGCCCTGTATTATAAAATTCTATTTTTATGAAATATCCAGAAAAGGTAAATATATAGACAGAAATTAGATTAGTGGTTTCCTGGGGCTGGGGTGAGAACGAGGAGTGACTGAAGATAGGCTTTTGGGGGAGATGGAAATGTTCTAAAATCGATTGTGGTGACGGTGGTACAATTCTGTGACTATACCAAAAAACATTAAATTGTACACTTAAAACAGGTGAATTTTATGATATATAAATTAATCCTCAACAAAGCTGTTGAAAGGTATCAGGGGAGGCTCTCTTCTTTAGGTTGGAACTAATTTCTTTTTAATTGTGGTAAAACACACGTAACATAAAATTTGCCATCTTAACATTTTTAAGTGTACAGTTCAGTGGCATTAAGTACAGTCACATTGCTGTGCCATCCATCTCCATAACTGTTTTCATCTTGCCAGAGTGAAACTCTGTACCCATAAAACAATAACTCCCCATTTTAATTTAAGGTTACATTTTATCCTTATGTGGACAGGTCAAGGAAATTAAGTATCCGGTCTCGTTTCAAGTGCAGGAAAAAACCTTCTGCAGTTACAGAATGGTTCCAAAATACTTTTAACAAAAGACAGATACTCTCATTTCACAACCAGAAATAACACTTTAGTGGATTTTGAGTATTAAATGAAAAAACTCGATCCCTAGCACACCGTAGGAGCTAAAAGCCTAAAGGTTCTTCTTCACTTTGGGCAGCTTTCACAAACAAATTTAAACCAAATTTTAAAATAGACATTTTAATCTTTTCAACCCCTTGAAGATATGTGTGTTTATTAAGAAAAAGTGTATCTGTAATTATAAGTGTGATAGATTTTAAATTTCTTGAGGACTGAGGCTACTATTCATCATTATATGCCCCCTGAGTTCCTAGCATAGTACCTCCAATATGGAAAGCATTCATTAAATGTTACTGACTTGGAAGGGTAAAGCTGGGATGAAGAGAGAGAGTGGCATGGACTTATATACACTACCAAATGTAAAAGAGATAGCTAGTGGGAAGCAGCTGCATAGCACAGGGAGATCAGCTCGGTGCTTTGTGACCACCTAGAGGGGTGAGATAGGGAGGGTGGGAGGGAGGGAGACACAAGAGGGAGGAGATATGGGGATATATGTATATGTATAGCTGATTCACTTTGATATAAAGCAGAAAGTAACAGCATTGTAAAGCAATTATACTCCAATAAAGATGTTAAAAAAAGTTATTGATTTGAATATACTGTTAAACTATTGTAAAGTGGAATTTCTAGCCTGTTTGTTTGTGAAAATTAGGGACTAAATTGCAACTATGTTTAGGAGAAGTGGTGCATAGATCTAAATTCATCCTATCATTCATTCATTCAAAATTTTTTTCCCAACATATCGATCATAAGCTCTAGCTAAGCTTATGATTAATGGACATTGATACCACCATCACCTACCACCACCCCTGTATTTGGGCCTCTTCCCCCAAAATGGGAAATCACTGTGGACAGAGCCACCCCAATTGAAATCCTAGTTGGGGAGGAGGGGGAAGAGAAATACACAAGCATCTACAATATAATGGGATCAGTACTAAAAATTATTTATGAGGAGCAACTAACCTGAATGGGGGTAGTCAGGGAAGGCTTCCTGGAGTAGGATGCCTAAACTTCGATCTGTGGAATGAGTAAGGGACAAAGGAAGGGGGCAAGGAAGGGTGTTCCAGGGAGAGGGCACTGTACAAGCCAAAGCTTGGGGTGTCTACACCTCTAGGGAATGCGGTGGGTTTGAGGAAATGACAGCAGTTTGGTTTGGCCAGAGGATAGAGAACAGGGAAATCTTGGCAAAGCTAAGGCTGGCTGGTAAGTAAGGGCCAGATTGCATGTCCTCCACTGACTACAGTGTGGAGGTAGATTGGAGGATGACCACACAGGAAGCAGAGAAGCAGTTAGAAGTCTGTGGGGTAAGGAAGAATGAGCAGCTCTGTTTGAAAAGCCTGCAGCAGAAGCAATTTCCCCGGAGAAGAACAAGATCTAAGTTACCAATGTATAGCCTTTTCTGGCAGTCAATCATATAAGGCAAAGAGGAAGAGAGGGGGAAGACTCCAAGAAACTTTAGGGGAAGGGGATGGAGCACCCACTGATGGGGGAAAAGGTAATAAAAGGTGACAAACATCATCTAGTTCACAATTTTACCCAAGGCCACTTCTGGTTCCAGTGTAAGTTTAATATAGAATTTGTCCTTTTCCACAATGAGTACTTAGCAAAGCCTTTGAAAAATATTTCAATGTCTCAAAATAGTCCACTGGAGAGGCAGGCCCTTGGCATTTAACAACGCCACCGTTCAGAGTTGCTCTTTCCTTGTCCTTTTCATGGCACTTGAGGACCTTTGGGTGGAATTCTCTCTGAGCAGTGTGAAAATATCAAAACAAAACCCTACAGAAAAGGCCAAGTGCTGCAACCGGGTGCCATGTCCCACCCCCATGCAGCCACTCTCAGATTGGCAGCATCCTTCTCAGAGATGAGAAGCAGAAGGAGACCAAATTCTACACTGATCACAATTGGGTTTCCCCAATCAGAACATTTATTCTCTGTTAGAGGGAATTCATAGTCTCAGTTCCAAAAATCACAAAAATGTGCCTGTTGGGTCAGCATAGCTGATATTCAAGCATTAATACCAGTAAAGAGCAAATAAATTGAAGGACGTGACCAAAGTACTCAAGAAAATAAAATCAAAGTTGGTCATAAAGGGTCCTTAAAGGAAATTCATAGACACCCACCCTCTATGGGAGGGTGGAAGGTCTCTGAATCCAATGCCATTTCTGTAAAAGAAACTAAGAAATAATACCTTGGATATACAGGCCTGCCTGCATCTGTACCCGTAAACTCTGCCTTGCCTCCAACTGCAATGTGTGAACTGTTTACGCCCTTATCTAAATCAGCCCTCTGCTGGCTGATCTCATCCCCTCTGATCTACTCAGAGATAAGGCCCTCGCAATTTTCTCCCTCTCTGTCTTCTGCAATATCAGTTTTCCTTTCACAACTGATCACTGCTAGCCTGCAGAGATATCCACCACCTGATGTATACCAAGGAGGGGGGAGAGGGCAGTCAGTCCTGGGTGCAGGCAATAATGGTACACACTGTCTGTAGAGAATTTAAATACATGAGGAAATTGACTAAAAGTCTCTCTCTCTTTTTTTTTGACCATGCCACTTGCAGGATCTCAGTTCCCCAATGAGGGATTGAACCCATGCTCCCTGCAGTGGAAGTGCAGGGCCCTAACCACTGGACTGCCAGGGAATTCCCATAAAAATCTGCTTTCTATTATCACCGTGTGCTGACAGTTCTAAGCAACGTCTGAGCTAAAATGCCCCCCTCCCAACTTTTTTATTGGCATAGTGTTCTAAACAGTTGCTACAATTACTGTTGTTTTAATAATGCATATGTAAGCTTCAAATTGGCACATTTTTTTTTCATTAGCACATTTTAATTTCTTAACATTTAATAAACACATTTAATAAACTTAACATTTAATAAACACTGTGTTCTACATAGAAGTTAATTTGGAAAACTCCCAGTTACACAGTTGGACCAGGACACATGTGGACTTAGATACACATATTTGTTGTGCGAATACATAATGGCCCAGAATTGTTCAAACTTGCTTCAGGCACAATTCTTGTCTCCATCCCTTTTGGTACTACGTATTCCTGGGTTTGAACCATAGATTCAAAATAAACAATGATCGTAAATATGAAGAAATAGAACCTGAGTTACTTCAGTTTTGTCATTCTATGTGACCACTTGGAGTTGCTATTTGTGTCTTTAAAAGACTGTAGCAGAAGGCTGGAGGGGTGGGATAGGGAGGGTGGGAGGGAGGGAGACGCAAGAGGGAAGAGATATGGGAACATATGTATATGTATAACTGATTCACTTTGTTATAAAGCAGAAACTAACACACCATTGTAAAGCAATTATACCCCAATATAGATGTTAAAAAAAAAAAGAAAAAAAAAGACTGTAGCAGAGTATGAATGGCAAGATGTAATAGTTTTGTTTGGTAAGTTTTGTTTGGTTACTTTACACATGAAATACTGTATTTGAATAATAACATATTTAATATGGACATTTATTCTTCTATTTTAATCATTAATTGTTTTAAAACTAAAGAAGGAATCAAGAAAATAAAACATTACATCAGCAGCTACTTAAATTGTACTTTTTCTAAATGTTTTAATTTCACTAAAGTTCATTTATTAGTTACTAGAAAACTATTGACATAGAGTATTATTATACCAGACTATAACAAAGAATCAAAGTACAAACTCTTAGGTAAATATAAAAACTACTAAATAAATAGTTGTGTATGGGACTTCCCTGGTGGTCCAGTGGTAAAGAAACCACCTTCCAATGCAGGGGACGCAGATTCTATCTCTCGTCGGGGAACTAAGATCCCACATGCCACGGGGCAACTAAGCCCGTGTGCCACAACTACTGAGTCTGTGCTCCTCAACTAGAGAGCCTGCATGCCACAAACTACAGAGCCCACGCAGCACAACTAGAGAGATGCCAGCACGTCGCAACCTAAGAACCCACATGCCACAACAAAGGCCTGACGCAGCCAAAACCAAACAAACAAACAAAAAATAGTTACGTATATTTTGTCCTCTAGGAACTTGGAGGAATTTGCAGGTGTTCACCACATCAACATGAAATGACATTGACCAGTAGAGTTCAATCAAGAAAATATTTAAAAGCAAAACAAGAGACAATTGAAGCAATGGCTGAATTTATATTGAAATATATAATACCTTCAACACCACACATACAGTTACTGAAAACTGAAGAAATAGGCACATCTGAAGATATAAATGACACAAGATTCAGATGACATGGGATTGAAAGATGACAAGGAATCATTTTCTATAAGTGCTGACAGAAAGAGGAGGAAATTTTTAGCAAGAGTCAACATCAGTAAGGTTAAAAAATAATAATAATGGAGAGACACTAGTAAAGACCAAAGCCAAGACTTAGGTCTCAAAGGTTGAAGGGATGTTAAGAAAGATCTCATCCTCACCAGCTACTGTCCCAAAGTTCACATTTGCAGCAAAGCTCCCCCCAAAAGCCATCTACTCACGGTCTCCACATGCACTTGAGTTGTCTGTCAAGTTCACTGATGTTCTCCATGTTGCTAAATTCAATGGTCAATTCTTAGTCCTCATCTTATCCTATAAGCAGAATTTGAAGCAGCTGATTACACTTACTCTAGTGAGCTACTCTGCCCAAGTCTCCTTTATGGGATCATCCTCACTTTCCTGACCTCTGAACTTTAGAGAATGCAAAGGGTCAGTTCTCAGACCACTTCCACCCTTTATATTCACTCCTAGGTGATCTCATCCAGTCTCACAGCTTTAAGTACTGATATCTATAAAAGTCACATCCCTAGCCCAGACCAGTTACTTAGTGTCTCCAACTGGATATCTAATAGGCAACCCAGAGTTAACACATCCAAACTCGAATTTCTGATCTCTCTCCTCAAACTTTCTCCTAACAGTCTTCCCCTTCTCCGTAAAAGACAGCTCCATTTTGTAGCTGCTCAGTCAAAACTCCGGGAGTCATTTTTGGTTTCCTTCTTTCCCTCACTCTGGGAATCCAATCCAATCCATCAGCACACACTGTTAGCTCTGTATTTCAAACGTGTTCTGATTTCAACCATTTTTCATCTCCCACCCTAGTCACCATCACCTCTCACCTGGGTTATTGCAGTAGCCTCCTAACTGCTCTCTCTGCTTCTCTCATTGCCCCACTTCTATGTCCATGGAACCATCTCAACATGTAATTCAGCTTATGTCACTCCTCCGCACAAACCCTTCCAGTGGTTTGCGTCTCACACGAAGTCCTTCCCATAGCCCGTTGAGGCCTACTGATCTGCTTCCCTCACCTACCCACAACCTCTCTGATTCCTCCCCCAACCATCCTCCTTGCTCACTCTGCCCTGGCCACCTTATAGCCACCTGCCTCCTTGGTGTTCCTCTGACAAGCTAAGCACACCTTGACTGCAGTGCCTTTGCACTAGGAGTTCCCTCCGCTGGACACACTCTTCTCATTTCTTTCAGGTCTCTGCTAGAATGTCATCTCATCAGACAGTACCTTCCTGACCAACCTATCTAGAAGGGCATTCTCTGCCACTCTGTTGCTTTTTTTTTTTCCCCTACATAGCAATGATCACAGCCTGATACCTGTTTATTGTCTCACTTCCCCCACTATTACATATCCTTTACAAGAACAGGAACTTACTGTTTCTGTGATTGTTTACCCCCAGTGCCTAGAAAAATGCAGGTACTTAGTAGACACACAGCAAACAGTAGAATTAGCAAGACAATTAATTGGAGCAATGGTCACATAACATTTTGAAGTGATTCAAAGTCACCACTTAAGGCACCCAATGTCTTAAACAAGCCTTCTGTACTTCAGAGTGTGGAAGACAGCTTCAGGAATGCCTCAAATGTTTAGCCACATTCATAGACTTACTCATGCTCTAAAGTTTTTGGAAACACATCGTTCTAACAGGCTTTATAAGGGAATGACATCATTCCCTTTATAAGGGAATGACATTTATAAGGGAATGACATCAAATCTTTCTACCCAGAAAGATTTCTGAGAGAAAGACAGAGCCCATCTTGAAAAGACAATGCTCATTATTGATTTCAGAGAACTAAACAGGGTAAAGTCTTATCCCTGAGTCAAGGTGACATGGAATATTCTCCTGAAAGCACATATTTGCTTGTTCTTACCTCAGAACCTGAAAGTACAATCCTGGGCTGGAGCTCTTTAGAGACCACATCGATCTTGATATATGTACCTGGAAGCTCAGAAGCTGAACGTGATAGATTCATTGTAATATGTTATACATCTTTCAAAGTAAGCAGATTTAGAGTTCATTAATTCTCATCAGAAAAAGTTTGTTTGAAATGTGTTGAGAAGAAAGGCACTATTTTTCTATCTCTTTAGTACTTACAAATGTTTAGAGATAAGTATGGTATTTAAATCTTCGGGATGTGTAAAATTGTATTTAACAGCCTTTTTAGACAAGGCATTAGGAATACTTTAGAGTGTTTGTCTATTGCATTAATTTTAATTATACTCCACTGGATTCACAGTGCTTTGAAAATGCTTTACAAAATGCCCCCAAGATCTTTTATTAATCATAATACAAGCACCATCAAATTCAAACGCTGTTTCTCATTCTGGGTAGCAGCAGCTTGCCTGCGAGCGCCCTCTTCTGTTTCAAGATAATACCGCAAATTGTATTACAGGGAATTCACAGCAATTCTGGATAGTACAAAAATGGGCTTTTCAGGAAAATGTCCACACACACAATCATATTATTTAAATATGCTATCCTCCCACCTGAGGTTTGTACGGCTCTTCTGGAGCAGATAGATGAGGCGAAGATGAGGGAAATGTTGCAGCCCCCGAAGTATAGTGGTGATTTGCATTTCTTCCCTAGGCAGTCTCATAGAAATGAACTTTAATCTTTAAAAAAAAAAAGGGGCAACTCGTCTAATCTGTTCTCCTTACAGACAGGACATGATTTTAAGGCATAAAATCACCTGGAGCTTTTATCTAAGGTAGTTTTTGTAACTCACCTATTTGCTTTCTGGCTAGCAATTCTGTCTTGCTTTAAAAATTGACAAATTCGTATTTAGATGCCAGGTCTAAGCAGGATCTTATTAACAATTATAGCAAAAATATTTTGTTTCAGTATAAACTGGGGAAATATGCAGGCGATCAGGTTGAGCGCCATGGAATTGCCATCAAGAATGGTTAAATATTGTCAATTTCACATGGTTCAATTAAATACCTTGTCCGTCCTGTCAATTTAATAGCCTTGTCCGTTAGGACCCTGGGTAAGAGCACAAAAGGTCCTGGGAGTAGAGTAGCTGCTGAGAATGGGGAGGGGCTGGAAGAGACCCAGCAAAATGTAGTGAAATCACCTTGTGTCTACGCAAAGGGCGGGGGCGAGTCTAGGTGAAGTTGAGACAAAACAGGAAAGAAATGATTGATGGAATTTGAGAACTTTTGTTATAAATAGGATTGGTTTATGTTACTTAATCTTTTTGCTGTTCCTGCCCAATGAGAATCAAGCCCTGTTAATTTCAGTAGTGGCTGAAACAGTTCCAAATGATCTGGCCTCTATGAAGTTCCATTTCCTGATGCAGTTTTGAAATTTAACTTTAATATAGCTAGATAAGAATTGAATTCCAACACATGGCAGCTTCCTCATGCAAAGGGCGGGTGGAGAGGTTGTTAGGTTGGTTTTTATTAGAGCTGATTTATCGTCATATCTTTAATGCCCCCCCAAAACACACACACTTTATCTGAAATAGATTCTGTAAAATTGCAAAAAAATAATTTTCTAAACTTAAAAAAATTTCTTTACATGCACATCATTTCCAGTTGCCAAAGTTTGAAAGTTCCTTAGAATTCTCCTGGTGATAAAGTTCGTCCCGTTGGGAAGAATTGTGAAAGACTAACTAGTTCATTTATCCAGGTTATCAACACCTTCATTGTCTTTGAGTTATTTTACAACTCTGTAAATTTTAGAAAACTGATAATAACGTACATGATCTTTGTCCATACAAATGCAAATTAATTAGGGGAAATTGATTATTGATATTGGCCTATGGATAGATCCATTTTGCATCTATTTGTAAATTCTTTTCAGAATTCCTTATTTCCTGTACATGTCTCTCTGCTCTTTGAATTCTCCTTAGAACCACTTGTAACATCTTACCAGTCCCCGTGTTAGTTAATGAGTTAAGTAAGATCTTGGGCATCTACTCATATCATTTATGAGAGTAATGATTATATCCTCTTTTAAAAATCATCCTTTAACATCACAGATTGTAGTTTGATTGTGTTATTTTTCCAGGATGTGCCAAGACGCCATGTACGCTGAGTCCTTAATAGTGAAGCAGGTATACATTTGCCTGACAGAGTCAATTGGTTAAGGTTATTGAAATTGATTTCATACCTTAAAAAAAATTGCTCCAGACCTTGCAAAAGAAGATATAAGTCCATTGCACAGCAAGAATCATTTGAAATACATCTTTAATTTTAAAAAATCTATATGCAATCTACAAAATACTTCGTTACATGATTATTAAGGCTCAATCTGTTTTATATCTGTATTGATGACATAAAATCATATTTTGAATAAGATATAATAATACTTAGTCATTATCAAGGAAGGCCTTCTGACATAATTTATAAGAGAAGAAGGGCTATATCGAAAGCACAGACCCAGAATGAAGGGAACTAAAACCCTAGAACTGTTTAATATATAAATCAGGTCAAAAAATGCCAGCCTTTATTTATGCTAGGAAGGGTTTTTTCCCATACTTTTTTTAATGGATAAACTATTTCTATCCCCATAAAAAAAGGAAATGTCCTTAAATTCAGATCTGTAAATTGATCAGGTAACCATCAAGCCATGAATGCATTTACGCGGCTAATACGATCCTTTGACTGGTAAGGCAACCAGACCAAACCAATTAGAGCAGAACAATTCATCCCAAACTGGCCCACTCCTTGGAAGTCTGCCATTGTGTCAATTAAACAAATGACCCCAAGGGGGTCAAACTCATAAAGCATTGATCTAAATTACCTAAATTAAAATGCTAGAAGGGAGTAGTTCCTCCTTCATTCACTTCCTTCCTCCATTCCCTACTTTAAAAGCAGGAGTTTTTATTGTTGTTGTTTTGAAGATCATCATTTACTTTCTGGCAAAGGAGATTCTACTTCTTAATTGGTAAGTCTAAGTGGACCCTACCTGAGTTTTCACTTAGAGCATCAGGATCACATTTGACCTTCTGCCATTTCTGAGGTCAGAAGAATTGTATTAAAAAGCCTCTCCACCTGACACAGAATGTTAATTTAACATTAAGTAATGAATATTTAAGGATCCTAATAGATGTGCAAATGAACACTTATGCTGCAGCACCCCGCTGTTCCTGCCATCAACCTCTGCATTGCTGCAGAAACTCACTTGGGCTTCAGTCAGCCTTTTGTTACATTTCCAGCACTGAATCTTGAGACGTTCCTGAAGGCTGAAGGGCTGGTGAATAAATGACCCCAGCAGTGAGGTACCCACACATACTGGCAACCTGTGAAGCCTAAGGAGTGATTAATTGAACCCTGTGCTGAAATTACTTTGAGGTGTAAATATTCATCAAGTTCATCTGAATCAGACTCTGAGTTCTTTATGGGCAGGACGCCATGAAACAGATCTGCAAGGACCAGCAGTAATTAACCCAGCTACCGTCCCTGGGATCGTGGAGCAGCATCAGGTTCAGCCCGCCTCCATATTTGTTCTGAGCAGATTGAAGTCACTCCAGAATGTGCCACACCAGATGATGAGGCCGGATGGTGGAATTTTTTTTAAATGACGCGCACATAGATTTGCCCTCCTATACATCAACAGTGAGTCTCAAGCATATGATATTATGAGCAATACATCAGCTGAAGTTAAAAAGAGCAATAACAATTCATTTTAACAGTCAACTTTTGCATTCTTTGCCTTTACAGTAAAATAATGAAAAGCATTAAATCTGCTGATTGATACAGATCATAAATGTTTGTTTTATAAAATGTGCATTTCTTAACAGATTAAAATGAATGTAATGTAACATTAAATAAAATGTATGAGACAAACTCTGTGGGCCAACAAATAATGTTGTTTGGAAGAACGCTATTATATCAGTTTTGACTCAAAACAAATCTAGTAAATAAAGAAAAATACCCACTAATCATATTTAAGGATCAACATAAATTGAAGGTACATTAATACCACATGTTTTTTCCACGTGTTTTTCTGACTAAAAAAATAACTAGAATATAGATTTCCTAAATTTAAAAGTCTGACCTTTCACTATAAACACTGAAAGGAAATTATAAACAGAATTATAACTGCTAATGCCATTGGCTTTTCGTTAAAAAACAAACATTTACCTGGCTTTGAATAGAAATATCACTTCTTAGAAATGTAGATAAAATAATCTAGTGTCTTTCACTTCGCTCATCTTTTAAAGAAAATTACTCTAAATTAAGCAGAATTAGCATAAATAGCATGATAGCAGAGCTAACATAAAATAATCATAATATGATTTAGACTTCTACTCAAGAGAAGCTTGTGTTAATTACAAAAAAAAAATACTTTATCAAAATACATTCTTAGAGTCTGCACTTCTGGGAAACAATATTCATGAACTTTAAAAATTCATTTTTAACATACATAAATATTTTAACTAGTGTCCAATACTGGGATTCCATTTTGAAAGGAATCTCTCCAAGCAAAGGGCAATATGTCTTAGTGATTTGTACTGAAATATGTATATCAACAGAACTAGCTTCTTTGCAGCACACATCAGAATACAAATGTATTTTGAAAATAATGATACCGTGGGTGAAAGACAGGTACCAAATACAGCTGATGGTTACTCACCAGTGTGGTAACAGGACAGGAAGATAAATAATTCAGAGTCAGAGATAGTCCCACATCTCCATGTTAGCCTGTGGTTTCAACATCATCCTACAACTAACCACGTTTCAGACAAGAGCAAGAGGGAAAGTTAAGTACTTCGGTTTACGTCTCCTCTGATTGCCTCGTCCTCTAGTACTAGTGCTAGCGCAATAAGAAGAGGTAGGGGCTGGAGGATAATAACTATGGCCCCAGGTAACCCAGAGGGCAAAACAATCAGCCACCAAGCAATCAAAACTCAAAAATGCTTTGGCCAAGTGGCTGTCAGGTCACAATAAGAGCGCCTCTGAGTTTCACTAGGAAACAAAAACATCATGAAAATTATAGACACATTTTAGATCACACCCCCAGGGCACAAACATATCAAAAGCATAAAGTACAGACGGTTCGGTTGCAGGTCTAACTTCTCTAAACGTAACCACTGGACCTGTCATTTCCACTCTACAGTAGCAGAACTTTGTGTGGTTTCTGTGAATTGCGTATTTGGAAAGTGGGTCGTCATCACTGACTCTTGCTACTCCTACTGAGTTACGCAGTCACCAGCTTTATCTGGGTCTTCTCCATCGATTTTAATCCACTTCTTTTCTATTTCAACCTGTCATGCAAAAGCAAAACAGGGGCAGCATTAACAAATGCAACACAGCACAACATCTCTTCAGTCCTCGTTTGTAAATGAGGCAAGGACTCTAGCCACCTCATCCTTTGGACACAAACACAGCCCCTCTACCCTGTCGTGCCCGTTCCCAAGTGAAGCACACTGCTCTCTTTTGGCACCACAGAGTCTGCCAAATCCTTCCCTTCTAGGGTCAGATCTGGAAGAGGACAAACTTTCTTCCAAGTCAGACACAGGTTTTATAAAATGTATACGGACTACATACACTGATAAGACATTTACAAATCTGGCTAGACATGCGATCAAAGATGCCCCCGAGTATCATATATCCAGCCTCTGGCCCACCTGAGATTTAGAGCACACCCAAAATCATCTCTCTAACTAAAACTAGTTTACAACAGTAAACAGCTGGGCCAAACCATCTGCCTGCCCCTCTTCTTCATCTCATCTCAAACGGCACCTCCTCACAGAGGCCCTCCAGGACCACTCTAGATAAGGAAGCCCTCCATCCCTCTCTATCCTGTGACCCTCTTTTACTCTCTTCTTAGAATTTGTCACTACTTAAAATTATGTTATTTGCTTGTTTACTAATTATTTTTTGTTCCACCACTAGAAGGTAGGCTTTATGAGAACAGGGGGTGGTCTTTTGTTCACCTTTGTGTTCCCAGCATCTACGGCAGCAGCTGGCGCTTTGAAACTGCTCAATAAATACTTATTAAATGGAAGATAACATTTTGAAACTGACTGCCACCAATGCTATTAAAGCTAAAGAGACTTTGGTATATAATTGTGAGCGGTCCTCTACAACTATGTGAAACTGGCACATCCCACGAACGGCAAATAGTATAAATGACATCTCCATGAGCACCTGACACACATTTCAGTCACACACAATACTTAGATGCCTAGTGTTACAGGTCAGGTTCCCCAAGAAGCAGATGCTGAGGTGGAGACTGATGTGCAGAAAGTTTACTGGGGAGGGCTGCCGGGGGGGACACCTGACAAGGAGGGGAGGGAAGGGAGCAGAACAGGAAGAGGGAGAAGTCGGGCCGCAAAGCAGTCCCAGTAAAGGCTTCAGCCGATCCCCAGGGAGGGCTGAAGCTACGAAGGCCCTGCAGGGTTATTCCAACTTGAGGTAAAAGGGTCTTTAGACCCCTAATCCACCAGTTACTGGACACAGGTTGCCCCAGGAAGGGGGCATGACCTGCAGCATGGCATCCTTCTTCATCCAGGGCGATTCCCAGCTGCCGAGGGAATAAGTCCTTCAGTCCTGAAGGGGCTGCACAGAACAGCGCCCATTCATCATTCATTTTACCAATAGAATAAAAATCACCGGACCCAAACATATAGGCTTCTGAACAGATAGTCCAAAATAAAGAAAAATCCAGACTTGGTTACTATATTATAGAACCACCAGTTGGTGCTAATGATGTCTTATATAATCACACCATTTCAAGATACTATGGGGGACTTCCCTTGCGGCGCAGTAGTTAAGAATCTGCCTGCCCATGCAGGGGACATGGGTTTGAGCCGTGGTCCGGGAAGATCCCACATGCCACGGAGCAACTAAGCCCGTGCGCCACAACTACTGAGCCTGCGCTCTAGAGCCCGCGAGCCATAACTACTGAGCCTGCGGGCCTAGAGGCTATGCTCCGCAACAAGAGAAGCCACCACAGTGAGAAGCCTGCACACTGCAACGAAGAGTAGCCCCTGCTCAACGCAACTCGAGAAAGCCAGCGCACAGCAACGAAGACCCAACACAGCCAAAAATAAATTAATTAATTTAAAAAAAAGACACTATTGGAAATGTGTGGCAGAGGTTATCTCTATATCTAAGTCTGAAGATGAGAAGGAAAAGCAAGTTTAGGAACAAACTTGTGCAAGTGTATGTCACTCCTTAATTCATCTGGCGCAAGAATGCAGATGAGCTGATGGTGAACATTTAAAATTGTGGTGATAGGGTAACTCAGTATTTCCCAAAGACTGCTCCACAGAATACTATTCCAGAAGATACTGATAGGTGTTTTACAGGAGACAAGATTCCATAATTGATGAGTTGGGAGAAACTGAGTTAAGTTTAACAAGTTTCCTTATTGCAGAACTTCTCAGAGCCTTTGTTCAGCATTAATTTAGTGTACGATGTTCCCCAACTTATTTTTTTCCTGGATCATTATATGGGACATATGTTCCATAGAACACACCTTGGGAAATGCTGTTCTAACAAAATCTTTATTATAAATATGCTTCTGAAATGTGAACTTGTTTTTAATGCCCTATTTTTCATTGAGAGCTGAGTTAAGTACACAGCACTGTGTCCTCAGGCTTCCACTATTCTCTAGAACTGAGGGGAAGAACTAGGCTCACTGGTGACCATCACTCTTTTCTAGGTCAAATACACACATACACACACACAGTCACTTAACAGGGCAAAGCAAATATCTAAAGCCAAATCAGGTCAAAGCTTCGGAAGCCCCAACCTGAACTCAAGGGCTTCGGGATGTACCTGGATGTTGTAGCAGGCTCGCTGATGAACATGTTTCTGTGGCTGGATATCACTCTCCACCCCCAGAGACCTGACCTCTGTCCTTGAGGCACAGGTGTCAAGAATCCCAAACTGAACAGTAGCAAATGGATACCAATCAGAGGGAATTTCTTGGTCTGATCCGAGTTCTAGTTTGTATGACAAACAATGGGGATGATCAGGACCTTGAAGAAAAAAATCAAATGGTCAGTCAAAGTATTTCAACGGCCATTGAACATTTCTCTTGAGCATAAGAGGCATGTAACCCTCTCTTTAATAAGCATTTCCATTAGCACTATGGTTGTGTGAATTCCATTAAACGACATACCATCAAAATTCACAATTTTGCACTAACTGGAGGGAAGTCTACCTGCATTTTTTAAGTACTAGCTTTGAAGTAAGTACAACTTTATCATTATATAGTTATATATGTTAACTCCCAAAATGTTTTCAATGAGAAGTATGCTGTTTCTTTTTTAAAAAAGAAAGTTTAATATTTCATTTAATTATTCAAATAAAACAATGACCAACAATACAGCGATCCGAAAAATTTAGAATTATATCAAGTTCATATGTGAGTGCCTTATACTGGGTGATTCTAATTCAGAATAATAAAAGTATGCTAAGTTTTTTAAATTAAAAGGTGAGTAATATTTATATTAAGCATCATTATTTGGCTATAATGTGCATAAGATCTGTAAAGAGAGAAAACTTTCTTTAAGTAGACTGAATAAGATCTTACAGTAATTCTTAATTTATTCATTTTCTTACCACTCTATTTATTGATAGATAATGCAAAGGTAAATTTCAGCCTAAATTAGGTCACATTATAAAGAATTATGATTTTTTAAAAAGTTAAACTTAATGGATTTTTTTACATTTCAGAAAATATTCTAGGCCAAGAATTCTTTTTTTAGTAGAATGGATTATTTTTTAGTACACTAATTCCCACTCACCCTCCTTAAAGCTTTGACTGGAACAAATGTACCGTGTAAATATGGGCATACTGACTTTCAGTGTTTCAATGCAATATCTCTTTTCACTTCACTTTGCCATATATTGAGCATCTACTCTATGCCAAGCCAGGCCCTGTGCCAGACCTAGGGATATCAGATATACACAAAAGCTTTAAGAGGGGTCAGGTACTGTGTGTGTGTGTTTATGTGTGTGTGTTACAATGGAGTAAAAAATATTTTCAACTTAATCACTATAGTAACTCTATAAATGTTCCATGATTCTGTTGCTTTAGTCCACAACATCTACACATCCCATGCAGCTATCTTTACTTAAACTAAATGTATGAGATGACAATAATTTCAAAAGCCAGATTAAATTACTATACCACTGACACGACTCAAGAAAGAACATTTCCATCAGAATATAGCGTTAGGCACAAAAACAAGAGTTTAAAGGATTTCACTTAATTCTTAAAAGATAAATTGCCTTTCATTCCTTACAACCTGTTTCTTGTAGAGAGACTAATAGAATTCTAAGGCTGTAAAAGGCCTTGAGAACTCATCCATCAATTAACCAACAGATGCTCATTAGCATTTCCTCTCACTTGTAGGGCAGGACAACAGCGGCCTCAGAGGTGCTCTAAGCTACCCAGATCACTGCAGGCAAGTGATAACTTTATTCACACACACACAAAGCCAGGGGAGAGTCCACAATCCATTAGCCTTTCTGGCCTTCTGTCTGCAGGATACATAAGTTTATTTAAACTTAATTCAGGCAGTCTTCAGTCCTTTATGGCATAGTGGTTAAGCATATGAACACTGGACTCAGATGGCCCAGGGTCAGATCCCAGCTCTGCTACTTAAAAGGTGGGTGACCCTTGGCAAGTTATTTGATCTCTCTGAGCCTCAGTTTCCCCAACTGAAAATGGGGGTGATGATGATGATAACAACACAAACCTTATGGGACTGCTGTGAGGATTAAACAAGGTAGTTGGCACACATAAGAGCTCTAGGGACGTGGTATACTATAGTGGTATAGATAGAAGTGCACAGTGCTATTCTATTACAAATTCAGTATTGTTATTTAATTACCATAATTTTGCTAATGAAAGCACCATGAATTCTACCCTTGTAGAGCTGAAAATGATATTGGAGATGATCTAATTGATATTAGATGTGAATACTGATATTCACATTTTAAAGAGAAACTCTTTTGGAACTTTTGCAATGAAAATCACCCAAGCTGAAGACCTAGTACTCCAAAAATAGGTTTAGAAACAAAACCTTTCTACCCCCTTTTCTAAAAAACTGGTAAAAGGAGAACGTTTTTCCTTTCAAGTTTTCTGGCATATTTTTCCTGGCTTTTAAAACTCTAAATACTCTACAATGTTTAATAACTCACACTCCCTTTGGACTTTGATATCCATGAAGAGCAGTATCATGTCCGTCCTTAGCACAAGCCTGGCACATTAGGGGCTCAAAGGATATTTGTGGAATTTACAAGTGAATGCACAAAAGATAGAGGAAAATCATGTTCTTTATCTCAGTACTGACCACCAGGGGGCACTCTCGGGCTTCGGTAATTAGTCCCTCATCACTTTCTAAGGACCAGGAATGCAAATCACGAAATCTATTTAGGTCTAGTAGATACCGGGTCCCTCTTGAACCAAAATATTTCACACGTGAAACTGAATTGGTGACAGCTGGAGGGAATGAATGGTAGAAGGATGACACAAGTAGTGGAGGAGGAGAGAACAACCAATGTGCTGAAGAGAAAGCAAAGAAAAAAGTAAAGGCGAGTCATATTTAAAAATTGGTTAAAACTGGGAAAGTGGAGATAGATACATTTGTTAACTGACCCTCCACCATGCTCACTTCTCTTTCTAATTCTACGCTACCATATGTACCCTCTATGACTAATCGGTGTTTTCAAATGTCCTCATTCTCTTCTCCCTCTCCTTCCTCCCTTTTCCTCTCTCTCCCTCCCCCTCCTTTTCCACCACCTTCTCTTCCTCCTTCTCCCCCCTCCTCCTCCTCTTTCCCACCCCCAGCAAAATCTGTGCACAAGAAACTGTCCTCTGTTGTCATTCACACCTTAGCCTGAATGAACTATCTGGGGCCAACCTTTGTTGTAAAACGAAAGGCTCACCCACTGTTAAAGGAATATTAAGCATCGATGTGCTGGTAGAAGAGACATTTAAGGAGCCAGCATCCCTTCCCACCTCCCCTGATATCACATGTAAGTTATTTCACCAATAGGAAAATTCAATTCCGATCTCAAAAATCCCCAGGAAAGGGGCATAAATTTTTTTTTTAATTAGTACATATACTTCATACATTTTTTTTTCATACATTTTTTTAGTTTCCTTTCTAAAAAAAATTTTTTTTCTAACAGGTTTTTCAGAAACTAGCTTGAAAGGGTAACGTTTTAAAGACCCTCTTTTAAAATCCTCTGTTCTCTAAATGCCCAAGTGATTTTAAAATCATATAGAAACATCGAGATACTCTAAGTCCTTGCTCCTCTACGTGAGGTCCATGGCCAGCCGCGCTGGCATCACTGGAGCACGTGTGGGTGGCACAGTATTGGGGAGCCCCACCTGCTGATTCAGAGTCCACATTTTAACAAGGTGATTCATATGCACACAAAAGTTTGAGAAGCACTGCCTTAGGATAAAGATTTCCTCTCTGCCCCAACCTTACTCTTTCTATGCTTCTTCTCAGGAAGCAAAATGCCAGGCAGCCTCTTACTCTTCGCATTATCCTCCCCCAGCCCCTATCGTGGAGAAGCCTCGGCGACAGGGCCACGTGATCCCAGAAGTGTCTGGGCCCCAGCCTGGCTCAGAGCTGCCCCCTGCCCCCTCCCCCAGACTCCACCAGACACAGCCTCACTGCCTTTTCCCGGGCCTCCTCTTGGTGCACAGACCTGATTTGAACAAAGCAGCTTTATCCCAAAGAATCTGGTCAGTGAATTCTCACCACGTAATTGTCTGGAATGCTCACATTCTGTGTGAGCCTGGTGCTATGACAGTCTTCCACAAATATTCCCAAAGGCCAAGGCCACGTCCAGCCAGCCTCTCTGGGAATGCACACTCTTCGAATTGTTCTCAGTGAGCTCAACTGCTGGTAAATATGGATGGGAGGGCAATAACAGGGCTCTAGAAGACACAGGGATACACAGCAGGGAGGAGTGATGTCTAGGAGGCCATGACAGGTCTCCCAGGAGAGGTACGAGGCCAGCTGCATGGGAGAGCCTCTTACAAGCACCAATAGCTGGGCCTCACCCTGGGAGTCTGATTGGTAGGGATGAGGCCTAAATATGGGTATTTTAAATATTAAAGCTCTAATGATTTTAAGGACTCTTAACATGCAGCCAGGGCTGGGAAACAGATTTTAAAAGGAGGAGAGGCTATCTCAGCTAATGGCACCATCGCCCACCCGGACCTCCTCCCAGCCCCTCCCTTTCCCCCAGGCCCACAGACCACTGTCACTGTCTCGAGGTCACCTCTTCTGAATTCGCTCACCCACCGCTCACCTCTGTCTCAGTGCTCCCACTGCCCTCCACCTTGGTCAACCTCTCTCCCCTCCTACCAGCCTCCCTGTACTATAATCTACTCCTGAATCTTTCCTCTGCAACGTACGCCTGACTTTCTAAAACAAGGTAGGATTCTGTCACAGTCATGCCTGAAAACATTCCTGAGGCCCTGCTGACAAACTCCACACCCCACAGCCTGGCTCACGACCCTCCTGGCAGGCTGGTTTCTTCTCCAACTACCCCCTCGGCCCCATAACTCAGGTAAGGTCCCCCACCGACACGCCTGTGTTTCTGCTGTTTCTATCCTTGATGGATTCACTGATTCTCACAGGCCAAGCTGAAGCAGAGCCTTCCCTACTGCCCCCTGCAGTTGATGACTCCTTCCTCTGGGATCCCTATTAGATAACGTCTGTACCTGTTCCAGAAGAGAAGAGAGCAGATTTCCACAGCTCATTTGGATAGCTGCTTCCGCGTCTGCCTCGCCTACTAGACTTATGTTTCCAGACAGCAGGGATCATGTTTGCATCTGTATCCCCCAAGCACCCAGCACGGAGCCTGTACCTAGAGGAAATTCAGTGGGTGTCTGTGGAATGGACGTGTGAGTGAGTGAGCCCTCTTACTAAATTCTTGTTGACTGAATCAATTAACTCTACCATTAATTCTGAGAAAATGCACTGTTCTGAACAGGAACATTTTCACAAGAAGCTTTGTATGTTGTTCTCCTTCCAAAATTAGAAAAGAATGATTGGTACAGGTTCTCAGTTTGAAAAAAGAAAAGGCGTGGTTGCCCCGGAGGGTCTAGCTGGAGTGCCTGCTCCGAGGCAGAGCAGCTGGAGTGGGCTCATTGCGAACCTGTCCCCCTGGCCCTCTGACCCCAGCTGGACAAGCCAGCAGGCTGAGCCCTCTGTGCTCCTCTCTCAGAGGCATAAGCATTGCTGCAAATCCATGCAAAAGGTGCACCTGACCTTTTGTTCTGGGCCCAGTGACCATCCCTAGGACCAAAGGAGAACAGGAGTCAGGTTATCACCCAGACCTCAGAGGACATCTGTGGACCAAGGAGGTTACGGTTCGCGTTCCAGCCTACCTCCCCCTTTCCCTTTGTGTTCAGCAAAATAAAAGGCAACGATATTCTGATTTTTAGAACGTCTCTCACCTAAAAGGCAGCACAAATAACTTTGAGAACAGATCCCTTGGAACCACTCACTTAAAACCTCAAAATCTGTTTCCCTGGGGGGAAGACAATCTGAGAATGGTTTGAACTTGCTCCTCCAGCAACGTTATCAAGAAGGCAGGAAGCATTACCGCTGTGGATGATATCCTGGAAGATATTCCCATCATGCTGGAGTTGACCAAGAGGTACCGTTAGAGGCCACGCCTGTGACCACGCTATCCTATCACTGCCTCTCCCCGCCCTGGGCCTGGGCTCTCCTGGCTGTTCCTTGGGACTAGAAGGTAACCACCAACTACTGTGAGTCAGGAGGACACGGTGGAGGGGAATTTGGCATGAATGGAGAAAAGCAGGGAGTGTCAGGAAAGGCTACTGAATGGGGGCTTCCCTTCAGCACAGGGGCCTAGGGCTCCTCAGATGCCAGCTGTGTCTCTCACCTGCTGGGCCCTGTCTGTAGCTCAAGATACAATCAGTTGACAGATGTTAAGCCAGAAAACTGCAGGGCACAGAGAAGGTGGCATGCTGCCCCTTAGGTCCACCGTAGTCTGGGGCTAGCTCTTCCGGCCCCAAAACAACACGAGACCTGCAGAGCAGTTTCCCTCAACCTGGGTCATACATTAGGTTCACCTGGGGAGCTCTCAAAACATATGGGTGCCTGGGGCCCTCCCCCAGAGGTTCTGATTTAATTGGCATAGAGTAGAGCTTAAACATCAAGGTTATTTAAAAGCTCTCAGGCTATTCTGACGGCCAGTTTTGAGAAACACTGCTGTAGGTCCACCCTGAATAAAAATGCTTCCTCCGCAGTCCACGGCGTGGAGGGCCCTAGGATGTAATTAAATTCCCCTGAAGGATTAGACCCGATGTGAGCTATTTGGAAACAGGGATCAATCTTACTTCTCTTTAGCCCCAGCACCTGATGTGGCACTTGGAATACAGTAAGTGCTCAATAAAGGTTTGCCTAAATGATGAATGCATCAACTCAGATGCCCCAAATCTGCCCCCAACTTAGCTCCATAGCCCAGTGTTCTGCCAGAAGTAACTGAACTAAAACAGGCAGCAGCCCTACCTTCAAATTTTGCTTTTTTGCTTTATTATGTTACACCCACTACTAACTTACTACTTTAAAATAAATGCAGTACTAGGGCTGTCTCTTCAAAGTTCTAAGCTTCTAGATTCATTGTTTGCCTTACAAAATAAAAAAAAGTAACTGAATTTTAATGCTTAATTAAAATTAAAACAACTTGTCAAGATGGTCAAATTGGTCAATTCAGCAAAAGAAACTAACTTGGGTGAAAATGAAAGGTAGTCTTATTTCAAGAAGCAGGGAACAAACCCTAAGGAGGAAGTGGTACTGGCTGAGAACACAAAAAAGTTCAGGTATGTTCAAGGATGACAGATCTTAAAAGGTCAGTTAGGGAATCTAAGCTATATGAACAATAATTTTAATATCTGAGGCTGACGGTTGATGTCAAGAAGTCCAACTAGAAATTTTCCCTCGGTACCGCAGATGGTAGCCTCGGATGGTATTTCTTATGATACCTTAAAAAAATGTTAGGCTAAACTTATCTGGTAGAAATAGGCATAAGGGGACACAATAAACCAGCTGTTTGACTAAATATTCCATCTCCCACCCAGCGATGTAAGCATGGCCTCAGCTGAATGACGTTACCCCATCTGCCTCAGCCTGGTTTCAACCCAAGGAGGAGGGGGGAAAACATTTAAGTGATTTCAGATGAAAATCAGCTTGGAGTGTTGAATATTTACTTGAATTTTTATCAGGAAGCCGGTCTATCTTCCATACGACGGCCCGGTAGGCACTCTCATATTTTGCTGACCCCACAGTGACCTGTATGACAGGTTCAGATTCAGGTTCATGTAAACTCCCCAGACACGCCCGGCGGTTCATTTTGGCTTTCAGGGACTTCTGCCTCTGGAGGTTCATGGTCCAGAGGGCCTTGATCCACTGCGATGGCACAGGAAAGTGTATCATTATGTTGTCACAGGACCTCAAGGATGGTCTCTGGACCAACGGGGCCATGTTGACAAAGGCCTGAAGCTCCACATACGCCCCCTGGACAACCACTACAGACTTCAGGGAAAAGGGAAGGTCTTCGCCGCTATACAAAGTCTTGAAACGCATCAGCTCAAACCGGCAGGCATCCAGAGGTACGAACTTAATGATTCTTGATTGCTCAAATTCTTGTGCGTTCACACACTTATGGAAATGATAGTCAAGAATATCAATCCCCTTCTTTTCTGGGTCTTTTTCAAAATAGCATTCATTTCGCTTCTGCAGCTCAAGGTCATTCAAGGTTAAAAAGCATTCTGTGTTCCCATTCACAAAGCAGAGGCACCAGATTTGAGTTATCACAGCACTTTCAACCAATTTTCCTTCTTCTTTAGTGATTTTACCCCAAAAGTTGTCCACAATTTCAAGGAAAACTTCTTGCTCCTCATAGTTCTTCTTTGGTTTTGAAACAGCTGGCAGCTTCATCAGCTCCTCCTCCACACTGGTCAGAAAGTCAAGGAAGTCATGGTACTCTGTGGATCCCAACTTCAGCATTTGTTCTATGTCTGGTTCGTGAACTACTTCTGTCTTAGAATGGTATTTCCTTTTTTCTGTGTAAGACACATGTTCGATCTTCACAGTATGGATTTTTCCTGTCACACTGAAGTTCTCAACTTTGGGTTCAGAAAGCCTGCAGTATGGATTGAGCTGTAACTCTTTAAATGGTTTTTCTAACCCCTTCTCATAATACATTTGCAAAATTCCTCCAGGTAAGACTTTTAGAAAAATTGGCCCCCACTGACGGGAAGACATCACGTTCTTCTTCTCAGGAATTCTCAACATGAAAGACCATCCGGCTTTTGGCTGACTCCTGAAGAGCATGTGGGGCACAAAGGAAGAGGCAGCATCTTCAGCATACAGATACTGCGTAGACAAATTTCCAAATGAGTCTTGGTTCTCAGCTGATTGGAGATGTTCAAGTTTCTCACAGATATAGTTGAGTGAACATTGATTTAAGCCTTTTTGATCAATAGGCATCTCTTTGTCTCTTGATGGGACCATCTTTCTGCTTCCTGGAGGGTCAAAGGTGAGCTGGGAAGCACTGCCTTCATCTTTCCAAAATGGACTTGAAAAGGCACAGTCCTCCTGAAAATACTGAAACTGGGGAGTATCACTTTGGAACCCTAGGCTTTCAGCCTGGTGAGGGCTCATTTCATCTGGAAGACCCACTTTGGGAGCTGGATGTATACATGAGTGGTCACTGAGTAAGGAAGCATTGGATAAACAGGTTGGTTTAGTAGGCAATATGGAAGAACCTGCTCCAGGTATAAGTGGACTGTTTGAAGATGATTCTGGAATAGGATAAAGCACATGAGTCCCTGCTTTGGGGATGCCAGGAAAACCTGGGAAGTCTTTGGTAGGTGTAGAAAGAGGAGAGTTACTTGGAGGTCCTGGACTGAAATAAAAGTCTATGATGGGAGAGGAGAGAGGGGTACTGCTGGTGGAGGAATATCCACTGGGAAATTCCTTAGTACCAGAAAGGTTCAGTTTAAGTCCATTTGGCCTACAAATGCCTTGATTCTCCAGAGGGAAATTCTTTGACTTTTGAGAAGACTGAAAAGCAGGGTCATCATCAAATGTGACCCAATTGCCTGGGTTTGTGGAGCACATCTTTGGGATCAGATTGCGGTCTTGCCAATGAATCAGATATGTTGTCTCTGTTAAAGGACAAAGAGAAAATAAGAACATAAAATGAGGGGGAAAAATTCAAGTTACTAGAGGACATTTGTTCTGAGAAACACTTGGATTTAAAAGTATCCAGATTTATAAATTAACTGAGTTTAAAGAAATGCTTAAAAACTGTAACACTTTTACGGCTTCCCTGGTGGCGCAGTGGTTGGGGGTCCGCCTGCCGATGCAGGGGGTGTGGGTTTGTGCCCCGGTCCGGGAGAATCCCGTGTGCCGCGGGGCAGCTGGGCCCGTGGGCCATGGCCGCTGGGCCTACGCATCCAGAGCGGCGGGAGAGGCCGCAGCAGTGAGAGGCCCGCGTACCGCAAAAAAAAAAAAAAAAAGCAACTGTAACACTTTTGATGGCTGAATGAATTAAAAAAACAAGATCTAACCATACACTGTTTATAAGAGACCCATTTTAGATTTAAGGACACACATAGACTGAAAGTGAAAAGATGGAAAAAGATATTCTATACAAACAGAAACCAGAAGAGAGGAGGGGTAGCCATGCTAATACAGAACAAAATAGACTTTAAGTCAAAAACTGTCATAAGAGACAAAAAAGGGCATTATATAATGAAAAAAGGGTCAACTCACCAGGAAGATATAACAATTATGAGAATCAGAGCACCCAAATACATGAAGCAAACATTAAAAAACTGAAGGGAGAAAAAGATACCAACACAATAGTAGTAGGAGATTTCAACACAGCAACTTCAATAATGGATAGGACATCCAGATAGAAGATCAATAAGGAAACAGAGGACTTGAACAACAGTATAGATCAAATGAACCTACCAGACATATACAAAATATTCCACACAACAGCATCAGAATACATTCTTCTCAAGCACATGCATAACATTCTTCAGGATAGATCACATGTTAGTTTACAAAAAATGTCTCAAAAATTTAAGAAGACTGAAATCATATCAAGTATCTTTTCCAACCACAATAGAATGAAACTGAAAATCAACAGCAGAAAAAAACTGAAAAATTTACAGGCATGTGGAAATTAAGCACTACACTCTTCACTAACCAATGGGTCAAAGAAGAAATCGAAAAGGAAATTAGAAAATATCTTAAGACAGAAAGGGCAGATAGCAGAAGCAAGAAGAACTACAATACTGCAGCCTGTGGAACAAAAACCACATTCACGAAAAGGCAGAGGACTATGTACCAAATGAAGGAACAAGATAAAACCCGAGAAAAGCAATTAAATGAAGTGGAGATAGGCAACCTTCCAGAAAAAGAATTCAGAATAATGATAGTGAAGATGATCCAGGACCTCAGAAAAAGAATGGAGGCAAAGATCAAGAAGATGCAAGAAATGTTTAACAAAGACCTACAAGAATTAAAGAATAAACACCTAGAAGAATTAAAGAACAAACAAACAGAGATGAACAATACAATAACTGAAATAAAAAATACACTAGAAGCAATCAGTAGCATAATAACTGAGGCAGAAGAACGGATAAGTGACCTGGAAGACAGAATGGTGGAATTCACTGACGTGGAACAGAATCAAGAAAACACAATGAAAAGAAATGAAGATAGCCTAAGAGACTTCTGGGACAACAGTAAATGCACCAACATTCACGTTATAGGGGTCCCAGAAGGAGAAGAGAGAGAGAAAGGGCCCAAGAAAATATTTGAAGATATTATAGTCAAAAACTTCCCTAACATGAGAAAGGAAGTAGTCACCCAAGTCCAGGAAGCGTGGACAATCCCAGGCAGGATAAACCCAAGGAGAAACATGCTGAGACACATAGTAATCAAAGTGACAAAAATTAAAGACAAAGAAAATTTATTAAAAGCAACAAGGGAAAAATGACAAATAACATAAAAGGGAACTCCCAAAAGGTTAACAGCTGATTTCTCAGCAGAAACTCTACAAGCCAGAATGGAGTGGCACGATATATTTAAAGTGATGAAAGGGAAGAACTTACAATAAGATTACTCTACCCAGAAAGGATCTCATTCAGACTTGATGGAGAAATCAAAAGTTTTACAGACAAGCAAAAGCTAAGAGAATTCAGCACCACCAAACCAGCTCTACAACAAATACTAAAGGAACTTCTCTAAGTGGGAAACACAAGAGAAGAAAAGGACCTACAAAAACAAATCCAAAACAATTAAGACAATGGTAACTGGAACATACATATTGATAATTACTGTAAATGTGAATGCATTAAATGCTCCAAACAAAAGACACAGTCTTGCTGAAGGGATACAAAAACAAGACCCATATATATGCTGTCTACAAGAGGCTCACTTCAAACCTAGAGACACATACAGACTGAAAGTGAGGGGATGTAAAAAGATTTTCCATGCAAATGAAAATTGAAAGATGGAATAGCAATATTCATGTCAGATGAAATAGACTTTAAAATAAAGAATGTTACAAGAGACAAGGAAGGACACTATATAATGATCAAGGGATCAATCCAAGAAGAAGATATAACAATTATAAATATATGTGTACCAAACAGAGGAGCACCTCAATACATGAGGCAAATGCTAACAGCTATAAAAGAGGAAATCTTTTATAATAATAGTGGGGGACTTTAACACCAATGGACAGATCATCCAGACATAAAATTAATAAGGAAACACAATAGACCAGATAGATTTAATTGATATTTAATTGATTTAAAAGATACAATAGACCAGATAGATTTAATTGATATTTACAGGACATTCCATCCGAAAACAGTAGATTACACTTTCTTCTCAAGTGCACAAAGAACATTCTCCAGGACAGATCACATCTTGGGTCACAAATCAAGCCTCGGTAAATTTAAGAAAATTGAAATCATATCAAGCATCTTTTCTGACCACAATGCTATGAGATTAGAAATCAATTACAGGGAAAAAAACGTAAAAAAACACAAACACATGGGGGCTAAACAATACGTTACTAAATAACCAATAGATCACTGAAGAAATCAAAGAGGAAATCAAAAAATACCTAGAGACAAAGGGCAATGAAAACAGAATGATCCAAAACCTATGGGATGCAGCAAAAGCAATTCTAAGAGGGAAGTTTATAGCAATAAATCCTACCTCAAGACACTAGAAAAATCTCAAATAAACAATCTAACCTTACACCTAAAGGAACTAGAGAAAGAAGAACAAACAAAACCCAAAGTTAGTAGAAGGAAAGAAATCATCAAGATCAGAGCAGAAAGAAATGAAACAGAAACAAAGAAAACAGTAGCAAAGATCAATAAAACTAAAAGCTGGTTCTTTGAGTAGATAAACAAAGTTGATAAACCTTTAGCCAGCCTCATCAAGAAGCAGAGGGAGAGGACTCAAATCAAAAAATTAGAAATGAAAAAGGAGAAGTTACAACAGACACCGCAGAAATACAAAGCATCCTTAGAGACTACTACAAGCAACTCTATGCCAATCAAATGGACAACCTGGAAGAAATGGACAAATTCTTAGAAAGGTATAACCTTCCAAGACTGAACCAGGAAGAAATAGAAAATATGAACAGACCAATCACAAGAACTGAAATTGAGACTGTGATTAAAAATCTTCCAACAAACAAAAGCCCAGAACCAAATGGCTTCACAGGCAAATTCTACCAAACATTTAGAGAAGAGCTAACACCTATCCTTCTCAAAGTCTTCCAAAATATAGCAGATGGGGGAACACTCCCAAAGTCATTCTACGAGGCCACCATCACCCTGATACCAAAACCAGACACATATGTCACAAAAAAAGAAAACTACAGGCCAATATCACTGATGAACATAGATGCAAAAATCCTCAACAAAATACTAGCAAACAGAATCCAACAGCACATTAAAAGGATCATACACCATGATCAAGTGGGGCTTATCCCAGGAATGCAAGGATTCTTCAATATACGCAAATCAATCAATGTGATACACCATATTAACAAACTGAAGGAGAAAAACCATATGATCATCTCAATAGATGCAGAAAAAGCTTTCGAGGAAGTTCAACACCCATTTACGATAAAAACCCTGCAGAAAGTAGGCATAGAGGGAACTTACCTCAACATAATAAAGCCCATATATGACAAACCCACAGCCAACATCATTCTCAATGGTGAAAAACTGAAAGCATTTCCTCGAAGATCAGGAACAAGACAAGGTTGCCCACTCTCACCACTATTATTCAACATAGTTTTCGAAGTTTTAGCCACAGCAATCAGAGAAGAAAAATAAATTAAAAGAATCCAAATCGGAAAAGAAGAAGTAAAGCTGTCACTGTTTGCAGATGACATGATACTATACATCGAGAAACCTAAAGATGCTACCAGAAAACTACTAGAGCTAATCAATGAATTTGGTAAAGTAGCAGGATACAAAATTAATGCACAGAAATCTCTTGCATTCCTATACACTAGTGATGAAAAATCTGAAAGAGAAAGTAAGGAAACACTCCCATTTACCACTGCAACAAAAAGAATAAAATACCTAGGAATAAACCTACCTAGAGAGACAAAAGACCTGTATGCAGAAAACTATAAGACACTGTTGAAAGAAATTAAAGATGATGCCAAAAAATGGAGAGATACCAACAATCCATGTTCTTGGATTGGAAGAATCAATATTGTGAAAATGACGATACTACCCAAAGCAGTCTACAGATTCAATGCAATCCCTATCAAATTACCAATGGCATTTTTTACAGAACTAGAACAAAAAATTTCCCAATTTGTATGGAAACACAAAAGACCCTGAATAGCCAATGCAATCTTGAAGGAAAAGAACGGAGCTGGAAGAATCAGACTGCCTTACGTCACACTATACTACAAAGCTACAGTAATCAAGACAATGTGGTACTGGCACAAAAACAGAAATAGAGATCAATGGAACAGGATAGAAAGCCCAGAGATCAATCCACACACCTATGGTCAACTAATCTATGACAAAGGAGGCAAGGATGTACAATGGAGAAAAGACAGTCTCTTCAATAAGTGGTGCTGGGAAAACTGGACAGCTACATGAGAAAAAATGAAATTAGAACACTCCCGAACACCATACACAAAAATAAACTCAAAATGGATTAGAGACCTAAATGTAAGACCAGACACTATAAAACTCTTAGAGGGAAACATAGGAAGAACACTCTTTGACATACATCACAGCAAGATCTTTTTTTGACCCACCTCCTAGAGTAATGGAAATAAAAACAAGAATAAACAAATGGGACCTAATGAAACTTCAAAGCTTTTGCACATCAAAGGAAACTATAAACAAGACAAAAAGACAACCCTCAGAATGGGAGAAAATATTTGCAAACGAGTCAATGGACAAAGGATTACTCTACAAGATATATAAACAGCTCATGCAAGTCAATATTACAAAAACAATGCAATCAAAAAATGGGCAGAAGACCTAAATAGACATATCTCCACTGAAGACATACAGACAGGGCTTCTCTGGTGGCGCAGTGGTTGAGTCGGCCTGCCGATGCAGGGGACACGGGTTCGTGCCCCGGTCTGGGAAGATCCCACATGCTGTGGAGCGGCTGGGCCCGTAAGCCATGGCCACTGAGGCTGAGAGGCCACAGCAGTGAGAGGCCCGTGTACCGCAAAAAAAAAAAAAGACATACAGACAGCCAAGAAGCACATGAAAAGCTGCTCAACATCACTAATCATTAGAGAAATGAAAATCAAAACTACAGTGAGGTATCATCTCACACCGGTTAGAATGGGCATCATCAGAAAATCTACAAAAAACAAATGCTGGAGAGGGTGTGGAGAAAAGGGAACCCTCTTGCACTGCTGGTGGTTATGTAAATTGATACAGCCACTATGGAGAACAATATGGAGGTTCCTTAAAAAACTAAAAATAGCATTACCATATGACCCAGCAATCCCACTACTGGGCATATACCCAGAGAAAACCATAATTCAAAAAAGACACATGCACCCCAATGTTCATTGCAGCACTATTTACAATAGCCAGGTCATGGAAGCAACCTAAATGCCCATCAATAGACGAATGGATAAAGAAGATGTGGTACATATATACAATGGAATATTACTCAGCCATAAAAAGGAATGAAATTGGGTCATTTGTAGAGACATGGATGGACCTAGAGACTGTCATACAGAGTGAAATAAGTCAGAAAGAGAAAAACAAATACCGTATATTAACGCATATATGTGGAATCTAGAAAAATGGTACAGATGAACTGGTTTGCACGGCAGAAATACACAGATGTAGAGAACAAATGTAGGGACACAAAGGAAGGAAGGAGGAGTGGGATGAATTGGGAGATTGGAATTGATATATATACACTAATATGTATAAAATAGATAACTAATGAAAGCCTGCTGTATAGCACAGGGAACTCCACTTCGCTCTACAGTAGAAACTAACACGACAGTGTAAAACAACTATACCCCAATTTATAAATTTTTTTTTAAATTGCAGTGCTTTTGAATCAATTCAAAAAGTCTTTATTTGAATGACTACTATGTAGTTAGACCTTGTTAGTGCTATAGAAAATACAGGAGAAGATAAAAACCCAATTCATAATGAACTTATAACCCATTGACAGGCCCAAAGGTTTACAGTTTAGAAGCATTTTCAAGTTCATGATCCCACTTATCAAAACAACTCTGGGAGGTATATATCATTATTCCCATTTCATGGCTGAGTTGACTTGGATTTAGAGTCATTACCTAAAGTCACCCAACTGGTAAGAGGCAGAACTAGGATTTTTTTTTTATAATAGGTTTATTGATATACAATTCACATATATAGGGACTTCCCTAGTGGTCCAATGGGTAAGACTCCACGCTCCCAATGCAGGGGCCTCGGGTTCAATCCCTGGTCGGGGAACTAGATCCTGCATGCATGCCACAACTAAGAGTTCGCATGCCGCAACTAAAGATCCTGCATGCTATAATGAAGATCCCGAGTGCTGCAACTAAGACCCAGTGCAGCCTAAATAAATAAATAATTTGAAAAATTCACATATATAAAATGACAATTCACCAATGTTTCATTCAGTGATATTCAGAGCTGTGCAACCATCACTATCTAATTCCAGAACATTCTTATCAATTTAAAAATAAACTTTGTACCTATGAGCAGTCACTTCTGGTTTTCCTCCTCCCCCAGGCCGTGACAATCTCCTTTCTTTTCCTATGAATTTGCCTCGTCTGGACATTTCATTTAAATAGAATCTACAACATATGGCCTTTTGTGCCTGGCTTCCTTCACTTCGCATGATGTTTTCAAAGTTCATCCATGTTGTGGCATTTATCAGAACTTCATTCCTCTTTGTGGCTGAGTCATATTTCATTGTGAGAGTATCTCACATTTGGTTTACCCACTCATGGGTTGAGGGACATTTGGTTTGCTTCTAATTTTTGGCCATTATGAATACTCCTGCTATAAGCATTTGTGTAGAAGTCTCAGTGTGATCATTTCTCTTGGGTATATACCTAAGCTAGGAAAGAACCAGATTTTGAACACAGGTCACTTCATCCTGATCTAGTACAATGTATATTATTGGAAGTATTCTAATGATATCAGAGGCAATGAGCTGTAGAGGCCCCAGCACTGACCTAGGAGCTGGATACCCGAATGCTGGTCACTGTTCTACCACTTACAAGCTGTGTGCTAAGCCCCTCCGGACATTCACTGATTAGAGTAGAATAATCTCTAAGGTCATTTCCAACTCTAAAATAATTCTATTGTGGTTGACATCCAACTGAATTTTTTTTCCAAAGCAGAAATTGTGTTACCACTGGGATTTTTAACCAAACTTCCAAACTGACAGAAAGTAAAACTCCATGAGATCTACTGATGTGAAAATTCAAACTCTGTTGGAATAAAGCCCATGAGAAAGGCAAGTTTTCTCCCTCTGACCCGCTTGCTCACCTCCCCTTGTGGATAATGAAGGCTCAACCAGTGCAGTCATTCAAGCTTGGAAAAGAGCCAACACAAAGAGAGAGAGGGCCTGGGGCTCCACTGGGGACCGGGCACGCTCAGTGTTGTCATTTGCTAAATCCACACATTCCTGAGGGCACAAAAACACACGGTGGAGCAGCAGCCCAGGCCAGCTGGCTCTCTCTGGAGGGCATTTCACTGTCACTGCCCTTGAGCTAGAGTTGCCGTAAAGCACTTTCCCTTTGAAGCAGGAAGAGCAGTGTTTCCATGGGACACAGCCAGGAGGCTCAGAGGCAGGAAATCTGCAACAATATTTCTTGATCCATCCCATCCCACCATCTTCAGAAGGAATCCAGCCAAAATAATTCTTCATATAGGGTGAGAGATTGTGTAAATATTTGCTTTAGTTGGGTTTATAAGAAAGAAAGAACAAGAGAAGAAATAATTCAGCTTCAGACTGAACTCTGTTCTGATCTACACCAAACATTTCACTTCATCCATTTTCCATTGGGAGCTTCAAAATTTGGAAGTGATACTGGTTTCTTCAGAGTTTTTGCTTATTATGAGAAAAAAAGTGACTTCCATAAGCCAAATAAAGAAATCAATCCCACTACTTTTTAAGTGACCCTTGAACTTTTTAAAAGCACACCTTGCAAAAAAGTCTCCTACCTTGAAGGCAAAATCTATGCAAAGCGCACTCTGACCCGTGTTAGACTCTTCCACAGGGAGGCACTCAGCAAATATAACGTAAGTTTAATCCAACCAAACAGAATTGTGCCCAATAGGAACCCAAACCTTTGTCCTTGTTGAAAAGGCAGCACTTAGATGTTGCTCTGAGGCGAGCAGCTAAGACTCCAGCGCTCTGTGGTCAGGGACAGGTTTGCTTCCCACTGTGCTCCTCTTTCTCCTCTCTGTACCCCTCTTGTGCCCTTATCAATCCTTTATATACGTATTTCCATTTCTCTCTTACCTCTTTTGCCCCTTCCCTCTCTATATGACCTCATCTTTCTATTTTAGTCTCAAAGCACCCCGAACCCCAAGCAGTTCTCCCGAAGTCAACAACCAGAGTCAATTCCAACCAGCACTTTCCTTCCCTCCTGACCCATCCCCACCCCAAGCAGGGAAAGGGGGGAGCCACATCCTATCCAGAGCATTGGTCTGTCCAAGGCCCACTGGGTCTCAGGGAGGGATGAGAAAGCTCAGAGGCAAGGGATCTAGAATGTGTCTTCTTTTAATCATCTGCAACTTCACACCATCTACTTCAGGACATTGGAATCCAAAAGTATTCAAGCAATAACACCTATTTAACCTCAGTATTTTTTTTCTGCACTGCAAATGGAATAGGATTTAAATCTATGCCTCCCAGAGGGCCCTGAATTCTACCATTCCAGAGCCCTTTCAAGGCAACATGTCATTTAGACTTTACAACAATCCAGAGGTGACGAGAGCATTGGAATGCCGTCTCCAAAGTCAGGATCCGGTTAGTGGAGAGCTGGGAACCCAGGACTCCTGGGACCACGTCCCCAGCTGCCTTCCTCTGAAGCAAAGATTCCCCTGGTTCGACTCCCTGGCTTTCTCCTCAGCTGTGGATTCCATCCTATCTTACATACCCTAATCCTTTCAGAGGTCTGTTTTCAGTCGATCTGGATTATCCTGAAACTCCTAGAAGACAATTCCAGACAAACTTCACAGACAGGGCAAGACACGAAGACTCCAAATAAGGCACAGAGAGAAAAGTAAAATGTATTATGGTGGAAATTTCTAGAAGTCAATCTCTGAGGTTTGAAGGTTTCTAGGGGAGCGTGTTTGCTTCCCCTTAAGACTATTAGACATTCTTTTCAGCTGCCTATTTTCAAAGCAGCATCAGGGTCCAGTAAACTTAAGAACACATTAAAAGTCATTGCACATGCTTACACTGGGAATAACAAGGTTGTAGGTAGACAGTGGATTTTCAACCTTTTACCTCAACACCTGTGACAGTGGCATTCAGAAGCATTTAACCACCTCTCAAAATATTTAGGGAAGCCCTAAAATAATTAATTACAACCACCATTCTAAGTGTTGGGTCAGCAAAGGAGGGCCCCAGGTCACGACAAACGTGAGAAAGGCTGTACTTACACACAATTCCTGAACCTGACCCCCTTCTTCCACTGAAGAAATCATACCAGGAGAAAGACAAATATTATATGATACCACATATCTAAAAAAGTAGTACAAATGAACTTATGTGCAAAACAGAAACAGACTCACAGACAAAGAAAACAAACTTATGGTTACCAAAGGGGAGGGGTGGGGGAAGCATAAATTGGGAGTATGGGATTAACAGATGGACACTAACACATAAGAATAGATAAACAACAAGGATTTACTGAATAGCACAGGGAACTATATTCAATAGTTTGTAATAAACCACAATGGAAAAGAGTCGACAAAATATATATAGATATATACGTATATATGTATAAACGAATTACTTTGCTATACACCTGAAACTACCACAATATTGTAAATCAACTATACTTCAATTAAAAAAATAAATCATACTGGAATTCTTATAAAAGTAGTATGGAGATTGTCATAAATTTATTCAAATTATTTTAAAAAGTAAAGCTTTCACCAATAGAAATACCTTAAATATTATTAATAATATTGCAAATTATTTACAATAAGCCTTATGAATAACGAGCACTGGTATGGAAAAATGACCTCACCAAAAAGGATTCTGGGATACAAGTTTTCAAGTTATTGTAGGAAAAATTCATATTATTCTTTGAGAGTCAGAAGGAGGGGTCATGTCTCATCCATTAGGGCATTTTCCACATTGCCTGCAAATGTCTGACATAAATATGCACCTCAATAAATTTTTGATTGAATAATTTTAAACGGTCTTTTCAGTTTTCCATAAAGTAAATCTCTATACTGCCCTCCCCAGTTCAAAGAATCACTGAATTTAGAGTTTATTGTTGTGTTAACCGAACACAACAACAAACATGTATCAAGTACCAGGTGCTCACGGTCTGCTGAGGACTGTATGTGCATAATCTCATTTAATCCTCACAACCCTATGAGGGGTTGATATAATAATATGATCTAATATAAAATTATATGTTATCATTTTTTTAGAAAAGGAAAATAAGGCTCAGAGAGGTTTATCTACTTGCCTAAAGTCACCCAGCCAGTAAGAGGCAGACCTGGACTATGACCTGGTCTGTCTGATCCCAAAGTCTATTATTGACAGCATCCACCACCCGAGAGGTACCGACAGATCCAAGGACTTGCCGGTGTCACCATGCCACCTTTCACTAAGGGGAAAGCTCCAGGGCAGGAACCACCACTTCCTAGAGCCAGGAACTCTCTAAACTGAAGGATGCTGTTCTCACCTGAGAAGAGCCTGTTTCTCCACAAAGCCCAGACCAAGTGTCTGCCTTGGGACATCAGGCTGTGGGTAAGACAAACTCTGAGATGGCTGTTCTCAAGAACAACAACTCAGGAGCAATTTGGGTCAATTCTGAGAGTAGCTTTCACATCTCAGCCTGCCCTACTTCCCATCCCTTTTCGACTGCATCAACTGGCCATCCCACCCTTAGTGATGAACAATTATTCAGACTTGCTGCCCAACACACACATTTAGGTCCACCCTCTCTTCTCGAGACCATCTTGGTGCACTGTCTAAGTCCCCAAACTCTGCGTAACTCCCTGCAACCGTCCCTCTTCCCCTACCATCCCCCTCCCGCCTCTATTCTCCAGGGTCTACTTCTGCTGTTCTTGGCAGTTTTCCTTTGCTTCTCTGGAGACACCATGCAAATAAAGTGTAGCTATGAAGTTCTACCTTTCTCCGTAGATCGTCAAACAAAATCAGATTAGAGGCATCTGGTTGTTAAATCAGCATTCCAGGTGGTCTGCAGCCGCAGACTCTGTCCCCACTTCAGCGAGTCATCTGTGGAGACCCCCACCCTCTAGGATGATCTCTAGCCTCTTGCTTCTCTGTCTCTGCCAGGTGCTGGGGGAGGACTGATGCTGAAGAGGTATCCGGCAGCGCTCAGGGAGGCGCCACCGATACCTAGCAGCAGCTTCTTGCTCTCAGCCCCGCCCAAACTGTCACTGTCGGGCTGACTCCTACTCAAGCTCCACGAACACATCTGGACCCTGAGCAACGCCCTCGCCTCTACAGAGGGCTGAATTTAGTCCTTTATGCCTGTGACTTTATTGCTCTACAGCAACGCTGCATAATCTAGAGAAAGAATGTCTTCATGTCAGTTTCTGTGTGGTTTCATTGCCTGCCCCCCAAAGAAGGAATTCTCTGACTCTCCCCAATGCCTGACTCCTCAACTGCAATAGTGGAACCAGGCTGGAGCTGCATTTGAAAAAAACAACCTCCCCCTCATTTTGTGTGGTTGGGAGTCTGTAGTACCCTCTTTGCATTCGGGGATATATCGAGATATCCCAGAAACAAAGCCAAAGTCAGGGATAGCCCAGTGTGCAAAATGCATCCATGAAGAATTTTCTTAAAGGTTTGCGATGAAAGTGTTTAAAATATTCCTCTAGAATTTTTCCCTTTAAAGGGGAAACTGAAAGTTTGAAACAGACAACACAAAACCCTAAGTGGAGGGAAAACCCTTGCAGAGCACACTCTCAACCTAAGTCGTAGGAGAGGTGCCCACTGCATGTACTGCATGTACTATTAACACATACGTCTGCAGCCCATAATATTTCATCACAAACACATGTGGCATTTAGTTCAGCTCTGTGACAGGAAATACCATTTGTAAAATATTAAACCACAGCAAAACCTATCCATGCCTTCCAATATTATCCTTGCTGGTTCCCTTCCTCCATGTGGCTTGGTGGCTGTAAACTTAAAACCTCAACACCTGGGACCCACAACCCAAGACTCAGCATCACTCCATACGAGCGGTTCTCAAGTGGTTTGATTTCCCAGTGTACGTGTGGCAGAGTCTGGAGACATTTTGGGTCATTACAGCTAGCGGTGGGCAGGGGCTACTGTCATCTAGTGAGTAGCTGCTGCTGAACGGATCCTATATGGCACAGGATGGCCCCACAGCAAAGAATTATCCAGCCCAACGTATCAGTAGTGCCAAGGCTGAGAAATCCTGCCCTATATTGAGGTCAGTGAGCTGAGTGTGGTGAGCGGGTGTCCACCCCCCTGCATGTGTCTACTTTGTGGACAGTGAATAGGAAGCTTCAATTTGGCGATTTGCCTGAAGTTGCACAACCAGAAAATGGTCAGAATTGAACCCTGTGTCGGTCTGCAAATCTCCTGCTCTTTCCACTACATCACATGGTCTACCAGAGCAGGAATCAGAATAAGAGAGAGGGATTCACAACTGCCAAGACATGGAAGCAACCTAAGTGTCCATCAACAGATGAATGGATAAAGAAGATGTGGTATACATACACAGTGGAATACTACTCAGCCATAAAAACGAATGAAATAATGCCATTTGCAGCAACATGGATGGACCTAGAGATTATCATACTAAGTGAAGTAAGTCAGACAAATATCCAATGTTATCACTTATATGTGGAATCTAAAAAAATGATACAAATGAACTTATTTACAAAACAGAAACAGATGTACAGGCATAGAAAACAAACTTACGTTTACCAAAGGGGAGAGGGCAGAGGGAAAGGGATAAATTCGGAGTTTGGGATCAGCAGATACAAACTACTATTATAAAATAGATAAACAACAAGGTTGTACTGTATAGCACAGGGAACTGCATTCAATACCTTGTAATAAACTATAATGGAAAAGAAAAAATATAAACAGAAGTTATACATTTGTTTCATTTCAACAAATGAAACAATCCAAAAATGCATAAAGAAAAGTTAATCCTTTTCCATTTATTTTCATCCCACTATGGTAATTCTGTTAAAAGCACAGTATGCGTTTTTCCACACTGTTTCCATGTTCATATAAATACAAACAAATATATGTACACATATGGAAGTTTTGCTTTAGGATCATGCTATACATGATGCTTGCTTTTTTTTTTTTTTTTTTGCGGTACATGGGCCTCTCACTGTTGTGGCCTCTCCCGTTGTGGAGCACAGGCTCCGGACGCGCAGGCTCAGCGGCCATGGCTCACGGACCCAGCCGCTGCACGGCATGTGGGATCTTCCCGGACAGGGGCAGATGCTTGCTTTTTAAAATATCTGCTTAATAATATATTATGGATATCCCTCCAGTTTGATAAATACAGATCTAACTCAAAAAAAAAAAAAAAATAATAGTAGAGAGGGCAATAAGGGAATATTTTATTTTTTTGGGGGGGGGATATTTTAAAAGAAGACTTGACAGGACTCGGACACCAAATGTGATCTAGAAAACATGGGAAAGGGGAAGTCTGGCACTTGGAAAAGTAGAGACATAGTACAGGCAGGAAGAGGAGCCGCGTCTACACACGTCGGTCAAGTCTGAAGTACATCCAAGTGGAAACACCCAGCAAGGAGCCTGAAACACGGGATGGTACCTGGAGAGAAAACAGGCGGCAGTACATGTAGAATTGGGGGTCTTTTTTGGGTAAGTGAGAGTTGAACGCAGGAGAGAAAGGGAGAGGCCACAGGGTGCCCAAAGCTGAGGACTGGGTGGCTTTACAGGAGGAAAAGAAAAGGAGAAAGGAAGACACGCCCAAGAGGCCAAGGTAAAAGCAGGAGGCGCAGGGACCCAAAGGGCAGAAAGCGGGTCTTCATGGGACCTTGAAGAGCTGCAAGGGGCAGGAAAATAGAGACGGACAGACGACCTTCAGGTCTGGTGATTAGGTCAACGGTGACAGGGGTGGGAGTGAGGCCAGTCTGGAAGCAAAGGGAGCACGGGTCCTGGGGGTCCATGGGCAGAGTCTGGGCTATATCTTGGCCACCTCCCCTGCCCCGCCGCTCCAGTTCCTGGGTTTCTGCAACTCTGGGGCTGTGTTGTTTCCTGGGTGGACTGATTTCTGGCAGCCTTATAACTGCCCGCCTCTTCATACCTTACCTACCTCCTAGTCTCTGGAGCACAAAAGGGCCCCAGGGCCTCTCACTCTCTGAAAAATCCAGCCCACCCGGGGCCAGGGACAGCGTGCAGGCAAGGGCCTGCGCAAATAAGGCCCGCTTTCAAAGGCCCGCTTTCAGGACTGCCTGTTGGTATTTATGTCCCGTGGGTTGCTCAGGAGCGAGGGCATTATCTCCACAGGGGCCCCCAGAGCAGGGCTGGGTGGGGGGCCCTGTGGTTATTATTAGATGGCAGCTCCTGGATTTGGATTCTGAGTTCTCAAAGGAATCCATGAAAAAGATGTGGGATATAGTTAGCTGTAGCTGCAGGGGCGTTGGCTCAGATCACACATCTTAAATATGCAAATCTCCTCCTTTTTCTCTTCCCCCCCACCCCCCAGGCCCACGGGACCTCCTGAAGATAAGCAGAAAGTCCTGGTATTTTAAAGAACTATAAAGAGAGTCTCTCTCTGGACTTCAATATTTAGTGGGGGGAAAACCAAAGGCAACCACTTTGCTATGAAAATTGGTCATTTTTCTTAATTACCATGTAATTGCTTTTAGTATTTTGAGAGGAGGCAGTAGCTAAATGGCCCAGAAAGGCTAATTAACACTTTAAAATGTGATTCCTTCTGACACACTAATCATACTGCGTTCAGATTGGAATAGCTTGTACGAGAAGTTAAGGACCATCATATGCCAAAAGAGATGCAGGATCTCGACCCTTGGGTGCTGGACTTTGCGGAACGTCTGCCAAACATTCTGGTACAAATTCTTGTCCCACACACCCTGCTCATTCATTCAGTGAATAAGTGACTATGTCTTCTGAGTATTGGATCCTGGGTGGAGCACACTGCAGACCACAGATTAAGACCTGAGTCACTGGTCGTCAGGTGGGGAAAGAAGGGTTTAGACTGTGAATCCCAGTCCTGCCACTGACTACCTGTGTGACCTGGGGCAAGTTACTTTAATTCCCTGAGCCTCAGTTTCCCCAGGCTCGAAACAGGGATGATAATTGTTAACTTTTAGGATTTGTTTGGGGCTGAACTCTATCCCCCCCCAAAGTCATTCCTAACCCCCAGTACCTCCCAATGTGACTGTATTTAGAGAAACGGTTTTTACAGAAGTAATTAAGTTAAAGTGAGGCCATTGGGGTAAGCCCTGAGGCAATCTGAATGGTGTCCTTACAGGAAGTGATCTGGACACACAGACATCAGGGATTCGAACACACAAAGAAAAAGCCATATGAGGACACAGAGAGAAGGCAGCTGTCCCCAAGCCAAGGAGAAAGGCCTCAGAGGAAACCCAACCTGCCGACACTTTGATCTCGGACTTCCAGCCTCCAGAACTGTAAGAAATACACTTCTGTTGTTGAAGCCACCCAGTGTGTAGTGTAGTGTCCTGTTATGGCAGCCAGAACAAACTAAGTACGTGCATCTATAAAACGGTAGGTGGCGGGGGAGATCCTAAGTAGAGGCTGTTATTACTATGGATTCTTGCTCCTAATGCAACCTATGGGGCCTTCCTGCAACCGACCCCTCCTGCCATGTCCTCTGCCTGCCTCTTGTTTGTATAAAAGCTGTAGTCTCCCAGGCCTCCCCGGGGTCACAGAAGCCTGGTTCAAGAATTAATGATGGAAAGGATGTGAACAGGTAGTGACAAAAGTAGCAGTGGGGCCAGAAGAACTGGTAACAATTGAAACAGTAAGTCAGTCATATGGCAGTCACAGAATCTCTAGTTCCTCCCTGAAGTACCTAGATAACTGTATCTAATGTACATTTCCTGAGTTGTTTTACAGTTGCTAAAACCCCCACCAAATGGAAGAAGTTAACTACTTAATGACCATGAGCACATGGTCCCCAGACCTACTAGAGCTTGAGGATTGATAGTGTTAACCCCTGTGACACTGTTCTGTTACTTCACCAACAACCAAAGAGAGAACTGTGCAGGAGCTGATCACACACCCTGTGACTCCCTTCCCTCACCTCGCCTTTAAAAATGTTTCCCTGAAACCCGTCGGGGAGTTCAGGTCTTCTGAGCATGAGACGCCCCGTCCTCCTTGTATGGCCCTTGCAATAAACCTTTCTCCCCTCCAAACTCCAATGTTTTCTTTCGTTTGGCTTCACTGTGTGTTGGGCACATGAACTTGTGTTCAACAACACTAAGGTACTTACAACCTGGAAGGAAAGACCAGAGAAAGCCACAAATGACAGGCAGAATGTGCCCACTCTCCTGCACTAATGTGCACTGGGAGGTTTGGAGAGGAAAGTCCCAGCTCAAGGGCAAGAGGCTTCCTGGGGAGGCGGCATCAGCTTGGGCAGAGACAAGGGGCAGCAGATCAGGCAACAGTGATCATACCCTCTGCCCATGTGTCTGTGCATTTGCATCACATGCCAGCTGACACCAGCATAAGGGAATTTCTCCCAGCTGGCTGCATTCACTCCACTACGCAGACACAAAATCCAGTCACACACACCCTGAACATCGCTCTGGCAGGTCTCCTCTCCGGCTGCCCAAACTGGGCCGCGAGCCACGGAGATGACCTCAGAGGTGATCAGGGCTGTTTGCGTTCTCCAAATCAAATGCATTTTGGTTTATCCGTGGCTAGTCCGAGGCTACTGCTGACCACCAAGCTCACCTGGCGATGTCCACATCAGTGGGAATGCAGAGGCGGGAAGCACTGACGTACAGAGGGCACAGCACGTTTGTTTCGATTCTCACCACTGTCAGGAATGCCATGAATGTACGTGTGTACAAATATGCAAAACTTGAGCAATTCCAAGAATAGGGAAAGATCTTTAAAAATCCTTTAGTAAGGTCCTATTTACAAACCAAGTATAGATCAACATTTATTGGGCTCTGAGTCTCAAATGCAGGTATCATGCACAAAACTAATACTTGTGTCTCTAAGTCCAAAGGGAGCGTGTGCAAAATATTTGTTAATTTTATCACATTTCGAAGGCCATTAAAGGCTTTACAAGGAAGTTTGCACTTAGAGCAAAGTCTGATCAGAAATGTGTGAGTGGATATGAATGAATGGAATTGTCATATGACACTCTCAGCCATGGGTGTTGGCTTATATTGAAACTTAGGGGTCTCTAAGTCTCAACCTGGGCACTTGAGCCTATAGCAGAGTGACATCCTTCATCCTGACTCAGAGTCTTCATGTAAATGAGTAACTTCCAACATCCTCACCAAGCGCCCCAGGTGCCTCTGCATAGCCCTGCCCAGCGAGGCCCATGTGCTCCTGCGAGAACCAGCCAGCACAGCAAGGGGCTCACCCAGCCTCTAAGATGTTGGGTCTCCAGTGGACACCACCCAGGGCTCCGCTCTCCCGCCACACCCATCTCTCCACCAGATCTTTGTACTACTGCTAACAGCCTCCACAGCTGCTTGCCCAGCCTGGGAGCCAGGAGGCCAGAGTTTGGGAGGTTTGGTTCCAGCTCTGCTTCCCTCTGCTCTGTAATTTAAAACAAGTCCCTGCTAGCAAGTGGTTTCAAGGGCCCTTCAAACTCTAACAAGTTATGAAGATGAATTCTCCTGAAAAGGAGTCTGCAGAGAAGTATGTGCCTCCCTGAAGACCCCTTCCTACCTAAATACCTTAGGACTCCTGCAACCATGCCCAGGCTGCAAGTTTTCCAAAGATGGCCGCAGCAATATCGCCCATCTAATGCCCTTCTGAAAGGTCACCTTGTCCCTCCCCCACTGAGAGGGCGCTCTCTTTCCCCTCCCCTTGAATCTGGGTGGGCCTTTTGCTCCTCTGACCAATACAATGTGGCAAAAGTGACATTGTGACAACTCTGGGCCTGAGCTGACCCAGAAGCTGCCATTTCCTGCTTGTTGGAGCCCTGAGCCACCACATAAGAAGCCCAGGCCATGCAGGAGCCACGTTGAGGCGCCGTCTTGGACATCCAGCCCCTTGGGCTTTCAGTGATTCCAGCCCCCATCACCATCTGACCACAACATGACAGACCCTAATCAAAAACCACCCAGCTGAGCCCAGGGAACCCACAAACCAGGAGAGAGAATACTAAATTGTGGTTTTAAGCCTCTACATTTCTTGTGGTAAAATACACATAAACATAAAATTTACCCTTTGAACCATTTCTAAGTGTACAGTTCTGTGACACTAAGTACACTGACATCGTTGAGCAACCACCATCCATGTCCAGAACGTTTTCATCTTCCCAAACTGAAACTGTGCCCATTAAACACTGCCTTCCCATGCCCCCCACCCCCGCCCCTGGCAACCACCATTCTACTTTCTGCCTCTATGGATCTGATGACTCTAAGTACCTCATATGAGTGGAATCATACAACGTTTGTCCTCTTGTCACAAAAGGCTTATTTCACTTAGCATTATGCCTTCAAGGTTTATCCATGTTGAAGCATGTGCCAGAACTCCCTCCCTTTTTCGGGCTGAAAGACATTCCATTGTATGCGTATACCAAATTCTGTTTATCCATTCATCCATCGATGAAAACCTCTACGCTTTGGAGTGATTTTCTGCAGCTATAGACAACTGGAGCAAGGACGATGCGGCTCTAGGGCAGCAGAGCAAGGCTCCCAAGGTAGATGTCAGGGTCCGGAGAGTGTGACAGAAACAAGAGCACCAGGACACTAACCCCCCAGAGTAGGTGACTGGCCAGGAGTTCGCAATAGCACTTGTCACAGGGGGCTGGGTATCTCCTGGGGTCTCCATTCTAGGCTGGAGCAACCCCAGGGCAGGGACTGGCAGGATCTTATTCAGGGCTGGGTGCCTTGCCCTGGCACAGACTGATAGGTCCAATGTGTGGTGAATGAGTGAAGAAGGTACCTGATGCTGAAGCCAGGTTCTGACTCCTCCCAGAGTTTCTTACAGGCTACCTGTAGGGCAAGAACCGTGCCAATGAAAGCACAGGAGAACAGCTGCTTCCGGCTGGAAAGGAAAAGGGGTGGGGAGGTGGGGCAGAAGAACATTCTGACAGGAGAAAGAAAATTCATGGCCAGGCCCCGGCTTCCCAGGAAGCTCAGTCTCCAGCGAAGCGCCCACCTGACCTAGGCAGCCTTCGCAGGGGCTTCACCGTCAGGAGTCAGCCTTGCTCAGTTTGTTGGGCCAAAATCCCAGGGCTCAGGGCAGTAGAACTTCATGTGCCCTTTACAGGGGCAGGCGCAGGGCTTAGAGGGGCTCAGCCCATGGTCATGGAGCAGGCCATGGCGGTAGGGAAGGAGACCTGAGCTGTGAGCTGAGCTGCATATTCCAGCCCTGGGAGCTTTGGGATACGGAACTTGCTTCACTGCAGAAGGACCCAGATTGGTGGCACGATGACCCCAGCCCTCTCACCCGTAACCACTTCACCAAGGAAACCAGTCTATTCTTCCTGCTGCACTGCTCCATTTGGCCATTCAACTAGGGAGCCCGACACAGGTCAGGAGGCGCCAGAGCACAGACATTAACTCCAAATCGAAGAAGAGGACTTGTACCTGGTTGACTTAAAGAGTGAATGCCACCTCTACAAATGCCCATTTGAGGGTTTAGTAAAAAGGGCTCGGATTGCATTCCAACTCTGCATTTAGGTTTTCCAGCCTCTAAAGATAAAGTGAAACCCTGGGTAATAACCACGAAGGTGTTTTTCTCTATTTCTCTTCAAAGCATACTTACACCTTGAAGGTTAGGAACTGCTTACCATGTGGAAAGCAGTTACAAGTACCAGCAAAAGAACTCAGAAAACATGGATTTGGGACTTGGCTCAGTTTCTAAGTAACTATAGGAATTTGGACAAACCAATTACCCTGTCTGGGCCTTAGTTTCCTAACCCATGAATGGAGGAAAATACTATGTATCCCCATGGTTTGTTTATGTGCATTAATAAGAATAAATATATGTGAGATCTAGAGAGATATGTAGATAGCTATAGGTAGATACAGATACAAACGCACACATGTATGAGGTCTTCATGAGAAAAGCCGTAACTATGTAAGAGATCTACTTACGTTCAGTAGGTGCTTGCTGACACTGCTGAATAAGTGGCCGAATAACACAAGATTGCAACAAGACCCACATTGGGTGAAAGCGGGTCGCTCTTCACACTCTGGAACCCCCAGCTAGCATACCTACCAGATCCTAGAAAGCCACGCCTTTCCCCACATCTTAACTACCGACACCCCAGCCTGCACGCTTCCTCCCACCTGGCCTTATACTCTCCCAACCCACTCGGATGGAGTCGGCCTGACCTCCAGGGCCACAGCCGGACCCCCTACCCCCGCCCCAGCCCCCTGGCCCAGGTCCCACCTCCAAACATAGCATGAGGCCACTTCCTGGGCCAACTGCCAAACCCAGAACCCTAGGTTGCCCCCAGGGTCTCCACTGCCTTTGGTACCAGATGGAAACAACTCTTCCCCTTTCCCTGATTTTCCAGAAGCACAAACACATGGAAGATTTGTGGACCAGGAGCCAGGGTGTCTGCTCAGGGGCTCCTCCCCAACAGCTCACGCCTGGACTCTACCTGTGACCTTGGCCTGCCAAATGAGGCTCACCTGGGGTCTTCCACCTCGAGGGGCTTTGGGGAGCATCACATAAGGTGACAGCACTGCAAGTTTCTTTGAAAAATATGAAGCCCTCCATAAGTTCTTTAGCTCTTGTCATTCTTGTTAGTTTATTTCAGTGTGCTCACAGACTGAGTCTCTAAAGCCTGGGATTGGTCCCTGGGTAAGTTCTTTTGGTACAGTGAGCACACACACAGAGAAATACTTGATGCTCTTTTTGACTACAGTGCTATTAGCAAATGCAGTGTGACCTCTGGGACAGGACAGCGGCTGGGACGGAAGTCAGGAAACCCGGTTCCAGCCTCTATGGCTCTGCCAGTAAATTAAGCACATCACTTAACTTGTCTGGGCATTTTTCTTCATATGCACAATGGAGCGGACAAGCCACCCGCATTCTTATTCACCAGGATACAAGGAGGGCAAAGAATTTGAAAAGAAAAACATTGCGCAAGTGGAAATGTCATAGTACTCAGCAGGAAAGAAGAAATGCAGAAGAAAAAAGAAAGGGGAAAGGAAACAAACACCAGAGAGAGAAAGCATTTGGGGTGAGATGTGAGGCTCTTGAGAAGGTAGGAATGGAATGCCATGGAAGATCCCAGTACAGAAAGTTTCCCCCAAGCCTGAGAGTCAGCGTCCAGATGAGCAGATTTACCACAGAGACATCTGAAATCCACCTCTGAGGTGGAAGGAAATGAAGTCTGTGCATCACCTGAGGTGGCGCAGAACACACCAGAAGCCGAGGCTCACTGCTGTTCCCTCTTACAGCTCAGCACAGAGCGAGGAGGTAGATGAGAAATTAAGAGGTCCACTACCTGTCATAATTGTGGAATGTCCCTGGAGAGGCCCTGGCCAAGCCACGTCCTGAAACAGGAGGTCCCATCCAGGGTGCTCCACTTTAAGGGGGACATTCGAACACCAAAGAGTTCCCAAAAAAGGCTGGTCACAAGCTGATCACAGTGGGGTGTGTTGGGATCACGTCACAAAAGGAAGGGCTATGAAATCCGGAAGTGTTTCCCTAAACAAGATTTGGGGAAGACGTGAGAAGCAAAGCCTCTCTTAGAATCAGAAAAAGAAAAACTTTAAACATCCTCCAGTCCGACCTTCACAAACGGGGAATCTTTAACATCACATCTCGGCTGAGGAATTACGCAGCTGCTGTGGAAACTCTTGCAGTGATGGAGACCTCGTTACTTTATAAGTGAGTTCATCTCATTACCACTTGGACAGAATTAAACTTTTCTCCCTCCTATTAACCCCCAATTAACCTCCTCCTGGCTTCCATCCATGCTCTGGCAGGGACACAGACTAAGCCTAAACACTTTTTCACCTACTCATTCTTCAGACAACATAAGACGGCTGGTCTTGATGACTTATACTGGGTTTTCCTGACTCTCCAGCGAGGGGCACATTTTCAGCACACCCCTGAAAGCACGCTATCCATTCCCTGTCAGTGCTTCTTTCCTGGCTATCTCCAGCCACCTCTGACCTCAGACTGCCATCAGACGCTGACGGCTGCCCCTGCCGTGCTCAGGGCATCCCATCCCGGCCACAACCCCTAGCTCTGTATTTGCTTTATAACTAGGTCTTGGCCTTCTGCCATAGTTTGGGCAAACTCTGGTCCATCTCGTGGGCTCGGTTTTGCTGTTCTGCCCGGTTCCCAGGGCTTGTCATGACCATGCTCCGTGATGAGGCCAAAAAACATAAGTCCCAAATTCATGCCACTTAATGGAAAGCAGCTGGTCATTTGACTTTAAGCCTTCTGATAAATATTGAATCTAGAAGGTTCAATAAGCATTAAATATCTTTTCTAACAACTCATTTGACAGATGAGGAAACAGAGGTCCAACTAGGTAAAGTGAGGCACACAGCTAACGTAGTCAGGAAAATGAACGTGAACTCTAATCTCTGGTTTTCCAGTCCCACATTCTCTCTACTGCAGTTAGAGGAAGCGAGGCTACACTGCAGCTCAGGGTACATTTTGGAGTAAATTTTCCATAGTCTGTGCGTATGTGCATTCATTCTTTCTTTGACTCAACAGATATTCACTGAGCACCTACTATGTGCTTTGTAAATATCCCAGTAAGAGTTGAAGTAAGTTTCCATACAGATCTACATCCTGCTGTGTGTGTGCACACGCAGTGTGTGTGTGTGTGTGTGTGTGTGTGTGAATTAGTTAATTCTTTCATGCATGCTCACATTCACTCAACAATATGATAACTGAGCACCCTTAACACTATGCTGTGCACTGGTGCAAGTGAAAAAGGCACAGTCTGTGACCCCAGGGCAGTCTCTGTCTAGCAGGGACAATTCTCAAATGTTATGTTAATGTGATAAAGCCCAAGGCAGGGCATTGCAGTACTTAATTAAGCCACATGCTTCATTAAGATTGGTGCCAGAGATGGTGGTAATGTCCATAATTTTGATAGGAATAAAGCTGCTGGTTCTGGTGGTTTGAAAAGGCCTCAGGAAGAGTGGGCTTCTGAGATGAATCCTGAAGGATGGTATAAGTTGATCAGGCAGAACAGAGTGGAGAGAGGCGAGTGTGTGTGTAAACCCAGGGAGGGGCTGCTGCTGCAGGTAGACGGGCATGGCTGAGGCCAGGAGTTCGTGCGGGTGACACAGCAAAAGAGGCAGACGGGTGAGTAAGGTGCAGAAGCCCTGCTGTAGCATGCTGAGTAGTTTGATTTTATCCTAAAGGCAACAGGATTCAGTGAAAGAATTTAGAGAGAGAATAAACAGGATCAGATAAGAATTTTAGAAAGTTCTGACGGTGGAGGATGGAGTGCAAGGGGTGAGGCCAGAGGCAGGAAAACCAGACAGGAAGCTCTGGCAGGAATCCAGGAAAGAAACCAGGGTTGAACCTGATGGTTCCAGCCTACACACACGTAGTTTTAAAGGCTGAAATATTAGAAAAGAGAAGAGATTGTTTTCCCGTACCTCTCTCGTGGCCTGGGGCAATTTCCGCAAAACTGTGCAGAACCACATCACCTTCATCATTCTCCACAGTGACGTGGTGGCACCAGAAAAGTGATGTTGGCTGTAGCGTCACCACAAGTCGTGGTGTGCAGGAGCCTCAAACAGAGCAGCTGTTCCATAAATGATGGCTGCTTGCATGAACCACATCTACCAAAAGGGGATGGGGATGGACAAGCCCTAAACAAAGTACGGTCGGGTCCCAGAAGCATGAATAAGTCAGGTCAGAGCAAGGCAACAAGTCAGAAATAGGACAAACAGAAAAGTTCCAGGAGGGATGGGATTAAAGGATCCAGTTCTCCACAGGAACAGAGGATGAAGAGCACAGACAGACTAGGAAACCAATGAAGGAGCCAGCACCTGTCTCAGGTGGTGAGATTCTGCGGGTCTCTGTAGGCACGATGCAGTTGCGGGGCCCACACTGCGCCCTTGTGAGGATCTGGGAAAGGCGTCCCCTCCGGCCAGACCAACAGCAAGCATGCCACAAGTGGGGGACTTTGCAGCCAGGTTCCACCCAGAGCCGGTGAGAGCCTATGTGAGCATGCGGATGGGCACGTGTGAGTGGGTAAGTAGGAGCATCTGGCTGGAGTGGGGAACGTGTGGGTGGGGATGAGGCACATCTCAACAAGCAGGGGGCTGTCTCAAGCCGGGTACCCCATCAGGTGTGGTACAGGGCCATCCTCACTGGGAGTTCAGAGTCAAAGACGAATGAAGGGAGGATGAGGTGGAAACCCTAAAATAATTTCCTTCCTTATGAGGGAAAAATGTTCATCTAGGAAGGTCTGAGCCTTCTTGGAATTGGAAGATTCTCAGATTATCACCCAGTTCCTAGGAAAGCCTGACTGCTATTCCCCACCCTCCCCCACGATAATTTTTCTGAGAATCAGGAACACCTGACCACCCATGTGCTACCTAGAATGACCCCAACTAGACACCTTCCACTGCAGTCACGACTAGCCAGGGACTTTCACAAAGTTTACAAGGTTCTGCTTCAAGCCACAAACTAGCAACAGGCCTGGAGCTGCACAGTGGGAGGAGGGGGGCGGGGTTCTCAGTTGTAAAAATCTGAGATTAAAACATTTCTCTATGTTTGTATTAACGGTAAACTGAGGCCAACAAAAGCAAGGTTGATGGCATCAATTACCATTTTCTAGGGCCTCCAAATTGGCCTGAATATGAGTTATCATGAGCTAGGGGGAAAAAAAACCAAAAAACATTCAAAGTGATGAACAGAGGCCAATGTGCCAGCCCCAACTCTGAAGTTCTGGGCCACGGCTGTTTTAAATTAGATTCTCAATGCCGCTTCCATGAAACTCCTGGCTTAGCTCTGCAAGAAAAGTTATTTTTGTGCTCTGAGCCACAGACATTTATATGGAAGCATATCCATAATTCCAATTATGTTCTGTTTTCATGATGTCCTTTTCCTCTACTTAAGAACAGTCATAACTATCATTATTATTATTTCTGATAAGACACATAAAAAAGCTCTGGGCCAAGTACAGATTCCACGGGCCTGGATAAATGATTGTTGTAAAATAGGCCGATTTTACATCTTGTGAAATCCTTAAGAAATACCTTCGGTTCTTCTATCCACTATGGCTGCCTCTTCTTTGTCAATTCCCTAACCCCACCTACCCCTCAATCACTCAGGGCCTTCATGATGTCTCTTGGGAAAACCTAGTCCCAGAAGTAGTTCTGTTATTTATGTACGCTCTCTGAGGTCTTTGCATTTAAAAGGTTATATTCTAAAATGAAATGGAAGGTTTTTTATCTCCTTAAAGAACAGAAGCACCAACAAATAAAGCAAAGAGATATTCCTGGTTAAGAGAGGCATGGTTCTTAAGTAATAACATAGTTATTCTATAGAAAGGTTGATCCATAGGCTGGGAGGGCTATGAAGAAGTGGTACAGATGCAAAATAAAAATGGTGCAAATTCGTCCAAGAGAAATCTAAACTGATTACCAAGAAAATATAATATATTGGGAGACGTACCCATGGCCTCTCCCCAGAGGTCTCTCTGATTAGAACTTCTGAAGCACAATCCTGGTTCAGAAGAACCAATGCAGGGGAAGGGAGATGATGGGAGGAAACTAACATTTGTGAGCATTAACATATGCCAAGCACGTGGCCCATGTTACTCCCTGTTATCTCACTTAATCTTCAGAACAAACTTTTGAGGTAGGTTTTATTATCACTGTTTTATGGAAAAGGAAACTTGGCCCCAGAGATGTTAAGTAACTTGCCCAAAGCCACTGCTATGGTCTGAATGTTTGTGTCTCCCCAAAATTCACATGTCAAAATCCTAACCTCCAAGGTGATGGTATTAGGAGGTGGGGCCTTTGGAAGGTGGTTAGGTCATGGAAGTGGAGCCCTCATGATGGGGATTCTTATAAATGAAGCCTCAGAGAGCTAGCTCACCCCTTCTACCATGCAGTCACACAGACAGAAGTTGGCCATCTGCAACCTGGAAGAGGGTTCTCACCAGAACCATGCCAGCACCCTGATCTTGGACTTCTAGTCTCTAGAAATGTGAGAAATAAATCTCTATTGTTAATAAGCCACCTGGTCTGCGGTATTTTGTCATAGCAGCCTGGACCCAGTGAGCCACACATCTAAGTTAGTGGCAAAGCTTGGATTCAACCCCAGATCTGCTTGACTCCTAAGTCCATTTCTTTTCCATTATCACATAGATGTGAGGGCCAGAGAAGAAGGCCAAAGATGACTGCTGCTTTGGTTTCCTTAAAATAACAGAATTTGTTGGGAGCTATGGGAAAGATATGTCTATATAGATTTCTTTAAACATTATAAACAAGCTCTGCTGATCTCGATCAACATTCCCAGAGATGCTATCAGCCACAAGTAAAGAATCAATTTTTCAACGTAAACCTCTCTGCACCGTTAGAGACACAAGTAAACACACATGTCAGGGGAGAGAGAACATCATCTCCATGACCAAAGGGAACAGGAACCTCTCCATAAAGGCTTTTCTTCTCAACATCGGTATGAGTTAGGATGCTGGTTGATTGTGAGAAGGTTTTAATCTACTATAAAGAATCTAAAGGACAGCATTTGGGGACTGGAATGGTGCTGAGGAAATTCAGATCCCTTCTGGACTAAGAACATGTGGCCAGATGTTGAGTGAGACACCATCCCACAGTGCAGAGTCCCCCTGTGATGCTGGTGTTAGCACACTGTACTGTTAGGGCCTCTTCTCCGCTGCATTCATTCAGTAGCAGCGGATTTCACATCCAGGGGCTAACGTAGATGCATTTACTTACTTGTATTCTACTTTACATAAAAACTTTAAAATCAGTAGTTAAAAACTTCAGTCAATATGACAGGTTGAGTTGACATAAGAAATTACGCCTTCCAATCCAAACACTTCAAAACACTGAACAAAGCTGTAACAACAAATATTACCACATAAAACATAGATAAAACAGAAATCTCCAGATACCAGAAATAAGGAGGGAAGTCAAGGCAGATCAGTCAGTGGAAGCTGAAGCTAAGGGCCTCATGGAACCATCCAGACCAGTTAGAGGCCTAAATGGCTGGCGGCTGAGACTTTCATGACATGCATGCAGTGGGGGGAGTCCACCTGATGGCCACCTGATGCCAGGAGCTGTCAGTGAAGCAATTACATAAGGCTGGAGGTCATAAAGGCCTACTTCATAAGTGAAAGAGTTCGAGAGGAACATCACTTGCCAATCTGAGGAAAACCGTAAGAAAGCTTGTCATCTGCTTGGGCAAAGAGTAGAAAACGAGTGACCTAAAAAAATTTGAAATCCAGGCTTACAGCACAATGCAGGAACAAGGTTTAAATGCATACTTTCAGGTTATACAGGGCCTGTATGCCAAGACATTAACAAAAAGGCTAATTTGGAATGGGTAAAACCCAGAGAGGATCAGCAGGAACAAATGTGAAATCACTTTATAGTGCTATGCTAGCAATCCTGAGGTACATAGGATTTCTATGGAACACAACTCCTAATGAAGATGCAAGACACAAGAGAAAATGAATCGTAATTAAAAAATTCAAAAGCAGAAATAACAAAAAATCTAAAACTACAACATGTTTAAAATACTGTAAGACATAAAAAGGACTAGAAATTAAAAGGCAAAGAGATAATATTAAAAAAAAAGAACAGGTAGATATCAAGTACCAAATAGAAATTCTAGAAATAAAAATATATAGACATTAAATTAAAAAAAAAACAATGGATGGGTTGAACAGTAGACCAAATGCAGTTGAAAAAAATTAATAAACTGGAAAATAGAACTAAAAAAATCACTCAGAATACAGCTGAGAGATAAAGAGATATATATAGTTGACCCTTGAACAATATGGGTTTGAACCATGAGGGTCCACTTATACGCAGATTTTTTTCAACAGTAAATACTACAGTACTACACGGTCCACGGTTGAATCTGGGAGATGTGGAACCACGGACTTGGAGGAACTGCAGATACAAAAGAACTGCATATATGAAGGGCCAACTATAAGTTATAAACAGATTTTCAGTTGCACAGAGGGTCATCACTCCTAACTCGTGCATTGTTCAAGCGTCCATTGTAGTATGAAAGAGAAATCTTAGACGAAGAAGGCATAGAAGATAAAATGAGAAGGTTCAACATTTGCCTAATGGGTATTTCAAAAGGAGAGAACACAGAGTATGAGGGACTCAATATCAGGGTAGGGGCGTTTGTCTCTTATGCTCATTTCTATATCTCTAGCACCTGGAAGCATTCCTGATATACAATAAGTGCTCAATAATTACTTTAAAATAGATTTGTGGAGAAAACAACTGAGAAACCTTTAGATATGAAAACAGAGATGAGTCTTCAGATTAACGAGCACACTGAATTCCAAGTAGGATATATAAAAACAGACTATCCCTGGACACATTATAATGAAAAGGCACAACATGAAAGACAAAAAGATCAGACTGAAAGTCTCCAAGAGAGAAAATAAATTGCCTGCAAAGGAATGGCAGACCGAAAAGAGATTTCCCATAAGGAACAACTGAGATGAAAAGACAGTGGAGTAATAATTTACAAAACGCTGAGGGGAAAATATCGACTTAGAATTCTATACCTTGATAAATTCTCTCTCAAGTGGGACATGAATAAAGACAATTTCAAAACCAAACCAAAACTACCCACAAGATTGGAGTATTACAACTCTAGACCTTCAGTGAAAAAATTATTAGTATGAAGAAAATGAACACAGAAGTATAGAATGGTATGCAAGAGGCAATGTTGAGATAAGAAATTGGTAAAGTTAAATAAATTTTGACTGTAAAAAAGAAAAAAAAAAGTGGAAATAACAATGATGACTAGTTGCAGGGGTGGGGAGAGGACTATACACAATGTGGGATTAAACCACTAGACCACAATATCCAGGAAGATCGGAAGAGAGGCAGATTAGGTTTAAAGCCATCTAAGGCCACTGCATTGTTGACAGGAAATAGAGAAATTGATTAACTTTAGATTCAATGGATGCACATGTTAAAAATTTATGAATACTAAAAGGTAATACAAATAGAATTTTGTCTTTCAAAACAGTTGACAGAAGTAGGAATATATAAAACATGATCAATCCAAAGAAAACTATGCAAAGAAGTATAAAAGAAGCAAACAAAAAATGCTAAATAGGAAAAACAAAAACTTAAGACGGCAGAAAGAGGTCAAATGCATATAAATTACAAAGAATGTAAAAGTTTAAACTCAATTATTAAAAAGACACATTTTCAGGTTATAATAAAAATGAAAATGAAGCTACACATAAAAACTGTTCCTAAGATTAACAATTAAGGCAAAATTATAGAGAGAAGTTAATATAAAAGGATATAAAAAGACATACAAAAAGTAATAACCAAGAGGAAGTAGGTATACCAACATTAATTTCAGGCAAAATAGAATTTATGCCAAAAGCATCAACAGAGGACAGTACATAACATAATAAATTCACCCCAGAGAAATAACAATGGTGAACTTGCATAAACATTGATGGATTACAAGGAGAAATTGACAAATCCACAGAGTGGAAGATTTTAACATTCCTTTCTCAAGAAACTGAAGAGAACTCGGAAAGCAGGCAAAAGAAAATCAGAAAGAACATGAGAAATTTGAAAAACACAGTTAATAGGTTTGACCTGTTAGATTGATATAGAATGCTACAGCCACCAAGCAGGGAATATATTTTTCTTTTAAACCACACATGAAATATTTGGAAAAATTGTTTATGTAATCGGACACAGAGGATTGCTATTATACAAACCATGCTGTCTTTTCATAATGCAACTAAATTAGAAATCAACAATAATTTAAATAAAGTTAAGAAAAGCTTTTTTAAAAGTTGAAAATGGAAAATTAAATCCATGGGTTAAAAAGAAAATAAAAGAAATATGAAAATGGGATTGACATACATACGCTAATATGTATAAAATAGATAACTAATGAGAACCTGCTGTATAGCACAGGGAACTCCACTTCACTGTACAGTAGAAACTAACATAACATTGCAAAACAACTATACCCCAATTAAAAAAAAAGTTATAATAGAAAAAAAAAGTCTAGAGCCAAGTGGTAATGAAAGTACACATATCAAAACTTGTATGATGTGGCTAAAGCAACATGTAGAGCTAACTTTATAGCTTTAAAATGCATTTATTTTTTTGGCCGTGCCACACATCTTGCGGGATCTTAGTTCCCTGACCAGGGATTGAACCCGGGCCATGGCAGTGAAAGTGCCAAGTCCTAACCATTGGCCCGCCAGGGAATTCTCTAAACTGCATTTATTGAAAAACAAAAAATAAATGAGCTAGAAGTTAACTCAAGTAGCTAGAAATGGAAAGAAAAAATAATAAAAATAACAGGAAAAAAAAGAAATGAAAAGCAAAAAGTATAGATAAGAAAGAAGCTGCTTCTATCAAAAGACTAATTAAGTAGACTTCTATATTAATTTTTAAAAAGAGATGGCACAAATAAACAATATTAAGGGGCTTCCCTGGTGGCGCAATGGTTAAGAATCCTCCTGCCAATGCAGGGGACACGGGTTCGAGCCCTGGTCCGGGAAGATCCCACATGCCGCTGAGCAACTAAGCCCGTGCACCACCACTACTGAGCCCGCGTGCTGCAACTACTGAAGGTTGTGCGCCTAGAGCCCATGCTCAGCAACAAGAGAAGCCACTGCAATGATAAGCCCACGCACCGCAACAAAGAGTAGCCCCCCCCACTCGCCACAACTAGAGAAAGCCCACACGCAGCAACGAAGACCCAACACAGCCAAAAATAAAATAAATAAAATAAATAAATTAAAACAACAACAAAAAAAATATTAAGAACTAAAAAGGGAACATATCTTAAAACATAGTCAATATTTATAAAAACCATAAAAGAAAATTATGAATAAATTTATGCTAATAAATTTGAGAACACATGAAATGGATCATCTAAACAAACAAATTATCAAAACTGGATCAAAAAGAAATAGATCAAATCTATCAATAATCATTTATGAAATTGCATTGTCAAAAACTTGACACACATACCCTGACTAAGCAGTGCAGAGGATTTTACAATGAATTTTACCAAACTTCTAAGAAATAGTCTTTATCTCTCACAAACTGCTTAAGAAAAATACATATGAAAGAGAAAAAGTTTCCCAACTTATTTCATGGAACTAATATAAACTTGACACCAAACAATATTTTTTAAAAAAAGAAAATTATAGACCAATTGTTTCACTTATGAACATTTGCAAAAATCCTAAACAAAATACTAGCAAATGATATCCCATAGAATAAAAGAACACATCTGTATATGTGTATATATATATATATATGTGAGTATGACTCAAAGTAATTACATATACTCATATTATCACTTTATAATATTAAGAAAGAAAATTATATCACCTCATATAATTTACATAAAAACATTAAGGCATTACATAAAATCAATACTCAGTCATGATAAAATGTTTAAGTTATTAAAAAATATTAATAGAGGGAACATCCTTAATTTAATAAAGAATATCTACTGGAAACTTAAGCAAACTTCACGATTAATCGAGAAATTTTAAAAGCACTTGTTACAAGACAGTACGAAGACAAGGATGTTCGCCATCACTGTTACTATTAAATACTGTACTGAGGGTCTACCCAATGCAATAAGATAAGAAAAAGATATGGTCATAAGGAATTAAAAAGAAAAGACAAATATTATTTTGTGATTGTCTACCTAGAGATTTCGAGAATATCTACATACAGACTCTTAGAACTAATAAGAGAAGTCAACTGGGATGCTTGATACAAGATCAAAATTCAAAAATCAGGAACGTTTCTATGGGCCAGCAAATAATCAATTTGAAATTATAATAAGAAAAAAAGACATTTATAACATCAACAAAACCTATACAAAATAAATATAGCAAGAGCTGTGTAAAACAGTTATGGAGGAAATCACCAGTCATCTTTCACCTGAATAAAAGGAAAAGATGGGAAGACCTGATATTGTAAAGGTGTCAGTTCTCTGGAATATAAATTGAATGAAATCAATAAAAATACCAACATGATTTTTTGCCTGTGTGCAACTAGACAAACTAACATTTATATGAACTAGTAAAATCCAAGAAAGCCAAGAAATTCTGAAAAAATATAAAAGTAATTGTAATAGCTAACAATTATTGTGTGCTTTCTTATATGGCAGGCACTATTCTAACATTCTGCATACATTATCCTTAAAGTGGATACTATTATCTATTTTATAGACAAGGAGACTAAGAGAAATTAGGAAACTTGCCCAAGGTTATTTGGTATTCTTACGAGTAGCAATAGACGAAAAGAAGACAATTATGTAATATGTTCCAAATACTGAAGGAAAATAATTATGAGTCCAGAATTCCACACTCAGTCAAACTCTCATTTATAAGAGCAAAATAAAGACATTTTCAGCAATATAAATATTTTAAAGTTTACCAAAGGCCTTCCTTCTATGAAAGAACTTCTAAATTTCCATTGATATGAACTCAGAAGGAAGGAGTGGGGTATCAGAAGTAGCAGCCTCCAAAATGCATTGGATAAATAAAACAAAACAAGGTAAAGTAGGTGAGAAAGGTGGAACCAAGTATACATAGGAAATAGAAGGTATATAATAATGTTATTAGTTATTCGAAGTACAGGCCATAAAGTCCTATGCATATGCTAGAAGTAGGCCACTAAGTTGGCCCTGTCTTCCTTTTGGCCAAATAGGAAATGGGAAACGTCAATTAAAGGATTCACAGCACCCACAAGACAAAACAGACAAGTTGTTCACAAGAACTATTCCTGGCACTGAGACCACAAAGACATTTCTCATATGGTCAAACAGATACAAGATCTGGGATTTTGTTCCAAGTGTGATAATGTGGGAAAGAGATCCTTGACTCTTAACAATTTTTTTTCAACAAGAAGGTGATTTAGAAGCATCAGCCTTTCAGAAAACTTTTCCTTGAAGAATAAAAGAGATAAAGCCTCCTACTTAAGGTGTGTTATTTGAATGACCAAGTGTTTTAGAAAAGCCCATCTTTAGGTATATTCCAGGAAGAGGATGGATAAGGTGACCTCTAGGGGCCTGGTTGCCTGTGAGGATACATGGTGGTACAGGATGTGGGCTTCTTCCCCAGAGCTATCCCCAGAACATCTCCATCTCTGGTTCATCTTGCCAATGCGTGGGATCACCCACATAGCCAGGCTTCCAAAAAATAGTTTATTATTGTGTTTTCACAGTAATAAACATCGAGAAGCAATACACTTTTCTCTTCCTTTCCTGTTCCATGGTAAATCCTTGACCTACCTATCCTGACATTCCATATAACACGTAGATAAGATAAATGGGAGCCTGGCAGCTTTCCCTGGGCCTTCCTACCCATCTCACTCCCCTGACAATGCCAAGAAAAATGAACACCCATACTGGTAGGGCTCTGAAGACATAATTTGCTGGTCTTTAAAAATTCTGCCTTTTACCAGGACTGTTCCAGAATCCCATGGGGTTCCTGGAATTCCAGGCTGTCCAGGAAGCGTCTGAGGAATTCTGGATTATTTCTCATGGGTATAGCTGGCTCCCAAGGGAAGGTGAGCTACCTCTGGCTAAGTCTGGAGCAATTCCCAAGGACTTCCAAAGAGAAGTGACAGTGGGAGATGGAAGAGATGGGAGATAGAGGTATTTTACAATTAATCAAAATATCAGTTCTTACTGAACCACAAATTACTTTCCCTTCCTTTTCTATTTTTTCTTATAATTAAAATAACGATAATAATACATGTTGGACTTCCCTGGTGGCACAGTGGTTAAGAATCTGCCTGCGAATGCAGGGGCCACGGGTTCAAGCCCTGGTCCGGGAAGATCCCACGTGCCGCGGAGCAACTAAGCCCGTGTGCCACAACTATTAAGCTTGCGCTCTAGAGCCCATGAGCCACAACTACTGAGCCCACATGCCACAACTACTGAAGCCCGCGCGCCTAGAGCCCGTGCTCCCAACAAGAGAAGCCACCGCAATGAGAAACCCACGCACCGCAACAAAGAGTAGCCCCCGCTCGCCGCAACTAGAGAAAGCCCGTGCACAGCAACCAAGACCCAACACAGCCATAAATAAATAAATTAATAAATAAATTAATAAATTAAATTTAAAAAATAATAATAATAATACATGTGCATGGAGATGGTAGACAGCAGTGATTGATATGAATAGACTTTGGCCACTGACCTGATTTCAAGATTTGATTCTAGCACATAGTAGCTATGCAACCCTCTGATTCTAGTTTCTGAATCTTATAGCATGAGAATAATATTGGTACTTACCTCAAAGAGTTTCAAAATGAAATACTATATGTATGTGCTTTATACTCAATAAATGTTAGCTATTACTATTGTAAAAATGTTGAGAAATACAGGCAAGCACAGAGAAAATCAAAAGTACCTGTAATCCCACCATCCATTTTCAGGCATACAATTCCAGTATTTTGGGGGTGTATTTTCAAAGAGTGAGATACAATGCTTTCTATTTCATAACCTGCTTTTAAATTTTAACAAAACAGGGCTTCCCTGGTGGCGCAGTGGTTGAGAGTCCGCCTGCCAATGCAGGGGACACGGGTTCGTGCCCCGGTCCAGGAAGATCCCACATGCCGCAGAGCGGCTGGGCCCGTGAGCCATGGCCACTGAGCCTGCGCGTCCGGAGCCTGTGCTCCGCAACGGGAGAGGCCACAACAGTGAGAGGCCCATGTACCGAAAAAAAAAAAAAAAAAAAAAAAAAATTAACAAAATACCCTAAGCATGTCTATATAATTTGGTATCCTTGTACAACATGATTTTAAAAGGCCACATCATATTCCTTTAGGTTTACTTCTTAAAACAAATAAGAAGTAAAAATAACCCCTTCCCTCCTTTCTCCTCTGCAGGTTCCACTGTTCGTCTGTTTCCAACTCATCTGACCCGTCAGATGATAGCTGGCTGCTTTCTATTGGCTAACTGGGGATGCAGCCTTCATCTCACCGTCCAGACCACCTGCTCCATCAGCCAGCCTTCATTACATTCCCAGAATCCAGAGCAGCCATTTGGGGCTGCACAGCAAACCCTCGTGCATGATGGCAAACCACCCAGTTTAACAAGATTCCATGAGGTGGTACAAAAGCTGAACACGGCAGAAAGGCAATTTCTTTGCAAATAGTATGAGGCTGACTTCTGGGACATTAAATACACTATTTAAAATTCTCAGGAAGAGGAAGAGACTGAAGATTTTTATCTGAGTGCATTGTTTTTCTAAGCACCAGGGCCAAACAAGTTCAAAACTTTTAAGGGCTTTCTTTTTGAATGGAAGTCACAACACTTTCTTACCAATGACATTTTGAAACCACAGTAAAACCTTACTAATTCATACTAATGGGGAACTACCCCACTCAATCAGCAGAGAAAAATGAATTATATCCTTTTTAAAATAAAGAAGTTTCTTTCCAATGAAATTCATTTTTTAAAAAATCTTTATTTCTGAATAGTTCAACACCTTGACCTGTTTTGACGGGTTGTTCTGAAGCTGATCTAAGACATATGTGACAACAACATTTATTGTTTATATAGAAACAGGAATGGCTTACGTTCTTGAGAAGGGCATTCTCCCTAAAAACAATAAAAGTTCAACACTCCCCACAGTCCTGTTCAGACAGCTCACTCCTTAGGAAAGCTTTTTCCTCCTTGGTCACGTGGAAGCAAACCCCAGTTCAGGCTGCCCCCGGCTGCTCCAGTTCTGAGTGAGTGGGCAGAAGTTTGTAATATCAAGCCCGATCAACCCCTTAAAAGAAAAAATCCAAAAACCTCCAGATTCCAGGCTTGAGCAGACCCATCTGAGAATTAACAAGCTCCTTCTCAGCACCCAGAGAACTAAGGCTGTCATGGAAACACTGATTCAACCCTAATGAGAACAGACATAAAAACCACACAAGTGAACTAAACATTCCTCTACCCAAACGGAGTCAAGTTGAAGCAACAGCCTCAGGATTAAAGTAAGTGAGGCTGTTTTTTTCTTTGCGATCCTGCTCAGTTTTGCCTCTTCCACTGCCTTGTTTTCACAACTCCTGTTTATGAGAAAGTGGGAGTCGGGGAGTTGGGAGAGGGATGGAGAGGAGGGCTAGTAGGAGGGAAGAGAAATGCAGGGTGAGTAGCCAGGCTGGAGAATGCCAACAAATACTGCGGTTTATGTCAGGCAAATGAAAACTTCTAGCCTGGGAGAGGCTGCAATAATCTGTTTGGGGTAGTCCGAAAATAAGCTACAGTGAACTCTCATCTCCCACTAAAACAGTTAAGTATGGAATGAAGTCTTTACTTTCCAAAGATCAGGTTCTGCACAGTATGTTAGCAAGCACTCTTTTTCTCTATTTTTTTCTTTATTATTTTTTCCTGTTTCTTTCAGAATTAGAAAGGCTAATTAAATGACATATCATTATTATTGGAAGAAAGCACAGTCAGAGAGGTTAAAAAAAAAAAGATGTCCAACAGAAATAGTAAAATCCCAAGGAGGAATATATTTTCATTTCCCCTTGGACACACAAGGCATGATTTGTGCGGCCAAGGGATCGAACATCAACTCCTACTTAAAGTCCTTCCTGCAGGAAATCTTTGGGCAAGTGTGAAGACCCCTGTGGCTATGGCTCCCTGGCCTGGGTCATCGCCTTCTAGGGCTGGAGGGGGCACCAGGCTGGAGATATCAGCCAGTGGAACAGGAGCCTCCCGGAGAAAGATGGGGGGGGGACGGGGCTGGAGAAGGTAGCAGCATGAGTAACAGGAGCCAGGAAAACACAAGGAAAGTGAGAGTCCTGGGGGTGGGGGGATGCTGAGCCTCCCAGGGGAGGGATGGAGGACCGGGGCTGGTGACCCTGGGCCGGGAGGCCAGGGCCGCACGGGCTGGAACGAGTCCCCGCCCCCCGCCCCCCCTTGGAGCTGAGTCTAGATTCTTTTCTTTCCTGCTTGAGTTTTCTTTCTCTTGAGAGCGGGACCCAGGTCACAGCAGCAGCCCCAGAGCTGTGGTGTAGACGGGAAGCCGGGTGGGGCTCACCCCGTGCGGGCGCTGCCCTCTGGGGGCTGCGAGGGCGGCGAGGGGGAGAAGGGGCACCGCGCGGCGCACCCAGCCTGCCCGGGAGATGCCTGCGTCCCGCGACGTCGGCTGCGGCCCCCCTTCTCAAACTTTCCCAGCAAACCGGGGGTAACCCACCCCGGAGAGGGGGCTCCCATGCCTCCCCGTCTGTCCCCTGGGGGCGGTCACTCACGGGCAGCGCGGCTGGGGCTCCGACTCTGGCCGCCGCCATCCACCCGGGGAGGAGAAGCTGTAGGACGAGGAGGGGGAGGACATGGGGAGAAGAGGGAGGGCCCGGAGCGCGAGACTGGAGGGGCGGGGAGGGCGTGGCCACTCCGCAGAGGCTCTCCCGCCCCTGCCCCACCCCACCCCCTGCTTCGTCCCCGCTTCTCTCAGCACTCCTCCCCGCCCTGGATCCCCCAAAGTTTTTCTGGTGTCTGATTCTCCATTCTCTTCTCTCCTCGTCTTCCTTCGGAGTCTCCAGCCCCCAAGTGGGGGGAGAGGGTGCTCCCTGCAGCAGAAGTGGGGCGGGGTGGGGGCAGGTATGGGAGTTACGTTTAGACGCCCCTGGAAGCAGACGGCTGGGGCCTTTGGCAGGTCTGAAACCACCCTCCCCCTCTAGGACCTTGTCTTTTCTGGGTGGTGGGGTGATGGGGGGGACGCTGGGGGGGCGGCAGGAGGTTGAGGCGACTTGGGGTCGTGTTTCCACGTTGCTTCATTGAGCTTTTGGGCTTGGCTTTCTCTTGTGATTAGAACTGAAGAATTTTTTTTGCCTTTTTAAAAAACTGAAGTACAGTATAGCTGATTTACAATCTTATATTAGTTTCAGGTGTACAGCATAGTGATTCAGTATTTTTACAGATTATACCCCATTAAAAGTTATTACAAGGGCTTCCGTGGTGGCGCAGTGGTTGAGAGTCGGCCTGCCGATGCAGGGGACACGGGTTCGTGCCCGGTCTGGGAAGATCCCACGTGCCGCGGAGCGGCTGGGCCCGTGAGCCATGGCCGCTGAGCCTGCACATCCGGAGCCTGTGCTCCGCAACGGGAGAGGCCACAACAGTGAGAGGCCCGCGTGCCGGGGAAAAAAAAAAAAAGTTATTACAAGATAATGGCTATAAGTCCCTGTGCCATACAGTATAACCTTGTTGCTTATCTATTTTTTACATAGTAGTTTGTATCTCTTAATCCCACACCTTTAATTTTCCCCTCCCCTCTGGTAACCGCTAGTTTGTTTTCATGAATCTGTTTCTGTTTTGCTACATACATTCATTTGCATTATTTTTTAGATTCCACATATAAGTGATATCATACAGTATTTGTCTTTCTCTCTGCCTTATTTCACTAAACATAATATTCTGTAGGTCCATCCACGTTGCTGCAAATGGCAGAATTTCATTCTATTTTATGGATGAGTAATATTCCATTGTGTGTATATAGACACACACACACCCCATATCTCCTTTATCCATTCGTCTGTTGACGGACACTTGGGTTGCTTCTATATCTTGGCTAAGAATTATTTTTGAAGCCTCTGTTGAGTGCCTCCTCTTTTCCTCTAAGGTGAGACCAGCCCTGGTCACAGGGTAAGACGAAAGGTAAAGATGGAACCCCACCTTCCAGGGCCCATCAGTACGCAAGAGGAGGAGGACAGGGATAGCCTAGTGAAGGGCCAGGCTGTGTGGATGGGGCAGGAGGCCGCCTGCAGAATGTAGAAGAGAAGGGGAGCTGTCATCTGAGGAGAGGTTAGAGGGTGACATCTAGTCCCTAATCCATCACTTGCTAGCAGGTAACTCTGGGCAAGTCGCTTGACATCTGAGCCTCTTCCGCAAGCAGGGCTGCCTCACTGGGAGTCAGAATGAAAGGAGAAGATTCACTGGAGGGATATCCAACCCCAGGATGGGAGGCTTGAGTAGAGTCTGAACAGACTCAGAGGAGAGAAAAGAGGGTATTCCAGGCCCTGGCACACAGAGCTTTGGAGGCTAGCAAGGCTGGAAGGCTTAGGAAAGGTGGGAAATGTTTGGATGAGAAGGTGGAACTAGACATAAAGCAGGAAATGGGAAATCCATGAAAGTTTTTAAGCAAAAGAATATTTTGATGCAAGTGGTATCCTATTCACTTTTGTATTCCCAGAGCCTGGCATACAGTTGGCTCTCAGTAAATCTCTGTGGACAGCCTGGCCTCAATAGCTATGCCACCACATCTGTTCATGGCCAGCTGTGACCTCATTTTACTCCAGTTCCTGTCCTTTTCCTTGCTCTACAGTAAGGAGACGCTCAGACTATATCATTCTCCTTTTCATTAACAAGTTTCCCTTTTCGGACAGCCTTTTCACAGAAACCATTTAGAATTTCCACACTGTTTAACAAGGGGTCCCCAAGTTGTCTGTAAATATGATCTAGTAGATTAACCTGGAACCTCAAAGTCAGCTGAAGCTGTCAGGATCAATTAATATAAATTCAAACCGGCTTTCAAAAACGCCCAATTTGAAAGGGGACTTGGTTGGAAAGTGAGGATTTCAGATCTAGGATAAGCTTAGCCCTAAACGCTTGATAAGAACATTCCTCTCTAAAAACTTTACAACAGTAAGTCTCTATTTATATTGCAACATTCATTCGAAATAAAGACTTGTGGAAAACCATATTCAAAACAACATTAATCAGTGATAGCTTCAACTACAGTGAAAATGAAACAGGAAAAAAAAAAAAATCACCATTTTAAGTACATGATGCATTCTGGCCTGATTTTTTTTTTCTCCTTTTTCGGCCTTACCACACGGCATGTGGGATCTTAGTTCCAGGGATCGAACACGCATTCCCTGAATTGGAAAGGCGGAATCTTAACCACTGGACCGCAAGGGAAGTCCTTGGCCTGATGTTTTTAAACAACTTTATCCATGAGGAAACCTGAATATTCTTTCAAAGGAAATTTCCAGAGATAAATAAAACACCTACGTCTTCACTGAGAATGCCAGCTGAAATCAATGATACTTAGGAGGATGACCACTTATTTCAGAATGGCCCGAGATTCCAAAAAGCACATAAAAAGATGCTCAACATCACTAATTATTAGAGAAATGAAAATCAAAACTACAATGAGGTATCACCTCACACCAGTTAGAATGGCCATCATCAAAAAATCTACAAACAATAAATGCTGGAGAAGGTGTGGAGAAAAGGAACCCTCCTACACTGTTGGTGGGAATGTAAACTGGTACAGCGACTATGGAGAACAGTATGGAGGTTCCTTAAAAAACTAAAAATAGAATTACCATATGACCCAGCAATCCCACTCCTAGGCATATACCCGAAGAAAACCATAATTCAAAAAGATAAATGCACCCCAGTGTTCATTGCAGCACTATTTACAATAGCCAGGACATGGAAGCAAACTAAATGTCCATCAACAGAGGAATGGATAAAGATGTTGTACATATGCACAATGGAATATTACAGACATAAAAAGAACAAAATAATGCCATTTGCAGCAACATGGTTGGACCTAGAGATTGTCATACTGAGTGAAGAAAGACACAGAAAGACAAATATGATATTGCTTATATGTGGAATCTTAAAAAAAAAGGGGTGGTACATAATGAACTTATTTACAAAACATAAGTAGAGTCATGGATGTAGAAAACAAACTTATGGTCACCAGGTGATAAGCAGGGGGAGAGATAAATTGGGAGATTGGGACTGACATATACACACTACTATATAGATATAAAATAGATAACTAATAAGAACCTGCTGTATAGCACAGGGCACTTTACTCAGTACTCTATGATGGCCTATATGGGAAAAGAATCTTAAAAAAAAAAAGAGTGGGGCTTCTCTGGTGGAGCAGTGGTTGAGAGTCCGCCTGCCGATGCAGGGGACACGGGTTCGTGCCCCGGTCTGGGAAGATCCCACGTGCCGCGGAGTGGTTAGGCCCATGAGCCACGGCCGCTGAGCCTGCGCGTCCGGAGCCTGTGCTCCGCAACGGGAGAGGCCACAACAGTGAGAGGCCCGCATATGGAAAAAAAAAACAAAAAAAAAAAACCAGTGGATATATGTATAACTGATTTACTTTGCTGTACACCTGAAACTAACACAACATTGTAAATCAACTATACTCCAATTAAAAAGGAAAAAAAAAGCAATGGCCGGAGATTGGCTATCCTTTGTCCTAGAGATGGGACACTCTTAGGTGTGGCTTAAGCTACAGTTGTAGTCCCTTGGCCTGCTTCCTAGAGTGTATCCAATTAGCAGTAAGTGAACACCTACTATGTACAAGACATTCTGCTAGGCACTGTGGGGGAGTAAATACAAGGCCATGGTTCCTGCCACACAGCACCTGGAAGTTGTTCAGGGAGACGGCATATGTGAAAATGACTGTGAGGTGTGTTGACAATTTAACGTAACAGAAGAGATGCCCTAAGGAAATACGGGAAAGCTGGAGAAAGGGAGAATATTCTTCAGCATCTAAGCGAGATAGTAAGTGACATTTTTTTTCTTAGTTAACTGAACTGTGTTGTTTCTATTCTTGGACCTATGGGGTGTCACCTTTGAGCTATCCCACTGGTGTTTAGGGAGCAGTGGGGCTATTTAGGGAGCAGAGATCATTAAAAATAACACAAAGGTTCTAAGTGGGTAGGTGCCTTTTGAGGCTCCTACACCCACAAGCCAGACAATAGCCTCTAGCATAGCATGTTTCCACCCAGGAGTCAATTCTTCTGATCCTCCCTTTCCCAAACCAGTTATTCTAATCCTGCTCTATAACCTTTTCTTTCAAAGAGGTAGAAGAACTGTAATGGGTTTTCCTGCTCTAATTCTCTGATTGCCAGTTAATTTCCCAATTTGGAGCTAATTTACCAAACAGCTTAAAAATGTAAGGCACAGGCAAAGCTTACTGACAAGCTTTCCATTTATCATCATGGTATCTGAGGACTGGCCCTTAGCCAAGAACAGAGCTTCCTCTTCTTTCCAAGAACAGACCACTCCTTGTCAGTGTGGCTCTGCCAGATGGTTTCTTAGCCATCATCAACCAAGGTGCTATCTTCATATGTGAGAGTTATAGAGGAGTTTGAAGCCTTTTAAGAGCTGGGAACAACTGCCAAGGTCAATGCTGCATAGAACAAAACTGCACATTTTTCTGTCTGAGGATTTTTATTACGAAGAAAGCTTTAATTCATGGTCATTTGGAGAGAGCTTTTTGCTCCAAATTTTTGGTGGCTTTCTTAGCTAATTGGTTCCTTACTTTACTTATTTTTTTCTCACATTTTTGTTTGGAAATAGCGCAGCCAAGTTTTTGTTTTGTTTTTAGTGGACAATGAACTTGGAAAGTTGTCATGTTGTTAAAAAGTATCTGTTAGTATAACTGATACGGTTTCTTACCAAAAGCAGTGGAGAATCCAGTTTTATCAATTTGGAAGCGAGCAGTTCTGCTTATAACAGCATAATGGGGGGTGGTGTTTAAAAATGACATAACAAGACACGTGCTATTTATCATAGTTTCTCAAGCTGTGCCTGGAGCATCTTATCCCTTGACCCAGGCCTGCTGCAGAACAGAACATGAACAGTGCCCCCTGGAGTTGTCCAGCCAGCAAACCTACCTCCCCACCCCATCGCATCTCATTAGAGAGCCCTTTTTCTTTATTTGGAATTTCTTATAACATAATCCTAATTTTGATTAAAAACATATATATGCATGAAAAAGAACAGGAATAAACAAAAATATTAATAGCTGAATCTCTACAAAAAGAGATGTGTGCTCTTCACACTTTTCCTCATTTTCCAATTTTCAACAAGAAGCATGCAGTATGTAATGAAGAAAAAGTTGGAAATGTCGTTTCAGTAAGTTCTGAGAATGCTGTCTTCTCCAGGAAGCAATGAATGACTAATTAAAAGCCCTTTTCTTTTTTTTTTTTCTTTTGCTTCTACGTGGACTTCAGCCAATTGAGTTCCCACTCTGTGCCTAGACTGAGAATTATCTCTCATTTTTCACTTTCCATGCTTTAAGAGGCCTAGACAGAATAGATGATTCTTTGAGAGGGCACTGCAATGGCACGTAGAGGCAAAGGACACCCACTGGAAAGGCTCGTGGAATGAGACAGAGTTATTTTAAGAGCAGGACACACTTGATGCCTGGGATGGTGAGGCAGGGAGATCCCAAGACAGCAGCAGTGCTGCTGGCCTAGAGACCAAGCAGGATAGCCTGGAGCAGATAGAAGGACTCTAGGAGAGACTTCTTTTTTTTTTTTCTTTGGCCATACCACACGGCTTGTGGGATCTTAGTTCCCCGACCAGGGATTGAACCCAGGGCCCCGGCATTGAGAGCACTGAGTCCTAACCACTGGACCACCAGGGAATTCCCTAGGAGAGACTTCTTGAAGAAGATAAATTTAGCTAAACACCCAACTGAATCTGACCACACTGAGACAAGAGTTATACACCTGGGAGAGAATTTAGGAATAAATTAGTGATAAGCACCATGGAAGACATAGATAGATAGATGATAGATAGAGAGACAGACAGACAGGCAATTATTTACTCCAGGGAAAACAAAGAGTTGTACAAGAAAGGAAAAATCATCATAGTACATTACATGACCCAGCTAACCAACAGCATTTAAATAATTATACTAAAGTATACATGCAATATCGGCCTAATCAAAATGTTGATGTTAACTAGTTTGAAGAGAAGACAGGAAAACAGAAAGCATGTACATGTATGTGAGTAGCAGGGAGAGGGAGGAAGATGAAACAGAGACAAATCCTCATCTTCCAACTGCGAAGTCAATTCATAATGCCTAACTGGAAAAGCAAAAGTAGCATGCAATTTGGAAATATGGAGACAGATACCAAAACAGTGAGTGAAAGTGCTTTTCTCTGGGGAGCGTGAAATGAGGGGGAGGAGCAGCAGACTTTGTTTTTCCTCATTTTTTCTTTGTAATAAGTTTTTTTTTTGTTTTTTGTGGTACACGGGCCTCTCACTGTTGTGGCCTCTCCCGTTGCGGAGCACAGGTTCTGGACGCGCAGGCTCAGTGGCCATGGCTCACAGGTGCAGCCGCTCTGCGGCATGTGGGATCTTCCCGGACGGGGGCACGAACCCGTGTCCCCCGCATCGGCAGGCGGACTCCCAACCACTGCGCCACCAGGGAACCCCTGTAATAGGTATTTTTAGAACAGCCTGACTCAAACTGAGTTTGTAACTTTGGTAAAAATACAGACATTTAATAAAAGATGTTACAGCCTCTATGTATTATTTCTCACTTGCTGCCTTGTCTGAGATAAGCCCAGGGCAGGATGGATGACACATGTCAGTTTGTAATTATGCATTTTCACGATCACTTTGTTGCCTCACTAGCAGACTATAAGCTCCCAAGGGCAGCCAGCATGTCTGTTTTGCCTATTGCAGTCTCATCAGCACTGAGCACTCAGCGGGCGCTCAACACGTACTTGTTGAGTGAATGATGAAATGGGTAAGGCAGATTTAGAAGTCAGCGCTCACCATCTTTACAAATGTATACATAACTGAAGTGTTTACAGGGGAAACGATCCAATGTCTGGGACCTGCTTTAAAATACTCCAGGAAAAGAAGAACTGTGGGGAAAAAAAGTGAAACAAGATTAACAAAATGTTCATAAGAAGTGATGGGGACATACGGGTTCATACTAGTCTCTAGTTTTGTGTAGGCTATAGAAAATTCCCTTAAGAAAAGAGAAATAACAATGAAGGTTGTACAGAAAGAGGATTATAAGGAAGGGGCAGCATCATGGCATAAATTTATTAAATTCAGAATTTGGTAGTTGGGAAGGTTTGTGTAACAGGGAACACATAAATAAAAATAAGGGTCAGACAGAGAAAACCATAATACAAAAAGACGCATGCACCCCAATGTTCATTGCAGCACTATTTACAATAGCCAGGTCTTGGAAGCAACCTAAATGCCCATCGTCAGAAGAATGGATAAAGAAGATGTGGTACATATATACAATGGAATATTACTCAGCCATAAAAAGGAATGAAATTGGGTCATTTGTCAAGACATGGATGGATCTAGAGACTGTCATACAGAGTAAGTCAGAAAAACAAATATTGTATATTAATGCATATATGTGGAACCTAGAAAAATGGTACAGATGAACCGGTTTGCAGGGCAGAAATAGAGACACAGATGTAGAGAACAAATGTATGGACACCAAGGGGGGAAAGTTGCGGGTGGCGGGTGGTGGTGGGATGAACTGGGAGATTGGGATTGACACGTATATACTGATGTGTATAAAATGGATGACTAATAAGAACCTGCTGTATAAAAAAATAACTAAAATAAAATTCAAGAAAATAAAAAGTAAGTGTCAGAGAAGAAAAAAATCATGTCAAAAGCAAACCTTGTACCCGGGCCATTAGCCCAAGAAGCTAAATAAATGCTGAAAGAAGGGGTAGGGATACTTAATGAAGACATGGGAAGGGAAAGTTGAATGAAGTATAGGAGTTACTGAGAACTTTAATATTTTATCCTCCAAATATATACCAACAGTGCCTGTAGGAATAGAACTGAATGCCCCTGATGTAAAAGGCTCGTACCACAGCAGTGAATAACCCATGCTCTGGAATCAGACTAGCCTGGATCTGAGTCCCGGCCCTACACGTACCAGCTGTGTGACTGTGGACACACTGCTGAGCCTCTCTAAGCCATAGTTTTCTGTCTATACAATGGGGACAGTAATAGCACCAATGAGATACAATTATTGGAGGTTCCAATGAAGTAAGTTCTGTCAAGTCTTACCCATGCCTGACTTAAGTAAATGGCTAACAAATGGTGGTCACTATATGCCTTGGCAAGAGATTCTGCCAAGAGAGTGAAGATCTTAGCAGTTAAGTTAAAAGGGGACAATTTTGTCAGGAAACGAACTGCACCCTCTACAGTCCTGCCCTGTCCCTCAGGGAACCCTAGGAAATCTCCCAGAGGCACTGACCCTTACAGAGTGGCCGAGCAGTCCACAAGTACAGCCTGCAGTTCTGTGGGACCAGCCACCAAGCAGGGTGATAAGGGTGCCTGGTCTGGGAGCTCTGGCAGCTCACGGCTGGTAGGAGATACAAGTCCCAGCCACCAAAGGCAAGAGGGACGCAACCCAAGATTCACATTTTCTCTGTAAATGTGAAAACAGGACAGGTCCACGTCTCAGGAGAAGTGAACTTAGAGAAACAGGCCCATGTCTCAGGAGAAGTGAAACTCTTCCTGACCCAGAGGTCTGAGGAGTTTCAGAAAGGCAGAGGGAGAGTACACTGGGTGCTTGGAGGAGAACGAGGAGAAAGCGAGCGATGGTCAGCGTACATGTCTCATTTGTACACGCTACAGCCAAATCGCGCCCAGTGGGCAATGACGGGCCACTGTGAAGGCCTTCTTTCCAACAGGGAAACAGCTCTGCAGAGATATGTTTCAGAAAGAGTCTGGTAAAAGGGGCGGGAGGTCTGGAGAACAGGTCCAGACAGTAGGGAGCCAGGACTTGATTTAAGGTATCCAATAAGGAGAGGTTAGAATGGAGAGATATGCAAAGGCAGGAAGATTCAGTAGGACAAGATAAGCAAATGAGACGTGCCAGGCGAGGAGCAATCCAAGGTGATTCCCAGGTGTTCAGCTAAGTCACAACCAGGTGGAAGCTAGCTCGACCCTCCCTCTCAGTCAGGTTTGTTCAGGTCAAAATCCTTGGCTTCACCTTTGACTCCTCTTTCTCTCACTCCACATTCCGCCCAGTCAACGTTCATTCAACAAATAAATGCTCACTGAATGCCAGGCAGTGTTCCAGGTACAGAGGAAGACGGCAGTGAACAAACTAGACCAAAACCCTGCCTTCGTGGAGCTGTATCTTCTAGAAGAAACAGGCAATAAATTGCCTGGAAACAGGCAATAAATAAGATAAATAAGAAAAGCATATGGTATGTTAGATTCTGATAAGTATTGGGTTGGCCAAAAAGTTCGTTCGGGCCTTTCCATAAAATGTTATGGAAAGACCCAAATGAACTTTTTGGCCAAACCAATATTAGGAGTAAAACAAGGCAGAGAAGAGTAATAGAAGTGTACAGGGGAAAGAGTTGCAATTTCAGCAATTCCTATCCACTCTCTTCAAAATACATCCAGAAATAGGCTTCACACAACTTCCACTACCACCAGCACGGTCCAGGTTACCATCATCTCTCAACAGCCTCCTGCTACTGCAGTAGCTTCCCAACTTGTCTGTCTGCTTCCGCCGTTGCTCCCCTACAATCTATTCTCAGCATAGCAGCTCACAATTCCACTAAAACATAAGCCAGATGAGGACACTCCTTCATCCCAAACTCTCCAAAGGAGGAAGAGAAATGGACCAGAAATTCCAAATGCAGCATCACAGAACACTGAAGGTCTAGCAGGCGCGGGAAACTCTAGGTTTACGGTGGAGCTAATCAGCACGGTGCTTGGGGGCTTAGGTGCAGCTGCAGTGAAAACAGCTGGTTCAGTTGATGGAGAATTAAAATGAGCAGGTCACAGAAAACGGAAAGGGCAAAGGGGCTAGGGACTCAAAGGGCCGGGAGGATGGGACTGAGCTGACTGACCCAGAGATCCCCGAGACAGGATTCAAACACTTTCATACTATGGGGACTGGGCACAACCACCAGAGTCTGCCTCTACAGTGGCCCAGAGGCCAAGGAGTTGGCCTTTATGTTGAGCACGGAGGGAAGCTGGTGATGAGCTCTCAGGTGAAACAGAATAAAGCATTTTTGGAGGGTGACTAGCAACTGCCTAGAGAAGAGGCTCAAAGGAGATGAAGCTACAGGCAGGGAGGTGAGGAAGAAGGGGTTTCAGGTCTGCGGACCTAGTCTGGGGACTTGGACCTGGAGTGAAATGGGCATGTGCAGGAAACTCAGAAGAAAGGAGCAATATATTTAGAGACTTGGGGAGGGAGGTGCTGGGAAAAATTTCACCCATGAAATACACACTGAAATGACACAATGTTTATGAAAGAAACCAAGAGGAGCCTGAAAGGGCTCAGGGTCCTTGCTTGAAGCATGGTTACAAGTACCTTGGGAGGTACTCAAAGCCTTATTAAAGGATTAACTATACAATTATTCCAATTTGGGGGATTAGAAAGATTATATCAAAATCAATTGGGATTTGGTAATTTTGTGAAGCTTACTTTAATAAGTTTTAGTTTCCTTCATCAGATTTTCATAGAGAGACTGAAAGTTTGATATAAGTACGAATTTATTGACATCAATTTCCTTAAGCTATTATTCCAACACAGAGAGGGTACTGAAGAGCTGAAGACAATGATAATAAACCCACAAGATCTGAAGTTTTCAAGGCCCACTCCCTCCAGAACAGACAGAGAGAGCAGGAGAGAGGGAGGGAGAGAGAGAGAGAATGAACAAGTCATCAAAAAGAATTGGAAACTGCTTTCAATTACAGTAAGAATTAATGACAGTTTGACAATTTAAGCATTTTATCCAGAAACACATACCTATTCCACAGATACCAAATTGATTACCATATCACTGAGTTTGAAAATATACAAAATATTTGTTGTTCTTACATACTGAAATTAAAGCCTAATTTTAAAAAGTGCACAGTAAAAACAGCATAAGGAAACCTACAATATCCATGGTATGTGTACTGTTTTCCGTTTCACTGTCAACATCAAATTCTGGATTTACCTTACTGGTTACAAATATATTTTAAATACTTCAAGGCCATTTACAACACTGACTACTTTACTAGGTCCAACAACACTCCAGCTTCCTGAAGGCGGCCAGCCCTGGACGTGGAGTCTCGGCCCCGCAGCTCCGCGCAGCAGTAGCAGCTCTGCAAAGAAGTCACCAACCAGCTCTCTGTAAACTATCGACTCTTGTTCTTTTTAGAATTCCCCTGTGCAAAGAAAAATGTCAACAATAAGAACGCCAACCTCTAGAAAAATCATTCACACAGTTTAGACACCAAGCTGTCTGGAAGCCATATTTCACTGTGGAAAACTTTAGCTTCCAAGAGGGAGAACAGCTGATAACCTTGCATCGCTAACTTTTGAACAGGAATCACAGAGCAGTTTGTTACTTTTAACTCTCCCCACTTTCTCCGTCCGTGAACCTTATTCCCCTGGGGTCTGAGGACAGGCAATAAAGAAAGAAAAGAAAGCTATCTTGGATTTATCAAACCTCAAATACTCATTTTGTTCCAAAGACAATGTAGTTTATGATTTCATAAAGCTGATAAAAACTTTTAGCCTGAACATGTTCCTTTACTGTTGAAATAAACACCTTTTAAAGGGTCTTAATAGGTACTAATTTTGAACATGTGCCAACTAACACCCCAATGGGAATGATTACTGTCAAGGGGAAGATCAGATACCAGTTGAGAACAAGTTAGAGAGAAGATGTCTTAACTTATTCCCAATTCCCTCACATATGGAGATTTGGACTTTCCAGTTTTATGTAACTTTTCTTCTTTCTGGAGAGGTTCAAATTCCTACATTTAACTATTACATATAAATACTTTTTTTCATTAAGTAGGAAATGATTGCAGAACACAAACATTAAGAGCAAGATCATAGCAAACAAATGGTTTCAGGACGTTTACTTGGCATCCAATGGAGGCCATGTCAACTCAGCCATAAGATGATGCCATAGCAATTTAAATGACTAATAACTGGGGGAGGTGTGCAAAATACAGGAACCACAGAATGATCAAAGAAAGGTTAACAACAGAAACTACAAAGTGAAGAAGGATCTCTAACTCAGTGTTTTATTAATGACAGATATTCTAAGGACTAGATTAAAAAGTTCTAAGAGGGCTTAAAACTTCCCTCACTTCTAAAGTGGCTGCAATACAATTACCTTTGGGACAATGAGCTTTGTTTGCTATACCCCACAATAACCCTTCTCAATTCAGAACCGAATGCCTTCTGCAGCTCTGAGGCCTGAAAACTTTCCCTATAATCACTGCTACTTTTTTTCAAATGTTAGGTGATAAAGCAGGCTTTCTCCTACTACTCCCACTAACACATGTGCTTTCTACATGAGTCGGCTATTGCCCTGATGGAATATCAAGAGGCCAAAAGGGTTAAAGGAGGCCCAACACTCCACCCTCTACCTCCAAGCTAAAGTTCCTGAAGCACAAGTAACTGGAGAACCCGAATCAGAACCACACTGGTGGTTACAATCATCACAAGATGTCCCAGAAAAGCATGACAGACATTCTCTGAAGAAGCCAGAGGCCAAACAATAACACAAAACTCCACTGAGAAGCAAAATTACGTAACGCAGATTCTAGTGCATTAACATGATACATTTTCCAAGGAGATACCAACTGAGTGGGATGCTGCTCTGTACCACCACTGGCAGATGCTAAAATGAAGCTATAGTTTGTTCATCTCTATGTCTTCCCCAGAGCCAGCACACGGCAGGAACTCAATACATGCCTGCTAGATCGGTAAGGGGCAGCAGTGGATTTCAAAGAGCACAGGCTGGAGACAGTAAATCCAAGCTGCTGGTGGCAGAGTATTGTCTGAGTTATCAAAATATGCCAAGCATCTGAGATGATGCATGAAACCAACTCTCTGGCCTCTTGAAGCTTACCTTTCATGATAAGAGTATATACATTATGATACAACAAAGAGACATGATACGTGGATATGCCCTTCAACACAAAAACATTACCAATATCTACTGACCCGAGCCTGGACAAGCAGAGGCTTTATGGGAAATGAAATCTATGAAGTTTTTGGAATTTAAAGGACAAGACAGTCCTAGGTTATATGAATATGTATGAGAATAAATTTGCTAAAGAAGGTTACTCTTCAACAGCACCATTTTAGATTCACATAGATAGAGTAATCCCCATCATAAACCCCCCAAGAATCCTCCTAACTAACAGAACAGTAGCAGAAATGCCCAAAATGCCAAAAATGCCAAAAAGCAACCGTCACAGTGTTAGGGCCTCAGAGGTTAGACCTCCTCTCAACTTACAACTCAATCAAACAATCTTCATTCTACTTTCAGATAAGAAGACAAGTGAAATGATTTATAAACACTTCAGATCTCTTAACCTTTTGTTTCTGAAACCACAGCAATGAAATACCTTGTATTAAATACATTAAATATTAAATATTACACTGCAGAGAGACCCCTTCCTCCCCTACCTTACTAGACATCTTTAGTGTGTCAATCTCTTCTCTCTGTTTAGATAGTGTCTCGTTCATGCTGCACAGGTGGTCGCTCATCATACTTAACTGATCCTCATAACTCCTCTTGGTAGTCGTCAGCTCATCCTAAATGGCCAGGGAAAAAAGAAAAGAGAAAGCAAAACCCCACTAGTCATACCACTCTAAAGCTTTTTTAATTTAGGAAAAAAATGTTTGAAAAGTAACCTATCAAGATGACCTATCTGATCAATTAATATGAAGGTTAAGCCACAGGCCTAACAAGAGAGCAAAGTTAAAAGAAACAGGGCAGAGGTTTTTCTCAGCCTTCAAAATATGTTCGGAATTTCTTTGCAAAAATAAAAAAGTTTCCTTCTGTGCCAGGTATAAAGATGTCACAAAAAAAACAAGAGTGCTATATGATCTTTCTCAATTCTCTTAGGTTTTCCTGAACCTTCGGTGAGGTGGGGAAGGTGATCTCTGGCATGTTCCCACTACCCCACACCTTGACGGCCCACCATCCTCTAGGCAGGGCCCTCCCTGGAAGAAGCACCTTCCTCTCTCTTTCCAGCTCTCGGGCTCTCTTTGACCTTTTAAAATCTAATCCTGTGCTCCTAGCTAATCTGATAAACGAATTTGAAACCAGGAGGAAGTGCATGAATTATTTCTTTGCCTGTATCACGTCTATATTTAATAGGGGCTTTCTGGAAGCTAGGCTTTAAAACAAAGCAGTGAGTAAGGAGGAAAATTTTGCAGCCCTACCTTTCAGTTTACATCAGTTTTATGAAACAGTAAAGGGAAGGAACAGAGTCACATGAACAGAACAAGCCTCCCGCCCACCATGACAAGGACTAACTGGAAGGAGGAGAAAAAAGAAGGGCTTTGGGTAAATAAGTACTATTCAAAGAAATGCTGACTACAAAACTACTTACAATTAAAATAAAGTCAGAGCAATAAATAATACAACTACTTCTTGCCTGACATAAATGAGATGTTACTTTAAAATGAGTTAGAAATAAAATGGTTAGAAAAATGTTATGTCTAGAGGTTAAATGCCACCATTTGAGAAAGGAAATGCTGATTCTTTTGGCCCAAGAACTTTCAATGAAAAAAACATACCAACACTGCTTAGGTAGCATGAACTCACCTGAAGTCTGCTGTTGTTCTGACTGGCTGCTTTCATCTCTTCTGCCAGTGCCTCTTTAGACTTTTCAGCCAAGGCCAGTCTTTTAGAGAGTGCTCGGCACTGTTAAATCAGAAAACATTCAATTATCCCAGGGACCATTTCCCCAAACCAAATTTACCTCAGGGAAGGTTACTAGAAAACAATCCCCCAAACCGAAAGTACTTCCTCCCTTCCTTCCACAAATATCTACTGAATATCTACAGGCCTTGTACCACACACTGGAGCACACAAAAGAAAGATGTGGTCCTCACTCTCATCATTTTAATAAGGGAAAAAAAGTCTACTAACCCAAGCTCATCGCTGTTTTTTCCTAGCTCTAGCCTGATGACCAGTGGCTACAAAACCACCAGAAGTTTCTACATTTACCCAGGATTCATTCACACCCACACTGGATGAGAAGGGAAGTGGCATCATGCAATATGAATCCTAAGATACTTTTCTTGTGTTTTAAGTCCTTTATTGGAGACCGTATCACAGAAACAATAAAAGCTTTGCAGCCCCACTCAACAGATGGGAAAAAAAAGTGAGTGCAGGACTTCAAAGATCCCGCTTGCTTTCTTTGGGGATTCTAACCAAGGCTATCCAGAGACAGAGTACATCAAGAAGCAAAAAGAAAAATTCTATTTCATACTACTGTTCAAAGAGGGCGTGCCATTAAAAGGATCACTAAATTTTCTGATAAACCATGAGATTGACAAGGAGGATCTGTTCAGACATGTTCGAATGTTATGTCAACATCAGACGCTCAGACCGACCATTCCAGTAAAGTAGTACAGAGGGTTGCCGCTTCCTGTTTACAGACAAGGAAAAACTAGAACAATTTAAAAATTCTTGTGTCACAATTGTGCTGAAAGAATTTACTAAGATAAGCAAATCTCTTGGAAATAAGGCAGCCTCAGAAATTCCCCGGTTACTCATTTCACTCCTCACAAGAGAATTTCAGGAAAGTTCAGCCAACCGAATCAACCACCCTCCTTTAACCGCACATCTACCGGTGTGCTTAGCACTGAACCTGAAAAAGAGGGAAAGAGTTTTGCAAAGCACGGGTCCTCATGAGGATGACAATCAAGTCTAAGAGAGTAATTCAGAAGGCAGTTAGGGATCCAAACCAGGCCACCATGATGTGCTGCGTGCACTGAGTGGCTGGGATGGTAAGCACTGCAGCAGTTCTATGGTGAGTCGTCCAGCTTGCCGTCCTCCCCGTTTTCTACAGCTCAACAGCCATCACTACTGATCATCTTATCAAACAGGTATGCATCACTAAGCTAGGCACATCATTTATTTCAGCAGGAGGAAAGAAGCAAAGCCCCCCTCCACTCCTAGCAACTGGATTCCTATCAACTCTTCTCTGTCTCTGTAAAACAGGAGAAAATCACAAAGTCGCATCCCAATGAAGGGTGTTGTCTTTCCTTTGTCAATTTCCTTAACAGTTTAAAGCATTATAATTCTCCGTCTAACATCTATAACTAACCTTTTAATAAAAAGTTTCCCATCAAAGACCTTACAGGTATTCTTATATATTGAGCGACATCCATTCTATCTTATCATTTGTTTCTCACTCTTTGATATTTGTAATTTCTTCCTTCATTTTCTCCCCTTCTTATCAATGAATTTGTATAATTTTATTATCTTGCATAGTGTTTTTCTAATCCTCTTAAGGAAATGAATTATTTGGTGAGGGAAGAAGAAAATGTAACAAAAAGAAAGATTCCGTATTTTTTAAAGGTTGAAAGAGGTTACATTTTGCATTTTATCATTTACAAAAACTGATTTCCACAAGTTGTCATTAGAAACTAGAGAGTATTTAAAAAAAAAAAAAAAAGAACCAGGCATACTTTGCTTTGAATTTCCCTAAACGAAAATTCCTTGACCTATGAATGTTACCTGCCTATAACTCTCTAAAACAAGATTATAATTATAATCTATAATTATAATGCTCCAAAACATGCTACATAACCATAAGAAAGGCTACCTGTTATATTCACTGCAATTAAGATTTTTGGTTGGTATGTGGACCAATCTCAACGAACTCTAACCAAATCCATATTGCAGACACACAGACTCTGACCTCTCTCCTCTAGTGAACAGCAGGAGGCCAGGACAGTGACCTAATTCCTGAAGGGGTTAGAAGAATCCACCTGATCCAATTAACTCTCCACTCACCTCAGCATAAAAATGCACTGACTTGCTATCAGCCAGCTGCAGCTGAGACGTCAGTTCCACTATCCTTGCCATGTAGTGATTTCTAATTAAGTCTTCCCGAGATTCCACATCTGGAGCCTAAACAGAGCACACATAACTCAATAAATAAATGCCAATGGAATGAAGCAGTTCTGAGAGAGAGAGGGAAAAAAAAAAATTAATATCACTTTAGCAAAAAAAAAAAAAAAAAAAGACATTTCCTACATTTTCCTTTGAAATTTGATGGGAAATCCTAGTTTTCCCACCCCTCGGAGAAACTTCAGACAGCACAGGTAAATATATATGGCAAATTTCTTTTATTCAGCACCCTGCCTACCTCACAATGAAGCTGAGGCTTCAAGAGAACAAAGCAGCAGTGAAGTCTTGGGAGGCCCACCACCCATGGGGCCATGTCTCTCCACTCAGTTTTTACTTGCCACACACCTAACTTTCAAAATCTCAATCTGTCTGACTCCTATGTCCTCCTCTAACTGGAAGAGAACAGGTGAAAGGGGAGCATTTATTGGAACTCCTAAAAATCTGAACATTCTTTTTTCCCCCAAATTATCTTAAAAAAGCTCTTATACTCTTAAACATACTAACAAATTAAACTATTTCTATAATGAACAATTTATGGCCCTTGTCCCAGACTAGATTTCTACTAGTTACTCTAGCAATGACACACCACTCAGTTTAGTTTAAAAATATATGCAGAAGTTCAAGGTTACCTAAAGTATAAGGCTAATAAGGAAATCAAAGAATTTACTTGAACTATATTTACCAGTTTACCATACTGACTGGAAAGCTGAGTGACTTCAGTGTTCTTTTAATGGTTATTTGTGAGCTTGTAATATCTGTAATATTTCAAAATCTTGTAGTATTTCAAAACTAAAATGTGCAAACCTATCTGACAAGCCAAATCTGACCTGGGTTCAGTCACTTGAGGGCTGAAAAGAACTACCAAGCCCACTGATGGTCAAGGCCCTGAAAAGCCCCGCTTTGCCAGCTGGCCCACTGGGAGGGTAATGGCTCGCAGCCTCCTGCCACATGCCAGCGAGCTTGTCAAACTGCCAAGTCAAGTCATTCAAGGAGGCAATTACAGACAGGCTGTAATTTATTGGTGACAGTTAAAACTGACCCAGAGAGAAAAGCAACATGGATCCACATTTGCTAGAATTGTCAGAAACGCAATTAGATGAAGCTGACTTTTGCCGGATTTTGTCAACAAACATGTGGCAAGATGTTTACTAACAAACAACATGATGTTAAGCACACATTACCTCACTGTCAGACGTCCTGGTTAAAATCCCAATCTAGAACATAAGGGAAAAAAGCTTTAGAACAGACTGCTTACACTTCAAACGCAATAGCTTAAACACTTGTAATGTTTTTCTCTTCTCAGTTCACACTGTTTCAAAGCACACTTGTGGGAATTCCCTGGCAGTCCAGTGGTTAGGACTCAGCTTTCACTGCTGTGTGCCTGGGGTTCGATCCCTGGTTGGGGAACTAAGATCCCACAGGCTACATGGCATGGCCAAAAAAGTAAAATAAAAAAATAAAAATAAAATAAGCAACATTTAAAAAAAATAAAACAAAATGAACAAACAAAACAACAACAGCAACAAAAAACCAAGCACACTAGCAGTGGAGTTCTAGACGATTACCCTCAAATCAATCATCTTTCAACACAAAGAAGCTGGACCTACAGATAAGTAACCACAGTCATGATTTCTGTCATGAGGCAGTAGTGGATAGTGACCATCACTATTTCCTCTGTCAGAATGCTGTTAGCCGTTTTCACTGAAACCCAACAAACTGTCTGGGAAGAGAGAGAGGAAGAACAGTTTTTAACTCCTCTTGTCATTGCTACGCTTATTTCCAAAGCAGTGGCCAAGGAGACCTAAAGACAGTTTCATGGCGACCATAATAACGAAACATTCCAAACGCAAAACACAAATAGCAAACTCTCCGGTGGAAAGGTCAAAAGGATAAAGAAGAAATATCATTATGACATTAATAAGTATTAACTTCAGATTTAAACTAATGAAAAAGTATATGTATTATAGACATACTGAAGTGCTGCCAGGTTTTTTAAAGCTTGCTTTTGTGGATTCAGAGTTCAAAACCAGATAGTAGTCATGGTTCTTGAATTCATTTTATTGTTCAAAGTGGAAGGGCATGTGCTTGGGCTCAGTAAGTTAAGGAAACTATTGGAAACTCAGTTTTGATGGATTCTGTTAATCAGAGATGATACCCAACAAACAGTTTTCATGGATTCTAAATAATATTCTCAAGAGTACTACTCTGAACTGTGAGCAGTATATGAATGTTATGCCCACCTAGCTGTAAAAGGATCTTTTTTATAAGATCTTTTTTTATAGAGGAGCCATAATTTTCTACACACTAAAGCAGGAACAGCAATTAGTCTTTCTGTGAAAAACCGTTTACAGTAACACACTCATCATTTTAATTTTATACATTCAAATATGAGTACATTTGGCAAAATAAATCACAAGCATGGGATCTACCCCTTATCCCCTTTACTCCTGGGTTATGGTTTGAGAATGTGGTACAGCAAACAGTCCTGAAAAGGAATGGAATCATATAACTTCAAGAAAAAGTTGCGAAATTCATAATTTCAACATTTTCTCATAT